>NC_088709.1:51154910-51817410 GCF_963576615.1 Watersipora subatra
ATATTTGTGTGTGTGTGTATTTTATTTCATCAATTAGTAGAAATATAATATTAAGCACAATAAAGATATAGTTTTAATATTGAATAAGTTAAACAAAATAAATAAAAGCTTAGTTCCTGCTCGTCAAGGCATGATGAGACCCACATGCGCAGTAGCACTGCAGATAGTCGATGATATTGGCTCACAGGAATTGGCAATCTCTAAGTGCAGGTCTGAATTAATCTATAAGCTTAACAAATGTTTTTTAACATTAACCCTGAAACTGATGCAATTTTAAAATTATGCTCGTGATTTCGGTCCCTTTATAGTCAATGAAATAAAGACACGCGACGAATGTGTAGAGTATACCAACTAATAACTGCTAATAGTAATGCTACATGTTAATAAAAATGGAAAATAGTAAATGAGATAAGTATGTAAATACAAATAAATACCATATAGGTACCCAAATGATATACATAAGATATCGACAGATGTAGCCAATTCGGCTTATTCGACAAATATAATGAATTTTTAAATGAGTCTAAATAGCTCTTACTGAACATCAATCACCCAATACAAAGACCAATTAAAACACAAAAGCATATGATTTACTAAAATCCTGGACGGTAGTTAAAAAGAATTGTTAAACCAAAATGAGTGTTATATAAATAGATAACCAAAATAGGGTATATAACGAAATAGTTTATATATATTATCCCTTCTCATATTTCAAATAGCTCATTATATGTTCCAACCGGCCGAGTACCGCATCAGAATACACTTTTCTTGGGCCAACCACAAAAACTCACAAGTTTCAAAGACACCCTAAAATACAAGTTTATCATAAGCAGTCCAACCTTCTGGTTAGACTGCTATAAAAAAGATCGGTAAAAAAGATCACATCATAACCTTTCCTCCCCACTCGACTTTGCACACCTCCTCAAATATGATGAGGGCCAAAGAGGTGTACCTGTTAGCAATAGAGTGTCATTGACAGCTGTAGGCCTGACTAATTATCCATTATATATCATATACATATATATACTAGCTTTGCCTGCCAGTGTTGCCCGGATATTAAAAATCAGCTTATAAACAATGAGAAGGGATGAGAGTTGCTTACCACTTGCTGGCAAGCAACTCTCCAGCAAGTGGCAGGCCATTGCCAAGTGGCCTGGCACATTGCCAATCGAAAGTTCCGCTAACCTAGTTAGTAAGCTTCAAATGCTGGTAGGCAATGACATTGCGTCAGGCTTGTTACCCAGCTAGGTTAATCTAATAATAGCTATAGCCGGAACGCAGACAGACATATGATATACAGAAATACTTTAAAAATATACATATAAACATAAATCTCAATGTGTGTATGTGTGTTTTAGTTTGTTCGGCTATATCTATTAAAATTTACGAATGATAAATCCATTTCATGCTAGAATTGATCTCAGAACATCTATTCACCAGGCAAATCTCTTACCAATTAAGCTACGCCAGATTCATGGATTCATTAGGCAATATGCTTGAGGTTTCATATCCGTGAATGTTGTTGTAAAGATTGATCTACCGATCTTCATTTATATATGGATGCATGGTGCAACGTGTGTGCCCAATTGTGATTCTTTGTGTATGTGTGCTAAGTTTGTGTTCACATGCGTTTCACTGTTTTGTTTTGTATCTCCGGTGTGTTGTTTTGTGTCATTGTTTGTTGTCGTGTGTGAGTTTGTGTAAATGTGTGTGATTGTTTGTGTGTCACTTTGTATTGGTGTTTTTGGTTTCGTTTTTACACAAAACCAAAACTGTGTTAGCACACAGAAACATGCATGCACGATTGTATTTGCATGCGTGTCTCTGTGTGGGCTTGTGTGTGTCTTTGTGGTCTTACTGTGTTTAAATTTGTTTGTATTTGGGTGCCTGTATGTGTGCATGTGGTCTGTTTGTTTGTCTATGTGTGTGTCAACAAGACAAGCAGGTGTGCGTATGTCTGTCTGAGTCTCTGCATGTATGTGCAATTGTGTCCTTAAATTTTTTATGTGTATCTGTGTGTAATTTTGTGTTGTGTGTGTCTATGTGTACTGTGTGTGTGTCGCTGTCCGTGCCTGTGTGTATGTTTGCGTGTCTTTACATGTGTGTGCGCGAGTGTGTGCTTATGTATACATCTGTGTTTGCGTGCACTTGTTGATGCCTGGCTGTTTGTGCGTGCTTGCGGTCCTCTGGCTATGTGTGTGGGTTTGTTGGTGTCTGGCTGTGTGTTTTTCTTTTTTTTGCTTGTGTGCCTTTATGCGGATGCATTTTGCTTGTGTGAGCATGTATATGCGTGTGCTTGTGCAGGTTATGTGCCTTTATACGTGTGTCTGTGTTTATGTGTGTGTGTCTTCACTGTTTTTAACAAGTTTTTGAATATGCGTCATTTTGTGTCTGCGTGACTATCATTAGAATTGTCATCATTTTTCTCCAAACCTTGTTCCAAATGTTGCAGATAAGCCAGATTCAATGGGGTGAACTTTGTTCAATCGCATCAAGTATTTCAAGTCTGTCAAGAGGTTACCATATTCTTCAAGGACAAGTTTTTAACCTAAAAGTTGAAGATATATTTAACCCTTTCGATATCATAGACGCATAAATGCGTTTTATATGGTCCAGTGCCGTAGACGCATTATTGAGATTTCACCAGCAATTGCGTAGTAACTTCAATTCATTATTCCTTGACAACATAACCCACGGTTTTAAGGACTTTCATGATATTGAATACGTTGTATGAAGATAACGCTCTAAAATTTGCCGTAAATAACGAAGCAATTTGAACTTTTGTTGGAGAACTACTAACCTTAAAATGAACAATTTCTGTTTAAGTTTTGTTAATTGCCGCGCGAGTTAGAAAAAGATAATTGCTTATGTTTATGATGTCATAGCCAATTAAGATTTAGATTTTCGTGATTAGACAGATAATTAAAGTAGCAACAGTGACGGATAGAGGTGAAAGTAATAGTTTTGTAAGAGTAAAGAACATTATGGAGGATCGTCTTAGCTTTGCAATGCTTGCTTCACATACCTTTATCATCACACGACGTATAGATACATTGAGTTTTTGCATAGCAGTGTTAGTTAAAATTTTGGCAGAATAAAATATGTTAAAAAATTGTTCTAGGGAGAGTTTGAAATTGAAAAAAATATTGTATACATATCGTGAAGCAATATCGGCAGTTTTTTGTAAGATGGTTTGCCCTAGGCCGATGGCTAAATTTGTACATGGAGGGCAGTGAAAGGGACCGCTACCAAGCTGCTACTGCGTACTTTCAATATAACATTTTGTGATTGATGAACGAATCAAATCCATTGCACCTACTGGTACAAATCAGGGTACATCAGTGCGTCTGGGCTCATGCGTGTTGGTGGGTGTTTACACATGTTTGATTTTGCAGATGCGTGTGTGCGCACGACTGCCTGTTCATGACTAGGTGTGTGCGTAAAAACATGTAGTTATTTGTGCGCTCACTCAGTTTTATTTCTATTTTTTTATCAGTCAGTTTTATTTGTTCTTATGGATTTTATTTTAAGTTTATTTTATTCTTAAGTTCTACGAAAGTTTATCACAGAAACTGGTCTTTGGTTAAACGTTGTAATCTTTTTTTTTCTACATAAGTTTTTGCGTGAAATCCGTTATGATTACCAATGGAGTGACCGACATAACATCGCGACCAAGCCGCGTAGACGGAAGAAAACAACTCCCTATAAGTGCAGCTGATGCATCAGCTGCAGTACGTCTTGTGACAAGCTGTTGTTGCTCGCCGCTCGACCAAGGGACAACTTTGCAAAAACAACAGCTTGTCAAGACAGGCTAACTAAGCTCGTATATTTAGGTTAATTAGCTGCTGCAGTAGCATTAAGAGACATTTTAGAAATACTGCATTGATAAATATTTATAGAGCTATAACAATAAACTACACAGTTAAAATGCAATATAAGTTTAAAGTAATCTAATATGAGCTACCTATAATTTGCAATAATAGAAATATACCTTGGAAACCCACGCGTACCCAAAAAAGGCTGTATATATATATATCGCTAAATTATCTATTATTTAATGAATACACAAAAAGTGTCGTGTGATGGTATGGTGTGTGTGCGCGCGTGTGTGTGCATGTGTGAGCGTGTGTGTGTGCATGTGTGAGCGTGTGTGTGAGTGTCTATATGAGCGTGTATGTGTGTCTGAGTGTGTCAGTGTGCATGAATGTGCATCATTTGAATGCAGTGTGTATATGTGTGGTGTACCTCTTAGTGTATGAGTTTGTACTTGTTTGGGTGTAAGAATTTTGTGTATGTGTGGTTGTAGTTATTTGTTTGTTTGTTTATTCATGTGTCCTGAATTTTGATCTGTTTAGTTATTTCATCCTTGTGTTTGCGCATTTGCCTAGTGTGTGTATTTGTTTTATGTTTTTGTGTATTAAGTTTTAAAACTACTGTCATTTTTTCGCAAACTTCTTTTTCAAATGTCGCTAGTAAGCGAGATACAATGCGCTAAACACTGTTCAATCGCAACATGATTTACAAGTGTTCTAGTGGAAAATTGCTACTACATTGAAGACTATTAAACTACTAGTATGTAGGACCGATATCAAACTGCTACTGCAAGTTTGGGATGTAACATTATGTGATTGATGAACAAATTAAATACATTGCACTTACTGGTACATATCTGGTTATATAAGTGTGTCTGGGTTCATGAGTGTTGGTAGGTGTTTGTGCATGTGTGCAAACGTTTGTGTGTTTTTCTGTGTTCATGTGTGTGTGCCTCCGCATTTGTGAGCAAGTATATGACTGTGTGTCTGTCACTGTGATTTTTATTAGAATTACTGACATCGCCTTCAAAAAAGTTTTCTAAATGTTGCAGGAACGCAAGATTCAACGGTGTGAACTTTGTTCAATCGCAACAAGCTATCAAAGGCTGTCAAATGATCACCATAGTCTTCAAAGACAAGTTTTTAACCTGAAAGTAGAAGGTACATTTAAAACTGTGAAACTGTTACTATTTAAGACCTATATCTAGCTTCTACTGCAATTTTTGATATAACAGTTTTCAATGGATGAACAAGTCAAATATGTTGCTGTTATTGTTACATAGCTGTTGGTATATTAGCGTTTGTGTGTGCGTGCATGTGTGCACATGTTTGTGTATATGCGTGTCACTCAGTGTGTGTACATGTTTGCGTGGGTGTGGCTGTTTTGGTGTCGGTGTCGCAGTCTGTGTGTGTCGCTGTCTGTGCGTGTCGCTGTCTGCGTGTTGCTGTCTGTGCGTGTCACTGTCCGTCTGTTTGTGAGTGTGTGTGTGTGCGTGCGTGTGTCTGTGCGTCGGTGTATAGGTGTGTGCGTTTGCCCGGTTGTGAGCAAGTATATCAATGTGTGTCTGTGTGACTATTATTACAATTACCGTTATCGCTCAGCAAACAGTTTTTCCAATGTTTCAGATACGAAAGATTCATTGTGGGTTAACTTGTGGTCAATGGTGTTAATTTTGCTCAATCACAACAAGAGTTTCAAGTCTGTCAAGAGGTAACCATAACTTTCAAAGGCAAGTGTTTAGCCTGAAAGTTGAAGGTACATTTTAAACTATTAAGCTGCTACTACACTAGAACACTTATGTATTCGCGGCATCTAACTTTCGCGTTTTCGCGGTGTCATTCTCTCGCGAAAGTTTCATGTGCGAAACTAAACTATCATAACAAACGAGCGCAAAAGCGAAACTAAATAGCTTTGTTCATTGATACTGTAGAATGGAATTTTATAACGACATTTATTTTAACTTTTTTAACGACCACTATAGCATCGTTAAAATATAAACCAACAAAATAATTTGACCGTCAAAATTTATCACGTTATTATTTTGCAATTAATTATGATTATTTTCCCATTAAGAATGATTTATAATGATGGGAGTTTGATGTCAATGCACACGCGTTAGTAGCGTTTGCTGGGGACATCAATCAATGCAGTGAGCACCGTGTGTTGAAAGAAAATAAGACACATGCTACACATAAGACAATACTACACAAGCAGCATGGCTCTGGAAAGGTTTGGATTCACCACTGACACCTCTTCAATAACGATGATGTGACTGACAAGACGTTTTTAAATCAAAATAGGCAAAACATGGCCGCAGTTAAAACACTCAGAAAAAAAACATCTTTTTCTTTTGAGCGTTTTAACAAAGATCAATTTTGCGGATTTTATTTTAAGTTCATTCGGAGGCTTTTACACTTTCGATGGGACATGGCCAAGCGGGTGTTTGATAAAACTTAATCTTCTGCAAATCTTTATAAAAGTCGTTAACAAAACTATTTTGCCTCTGATGATGATAATAATGATGCCTAAGAACTACTAGAAGTTGATGTTTGTCTCTATGGCTTAGAGTGAAGTGATACTCTACAGCGATAAAAACCGTGTCCATGGCCATTGGGCAAATAACCTTTCGAATAAATGATGTTGAGGTCGAGTTATCTGAAAGAACTTATCATTGCGTTGGAACTGACAAAACAAATTCGTTTGAGTTTACCTTGTGTTTGAGATGAAATGTTACATTTTATCTGAGGGCGGGTTATCCGAGTTGGACTGTACTTACCGTAAAAAATTCCCAAAAAGTTGGGGCGGCTCAGCCGGCCAGCTGCCCCAGTGAAAACGGGCCTGTTGATAGTCCAAGAAACAAATGGCAGCAAGCGATCAAATTGCATTATCGACCTTGCCCACACCATTCTACCTGCGGTTCACAATTACAAACTAGTTGCAAATTGAAATTTTTTTTATCGGTGAACTGAACCCGAGGAATCTAATTATGTTTGTTCCACTGCATTTATTTTCACATCACTATATTTTCGCACTCATCAGATCTGCGAAATTAAGTTGCTTCAAAATTTTACTCTGTGAGCTACTCATGAAACTAAATACTAGCGAAATATAAGTGTCCTAGGGTATGTAGGACCGCTATAGTGCTGCTGTGGTGAACTTTGATAGAACAGTTTGCAATAGATGAATGGATCCAACACATTGTCATTATTAATTTGACTAAAAGTTTCATACTGCATGCAGTATGAAACTTTTAGTCATAAACTGTTGCTAAAAACTGTTTCCATCTTTGTATTTATACAGGTAACTCTTCATTTTGGTGTTCTTAGTATATTCTTGGTTCTGTGTTTGTTTCATGCAATTTTTTTATCTGACGATTGGTGTAAACTTAACATCATTTTGCATAATTAAACTTTAAGTATTACACTGTTGCTAAAAACTGTTTCCATCTTTGTATTTATACAGGCTCAGTGGACAACTTTGAACACTATATCAGTGAAGTCTCAACTATTTTCTGTATATATATATATACATACAGACTATAGCTGGCTTATATATATATATATATATATATATAAAAAAAATTGTTTCCTCACCCCGGATACCCCGTATGGGTGGTAAATTCTGCTCTAACTCGGGTCTCCTACCAGAGACCTGGGAGTTTGAGCACTCGTCTCAAGATCTTAGCTGTTCCCAATAGCGCACTTTTCTGCAACTCACCTGAGTTGATTGTTGTTGGTATTTGGGCAAGCCACATTTTATGCGCCGGTGTTATTGTGCCCAGTGCCCCAATCACTACTGGGATTACGGTTGTTCTTACATTCCAGCATTTTTCAATTTCTTCTCCAAGAGGGAGATATTTTTCTACCTTTTCTTTTTCTTTGCTGGCTATATTGTAGTCATTGGGTACTGCTATATCTATTATAGTAGCCCTCTTGTTCTCCTTGTCTACCACCACTATATCTGGTTGGTTTGCTAGGACATGCTTGTCAGTTTGGATGTAGAAGTCCCAGAGGATCTTAACGCGGTCATTTTCATTGACCTTACCAGGAGCTTCCCACCAGTGTTGTGGTTTATTAAGGCCATACTCATCACATAGACTTCTATACACAATACCTGCGACATGATTATGCCGCTCAGTGTATGCCTTCCCTGCTAGCTGTCTGCATCCACTGATGATGTGTTGGATGGTCTCAGGTGCATCTTTGCACAGTCTGCATCTAGGATCGTCTCTAGTGTGATAGATTTTCGTTTGGAGTTGCCTTGTTGGGAGCACTTGCTCCTGGGCTGCCATGATTAGCGACTCTGTATTGGCCGTTAGGTTTCCTTTGTTCAGCCACATATATGTCTGGTGAAGATTGCCAACCTTAGATATTTGTTGGTGGTAAGCACCATGAAGAGGTTTCGTATGCCAGTCAATTTCCTCATCATCAGGGCATAGGTCCGTTGTGAGAGCAGCCGATTGAAATTCAGCTAGCAAATTATCTGAGATGGCCATGGAGGCTGCATATGCTTTGATGCTTCGCTCCTCCTTTTTCACTGTCTGCTGTACACTTTTGAGCCCCCTACCGCCATCTTTCCTATCAAGATACAATCTAATAGTATCAGATTTTGGGTGGAGTGCTCCATGCATGGTCAGCAGTTTACGAGTTGCTATATCTGTTTCTTTGATGGCTTCCTCAGTCCACTTTATTATGCCTGCTGGATATCTTATTACTGGCAGTGCGTAGGTATTTATTGCCATGATTTGGTTCTTGGCATTGAGCTGGCTCCGCAAGACCTGCCGAAGGCGATTCTTGTATTCGGAAATGGCTTTGTGACGTACCTCGGCTTCATGGTTGATGTTGCTTTGCATAATCCCCAAGTACTTGTACCCTTCTTCTATATCTTTGATGGTACCATTTGGCATTCTTAGGCCATCTGTGAGCATAGAATGGCCTTTCTTAAGAATTAGCCTTCCACATTTTTCAATACCGAAGGTCATTCCGATGTCCTTGCTGTATACCTGAGTGAGGTGTATTAGCGAATCAATGTCCCTTTCTTTGTTAGCGTACAGCTTGATGTCATCCATGTAGAAGAGGTGGTTTATCTTGGTGCCACTCTTAAACTGGTACCCATATTGAGTTTCCTCCAGCATATTGCTTAGAGGGTTTAGGCATATGCAGAAGAGCAGCGGTGATAAGGAGTCACCTTGATAGATGCCTCGCTTAATTTGTACACTCGCCAGCTTTTTGCCATTAGCCTCCAATTCCGTCTTCCATTTGGTCATTGACATCTTGATGAATGCCACAAGAGCAGGGTGAACATTGTACATACTGAGGCACTCAAGTATCCAACTATGGGGAATTGAGTCATAGGCCTTTCTGTAGTCAATCCAAGCCATGGCAAGATTGGTTTGCCTTCTCCTGCTGTCTTGACAGACCGTCCGATCCACCAGTAACTGATGTTTAGCTCCTCGGGTGTTGCGCCCAATTCCTTTCTGAGCACTGGTCATATAGTGACTCATGTGCTCTTCCAGTTTGTCTGCAACTATTCCTGAGAGCAGTTTCCAAGTGGTGGGCAAGCACGTTATTGGTCGATAGTTTTTGGGAATCGGCCCCTGCTTTGGATCTTTTATCAGAAGCACAGTTCGTCCTTTGGTCAGCCATTCTGGATGGTCACCTTGTTCTATTAGGTATTCCATCTGCTTAGCCATTCTAGTGTGAAGTGATGTCAATTTCTTTAACCAGAAGGCTTGAATCATGTCATGGCCAGGTGCTGCCCAGTTTTTCATACGCTGCACTCTGCACTTAATGTCATCTTTGCTGATGGTGAGTCCTTGCTGAGCCACAGTGTGTTGTTGGTTCTCTTTAAGCCTCTTCAGCCAATTTGCAGTGGTGTTATGAGTGGTCTCTTTCTCCCAGATGTCCTTCCAGAACTTTGAAGTGCTAGATCGGGGAGGCTCAGACATTGGCCTCTGCAGTTCACCTTTGAACTGGGAATACACTCTAGATGGATTATTGATGAACAGTTTGTTCATTCTCTTGTTATCTCGCTCTTTGGTGTACCGCTTCAGTCGTGCCGAGAGTGCTACTAGCCGCTGTTTGGCAGATTCTAGAGCTTCTATTGTGGCTTCCCTTTTTGGACGCTCCAAACTGTGGTTAGATCTCTCACTGAGCCTACTAACTTTCTTGCGCAAGTCCTTGATCTTATTTTGTAGCCTCAGCTGCCAGGATGGAATGGCTTGAAGCCTTGTTGGCATTGGCTTAATATCCATCTCCTCCAAGATGACGGTTGCTGTACTGTAGATTAAGGCATTAGTCTCACTGATTGATCCAGTTGAGATCGACTCCAGTGCCATGTTAATGTCTTCTAACAGCTTCTTAGGTATGGCCTTGCTAACTCTTCGTAGTGGTACCCTGCTTCCATAATCATTAGCAGCTGACATCTTGTTGATGATATTTTCCGCAAGCTCTTTCACCCTTGGGTCAAGGTCCAAGTGCATGTCCTCTTCAGCCCGTGAGTCAACACATGATCGTGTATCCATGACAGTGTGTGTTGATATGCACTCCTCGATGGTTGAGGTTACTTGGGTGAACTTTTCCCTAATTTCATCTACCTCAAGTTGTGATATGAGGTGCCGCTTGAATACGTTACTCCTCTGAGCTACAAGTTGCTTAGCGGTAGTGGCAATTCAGGGCGCATGTTTATCCACAGTTGACGCATCCTTCCCATGTAGCCCCACTTTTGAGGTTCACTCATAAAGTAGCACTGCATGAGGTCCGTGTTATCAGTCCGAGTCCATTTCATCCGTTTTGAACCAGTAGCCCATTTTTCACTGCCTTGTCCTGGTTCAGCTACAGGCAGCGCGGACCTTGTTTGACCGGGCGACGTCCGAGCCGCAATGGCTTTGGTTATTGCACTCATCATAGAGGTTGTAGACGTTATACAAGCAAAGGTCTTGTCTAAGGACCACCAGAAAAGTGCATATATAGTATAGTATAGTGCATATATATATATAGTATATATATATATATATATATATATATATATATATATAAGCCAGCTATCTAACCTATATCTATATATATGTATATATGTATATATATATATATGTATATATATATATTGCCCACGTCACAGATAGCCCACGTAAAGTTAAATTTCTTATTGTTATTTTTACAGGTGCCGGTCTAAAATTGGAGGCACTTCAGGGTGTCATGTCAGAGTAGGCCATCGTTAACCACTGTCAATGCCTGATTTTTCTTCAACAGCAGCTCCTGGATTGCACAGGATCTTTACATTATGGATGTTAAAACTTTGAATTTTAAATTCTATAGCTGTGCCAAAAAAAGCTGATAGTTTGATTCAGATATCTCCTATAATAGATATATGTGCTTATATCTATTTTAATATACAATATAGGCCTATGTGTTTGACCTGATGATTCTTAGTTTACACAAAATACATTTTTTCCTTTGATTTGCAACAGGTGCTAATTCACTTTGCAAGAAACAGATCTTTCAATGTTAGACAAGCTGTATTCCCCCATGATTGGGTGATAAAATAATTACCCAATGAGTTTAAGTAAGTCAAGCCAGTAACTTAAGTTTGTCTAAATAGCTACTATAACAACAGCCATGTCTGAAGCCAGCTTAATAATTTTTACCTAACATGTAACAAACTCTAGTAGTACAATTAGTGTGTCATTAATATTTTCGCAAGTGCTTCAAGAGTGCATATTTTACTCGATTTAATGATTATGGCCACAGTTACGCTACTGTATAGCAATTTAGTCGCTTGGCCTAGTAGTTTAACACGCGTGGCTGTAGACACGGAGATTCTGAGTTCAAATCCAGGGCAAAGCAGATTTTTTATTCCGAGAACTATGGCTGTAGCTGAACACAATGAATGACAGGCTAATAACAAACACTAAACAAGCAATAAACACTGAAATCTAGATAATAATATAGATTGCTAATTATTTTTCACTTTGTTGTTATGTTCCCTTATAAAATGCGCTTATGAGGAAGAGACCATATCAAAAGTCTGTTGAGTCAAAAGAGTCACCAAAAACTGTTGTTTTTGGTGACTTGGAGTTTCTGGTACTTACATCAATACAAAATTGTTGGTTTCTTATCAAAAACACCATGAAATGTAGAAGGTAACCTTAGATCCTTAAATGTTTGTTTTTGTAATAAACAATTGAAGTCTATTTCATAAATCAATGGGTTCCAAGTTGATGTCAACCTGACAGTTTAAAAATTGTTATACCGTATTAAGAATTAATTAAAAATGACTTGTACCTTTAACCACTATTGCTACTCTGTTACACCATTGTTGTGGCATTGAATACTTGAGTTGTTGACATATATTAACAGTTGCTTAGGCAGCTTTTCAGTAAAGAGCAAGTTTCAACTTACTATATAAAATAGTCTAAGAATAATATTAAGTATATTGTGAAAAACACTGGCAATTTATATGTTACGAATAATTTAATACTTAATAATATTTTAATACTTTAATATTTTAATACTGAATAATAATATTTAATTAAAATACATTGTTATTATAAGAGCTTGAAGAAAACAGTTGAGTAATGCCTGAAATACAATAAAATTGCTATACAAAAATTAGTGTGGTTAATGGAAGTTTTCAGTTAGTTTTATTAAAGAAAAGATAACTCCCACAATGGGTGTTGGTCTTACATTAGGAGTATGACTCAGAACAGTTTAACTACTTTCTTTGTTGCTAGTAGGTAGAGCAGGAGGGGCTAGCATTGTTGTTGTCATAAAAGTAGTAATTGTGTACTTTTTTTTGTCAGCTGCTGATCGACAGCAGGCAATTTGCAAATGCAGGCAGCAGGATTATTCAAGAGGCAAGTTTTTCTAAACCATACCCAGAAGCCCAAAGTATTTCCAACAAATGAACAAATAAAGCATTTGAGCATATAAAATTAGTACTCTGGTTTGGTACCTGAACTATCACACGGGCATGTAATGTTTCTGTCCCATTCGGCTCTATAGTGTTGCTCATATAAATCACACGCTATCATAATCACTGCGAGAACAAAGTACAATACAGAAAAAATATTGATTCCCATCATGAGCTTGTCTAACTTTTCTGTCCTACGATGACCATTCTGCCGGACCGCATATATTATTTGGAAAAAATTGACGAAGCCTGCAACTAAATTAGGAAGTACCAAACAGAAGATACAGGCAAGCGACCCTAAAACAAATCCTCGTAGAATAGTCATGTTTTAGTTTCCAACGTGACCTCCCTGTGACATGGTCGTCATCGATGTTGTCAGTAGCTATGGTAGGCTGGATCACATGATACAGCCTTGTGTACAATAGTAAGAGGAATTATATAACTGATGAAGCCCATGAGGTAGCACCCACTGAGGAATATGATTGGTCTCTCCGGATGCTCAAACCGGACTCAAACCTCTGCATGTCTAAAACAAGGTTATGACTGTGAGAAGAGTTGATACGCTGTGCGCAACAGAGGATGTTACATTTCACCTATCATGTAAAATAGGCTCCATGGCAGCTCATTACGCAGTTTGAATTCCCGCTGTACTAACTTTGTTGTAGTGCTGTGACTCTACGGATAATTGCATTCACTTACATCTGAACATTTTACACAATATTTATTAATTTTAATGCGAATATTTTAAATATTTATTATTATGAATATTTAACTATATTTTTGGCATATAATAAAACAAGTCATTATGTTGATGATTACGAATGGCAATAAAAAGCTGTAGATAAATACTAACCCTATTTCTTTTCATCACCAGATACTATCATCATTTTAAAGTGAGTGTTATTTCTGTTTCCTTGATACTTTATTCCTTAATAATTAATATTCTAAATGACTGAACAACTGCCAGGGTATTTCATGAACATCACTGTGCAGATGATAAATGATAGTCAACACACATCATTGCTGTGTTCTTAATACGGTTAATACCGCTGTTTACGTTCTACATATTGCAGCTATTAGTCTATCAATTACTGGATAAGTATATCATGCTAGTGAACTAACTAATTAACGCACTAATATATTAGTGTGTTGGTGCATTAATGCTTTATTGAACTGATGCATTACATGCCTATTACATTAGTGAGCTAAATACTAATGTGCGAATGCACCAATTCTCTAGTTTGATAATGCAATAATTAGCTAATGAATTAGTATATTATTACAACTTTTTGCTATTTCATTAGTGTATCAATCTCCTTGTGTACTAGTTCATTAGTGCATCAATGCACTAGTGTGCTATTGCACTAGTGTATTAATGCACTGTGTGTTATTACATTAGTGTATTAATGAATTATTAATTATTAGTGTATTAATGCACTGTGTGATATCGCATTAGTGCATTAATGCACTTGTGTGCTATTGCATTAGTGTATCAATGCTCTGGTGTGCTACTGCATTAGCGTATTAGTGCCCTGGTGTGCTATTGCATTAGTGTTTTAATGCTCTGGTGTGCTATTGCGTTAGTGTATTAATGCTCTGGTGAGCTATTGCATTATTGTATCAATGCTCTGATGTGCTATTGCATTAGTGTATTAATGGTCTGGTGTGCTACTGAATTAGTGTAATAATGCTCTGTGTGCTATAACATTAGTGTATTTATGTACTGCGTGCTATTGCATTAGTGTATCGATGCACTTGTGTCCTATTGTATTAGTGTATTAATGCACTATGTGCTATTGCATCAGTGTATTAATGCACTTATGTGCTAATACATTAGTGTATTAATGCACTTGTGTGCTATTACATCAGCATAGATCTATTTTCGTAGAAATGCATTTTCACAACACCTGATTTATTTACAACACCGAAAGAATATTGGAATATAGAGAATAGAGATCCAGCATATGAAAATCAACCAAACAAGCCATTATTTACAATAGTGAGGGACTTGACAGTCTGTAGAAAGTGATCCTCTGTCCAGGCAGACTCGCTAGTAGAAGTATTGACATCGCTGCTGTTGCTCTCTGCACTGTAAACAGCAGGAGACACACAGACAGATGGATTTCAAAGGTGATAGATATATACGATGAGTACATGCAAATCAACTAACAAGTAATACCATTGAAATACTATTTTTCAAAATTGTATTTATACCACATAACAGTCCATTTACATTCATCTTTACTTAACAAAATATATTATCTATTATTATTATTATTATTAATATATTCTATTTTATTAAATAACATGATATATTATTATTAATTTATTATTGTTAAACTTACAGATAAATGATATACTGACTGCCTCTATGGAGACAAATGCTTCATTGTCTAATAAAACCACAATTTATATCATTTTTATGAATAAGCGAACAGCAATTAGTGTAGTTTCAGTGTAGTAGCAATTTGTTAACAGTTTGGTGTTTTCTGACAGCAATATAAGATTACAAGTGAGAACTGTTTAATTAGCCGAATAGGTCTGATGTAAACTTCATAGCTAATTTCATATTGATCAGATTCAATAATTGTTCCTCGTAATTCTATTTAATTGTGTACAACGTATATAAGACATAATAAGTAGATTTGGGGTGGGACTAGGGCTTCTACATGTTTTGACATAAAGAGCACGGCTAGACTTAAGAACAAAGGCTAACTAGACATACTTGATATGAAGAGGATTATTGAAGGTAAGGAGAATATCAGATGTAAACTGGGGGAGCCTAAGAAGGGCCATATGAACTTCTACTGTGTTTCTGGCAGTGTCTTTGAACTTGCTCACTGACTGTATGCCTTTCATGAGACGACAACTCTTACAACTACAAGATCGGTAACTCATTTGCACTCAGCCTATGCACTTCATCAAATAGATGGGCAAGCTTGTAACAAAAGCTTTTCAGAAAAAGTGGCTACCTACTCTTCCTTAATAAATCTTCCAAATATACTATGATAATAAAATATACTATAATACAACAATACACTATAATATACTATAATAATATAATATTTTATGATATACTAAAATATAATATGATAATATAATATACTATAATATACTATGATAATATAATATACTATAATAAAACAATACGCTATAATATACTATAATAATATAATATTTTATGATATTCTAAAATATAATATGATAATATAATATACTATAATATACTATGATAATATAATATACTATAATATACTATGATAATATAATATACTATAATATATTATGACCTTATATTAAAAATATAGACCAAGGAGTGTGTGGTAGTAAAGGAGATAAAATAATGCATGTTTACAGCATCGAGGCACCTTATTCTACTACTAAACCTGTACACTAATAATCACTCTAAGATGCTATCTCCAACCATTGGTTGAATAACATAAATAAACAGAGTATTACTGGTGAATGATATTACTGGTAGATATCCATTAGCTGTGTTCTAGAATGTTCTAGAACACTTGACCTTTGGTAGTCTTTTGCTTATGCTGTCCAATTATGTACACTCATCATATACACTTGTGATGTCACAATTATGTACCTAGCATAAAGTTAATCATAGAGCGATCCTATGGAGGCTCACTGAAATCATAGCCTAATCAGTAGTCTATCGATTGTTTTGGACAGAAAATATGGGATAAACATCATGGAAGATGCTGAACTTTGGCTTTCTGGATAGTTTGACCTCAATGCTGTAAATGAGACTTGATAGTAGCAGTTTACAAATTTTGTGAAAATGATTAGGGAAAAAATAGCTTAATTTTAATTGGAAACAAGTTCCTTGGTAAATTTTTTTAATCATTTGGCACAGTTGCGCGAGCAGTAGCCTAGATAACTGACAAATGCTAATTATGGTTTTTTAATTATATACATTGTAGATGACGAACAACTCAACTAATTAAAAAATGACCTTGCGAAAATTGATCTCCATTGCCTTTTCCCAGATTACAGGTTTGAGCTTCCTAAATAAATATTGTCAGAGGTTTCCATTTTTAATGCACCCAATTATGCATAGATTGACCAAAAACATCCTTCTTGCTATACATAAACAAGCCTATCATGAAAATGATTCGCCTAATTGTTGTGTCTTTGAAGGCTAATGTGGTTCAAATCTTTATTTAGTGACCACAGCATCGTCCGTGCCCCAACAGTAAATATATCAAAGTTCAGTTGTAAATAGGCTGAGGATGTCGGATACGTCAAAAAATTCAAATAATTTTAAAAATTGTGAAATTTTAAGAAAAAAAGATCTTTATTAAGCTGAGGCATAAATTGCAGTACATACCAAGAGGCAGATAAAGAAGACAACTCCAGAGGCTGGTTACAGAGACTATTGACATCCACATCTGCATTATTTGTGTCGACTAAATCTTTGAAGTATATCCTAAAGGAGGGTGAAAGAAATAGTAAGTAATGTACATTCTCAGCCAGTAAATTAGTGTCTAACAAACACACTGAAAGACATGTTTGAAATGGGTAGCTGGAGTCATAGCAACCTAAATATACACTAGTATGTTCATGCTAGCATTTCAAAATAAGTTAATTGAAAAGGTGTATGAAAAAACACAATCGAAACATCAATATCATTTCGGCTAACGCCAACATCAATGCAATTGACCATTTATGATGCAAGATACGCGCAAAAAACCTTACAAATATGAAGGGCGCATACCTACTAACTAAAAAGAAAACCCATGCAGAAGGAAAAGAGATAGAAATACGTGAATGTGTAAAAAGAGAGGAGAGACTGAAGATGGAGAGATTGAGAAAATAGAACAAAAGGAAACGAAACGATGGGAGGCTGGAGTGAAGGCAGAGAGCGAGGACAGAGAGCAAGGTATGAGAGAGTGAGGAGAAAGAGAGATCAAAAAGAGAGAATGAAGAGAGAAGGCAATGAGAAAAAAGAGAAAGAAGATGAAGAAAGAGATAAAATGGAGAGGAAGTACATTGAGGTGAGGGCATGGGGAAAGAGAGCGAGGAGAGAGGATAAAAAAGCAACTTAGAAAAGAGGAAAGACGACTCCAACCTGAGTGCCTGATCATCTTCCGATTCCTCATATTCCATCACTTCAATAATGATACTCTGGTCAGTGCATGTATGAGCAAACACTTCCTGATTATCTGGAATCTCACGAAGGTCACTGGAAGCACAAGTGGATAAAATCAGCTTATACCCAACTGACTGACGGTGTGCTATGAGTTATTTCCTCTACCAACTTTAGCATTCTCTATTTTTAATGACTTGAAAACTGTTTGTCAAACAAAAACATGTGACTTTATGGTACTAATTTACCCTCGTAACAACAATAAACTGTTGGCATCAGAAGCAGTGAATCTATTCAACTGCTATCAGCTGACATGCAACCAGCGACAAGAGTTCACATTCATAGAGACATCCCTTTTAACCTTGCATATACAAGCGAGTTAAATGATCCTGGACCATATTAACAGCTTTCCATTGACTGTGACAGCGTTTAGAACAGTACAATTCCTTTTGAACTGTATATCATACTGAAACTCTAAGCGCACAACTCAATGAAAAAACAGAAATCAAGAGTAAAATGTTTTAAACCGTCTGAAAGAAGTGATGTTATAGAGGTAACTAAAGAAACATAATGATTGCAGAACACGAAATCTGATGAATTATGTATAAACTTGTTACAACAAGAAAAACAAACAGTTTAGCTTAAAGATCTTGCTGCTGAGAATAAGAAGCTTCTTAGCTTTGTCAAATTTGGATGCTTCCATATCAAAAATGTCAATCTGTGTGTCATTACAAGCTAAAGTTCTGTTAGCAGTCATTAGTTATTTTTCGACCCGCTTAGAATATAGGCTATTGATAGGCTATACATAGCCTATAAATTGTTGACTTATGGTCTAAGTAGTGTAAGAAGAACCAGAGCGTGCAGCATAGTTTTTTACTGTTGTAGCTGCATGTAATTAAACTAAATGTGTGTTATTTTGAAATTATGATGTAACACCTGCTACTGGGCATGTAGACCTCATCATATCTTAATATGTACGAATCACGCTTTCATTTATTTTTTTCTTTTAATCAATATTGTAATTACCGTACTTTTTGGACTGTTAGCCGCTACCTTTTTCTGATGATTTGAGCCATGCGGCTTATATAAGGGTGCGGCTAATCTGTGGCTTTTTCTTTCACCGCTAGGGCGCACTAACGGGAATCTCCAATTAGTGTGCTTCTAGCAGTGAAAGAAAATACGAAACAATGCCTCACGATACAGTCCCGTTAGGCACTAAGTTAAAAAGCGTCGGATAATACGAAACTGTGCCGTTGTGCACTGTTCCGTTTTAAACAGCAAAGTTGCTGCCGCGTTAAAAAGCACAGTCATGGGTACTGCGGCCTACACAAAGGTGCGGCTTATGTATTGTTTTATAATCGGTTTTTGGAAAATAAAGCAGATGCGGTTTACATAAAGGTGCGGTTTATAGTGCAAAAAGTACAGTATATATATTTACTAAATGTTTAATTTTTACTAGTTGATGAAATAAAACACACACACACACACTCCAGGGTTACAAGTACGATCACGGTATTATTTCTTTGTTTTTGGTAAACCAATCTAGCTTACTGTCCAAACTAATTGCATTCAGTGGTAAAACACTATTATCCTAGTTACTTGTCTTGCAATCTGGGACCATCTATTATTATGCTAGAAACCATTATGTAAAATATGTGTTTGATACTTTATTGCTGGGTGATTGTCATGCAAAACTGTACAAAGGAAGCTGTGTATATCTATTCCTACTGTAGTGAACCTTAAAATTGAGAAATAAATTCTAGCTTACAAACTCTGTAAAATGGGTGATGGTCCTGACAAGGTCCATTGGGGAGCGACTCCACAAAGTAGACTATACTGTATGAAATCTCTCATTTGTGCGGCCAGATATCCAATGTTGAGAAACGTGGTAAACTAACAAAAGGTGTAGGTGATCAAACCACCATACCCTACAGGATGAATTTATTCGCGGAGTTATATTTCGCGAAAATTTTCTTTCATGCATATTCGCGGATGAAATTATTCGCGGCTGAAAACTGCCGCTCTCTAGGAAAAGTTACCTCTACTGCGACTAGTAATAGTTATTACTACGCATGTGCACACCGCGTGTTCCAGTTTATATTTAGCTTACAACTGCGAGGCAATCATGCTATTCTACGGTAAACAATTTTTGCTGCGTCCAGAGGTTTTCACGAATATTCATCGCTTTGGAGGCCTTTGATAAGCCAACAACTTGTGGTAAGTAATGAGTTTTTACATTTACTAAATTAGTTGAATTTTACTTTGGTTCTTCGGTAAAAAGCAATATTACCGTATTTTTTCCATCCCTACTGCTTCATTATTTGTTTTAGTGTGAGAGAAAGATTTTTCATCATACACCGAAGAACAATGATTGCAAGGGTGGTAGATGTCATTCTTAGAAGAACACCAATCATTCAGGGAGGTCTGGAAATTGAGGTTGAAGTGACCGCAGCTACTTACGAGAAGAATATACATGTATCTGTTTTTAAAAAAGGAACAAAAACGCCTTTACGAGCACAAATCTTTGGCCAACCGGCAGAACTTTGCAATAGTGAGCCACGAGGAGAGTTCTGATGATAACTTCCTTACCAGTCATGTAGTAGCGAGAGAATCGCCTTCAACAGCTACCCAAGACAGTGACAGATCTGCTATTAGTAAAATAACTAGTCCGAAAGCACCATTACACGCTAGTATTCACATATCAAGAGTACCAGTTTAATTTTATTGCTAGACAACCGCCATATGGACTAAACTGTTTATATTTTCTCCATTCATCATTTGTAAAATTTTATTTGTATTTGAAATATTTTATTTGTACACTCAAGTTTGTAATAAATTATAATATATCTATACATGAAATAAAATATTTAATTTAATCTAGGTTGACTGGTTGCCTTTCTGCCAAAATTCCTGCCTTGATGAATATTACTACTTGTCTCTAGTTTTCGTAATCGGAGTAGGTTGTTTCATTCTCAATCTGCAGTAAACACAAAAAAGAAAAATATTAACGAGTGTTGAGGAAGTACAAAAACAATAGCTGAAGTATTTGATGAAAGCGATCAGTTTTTAAACAAAAGAATTAACTAATGCAGTTGATTATGGAAAAACGTATCTGCACTGCAAATCAAATACATACCATAATGCCCAGATCAGAATCATGATCATCCTTGACTTCGGTATTAGAGATTGATGAAGTTGATGCTAATGTAGAAGGACTAGGAGAGCTTTTTTGCTATGCTGAAGCCATGCCGAATAATTTGTAAAAACTTTGAATAATTTTGTGAAGTTTGACGCAATGGCAATAAAGCTCGAAGCCTGGCGATGATTTTAAAGAAGTTTTGGAACTCGGCTACGTTTAGTACTTCTGCCTCGCGGCTATTTTCGTGATGACGCCATTTTGCATATCTTGTGACAACCTCGAATAATTTTGTAAATAAATGTGATGCATTGCCAATGGTGTTAACTCGAAGCTCAGGCAATGATTTTAAAAATGTTTTGGAGCTCAATTACGTTTAGTACTTACATTAAAAACTAGGCTAGCGACTAGTTTTCAATTTGATGCAGTAGTTATTCTCTCTTGTGATTAAAAATATAACTAATTATTCACTGAATTTAATAATTCGCGGGATTGACTGCTCGCGAAATCGCGAATTTTTATGACCAACGAATATTTTCATCCTGTAGGGTATATGGAGGAAGAACTTGTGGCATAGGAGTTGACCTCAAAGAGATGACAGACCATATGATGATACTGATAAAACATTTTGCCGAATTGAAAATCTTTAGTAAACTTATTCATAATGTTCACACGTTAGTAAATTTTATTTATCGTAGAAACTTTATTTGAACGCCAAAGTTGTTAGACTGCCACATTGACATTCTTTGATCTTTACAAACCCATAATGGAGAAGGATCACGAGAAGTGTCCACAATTTGTTACATAATTAACATTTAATCTTTTCATGGTTGCTGTTCGTATCGAAGTTCATTTTCTAACCTTAAACCGGAAGGCTTTTTATTAAAACTTTGAAAGCAACGCCATAGAAATAATTAATAACCATCTCAGGCTAATTATAGTAGTTTCTTGTCTAGCACGGTCCTAATACTTTGACGTATGTGAAAAATGGTTTACAATTACGACTCAATCTGTACTACTTGTACTATACTATTTTGCTGTGTACATTGATACATTTTCACGAGGCAAGACTTTGTATTTACTATTTTTATCCACAGAATATGCCTTTTTAGTACCTGTGAGTACTGTTCCTACATATTGTATGTAAGTATTTACGAGTTTTTTGTTAGGGTCTCATTTATTGCACCATGATGGCTAGTTTGGGGAGAATAAAATTTATTGTTGCATTTGTATTTAGTATAGATAGCAAACAGCAAATCAACGTCATTAGTCAGTTTGCTGTTAACCCTTTCAAATCTGATCCTGGATATTCCGGGTAAGAGGTATGCTCTCTTCACCCTGATCTCGGAATAACCGGAGTTCGAAGTGGGTGAAGTTTAGACATGGTATACTGACTGTCCAGTAAAGTCAAAAGAAGAGTTAATGTTGTAATCGAATGTTAGGAATAGATTACCTTTGATTCTAAGTATCTGAGGGGCACTATGCCATTTCTATTCATATTTAAAAATCACTACGCTACCAGCGGTTTTCAGCCATTTCCCTTTTACTTGGAGAAAGTGCAAAGTGTAAAATGCAAGTGTATGATTCTGTCCTAATTATTGGAGAGTGCAAAGTGCATAAAGCTCCCCCTAAAAGTTCATAGTGCAAATGCGTATCGCAAAACCATGGCTGGTAGTGCACTTTAGTGCAGTGCGTCCAATATTTGCTAGTGGCCCAGCCCTGATGTGAATATTATGCTATTAAATGGCTCCAGTGGTTGTTTTATGAAGTAGGAAAGACAATCCAGCTCATGGAACTAGGAGTAGTAGTTGTAGTAGTTTCAGTGGAATCGGTTGCATGCATGAAATACTAAATACCATGATTTTTTACATTACATTTATGTGAGGATGTAGGAGTTGACCATGGACCAAGAGCCTCAACACCCAATTGGATCATTCTAGCAGTCATGACGGGAACATGGCAGATATGAGTAATGTGGATGAATCTAGTAAAAGATTAGAACATGGTATGTTTTTACATGAAATGTTTGTTTCAATTGTGTGACTTATGGTAGTACCTTCGTGATAGTTTCTTATATGTTTCAAATTATAATGGAGGTGATGGTGATGGCAGGCGTAGTGGAAGTCGTGGTAGAAGCCTTGGTAGAAGTTGTGGTAGAGGTTGTGGTAGGCCTCATGGAAATGAGGCTCTAGGTGGTGGGCAACGTGGAAGAAGAGGGCGTGGTCAAGTAAGTGCAGATAAAACTCACGGCGGCGCTGGAGCTGCCCAAACTCAACAAGGTACACACACATGTTATGATTGCTCACACAAAATGGTTTTCATGTATGTTGTGTATAATGTTTGACGAGGAATGCATTATTACACATCAGTTGTGTTAGTTATTTTCGCTTTTGCCTTAGGTGGATGGCAATGGCAGAAAAATACTCCCCAGCAGAACCGCGAAATCCTATTTAGTGGCACTCCTGGTCTGAAAGTTTGTATGCCTCAAGATGCATCACTTCTAGATTATTTTAAGCTGTTTTTGACTAATGAAATTACCAATTTGATCCTAGTAAAAAAAACGATTTGGAAACTCCGAACACCAGAACTGGCAGCCAATCAACATGAACAATCTTCAGAAATGCTCTGCTCTCATCATGCTGACTGGCATAATCAAGAAACCCAAACTGCAGTAATATTTCAGCATTGATCCCAAACTGGCCGCCCCACTTTTTAACAGCGTGATGTCACGAGACAAATTCATAAAAATCTTGCATGCCCTGCACATTGTAGATAATGAGTTGGTGCCCACCAATCGTATCCACCGCATAACTCACCTACTAAATCATAGATTTGAGACTGTGTATAGTCCTAAAAAGCACATAGCGATTGATGAGACATTGCTGGTATTTAAAGGTCGCCTGATTTTTAAGCAGTAGATACTAACGAAGAGGACAATGTTTGGTATGAGAGGCCATTTTTTAGCAGAAAGCGACACCGGCAATGTCTGTTGATATTCACTGTACCAAGGTCGAGATAGAGAAAATGCTGACATTTCACAAGGGTTAGCACATAGAACCATCTTGGATATGATGAACGGGTTTCTCAACAACGACCATGAACTTTTCACAAACAACTGGTACACAAGCCATCAGTTGCTGAAAGAATTGTATCAACGAGGAATGTACGCTTATGGAACTCACCGTTCCAACGGAAAGCATGGTCTGAAAGATATTCACTATGTTTCCATGATGCGCAGTGCTTCAGAGTTGCACCCTCTCCGAATCATGAAAACGGCTTCTTCGCACTGAAATCACTGCGCACTGATCAGTGCGAAACCAGTGCAAATTCGCAGCAAGGAAACAGCAATTGCGCAGTGGTTGCGTATAGCTCTCATGCCGTGGAGATGGATTCTTTGAGGGCCATAAACTAGTACAAATGTTATCCCACTAATCTTGTTTTTTTCTATTCTATTGATCTTCTTTCACCTAAATTTAATTGCACCCTCGTAGGTCTGCACCTACGAGGGTGAGGTGATTGCTTTCTTAGACTTTGTTATCGATATCAACACTTTTCGAAAAATAGTTGACAAGTCCTAAATTAACGATTAAATAATATATCACTTAAAAATACTTATTAAAAATATATTACTTTGTAAGAATTGTGTTAAGGTTTGTAAAACCTTGCGAATGTGTATTGTAAATAAAAGAATAATGATTACAGACGCATAAAAAGTTCGTTTCTGACGTTCGGTATCTATGATCGATTCAATTTCTCCATCAGGCGATTCGATTTATACAATTTCTCTGCTCTGGCTAATTTGCTGAAAACCACTGCGCAGCATGGAAACGTACAATCCCCTCGACTTCGGAGGGCACTGCATCGTAGTACCGCGCATCATGGAAACATAGTGATTAAAATTTTTACAGCAAATCAACCACTCGATAAAGGCCAGTCACAATACTTCACCTGTTCAGCAGTGTTGACCGGCTGCTGGCGAGATGAAAACTTTATTGTATTTGTCTCTAACAAACATTCTGATATTATTCTTAAAAATCTAGAAAGAAGAACATGGAATGACAGGGAGAAAGTGAAACCCAAGTCAATTATCAACTACAATAAGTATATGGGTGATGTATATGGCAGATCAGTACATCAAATATTATAACATGGATCGTCGTAGTTTAAGGTGGTGCAAAAAGCTCTTTTTCATCAATTGGACATTGCCACACACAACACACATGTTGTTTACAAGCAGAACACTAGTACAATAATTTCTACGCTTGATTTTTGGCTCAAACTTGTTGATCTCCTCCTGAATGAAGCTGGACCTGACCCTACATGTACTGGCGGCCCGCGTGGAAGACCACAATCAACCGACACTGATCTGGCTGGTATAAATGCTTCAAGACACAGAACAGCCAAGAGGACTGATCAAAAGCGAGTGAAACTAAGTATTGTAGTGCCAAGTGCGGCATTATACCCCTGTGCCCAGTGCTATGTTTCCGGCGCTGCCATACTGAACATAATTTACAATGAATATCTTTGTGTAAATGTATTTTATTGTAAAGAGAACATGTGAATAAATAAAAATTCAATTTAAATCTGCTGTCAATAATGTTTGGTAAGATGTGATAACTCTACTAATTGTCCAATTGAAATTGTTGTACTTATTTTGCTGTATATTTTGATCTAGGATATATTTTGCCGTGATCTTTTGTGAGCTCACTCATAACATATCTAATCAGTATCTGACAAAGTCTCACTGTGATGTAACACTTTAAAAAAGTATATCATTCTTGCAAAGTTGGCATACTTGAAGCTCTGTATGAAGCCTCCTGTCTTATCTGTAATTTTGTCACATGATCAGATTAAGACTTGACGATTAGTCCAAGCCAAAAGAAAACTGTAAAGTAGCGAGCATCTATATTTGATGCAGGGCCTTCGGTAAAACCCGAAGTGTTTGTCATAAACTAGTGCTACGATAAGTTTTATATTGAGCTTTGTATTGGCCTTTCAATTCACATGAGAACATACGTGACAAGACGATAACCAAAATTTGTGGTTACAACATCGAAATAAAGAAATGCCAATGTACGGCCGCTTTTCGTTTTTGAGCTTTTAAGAGCTTGTAATCACATTTCCACATATTTGGCACTTACAACATAACAGAGTAAGACATGGTGAATCGTTTGATACCAAATAGCTGTAATGTGAATTTTGTTGCAAGTCAACCTTTAATAATCCTTTCATTTTGTTAATAACAAAGTAACAAACAGCCTCTATTTGCAGGTATATTATCAAATAAAAACGGAAACTGTAAAAGTATCCTGAATACAAGATAGCAATGAAAAACTCAGGTTTAGTTTGAGATGATTCGTGTGAAAAATTAAAAAATAATTTACATTTTTTTGCAGTCATTTTTGGCTACTTGTATACTCTTTCTATACTTCCTTTGTTCATTTCTGTTGCAGAAATACAGAAATGAACAAAGGAAGTATAGAAAGAGTATACAAGTAGCCAAAAATGACTATCTAAAAACTAAAGTTTTTGCACCATTGGAACAGGGTAATTCTAAACCCTTTTTTAGACATATTAAATCTTTGAAAACCAATACATCTAGCATTGAGTCTCTTGCCCAACCAAATGGCGAGTTGACAGAGAACTTGCCACAGATTACAAACCTGCTTAATGATTTTTTTCAGCAACAATTTTGTCAGTCTGAACAACTGTTGCATGTCGAACAGTGTGAAAACTGGGCCGCCGATATTACAGCCTTGGGCGTTTTAAAATTGATTAACGATCTTAAAATCAAAAAAGCCCCCGGTACAGATGGTATTAATGGTAATATGTTGAAATTACAGCCCGAAAAAACTGCAGACTGCCTAACTATTGTTTTTAACGAGTCATTAAGGCTTGGTAGAGTTCCCACAAGATGGAAAGAGGCTAATGTGGTACCCCTTCATAAAAAGGGTGACAGAACAGTTCCAGGGAATTACAGGCCCATATCACTGACAAGCATTCCATGCAAGATTATGGAACACATCATTTTACATAAACTGAATAGCGAACTAGATCAAATAATTAGCACCTCTCAACATGGTTTCCGCGCTGGGCTCTCCTGTGAGACTCAACTGACATCTACCATTCACTCAATTGCAAAAGCTTTGGATAGAAAAGTACCAACTCATGCTTTAATTTTAGATTTTAAAAAAGCCTTTGACAAGGTCCCTCACATGTTTTTAATTAATAAACTGAAACGCTACAATCTTAGTCCTTTTTTAGTTGACTGGATTAAACATTTTTTAACCGGGCGAACTCAAAGAGTTACGATAAAAGGGGTAAATAGTGAGAGTCGTTGTGTTACAAGTGGGGTACCCCAGGGTTCTGTCTTGGGGCCTAGATTGTTTTTGTTGTATATTAATGATTTGTCTGAATGTGTTGATTGTAATATTAGTTTGTTTGCGGACGACACTATAGTTTATGCCTCAATTGATAATTCCTTTACTGTTGTCGACTTTCAGAATAGCATAAACGCTGTCTTCGATTGGTCTCAGAGGTGGAAGCTAGAATTTAATATTGAAAAGTGTAAGGTGATGTGTTTTTCAGGTTCTGCATGTTCTGACGACCAGTTGCCATATTTTTTAAATGGAAGTTTGTTACAGTTTGAAACCCATTCACTATACTTGGGAGTGTGGCTATCTAGTGACCTTTCGTGGCAGTATCACATCGATTGCAAAGTTAAAAAGGCCAGTCAAATGCTAGGATTTTTAAGGAGATCTATATCTAGTGCACCTAAAGCTCTCAAACTACTTGCATATAAATCCTTTATTAGACCTATTTTGGAGTATGGATGCCAGGTGTGGGACCCGTACAAGAGATACGAGGTTGACCAGGTTGAGGCGGTTCAGAGAAAGGCTGTGAGATTTATTTGCAATGTTAAAGGTCGCGATATTGGTGTAACTGGCTTAATTAAAGACATGAACCTGGAGACGTTAGAGGAACGTAGAACCAACTTGCGTAAATGTTTGTTATATAAAATGATCAGAGACGCCTGTTCCGAGTCTCCAGGAGCAATATCACACAAGTTTCCTGAGCTTTTTAGTAAAAATAAAAATGAAGATCATTGTACCACTAGAAGTCAGCGTGCCTCGCAGCCCATGAATTTAACCGCAAATAACAACAAGTACCATAATAGCTTCCTTCCGAGAACTATACGAGATATGAAACTCGGAGATATATATGTCATACAATAAGCTTTTTTATTTTTTGTTTTTGAGGTTGTAATTTTAGTCTATACTTTTGATTGTACAAACTTGAGGCCTGCACAATATATTCATATGAATATCTGCAGGATCTATTTATACCGATACCGATATGAGAGGATGACTTCAAATAAGTTATATGCTGGGATAACCTATACGAAATAAAACTACTAATACAATATATATATACAAGTGTTCTTATTAACTATGAACTATATCTCTACTATCTATTATAAACTCACCTACGGTGGAATATTAGCACAAGTCGCACAATTAATGGATATGCATGTGCATGAGTACATTGTCTATAAATTTAACTGCGCCTCAGCAATGAGGGGTTTTGTCATTGGCCTCAGGAAAACAAAAAAATATTAAATAAACAAATAAAAGGATGTGTAATCTGATAATTTTAGCAGAGGTATGTTTAATACGCAACACTGCAACTTGTATAATAATTGTTTAAATTACCTCACATCAACACGTGGTTCAGGCAACTTTGCAGTTAAAGCAACACCAAATATATCGACAGATGACATTATATTTGAATGCATGCATAAGCCTTCGATATTTCGTAAAAAAACAGAAATATAGATTGTGTGTGAGGTTGATAGTATGTACGTACACTTCGAAATTTTTGTAGGAAGGTACGTACACTTCGAAATACACCCGACACTTCGAAATTAGAAATTATAAGAATTACTACCGTTAGCTCCTACTACCATTCAAATGGCAAAACTGGATTCGCTAATAATAGCCCTCAGCACTTAGTGTGGTTGGCTTGTGCTTATCTAATCGCCGCAAGCCAAAGTTGCGCGCATACATTTTAAGAGGCTACTTTGCTGCTTATTTCACACGTGTTAATTAATGAAATCCCATACGTTGCCTGATTTGTACTGTGAAGAATTTGGACCAACCTTTACTCAAACACGATCTAGTATGTAATAAATGTTCAATAAATGTAAAAAAATGAAGGTGGTTTTCGTTCGTTTTTATTCTGAAGGAAATTCCTTTAGTCGTGGATCTGCGACCACTTCTCTGCCCTCCTACATACACATTATACATTGATTTCACCCGTTTTTGATAACAGAACCCGGTAGGAAGTAGTTTAAGAGTAAGAATAAATAGAGTCGCTAATGCGCTGGCAGTTAAATTGTAGTTTAACTAACAAATTATTAGCATTACGATAAATTATAAAGAAGGCAGACGCAACATGCAAAATATATAGATATACGAGTATATATAAGAGTATACGTTAAACAGAAATTCCTGGCCTGGCGTCCACCACAATGAAACACTATTTCTGCTATTATCGCATTCTATTATGTCTATAACGAACATACACAAAATCAATTTTTATCGTTATTTTCTTAAAATACTCATTACTCATTAGTGATACAAACGTTATATACGTATCATATTTATCAGAACTACCAGTTCTGCTAGAAACGGGTAGCACGGGTGTGTCAAGGGAAAGAGCAATAAGGAAACCTTTTAACCTAAAGTTATTACCTCATGATAACAAAAGTGAAAAATACAGTAATAAATAAGCAATCGTCCCAGCAGCCACATTTTAGTATAAAACTGTGTTATGTAGGATTTGGGAAAAATTGTTATACACATTTCATCAACATCCAAGCATGCATCCCGGTTGAATTTGCTTTGTCACTATATTTTATTTTTGGCTATGTTTAGTTTGTGCACTTTTGCTTAGACTGTGTGAACTAAGTTGATTATTACTGGTTCAGGCACTAGGGAATGTGTTAAGTTATTGTAAGCAGTGCTGATATTTATCAGTAAAGTCACTTCTTTTTTATAAGATAAGTCCAACAATTAAAAGACACTACTAACAAAATCTAAACCAATAATATCAATGATGGAAGGTTGAAAATAGACGATGAATGTTGTTATGGACGAATGTGAAGAAATTATGTTTATTTCGACTATTTTCAGTGTGTGTATATTTGCTTTGTCATATGGGAACTAATTTGGTTATTACTGGTTAAGGTACAAGTGAAAGTGTTAAGCTATTGTAAGCAATACTGATATTTACCAGTAAAAAATACTTTTTTCTTCGATAAGTCCAGCAATTAAAATACATAACTAAAAAAATTCTAAACAATAAAATTAATGCCAAAAAGATGAAAATAGCTAATAAAAGTTACATCCTGACTCGAACGGACGTCCATGTTAGCTTGCTTGGTCCATATGGCTGCGAATTACAACAGTCAAATGAGAGTCATGGCGAGAGTCCTTATAGAGTCCTTATATATAGATGCTTGGTAGTTGATATAGGGAAGTAGAAGAATATCAGCTGATGATGGAGAAGGAAGCTCCAGAGGCAAATACAGAGAGGCTCCAGAGGCAGAGGGAGGGAGACTCTAAAGGGAAGATAGAGGGAGGTTCTAGAGGCAGAGAAGCATGCCTCATCAAGCGGAGGAAGCGTCAGCAGGTCGTCGAAAAAGAGAGAGTTGGATCGATTGCCAGATAGAGAGACGCTGAACTGTTGTAGCTGTTTTTTATAGATGTCTCTTTTGGCTTGTGAGAAGGTGTTTAAGAGCTCATGTTCTGTTCTTTGTGTTGCAGAGGGTTAGAAATTTGTCTTAAGTATGTCATGGGAGTGGAATAATTGGAAATGATAACTGACTACAATTGTCTTGGTTGTGTCTAATACAGGTCTGATATCTTTTAATGGTTTTTTGGCATGTCAATTGATGTCTTTTTTCTCATGTGCTACTTCCACAGGAAGTTTATAAGCTGCTTTTAGATGAGTATATGATGACTGTCTTTATTGCTCATCCTCTAATGTGTTAGGTGTCACATTTATTGTATTATTGCATGTGTCTCCGATGTTTAGGCATTTCTCCATTACGCTATCTGACTTGCCTAATACATCTATACAACAGTGTTACAACCTTACTCAAATGGTCGTCTATGTTCATCCGTTCTGTCCCGTATGGCTGCGAGTCTCGACAGTCAAATGAGAGTCTTAACAGTCCATAGATAGGGAGGCTCAACAGTTGAAACAGCGAAGTTTTGTCAGTCTCTTCTTTTTTGGCAGTGAAAGAGAAGAGGCTCAGCAAATGATGGAGAAAGAGACTCCGCAGACAAAAGAAAGGAGGCAAAGTCATTGGAGCTGTTCTCTTTTATAGATGTATTTGTCAGCCTGTAAGAAGGCGTTTAGGTGCTCAGGTTCTGTTCTTTTGTTGTAGAGAGTTGACATGTGAGTGGAGTTATCTTGAGTATATCATGAAGTTGTACTGGTTGAAATTATGACTAGCACGTTTATTGTGGTTTAATCTGGTAGAAGTTGGTGGCAGAGCTGAGTACATGTAGTTGCCTCTATTTCCTTTTGGTGATTTTCTGGCTGGTCAATTAGTGCCTTTTATCTTCGATGTGTTACTTCCAATAGAGGATTCTAGTCTACATTGGGTGTAAAGTGATTTCTTCTCTTCATGTCTTTTTGTTGTACCAAATGTTTTTGTTCATATTAATATTGCATATATTTCCTGTCGTTTAGGCTTTGCTATATTATGCTATCTGCTTTTGTTAAGACCTCTTTACAACAAATGTACAATGTTTCAACCAACAAACAGGTGATGACAAAGCAGTATATCTTAAGAGCGCTGTCATAAGCCATTTTGTGGAATCGTACAGTTGATCACCATAAACTGTCAATAACAGTTGTTTTATTTCTAGTAAGCTTTTTTAAAACAAAATCTCAAAAACAGACAATTTTTTGGTATATTGTCTGTTGGGTACAGGCAAAAACAGTAATTTTATTTCTTTTCAGTATTGGCCTCATAAAGCGAAAGTATCCTAAAGAGTGGTATAGAAACATATAATGATTATCTAATTCAAACACCCCCTTGTGAGATTCATCAAACTTTTATATACATGATACATAATAGAAACTAGTAATAAAGCATTATGTTAAAATTAGTAACTTTAATTACCTGCAGTAACTTTTGTGTATTTAGTGGTTATCATCTGCAAGAACATAGCTATATTACTAATTACCTGATAATTTACTACCAATTAACTAGGGCTTCAACAGAGTGCGCTGGCTGCAGAGTCCTGTATCAAAATCATTCTTTTAGACTTATTTCAGACTTTTATAATTAGTGAATAAGGGGGCAGCGTAGGATTGACTTGGATTATCCCTGCCAACATAATAAGCTGGCACACCTGTATTTAATCAGTTCGGGCAAGCTTGTGTTAACACCGACATTGCATGTGAGATCTGTCTGGGTTACAGAAGTGCAATGTCTCTTTTTGAGTTTCTCAAGGCTTTGTATTTCACCCCTTAATATCTAGGATATTGTGGCTTATGATGCAGTTAAGGATGCAATATTTACATTGGCACATGTTAAAGTAAACAGATGTTGAAAATGAGTTTTTATCATCAATAATACAAGGTCATGGATTGGTTTCCATCATGCAGAGTTAGTACATCCACGGCGTTGTGGCTATGTGTTGAATGATTGTTTCTCATCGCAAGTGGCTGCCTTAGAGCTATTTTCCCTAGATATCGACTTAATAGTGAAATCCTAATAAGTGGATGCCTAACAGTTCGTATTTGAATTTTGTTGTCGTCCCTTCATCTACCAATAATAGCACCCAACCTAGCATGTTGTACTTTAATTAACAAACAATCAAGTAGATTATATTTCTACGTCTTGATTTGAGTAAAACTGATAGATATGCTGTGATTAAAAATTGCCAACAAGATTTCACTTTGTAAGAGAATAAAATATTGTCAAACTTTATTTATAAGTGGCAATTTATGAATGGCTGTTTAGCTCTATAAATCTTCATATAACTAATCATAAAGGTTTTGCTAAGGATGTTGTATTCTATTTTTTCAACACAAAATCAATATTTTAATGGCCTATACATTATTGAGTTTATAATAAAATGTTTGCTAATAGTTAAAAAATATGTTCTTATATAGTTAGTTGTTGATAGACTAATCGCAGCAGTTTGGTGATCTTTCAATTTTAGTGTGACGTCCACGATGCCTCCGAAAAAGAAACGAAAAGTTGTTGGTAAGCAATGCCTATTGTAGACTTGGTAGAGGAGATGCCTTGAGCTGCAATAAAAATTGTAGATTTGATAGGAGAGATGCCTTGATCGGCAATAACTATTTGAGTTGGGTAAATTAATTATTTAGTTCCAATTTGTTCTTGGTTGCTTGCAAAACACTAGCTTTTCTCTGATATTTCTCCATATGTATCGGATGCAACAAGAGAGGAGTTTTTTCAAGTTATGACTTTGTAAAGGTTGTATGAGCTACTACTGTTGGGGTAGTTGTGAAGGTAAAGTTGATACCTCTACAGCATAAAAATAATCCATCATAATAATGATTACTTTATCGGGATTTTCCGTTATCCAAAACATATAATATATGTAAACACCTTAATCCATTCCAAGTCTTCCCAAACTCACCCCTTGGACCCTTTGAAAACTTACACTCGAATTCCTAATTTAATGGCTGTACAGTAACTTTGGTATTAATAGTTTGTATCAACAACTTTTCAGTTTTTTTCTTATCACTAACACTTGGTTTAGTGCCCATGATTACAGTATCTTTAAGTTACGAGGAGCACACACCTTCACTGGAAACTTAAATCAATTATTTTCACCTTTTTTCCACAGCAAGGTCCAAACCATAGAGTTATCTCCCCCTAGAGTGATAACTACACGAGCGTTTCCGGTGCCAACAAGGAGCGTTTAGGCCACGCCTCTTTTTTGTGCTAGTCAGTCGTAGTGATTGACTAGATCAATAACATCAGCCATGAGAAGGGTTAAACAAGGATCATGAATTCCAGCTGAGATAGTAATTAATGCTCATATTAAAGAAATGATGATTATAGTTTATCACTTTAATACATGCTTATTATTTAAAGCAATTCAATAAATTGCTAAACATTATGGAAATGTTTACTTTTTCATTTCCATAAACATAAATATTTCCATAATTTTAGGGAAATGGATATGGAAGTTTTATTTTACAAGTATGGAAATAGTATGAAAATGGAAATAATATGGAAATGAATTATGGAAATCCTATGGAAATGGAAATAATATGGAAATTAATTATGGAAATGGAATTAATATGGAAATGAATTATGAACTTTTATGGAAATGTAAATAATATGGAAATGGAAATAATATGGATTTGGAAATACTATGGGAATGAAGTAGGGAAATGGAATTAATATGGAAATGAATTATGGAAATGGAAATAATATGGAAATGGAAATAATATGGAAATGAATTATGGAAATGGAATTAATATGGAAATGAATTATGGAAATGGAAATAATATGGAAATGGAAATAATATGGAAATGAATTATGGAAATGGAATTAATATGGAAATGAATTATGGAAATGGAAATAATATGGAAATGGAAATAATATGGAAATGAATTATGGAAATGGAATTAATATGGAAATGAATTATGGAAATGGAAATAATATGGAAATGGAAATAATATGGAAATGAATTATGGAAATGGAATTAATATGGAAATGAATTATGGAAATGGAAATAATATGGAAATGGAAATAATATGGAAATGAATTATGGAAATTGAATTAATATGGAAATGAATTATGGAACTTTTATGGAAATGGAAATAATATGGAAATGAATTATGGAAATGGAAATTGTGACATGCACATAATCCCTGATACCTACATGACTTGCCAAGGCACTGAATAGATAGTGAGTGAAAGTGAAGGTAATGCAAGCAGTTACTCATAGATAACATCCATAGTTATACTGGGGTTGTATTACATTGGTGTGATGGGAAGCTAATCAACTGCCATCAACTATGAGCTGTACTACCCGGTGTTGCCCGAGTAATAAAAAAGTATTTGGACAGAAAACTTATTTTTATATAACATTTACTATTCTAACTTTTAAACTTCATATCATGAGAAAATATTTTTAAGCAGTTTAAATGAATTAAGATGAAAAAGAAAACAACTTTAAAGGTTTGCAAGCTTTTTCAAACAACTACAACTTTTAAATTTCATATCATGAAAGAAGTGTTTTGTTGAAATAAATTAGGAAAAAAATAAAACTGTAAATGTGTTTAAATGTAAAATAATTAGCAAGTAATGCTAAATATAATCTGTTTAGCTATGATTACAATAAAAAATTATTGTAATCATAGCTAATTTTTATTACTTTATTTAATAAATAAAGTAATTCACAACTACTTTTTTATTACTTTATTTAATAAATAAAGTAATAAAAAGTCTATTTTATTTTTAAATAATTATAATTTAGTATAATTAAGTATAATTTATTTTTATCTAACATATAACAACATTTGCCACTCTAACTTTCAAACTTTTTGCTTGCTTACATCAAGCAAAGATGTCCACTAACTAGTGGACATCTTTGCTTCAAGCTAGTCTATGTATTTGATTGATATGTATTGAAATCTAATATTACATGCAAGGGCTGTTTGTGAACTGAGGTGACAATGAATCACTCTATCACCATACAATGTCAACACTTTCAGTTGATGGCAGTCGATTAGCTTCCCATCACACCAATGTAATACAACCCCAGTATGACTATCTATCTTATCTATGAATAACCAATGATATACAGCCCCTCATGTGTGGGGGCTGTATATCATTGGAGTAACTGATTGCATTAACTCACCTACTTAACACTGTCTATTCAGTGTCTTTGCAAGTCATGTAAGTATTGAATTGCTTTAAATAATAAGCATATATTAGAGTAATAAACTATAATCATCATCTCTTTAATATGAGCAATAATTACTGTGCAAATTAATGATCATTCTCATGGCTGATGTTATTGTTCTGTCAATCACTACGAGTGACTAGCACAAAAAAGGGGCGTGGCCTAAACGCTCCTTGATGGCACCGGAAACGCTCGTGTTGTTGAATGCACAGTTATCACTCTAGGGGGAGATAACTCTATGGTCCAAACTGCAAATAAGAAAAAAGTTGTGTGTAAATAGAATAAGTAAAATAATATAATAGACACCCCGGGTACCCTATAGATTGTTTACAGATTGTTTACAAAATTGCTTTAAAAATGATATTTTTAAAGCAAACCATGGGACTCTCGTTATTCAAATCGAGTCTGAGAACTTGCACTGACTTAACACTTTCCATTAAATTTACATTACATTCCTTACAATAGACAATGCAAAACTTTACATTAGTTCTGTATTTTTCAGTAGAGTTTATGTAAAATGAGGTTTTAGAGGTATTTACTGCATTGTCATTAATACTGCATCTGTATCATACAATCAATATCGAGGGCAACTCTTGCTGTTTCCTTACAAAATATTACTTGACATTTGAGATAAAATTTGCCACTGCCCCATCTTTTGCTCTTGCTTTCTTAGTAGATTCTACAGCTATTTTATTATTCTATTGTGTTTGTTTGTTCTAATCAAAACACAAAAACTATTTATCACGAAAAAAGTTATTTATCGCCCGTAAAAGTGCATCGTCTTACTGTCTTTACCTTAGATGCCAAGGCAGCTGTAACAGACAAAGCAGCCGTTTCCTCTACATCTGTTAAGGCTAAGAAAGCTGCTGGCAAAGCAGCTGCTGACCTCAAAACTAAAGGCAAAAAACCGACAGCCAAGGAAGCTAAAGAGAGTGAGTTATCATTACCAAAATTTGTTTGCAATTGGGAATCTTATTTAGCGTCTAGCGTTACTATTTCTTAACAGTTGACATCCAACTTTTGTTCTAGAAATTGTGGAAAAAACAATCTTGAAAAAAGGTAAAGTTCCTGTGGATCCTGAATGCCCATTCAAGGAGTCTATGCATGTCTATTGCTCTGATGGAGACATATGGGATTGTATGCTCAACCAGGTGAGTTTTAATGTAGGCACAGAAGTTTTACATGTTTTGTCTGATTGATGTTTGTAATAGTTGTCACTCCCTACTAATTGTTAATTTATTACTGTTAGTTTAGGCTTAGCGCAGAAAGTAGCTGGTGAGCTCCTAGGGATTTCGACGGCCACAGTATTCCTTAGCAAGTATTTAGCTATCTCTCAAAAATTGATGTACTGTAATCATGTTTCACTATAGGTCAGGTTTTGTCTACATTGGTTTGAGAGAAACTTTATCAAAGAAGCATCTTAAAGCAAATAATTTACATAATTTTTTATTATATATTTCAACACATCAGAGTCTTAGCTTTCAAATGAGCCTATATTCAATACACAAAAAATAATAGAACTATGAAAAACAGGGTGTCAAAAGTAGGTCCTGCAATAAAAAAACACTTGGTTGCGGTTCCCACAATGTGATGTCATAATTATCATTTAGCCTTAAATCATGGATCCCTTTTGCTGCCATTGAGGCTGCGCTTTTCTCTGACAATCGGTGCTGTGCGCTTTTCTGTGACAATCGGTGCTGTTAAACACAGAGAGCGCTAATAATAAATAGGGTTCTAGATAATCAACAATGCCCGAGGATCGTGGTAATGCTCGACCAATACAACCACATGTTCTGGGTTAATTAGTTATGCTTCAATAAATATATTGTTGTTGATAAAGGTAAGGAAACCACATAGATTAAGTTGTGACCTGCAGTTGCGTGGCCCTAGGACTATATGTCAATTGCACTTTCGGGAGATCACGCAATGCTTGAAATTAATTAGTCTTAGTCCATGCCCCTCAACATCACAATAAAAAGAGAGGACTAGTGCATAATAACATCGGGAAAACATAGTATGATGCTTGGAATCTAATCTGAGTTATTTATTATATAAATAATCTGTACATAAAGAGCTAATGACACTGATTCTTTTGTCATCTTCATTGGTTCTCTGGAGTTGTCCTACCTTCGCTTGCCACTAGCGTCATTATCGCGGCTAATAAATATAAACAGTAAGCAATAAAATAAGCAGTAAGAGCACACATCGCCGAATATGAAAATTGTGACGTCGAAATTTTCGAGTCTATACCATTGAACACTTCTAGTGTAGAGCTCTGGGGAAATCCTATAAACACCAACCAACGTTTGTTTCCCCATGTCGAAAAATGGCTCCTTCGAAAGCCAAGATTCTGATGTATCGAAATATATGATAAAAAAATTGTTATTGATGTGCTTTAAAATCGACCATGACAGGATAGACTGGTAGCTCTCAAATAGGACTGTAGTAGGTGAGTAACCATCTTGAAGTAGGCCATGCCAGTATAGACTATGGTAGCTCTCAAGTAGGACTGTAGTAGGTAAGGAACTATCTTGAATTAGGTTATGACAGGATAGACTATGGTAGCACTCAAAAAGGACTGTAGTAGGTAAAGAACCATCTTGAAGTAGGCCATGACAGTATAAACCATGGTGGCTCTCCAGTAGGACTGCGCCATGTTTTGGGTCCAGACCTTTATCACCTGTGTGCAACAATCGCTGGATAGTACCTGATTTCCGGTGAGTAGAACAAGAGAACAAAACCTGTAACTATCAAACACGTAATTCTCTTTCCCTCTTCAATTTCAGCGATATACAAAAATCCATGAAAAATAAAACATTTCAATTTGCATTGCATTGTTATAAGCACCATATATTATAATGTTTATAAAGGGGTCCGTGACATTTAGATAAGGAGCTCAGGGGTCCATGGCTCCAAGCTAGTTGGGAACCACTGGTATATACTATGTTAGCTCTCAAGTAGGACTTTAATAGGTAAGGAACCATCTTGAAGTAGGCTATGACAGAATAGACTGGTATCTTTCAAGTAGGACTGTAGTAGGTAAGGAACCATCTTGAAGTTGTTTATGACAAGATAGACTATGGTAGCACTCAAGTAGGACTGTAGTAGGTAAGGAACCATCTTGAAGTAGGCTATGACAGGATAGACTGGTATCTCTCAAGTAGGACTGTAGTAGGTAAGAAACCTTCTTGAAGTAGGCTATGACAACGTAGACCATGTTAGCACTCAAGTAGGACTGTAGTAGGTAAGGAACCATCTTGAAGTAGGCTATGACAACATAGACTATAATAGCTCTCCAGTAGGACTGTAGTAGGTAAGGAACCATCTTGAAGTAGGCTATGACAACATAGACTATGATAGCTCTCAAGTAGGACTGTAGTAGGTAAGGAACCATTTTGAAGTAGGCTATGACAGTATAGACTATGTTAGCTCTCAAGTAGGACTGTAGTAGGTAAGGAACCATCGTGAAGTAGGCTACGACAGTATAGACTATGGTGTCTCTCAAATAGGACTGTAGTAGGTAAGGAACCATATTGAAGTAGGCTATGACAGGATAGACTATGGTAGCACTCAAATAGGACTGTAGTAGGTAAGGAACCATCTTGAAGTAGACTGTTACAGCATAGACTATGGTAGCTCTCAAGTAGGACTGTAGTAGGTAAGGAACCATCTTGAAGTAGGCTATGACAGGATAGACTGGTATCCCTCAAGTAGAACTGTAGTAGGTAAGAAACCTTCTTGAAGTAGGCTATGACAATGTAGACCATGTTAGCACTCAAGTAGGACTGTAGTAGGTAAGGAACCATCTTGAAGTAGGCTATGACAACATAGACTATGATAGCTCTCAAGTAGGACTGTAGTCGGTAAGGAACCATTTTGAAGTAGGCTATGACAGTATAGACTATGTTAGCTCTCAAGTAGGACTGTAGTAGGTAAGGAACCATCTTGAAGTAGGCTACGACAGTATAGACTATGGTGTCTCTCAAGTAGGACTGTAGTAGTTAAGGAACCATATTGTAGTAGGCTATGACAGGATAGACTATGGTAGCACTCAAGTAGGACTGTAGTAGGTGAGGAACCATCTGGAAGTAGACTGTTACAGCATAGACTATGGTAGCTCTCCAGTAGGACTGTAGTACATGTAGGTAAGGAACCATTTTGAAGTAGGCTATGACATTATAGACTATGTTAGCTCTCAAGTAGGACTGTAGTAGGTAAGGAACCATCTTGAAGTAGGCTATGACAGCATAGAATATGGTAGCTCTCAAGTAGGACGGTAGTAGGTAAGGAACCATCTTGAGGTAGGCTATGACATTACAGACTATGTTAGCTATCAAGTAGGACTGTAGTAGGTAAGCAACCATGTTGAGGTAAGCCATGACAGTATAGACTATGCTTGCACTCAAGTAGGACTGTAGTAGGTAAGGAACCATCTTGAGGTAGGCTATGACAGCATAGACTATGGTGTCTCTCAAGTAGGACTGTAGTAGGTAAGGATCCATCTTGAAATAGGCTGTGACAGTATAGACTATGGTGTCTCTCAAGTAGGACTGTAGTAGGTAAGGAACCATCTTGAAGTAGTCTATGACAGTATAGACTATGTTAGCTCTCAAGTAGGACTGTAGTAGGTAAGGAACCATATTGAAGTAGGCTATGACAGGATAGACTATGGTAGCACTCAAGTAGGACTGTAGTAGGTAAGGAACCATCTTGAGGTAGGCTATGACAGCATAGACTATGGTGTCTCTCAAGTAGGACTGTAGTAGGTAAGGATCCATCTTGAAGTAGGCTGTGACAGTATAGACTATATTAGCTCTCAAATAGGACTGTAGTAGGTAAGGAACCATCTTGAAGTAGGCTACGACAGTATAGACTATGTTAGCTCTCAAGTAGGACTGTAGTAGGTAAGGAACCATATTGAAGTAGGCTATGACAGGATAGACTATGGTAGCACTCAAGTAGTACTGTAGTAGGTAAGGAACCATCTTGAAGTAGTCTACGACAGTATAGACTATGTTAGCTCTCAAGTAGGACTGTAGTAGGTAAGGAACCATCTTGAAGTAGGCTATGACAGCATAGAATATGGTAGCTCTCAAGTAGGACTGTAGTTGGTAAGGAACCATCTTGAAGTAGTCTACGACAGTATAGACTATGTTAGCTCTCAAGTAGGACTGTAGTAGGTAAGGAACCATCTTGAAGTAGTCTACGACAGTATAGACTATGTTAGCTCTCAATTAGGACTGTAGAAGGTAAGGAACCATATTGAAGTAGGCTATGACAGGATAGACTATGGTAGCACTCAAGTAGGACTGTAGTAGGTAAGGAACCATCTTGAAGTAGACTGTTACAGCATAGACTATGGTAGCTCTCAAGTAGGACTGTAGTACATGTAGGTAAGGAACCATTTTGAAGTAGGCTATAACATTATAGACTATATTAGCTCTCAAGTAGGACTGTAGTAGGTAAGGAACCATCTTGAAGTAGTCTACGACAGTATAGACTATGTTAGCTCTCAAGTAGGACTGTAGTAGGTAAGGAACCATATTGAAGTAGGCTATGACAGGATAGACTATGGTAGCACTCAAGTAGGACTGTAGTAGGTAAGGAACCATCTTGAAGTAGTCTATGACAGTATAGACTATGGTAGCTCTCAAGTAGGACTGTAGTAGGTAAGGAACCATCTTGAAGTAGGCTATGACAGCATAGGCTATGGTAGCTCTCAAGTAGGACTGTAGTAGGTAAGGAACCTTCTTGAAGTAGGCTATGACAGCATAGGCTATGATAGTACTCAAGTAGGACTATAGTAGGTAAGGAACCATATTGAAGTAGGCTATGACAGGATAGACTATGGTAGCACTCAAGTAGGACTGTAGTAGGTAAGGAACCATCTTGAAGTAGACTGTTACAGCATAGACTATGGTAGCTCTCAAGTAGGACTGTAGTAGGTAAGGGACCATCTTGAAGTAGAGTATGACAAGATAGACTATGATAGCTCTCAAGTAGGACTGTAGTAGGTAAGGAACCTTTTCGAAGTAGGCTATGACAGCATAGACAATGGTAGCTCTCAAGTAGGACTGTAGTAGGTAAGGAACCATATTGAAGTAGGCTATGACAGCATAGACTTTGGTAGCTCTCAAGTAGGACTGTAGTAGGTAAGTAACCATCTTGAAGTAGTCTACGACAGTATAGACTATGTTAGCTCTCAACTAGGACTGTAGTAGGTAAGGAACCATCTTGAAGTAGGCTATGACAGTATAGACTATGATAGCTCTCAAGTAGGACTGTAGTAGGTAAGGAACCTTCTTCAAGTAGGCTATGACAGCATAGACTATGGTAGCTCTCAAGTAGGACTGTAGTAGGTAAGGAACCATCTTGAAATAGAGTATGCCAGCATAGGCTATGGTAGCTCTCAACTAGGACTGTAGTAGGTAAGGAACCATTTTGAATTAGGCTGTGACAGCATAGACTATGGTAGCTCTCAAGTAGGACTGTAGTAGGTAAGGAACCATCTTGAAGTAGGGTATGACAGGATAGACTGGTATCTCTCAAGTAGGACTTTTGTAGGTAAGGAACCTTCTTGAAGTAGGCTATGACAGGATAGACTATGATAGTACCCAAGTAGGACTGTAGTAGGTAAGGAACCAACTTGAAGTAGTCTATGACAGTATAGACTATGGTAGCTCTCAAGTAGGACTGTAGTAGGTAAGGAACCATCTTGAAGTAGGCTATGACAGCATAGGCTATGATAGCTCTCAAGTAGGACTGTAGTAGGTAAGGAACCTTCTTGAAGTAGGCTATGACAGCATAGGCTATGATAGTACTCAAGTAGGACTATAGTAGGTAAGGACCATATTGAAGTAGGCTATGACAGGATAGACTATGGTAGCACTCAAGTAGGACTGTAGTAGGTAAGGAACCATCTTGAAGTAGACTGTTACAGCATAGACTATGGTAGCTCTCAAGTAGAACTGTAGTACATGTAGGTAAGGAACCATTTTGAAGTAGGCTATGACATTATAGACTATATTAGCTCTCAAGTAGGACTGTAGAAGGTAAGGAACCATCTTGAAGTAGGCTATGACAGCATAGAATATGGTAGCTCTCAAGTAGAACTGTAGTTGGTAAGGAACCATCTTGAAGTAGTCTACGACAGTATAGACTATGTTAGCTCTCAAGTAGGACTGTAGTAGGTAAGGAACCATCTTGAAGTAGTCTACGACAGTATAGACTATGTTAGCTCTCAATTAGGACTGTAGTAGGTAAGGAACCATATTGAAGTAGGCTATGACAGGATAGACTATGGTAGCACTCAAGTAGGACTGTAGTAGGTAAGGAACCATCTTGAAGTAGACTGTTACAGCATAGACTATGGTAGCTCTCAAGTAGGACTGTAGTACATGTAGGTAAGGAACCATTTTGAAGTAGGCTATAACATTATAGACTATATTAGCTCCCAAGTAGGACTGTAGTAGGTAAGGAACCATCTTGAAGTAGTCTATGACAGTATAGACTATGTTAGCTCTCAAGTAGGACTGTAGTAGGTAAGGAACCATCTTGAAGTCGTCTACGACAGTATAGACTATGTTAGCTCTCAAGTAGGACTGTAGTAGGTAAGGAACCATATTGAAGTAGGCTATGACAGGATAGACTATGGTAGCACTCAAGTAGGACTGTTGTAGGTAAGGAACCATCTTGAAGTAGTCTACGACAGTATAGACTATGTTAGCTCTCAAGTAGGACTGTAGTAGGTAAGGAACCATCTTGAAGTAGTCTACGACAGTATAGACTATGTTAGCTCTCAAGTAGGACTGTAGTAGGTAAGGAACCATATTGAAGTAGGCTATGACAGGATAGACTATGGTAGCACTCAAGTAGGACTGTAGTAGGTAAGGAACCATCTTGAAGTAGACTGTTACAGCATAGACTATGGTAGCGCTCAAGTAGGACTGTAGTAGGTAAAGAACCATCTTGAAGTAGTCTACGACAATATAGACTATGTTAGCTCTCAAGTAGGACTGTAGTAGGTAAGGAACCATCTTGAAGTAGTCTACGACAGTATAGACTATGGTAGCTCTCAAGTAGGACTGTAGTAGGTAAGTAACCATCTTGAAGTAGTCTACGACAGTATAGACTATGTTAGCTCTCAAGTAGGACTGTAGTAGGTAAAGGAACCATCTTGAAGTAGTCTACGACAGTATAGACTATGTTAGCTCTCAAGTAGGACTGTAGTAGGTAAGGAACAATATTGAAGTAGGCTATGACAGGATAGACTATGGTAGCACTCTAGTAGGACTTTTGTAGGTAAGGAACCATCTTGAAGTAGACTGTTACAGCATAGACTATGGTAGCTCTCAAGTAGGACTGTAGTACATGTAGGTAAGGAACCATTTTGAAGTAGGCTATAACATTATAGACTATATTAGCTCTCAAGTAGGACTGTAGTGGGTAAGGAACCATCTTGAAGTAGTCTATGACAGCATAGAATATGGTAGCTCTTAAGTAGGACTGTAGTAGGTAAGGAACCATCTTGAGGTAGGCTATGACATTATAGACTATGGTAGCTCTCAAGTAGGACTAGTAGGTAAGTAACCATCTTGAAGTAGTCTACGACAGTATAGACTATGTTAGCTCTCAAGTAGCACTGTAGTAGGTGAGGAACCATCTTGAGGTAGGCTATGACATTATAGACCATGGTAGCTCTCAAGTAGGACTGTAGTAGGTAAGTAACCATCTTGAAGTAGTCTACGACAGTATAGACTATGTTAGCTCTCAACTAGGACTGTAGTAGGTAAGGAACCATCTTGAATTAGGCTGTGACAGCATAGACTATGGTAGCTCTCAAGTAGGACTGTAGTAGGTAAGGAACCATCTTAAAGTAGAGTATGACAGGATAGACTATGATAGCTCTCAAGTAGGACTGTAGTAGGTAAGTAACCATCTTGAAGTAGTCTACGACAGTATAGACTATGTTAGCTCTCAACTAGGACTGTAGTGGGTAAGGAACCATCTTGAAGTAGGCTATGACAGCATAGAATATGGTAGCTCTCAAGTAGGACTGTAGTAGGTACGGAACCATCTTGAGGTAGGCTGTGACAGCATAGACTATGGTAGCTCTCAAGTAGGACTGTAGTAGGTAAGGGACCATCTTGAAGTAGAGTATGACAAGATAGACTATGATAGCTTTCAAGTAGGACTGTAGTAGGTGAGGAACCTTTTCGAAGTAGGCTATGACAGCATAGACAATGGTAGCTCTCAAGTAGGACTGTAGTAGGTAAGGAACCATATTGAAGTAGGCTATGACAGCATAGACTTTGGTAGCTCTCAAGTAGGACTGTAGTAGGTAAGGAACCATCTTGAGGTAGACTATGACATTATAGACTATGGTAGCTCTCAAGTAGGACTGTAGTAGGTAAGGAACCATCTTGAAGTAGGCTATGACAGCATAGAATATGGTAGCTCTCAAGTAGGACTAGTAGGTAAGGAACCATCTTGAATTAGGCTGTGACAGCATAGACTATGGTAGCTCTCAAGTAGGACTGTAGTAGGTAAGGAACCATCTTGAAGTAGGCTATGACAGCATAGAATATGGTAGCTCTCAAGTAGGACTGTAGTAGGTAAGGCACCATCTTGAGGTAGACTATGACATTATAGACTATGGTAGCTCTCAAGTAGGACTGTAGTAGGTAAGGAACCATCTTGAAGTAGGCTATGACAGCATAGAATATGGTAGCACTCAAGTAGGACTGTAGTAGGTAAGGAACCATCTTGAGGTAGACTATGACATTATAGACTATGATGGCTCTCAAGTAGGACTGTAGTAGGTAAGGAACCATCTTGAAGTAGGCTATGACAGCATAGAATATGGTAGCTCTCAAGTAGGACTGTAGTAGGTAAGGAACCATCTTGAAGTAGAGTATGACAGGATGGACTATGTTAGCTATCAAGTAGGACTGTAGTAGGTAAGTAACCATCTTGAAGTAGTCTACGACAGTATACACTATGTTAGCTCTCAACTAGGACTGTGGTAGGTAAGGAACCATCTTGAAGTAGGCTATGACAGCATAGACTATGGTAGCTCTCAAGTAGGACTGTAGTAGGTAAGGAACCATCTTGAAGTAGGGTATGACAGGATAGACTGGTATCTCTCAAGTAGGACTGTAGTAGGTAAGGAACCTTCTTGAAGTAGGCTATGACAGGATAGACTATGATAGTACCCAAGTAGGACTGCAGTAGGTAAGGAACCAACTTGAAGTAGTCTATGACAGTATAGACTATGGTAGCTCTCAAGTAGGACTGTAGTAGGTAAGGAACCATCTTGAAGTAGGCTATGACAGCATAGGCTATGATAGCTCTCAAGTAGGACTGTAGTAGGTAAGGAACCTTCTTGAAGTAGGCTATGACAGCATAGGCTATGATAGTACTCAAGTAGGACTATAGTAGGTAAGGAACCATATTGAAGTAGGCTATGACAGGATAGACTATGGTAGCGCTCAAGTAGGACTGTAGTAGGTAAGGAACCATCTTGAAGTAGACTGTTACAGCATAGACTGTGGTAGCTCTCAAGTAGGACTGTAGTACATGTAGGTAAGGAACCATTTTGAAGTAGGCTATGACATTATAGACTATATTAGCTCTCAAGTAGGACTGTAGAAGGTAAGGAACCATCTTGAAGTAGGCTATGACAGCATAGAATATGGTAGCTCTCAAGTTGAACTGTAGTTGGTAAGGAACCATCTTGAAGTAGTCTACGACAGTATAGACTATGTTAGCTCTCAAGTAGGACTGTAGTAGGTAAGGAACCATCTTGAAGTAGTCTACGACAGTATAGACTATGTTAGCTCTCAATTAGGACTGTAGTAGGTAAGGAACCATATTGAAGTAGGCTATGACAGGATAGACTATGGTAGCACTCAAGTAGGACTGTAGTAGGTAAGGAACCATCTTGAAGTAGACTGTTACAGCATAGACTATGGTAGTTCTCAAGTAGGACTGTAGTACATGTAGGTAAGGAACTATTTTGAAGTAGGCTATAACATTATAGACTATATTAGCTCCCAAGTAGGACTGTAGTAGGTAAGGAACCATCTTGAAGTAGTCTATGACAGTATAGACTATGTTAGCTCTCAAGTAGGACTGTAGTAGGTAAGGAACCATCTTGAAGTAGTCTACGACAGTATAGACTATGTTAGCTCTCAAGTAGGACTGTAGTAGGTAAGGAACCATATTGAAGTAGGCTATGACAGGATAGACTATGGTAGCACTCAAGTAGGACTGTTGTAGGTAAGGAACCATCTTGAAGTAGTCTACGACAGTATAGACTATGTTAGCTCTCAAGTAGGACTGTAGTAGGTAAGGAACCATCTTGAAGTAGTCTACGACAGTATAGACTATGTTAGCTCTCAAGTAGGACTGTAGTAGGTAAGGAACCATATTGAAGTAGGCTATGACAGGATAGACTATGGTAGCACTCAAGTAGGACTGTAGTAGGTAAGGAACCATCTTGAAGTAGACTGTTACAGCATAGACTATGGTAGCTCTCAAGTAGAACTGTAGTTGGTAAGGAACCATCTTGAAGTAGTCTACGACAGTATAGACTATGTTAGCTCTCAAGTAGGACTGTAGTAGGTAAGGAACCATCTTGAAGTAGTCTACGACAGTATAGACTATGTTAGCTCTCAAGTAGGACTGTAGTAGGTAAAGAACCATATTGAAGTAGGCTATGACAGGATAGACTATGGTAGCACTCAAGTAGGACTGTAGTAGGTAAGGAACCATCTTGAAGTAGACTGTTACAGCATAGACTATGGTAGCTCTCAAGTAGGACTGTAGTAGGTAAAGAACCATCTTGAAGTAGTCTACGACAATATAGACTATGTTAGCTCTCAAGTAGGACTGTAGTAGGTAAGGAACCATCTTGAAGTAGTCTACGACAGTATAGACTATGGTAGCTCTCAAGTAGGACTGTAGTAGGTAAGTAACCATCTTGAAGTAGTCTACGACAGTATAGACTATGTTAGCTCTCAAGTAGGACTGTAGTAGGTAAAGGAACCATCTTGAAGTAGTCTACGACAGTATAGACTATGTTAGCTCTCAAGTAGGACTGTAGTACATGTAGGTAAGGAACCATTTTTGAAGTAGGCTATAACATTATAGACTATATTAGCTCTCAAGTAGGACTGTAGTAGGTAAGGAACTATCTTGAAGTAGTCTACGACAGTATAGACTATGTTATCTCTCAAGTAGGACTGTAGTAGGTAAGGAACCATATTGAAGTAGGCTATGACAGTATAGACTATGCTAGCTCTCAAGTAGGACTGTAGTAGGTAAGGAACCATATTGAAGTAGGCTATGACAGGATAGACTATGGTAGCACTCAAGTAGGACTGTAGTAGGTAAGGAACCATCTTGAAGTAGACTGTTACAGCATAGACTATGGTAGCTCTCAAGTAGGACTGTAGTACATGTAGGTAAGGAACCATTTTGAAGTAGGCTATGACATTATAGACTGTATTAGCTCTCAAGTAGGACTGTAGTGGGTAAGGAACCATCTTGAAGTAGGCTATGACAGCATAGAATATGGTAGCTCTTAAGTAGGACTGTAGTAGGTAAGGAACCATCTTGAGGTAGGCTATGACATTATAGACTATGGTAGCTCTCAAGTAGCACTGTAGTAGGTAAGTAACCACCTTGAAGTAGTCTACGACAGTATAGACTATGTTAGCTCTCAAGTAGGACTGTAGTAGGTAAGGAACCATCTTGAGGTAGGCTATGACATTATAGACTATGGTAGCTCTCAAGTAGGACTAGTAGGTAAGTAACCATCTTGAAGTAGTCTACGACAGTATAAACTATGTTAGCTCTCAAGTAGCACTGTAGTAGGGGAGGAACCATCTTGAGGTAGGCTATGACATTATAGACCATGGTAGCTCTCAAGTAGGACTGTAGTAGGTAAGTAACCATCTTGAAGTAGTCTACGACAGTATAGACTATGTTAGCTCTCAACTAGGACTGTAGTAGGTAAGGAACCATCTTGAATTAGGCTGTGACAGCATAGACTATGGTAGCTCTCAAGTAGGACTGTAGTAGGTAAGGAACCATCTTGAAGTAGGGTATGACAGGATAGACTGGTATCTCTCAAGTAGGACTGTAGTAGGTAAGGAACCTTCTTGAAGTAGGCTATGACAGGATAGACTATAATAGTACCCAAGTAGGACTGTAGTAGGTAAGGAACCAACTTGAAGTAGTCTATGACAGTATAGACTATGGTAGCTCTCAAGTAGGACTGTAGTAGGTAAGGAACCATCTTGAAGTAGGCTATGACAGCATAGGCTATGATAGCTCTCAAGTAGGACTGTAGTAGGTAAGGAACCTTCTTGAAGTAGGCTATGACAGCATAGGCTATGATAGTACTCAAGTAGGACTATAGTAGGTAAGGAACCATATTGAAGTAGGCTATGACAGGATAGACTATGGTAGCACTCAAGTAGGACTGTAGTAGGTAAGGAACCATCTTGAAGTAGACTGTTACAGCATAGACTATGGTAGCTCTCAAGTAGGACTGTAGTACATGTAGGTAAGGAACCATTTTGAAGTAGGCTATGACATTATAGACTATATTAGCTCTCAAGTAGGACTGTAGAAGGTAAGGAACCATCTTGAAGTAGGCTATGACAGCATAGAATATGGTAGCTCTCAAGTAGAACTGTAGTTGGTAAGGAACCATCTTGAAGTAGTCTACGACAGTATAGACTATGTTAGCTCTCAAGTAGGACTGTAGTAGGTAAGGAACCATCTTGAAGTAGTCTACGACAGTATAGACTATGTTAGCTCTCAATTAGGACTGTAGTAGGTAAGGAACCATATTGAAGTAGGCTATGACAGGATAGACTATGGTAGCACTTAAGTAGGACTGTAGTAGGTAAGGAACCATCTTGAAGTAGACTGTTACAGCATAGACTATGGTAGCTCTCAAGTAGGACTGTAGTACATGTAGGTAAGGAACCATTTTGAAGTAGGCTATAACATTATAGACTATATTAGCTCCCAAGTAGGACTGTAGTAGGTAAGGAACCATCTTGAAGTAGTCTATGACAGTATAGACTATGTTAGCTCTCAAGTAGGACTGTAGTAGGTAAGGAACCATCTTGAAGTAGTCTACGACAGTATAGACTATGTTAGCTCTCAAGTAGGACTGTAGTAGGTAAGGAACCATATTGAAGTAGGCTATGACAGGATAGACTATGGTAGCACTCAAGTAGGACTGTTGTAGGTAAGGAACCATCTTGAAGTAGTCTACGACAGTATAGACTATGTTAGCTCTCAAGTAGGACTGTAGTAGGTAAGGAACCATCTTGAAGTAGTCTACGACAGTATAGACTATGTTAGCTCTCAAGTAGGACTGTAGTAGGTAAGGAACCATATTGAAGTAGGCTATGACAGGATAGACTATGGTAGCACTCAAGTAGGACTGTAGTAGGTAAGGAACCATCTCGAAGTAGACTGTTACAGCATAGACTATGGTAGCGCTCAAGTAGGACTGTAGTAGGTAAAGAACCATCTTGAAGTAGTCTACGACAATATAGACTATGTTAGCTCTCAAGTAGGACTGTAGTAGGTAAGGAACCATCTTGAAGTAGTCTACGACAGTATAGACTATGGTAGCTCTCAAGTAGGACTGTAGTAGGTAAGTAACCATCTTGAAGTAGTCTACGACAGTATAGACTATGTTAGCTCTCAAGTAGGACTGTAGTAGGTAAAGGAACCATCTTGAAGTAGTCTACGACAGTATAGACTATGTTAGCTCTCAAGTAGGACTGTAGTAGGTAAGGAACAATATTGAAGTAGGCTATGACAGGATAGACTATGGTAGCACTCTAGTAGGACTTTTGTAGGTAAGGAACCATCTTGAAGTAGACTGTTACAACATAGACTATGGTAGCTCTCAAGTAGGACTGTAGTACATGTAGGTAAGGAACCATTTTGAAGTAGGCTATAACATTATAGACTATATTAGCTCTCAAGTAGGACTGTAGTGGGTAAGGAACCATCTTGAAGTAGTCTATGACAGCATAGAATATGGTAGCTCTTAAGTAGGACTGTAGTAGGTAAGGAACCATCTTGAGGTAGGCTATGACATTATAGACTATGGTAGCTCTCAAGTAGCACTGTAGTAGGTAAGTAACCACCTTGAAGTAGTCTACGACAGTATAGACTATGTTAGCTCTCAAGTAGGACTGTAGTAGGTAAGGAACCATCTTGAGGTAGGCTATGACATTATAGACTATGGTAGCTCTCAAGTAGGACTAGTAGGTAAGTAACCATCTTGAAGTAGTCTACGACAGTATAGACTATGTTAGCTCTCAAGTAGCACTGTAGTAGGTGAGGAACCATCTTGAGGTAGGCTATGACATTATAGACCATGGTAGCTCTCAAGTAGGACTGTAGTAGGTAAGTAACCATCTTGAAGTAGTCTACGACAGTATAGACTATGTTAGCTCTCAACTAGGACTGTAGTAGGTAAGGAACCATCTTGAATTAGGCTGTGACAGCATAGACTATGGTAGCTCTCAAGTAGGACTGTAGTAGGTAAGGACCCATCTTAAAGTAGAGTATGACAGGATAGACTATGATAGCTCTCAAGTAGGACTGTAGTAGGTAAGTAACCATCTTGAAGTAGTCTACGACAGTATAGACTATGTTAGCTCTCAACTAGGACTGTAGTAGGTAAGGAACCATCTTGAAGTAGGCTATGACAGCATAGAATATGGTAGCTCTCAAGTAGGACTGTAGTAGGTACGGAACCATCTTGAGGTAGGCTGTGACAGCATAGACTATGGTAGCTCTCAAGTAGGACTGTAGTAGGTAAGGGACCATCTTGAAGTAGAGTATGACAAGATAGACTATGATAGCTCTCAAGTATGACTGTAGTAGGTAAGGAACCTTTTCGAAGTAGGCTATGACAGCATAGACAATGGTAGCTCTCAAGTAGGACTGTAGTAGGTAAGGAACCATATTGAAGTAGGCTATGACAGCATAGACTTTGGTAGCTCTCAAGTAGGACTGTAGTAGGTAAGGAACCATCTTGAGGTAGACTATGACATTATAGACTATGGTAGCTCTCAAGTAGGACTGTAGTAGGTAAGGAACCATCTTGAAGTAGGCTATGACAGCATAGAATATGGTAGCTCTCAAGTAGGACTGTAGTAGGTAAGGAACCATCTTGAATTAGGCTGTGACAGCATAGACTATGGTAGCTCTCAAGTAGGACTGTAGTAGGTAAGTAACCATCTTGAAGTAGTCTACGACAGTATACACTATGTTAGCTCTCAACTAGGACTGTGGTAGGTAAGGAACCATCTTGAAGTAGGCTATGACAGCATAGACTATGGTAGCTCTCAAGTAGGACTGTAGTAGGTAAGGAACCATCTTGAAGTAGGGTATGACAGGATAGACTGGTATCTCTCAAGTAGGACTGTAGTAGGTAAGGAACCTTCTTGAAGTAGGCCATGACAGGATAGACTATGATAGTACCCAAGTAGGACTGTAGTAGGTAAGGAACCAACTTGAAGTAGTCTATGACAGTATAGACTATGGTAGCTCTCAAGTAGGACTGTAGTAGGTAAGGAACCATCTTGAAGTAGGCTATGACAGCATAGGCTATGATAGCTCTCAAGTAGGACTGTAGTAGGTAAGGAACCTTCTTGAAGTAGGCTATGACATTATAGACTATATTAGCTCTCAAGTAGGACTGTAGAAGGTAAGGAACCATCTTGAAGTAGGCTATGACAGCATAGAATATGGTAGCTCTCAAGTAGAACTGTAGTTGGTAAGGAACCATCTTGAAGTAGTCTACGACAGTATAGACTATGTTAGCTCTCAAGTAGGACTGTAGTAGGTAAGGAACCATCTTGAAGTAGTCTACGACAGTATAGACTATGTTAGCTCTCAATTAGGACTGTAGTAGGTAAGGAACCATATTGAAGTAGGCTATGACAGAATAGACTATGGTAGCACTCAAGTAGGACTGTAGTAGGTAAGGAACCATCTTGAAGTAGACTGTTACAGCATAGACTATGGTAGCTCTCAAGTAGGACTGTAGTACATGTAGGTAAGGAACTATTTTGAAGTAGGCTATAACATTATAGACTATATTAGCTCCCAAGTAGGACTGTAGTAGGTAAGGAACCATCTTGAAGTAGTCTATGACAGTATAGACTATGTTAGCTCTCAAGTAGGACTGTAGTAGGTAAGGAACCATCTTGAAGTAGTCTACGACAGTATAGACTATGTTAGCTCTCAAGTAGGACTGTAGTAGGTAAGGAACCATATTGAAGTAGGCTATGACAGGATAGACTATGGTAGCACTCAAGTAGGACTGTTGTAGGTAAGGAACCATCTTGAAGTAGTCTACGACAGTATAGACTATGTCAGCTCTCAAGTAGGACTGTAGTAGGTAAGGAACCATCTTGAAGTAGTCTACGACAGTATAGACTATGTTAGCTCTCAAGTAGGACTGTAGTAGGTAAGGAACCATATTGAAGTAGGCTATGACAGGATAGACTATGGTAGCACTCAAGTAGGACTGTAGTAGGTAAGGAACCATCTTGAAGTAGACTGTTACAGCATAGACTATGGTAGCTCTCAAGTAGAACTGTAGTTGGTAAGGAACCATCTTGAAGTAGTCTACGACAGTATAGACTATGTTAGCTCTCAAGTAGGACTGTAGTAGGTAAGGAACCATCTTGAAGTAGTCTACGACAGTATAGACTATGTTAGCTCTCAAGTAGGACTGTAGTAGGTAAAGAACCATATTGAAGTAGGCTATGACAGGATAGACTATGGTAGCACTCAAGTAGGACTGTAGTAGGTAAGGAACCATCTTGAAGTAGACTGTTACAGCATAGACTATGGTAGCTCTCAAGTAGGACTGTAGTAGGTAAAGAACCATCTTGAAGTAGTCTACGACAATATAGACTATGTTAGCTCTCAAGTAGGACTGTAGTAGGTAAGGAACCATCTTGAAGTAGTCTACGACAGTATAGACTATGGTAGCTCTCAAGTAGGACTGTAGTAGGTAAGTAACCATCTTGAAGTAGTTTACGACAGTATAGACTATGTTAGCTCTCAAGTAGGACTGTAGTAGGTAAAGGAACCATCTTGAAGTAGTCTACGACAGTATAGACTATGTTAGCTCTCAAGTAGGACTGTAGTAGGTAAGGAACAATATTGAAGTAGGCTATGACAGGATAGACTATGGTAGCACTCTAGTAGGACTTTTGTAGGTAAGGAACCATCTTGAAGTAGACTGTTACAGCATAGACTATGGTAGCTCTCAAGTAGGACTGTAGTACATGTAGGTAAGGAACCATTTTTGAAGTAGGCTATAACATTATAGACTATATTAGCTCTCAAGTAGGACTGTAGTAGGTAAGGAACTATCTTGAAGTAGTCTACGACAGTATAGACTATGTTAGCTCTCAAGTAGGACTGTAGTAGGTAAGGAACCATATTGAAGTAGGCTATGACAGTATAGACTATGCTAGGTCTCAAGTAGGACTGTAGTAGGTAAGGAACCATATTGAGGTAGGCTATGACAGGATAGACTATGGTAGCACTCAAGTAGGACTGTAGTAGGTAAGGAACCATCTTGAAGTAGACTGTTACAGCATAGACTATGGTAGCTCTCAAGTAGGACTGTAGTACATGTAGGTAAGGAACTATTTTGAAGTAGGCTATAACATTATAGACTATATTAGCTCCCAAGTAGGACTGTAGTAGGAAAGGAACCATCTTGAAGTAGTCTATGACAGTATAGACTATGTTAGCTCTCAAGTAGGACTGTAGTAGGTAAGGAACCATCTTGAAGTAGTCTACGACAGTATAGACTATGTTAGCTCTCAAGTAGGACTGTAGTAGGTAAGGAACCATATTGAAGTAGGCTATGACAGGATAGACTATGGTAGCACTCAAGTAGGACTGTTGTAGGTAAGGAACCATCTTGAAGTAGTCTACGACAGTATAGACTATGTCAGCTCTCAAGTAGGACTGTAGTAGGTAAGGACCATCTTGAAGTAGTCTACGACAGTATAGACTATGTTAGCTCTCAAGTAGGACTGTAGTAGGTAAGGAACCATATTGAAGTAGGCTATGACAGGATAGACTATGGTAGCACTCAAGTAGGACTGTAGTAGGTAAGGAACCATCTTGAAGTAGACTGTTACAGCATAGACTATGGTAGCTCTCAAGTAGAACTGTAGTTGGTAAGGAACCATCTTGAAGTAGTCTACGACAGTATAGACTATGTTAGCTCTCAAGTAGGACTGTAGTAGGTAAGGAACCATCTTGAAGTAGTCTACGACAGTATAGACTATGTTAGCTCTCAAGTAGGACTGTAGTAGGTAAAGAACCATATTGAAGTAGGCTATGACAGGATAGACTATGGTAGCACTCAAGTAGGACTGTAGTAGGTAAGGAACCATCTTGAAGTAGACTGTTACAGCATAGACTATGGTAGCTCTCAAGTAGGACTGTAGTAGGTAAAGAACCATCTTGAAGTAGTCTACGACAATATAGACTATGTTAGCTCTCAAGTAGGACTGTAGTAGGTAAGGAACCATCTTGAAGTAGTCTACGACAGTATAGACTATGGTAGCTCTCAAGTAGGACTGTAGTAGGTAAGTAACCATCTTGAAGTAGTTTACGACAGTATAGACTATGTTAGCTCTCAAGTAGGACTGTAGTAGGTAAAGGAACCATCTTGAAGTAGTCTACGACAGTATAGACTATGTTAGCTCTCAAGTAGGACTGTAGTAGGTAAGGAACAATATTGAAGTAGGCTATGACAGGATAGACTATGGTAGCACTCTAGTAGGACTTTTGTAGGTAAGGAACCATCTTGAAGTAGACTGTTACAGCATAGACTATGGTAGCTCTCAAGTAGGACTGTAGTACATGTAGGTAAGGAACCATTTTTGAAGTAGGCTATAACATTATAGACTATATTAGCTCTCAAGTAGGACTGTAGTAGGTAAGGAACTATCTTGAAGTAGTCTACGACAGTATAGACTATGTTAGCTCTCAAGTAGGACTGTAGTAGGTAAGGAACCATATTGAAGTAGGCTATGACAGTATAGACTATGCTAGGTCTCAAGTAGGACTGTAGTAGGTAAGGAACCATATTGAGGTAGGCTATGACAGGATAGACTATGGTAGCACTCAAGTAGGACTGTAGTAGGTAAGGAACCATCTTGAAGTAGACTGTTACAGCATAGACTATGGTAGCTCTCAAGTAGGACTGTAGTACATGTAGGTAAGGAACCATTTTGAAGTAGGCTATGACATTATAGACTGTATTAGCTCTCAAGTAGGACTGTAGTGGGTAAGGAACCATCTTGAAGTAGGCTATGACAGCATAGAATATGGTAGCTCTTAAGTAGGACTGTAGTAGGTAAGGAACCATCTTGAGGTAGGCTATGACATTATAGACTATGGTAGCTCTCAAGTAGCACTGTAGTAGGTAAGTAACCACCTTGAAGTAGTCTACGACAGTATAGACTATGTTAGCTCTCAAGTAGGACTGTAGTAGGTAAGGAACCATCTTGAGGTAGGCTATGACATTATAGACTATGGTAGCTCTCAAGTAGGACTAGTAGGTAAGTAACCATCTTGAAGTAGTCTACGACAGTATAAACTATGTTAGCTCTCAAGTAGCACTGTAGTAGGTGAGGAACCATCTTGAAGTAGGCTATGACATTATAGACCATGGTAGCTCTCAAGTAGGACTGTAGTAGGTAAGTAACCATCTTGAAGTAGTCTACGACAGTATAGACTATGTTAGCTCTCAACTAGGACTGTAGTAGGTAAGGAACCATCTTGAATTAGGCTGTGACAGCATAGACTATGGTAGCTCTCAAGTAGGACTGTAGTAGGTAAGGAACCATCTTGAAGTAGGGTATGACAGGATAGACTGGTATCTCTCAAGTAGGACTGTAGTAGGTAAGGAACCTTCTTGAAGTAGGCTATGACAGGATAGACTATGATAGTACCCAAGTAGGACTGTAGTATGTAAGGAACCAACTTGAAGTAGTCTATGACAGTATAGACTATGGTAGCTCTCAAGTAGGACTGTAGTAGGTAAGGAACCATCTTGAAGTAGGCTATGACAGCATAGGCTATGATAGCTCTCAAGTAGGACTGTAGTAGGTAAGGAACCTTCTTGAAGTAGGCTATGACAGCATAGGCTATGATAGTACTCAAGTAGGACTATAGTAGGTAAGGAACCATATTGAAGTAGGCTATGACAGGATAGACTATGGTAGCACTCAAGTAGGACTGTAGTAGGTAAGGAACCATCTTGAAGTAGACTGTTACAGCATAGACTATGGTAGCTCTCAAGTAGGACTGTAGTACATGTAGGTAAGGAACCATTTTGAAGTAGGCTATGACATTATAGACTATATTAGCTTTCAAGTAGGACTGTAGAAGGTAAGGAACCATCTTGAAGTAGGCTATGACAGCATAGAATATGGTAGCTCTCAAGTAGAACTGTAGTTGGTAAGGAACCATCTTGAAGTAGTCTACGACAGTATAGACTATGTTAGCTCTCAAGTAGGACTGTAGTAGGTAAGGAACCATCTTGAAGTAGTCTACGACAGTATAGACTATGTTAGCTCTCAATTAGGACTGTAGTAGGTAAGGAACCATATTGAAGTAGGCTATGACAGAATAGACTATGGTAGCACTCAAGTAGGACTGTAGTAGGTAAGGAACCATCTTGAAGTAGACTGTTACAGCATAGACTATGGTAGCTCTCAAGTAGGACTGTAGTACATGTAGGTAAGGAACTATTTTGAAGTAGGCTATAACATTATAGACTATATTAGCTCCCAAGTAGGACTGTAGTAGGTAAGGAACCATCTTGAAGTAGTCTATGACAGTATAGACTATGTTAGCTCTCAAGTAGGACTGTAGTAGGTAAGGAACCATCTTGAAGTAGTCTACGACAGTATAGACTATGTTAGCTCTCAAGTAGGACTGTAGTAGGTAAGGAACCATATTGAAGTAGGCTATGACAGGATAGACTATGGTAGCACTCAAGTAGGACTGTTGTAGGTAAGGAACCATCTTGAAGTAGTCTACGACAGTATAGACTATGTCAGCTCTCAAGTAGGACTGTAGTAGGTAAGGAACCATCTTGAAGTAGTCTACGACAGTATAGACTATGTTAGCTCTCAAGTAGGACTGTAGTAGGTAAGGAACCATATTGAAGTAGGCTATGACAGGATAGACTATGGTAGCACTCAAGTAGGACTGTAGTAGGTAAGGAACCATCTTGAAGTAGACTGTTACAGCATAGACTATGGTAGCTCTCAAGTAGAACTGTAGTTGGTAAGGAACCATCTTGAAGTAGTCTACGACAGTATAGACTATGTTAGCTCTCAACTAGGACTGTAGTAGGTAAGGAACCATCTTGAAGTAGTCTACGACAGTATAGACTATGTTAGCTCTCAAGTAGGACTGTAGTAGGTAAAGAACCATATTGAAGTAGGCTATGACAGGATAGACTATGGTAGCACTCAAGTAGGACTGTAGTAGGTAAGGAACCATCTTGAAGTAGACTGTTACAGCATAGACTATGGTAGCTCTCAAGTAGGACTGTAGTAGGTAAAGAACCATCTTGAAGTAGTCTACGACAATATAGACTATGTTAGCTCTCAAGTAGGACTGTAGTAGGTAAGGAACCATCTTGAAGTAGTCTACGACAGTATAGACTATGGTAGCTCTCAAGTAGGACTGTAGTAGGTAAGTAACCATCTTGAAGTAGTTTACGACAGTATAGACTATGTTAGCTCTCAAGTAGGACTGTAGTAGGTAAAGGAACCATCTTGAAGTAGTCTACGACAGTATAGACTATGTTAGCTCTCAAGTAGGACTGTAGTAGGTAAGGAACAATATTGAAGTAGGCTATGACAGGATAGACTATGGTAGCACTCTAGTAGGACTTTTGTAGGTAAGGAACCATCTTGAAGTAGACTGTTACAGCATAGACTATGGTAGCTCTCAAGTAGGACTGTAGTACATGTAGGTAAGGAACCATTTTTGAAGTAGGCTATAACATTATAGACTATATTAGCTCTCAAGTAGGACTGTAGTAGGTAAGGAACTATCTTGAAGTAGTCTACGACAGTATAGACTATGTTAGCTCTCAAGTAGGACTGTAGTAGGTAAGGAACCATATTGAAGTAGGCTATGACAGTATAGACTATGCTAGGTCTCAAGTAGGACTGTAGTAGGTAAGGAACCATATTGAAGTAGGCTATGACAGGATAGACTATGGTAGCACTCAAGTAGGACTGTAGTAGGTAAGGAACCATCTTGAAGTAGACTGTTACAGCATAGACTATGGTAGCTCTCAAGTAGGACTGTAGTACATGTAGGTAAGGAACCATTTTGAAGTAGGCTATGACATTATAGACTGTATTAGCTCTCAAGTAGGACTGTAGTGGGTAAGGAACCATCTTGAAGTAGGCTATGACAGCATAGAATATGGTAGCTCTTAAGTAGGACTGTAGTAGGTAAGGAACCATCTTGAGGTAGGCTATGACATTATAGACTATGGTAGCTCTCAAGTAGCGCTGTAGTAGGTAAGTAACCACCTTGAAGTAGTCTACGACAGTATAGACTATGTTAGCTCTCAAGTAGGACTGTAGTAGGTAAGGAACCATCTTGAGGTAGGCTATGACATTATAGACTATGGTAGCTCTCAAGTAGGACTAGTAGGTAAGTAACCATCTTGAAGTAGTCTACGACAGTATAAACTATGTTAGCTCTCAAGTAGCACTGTAGTAGGTGAGGAACCATCTTGAGGTAGGCTATGACATTATAGACCATGGTAGCTCTCAAGTAGGACTGTAGTAGGTAAGTAACCATCTTGAAGTAGTCTACGACAGTATAGACTATGTTAGCTCTCAACTAGGACTGTAGTAGGTAAGGAACCATCTTGAATTAGGCTGTGACAGCATAGACTATGGTAGCTCTCAAGTAGGACTGTAGTAGGTAAGGAACCATCTTGAAGTAGGGTATGACAGGATAGACTGGTATCTCTCAAGTAGGACTGTAGTAGGTAAGGAACCTTCTTGAAGTAGGCTATGACAGGATAGACTATGATAGTACCCAAGTAGGACTGTAGTAGGTAAGGAACCAACTTGAAGTAGTCTATGACAGTATAGACTATGGTAGCTCTCAAGTAGGACTGTAGTAGGTAAGGAACCATCTTGAAGTAGGCTATGACAGCATAGGCTATGATAGCTCTCAAGTAGGACTGTAGTAGGTAAGGAACCTTCTTGAAGTAGGCTATGACAGGATAGACTATGATAGTACTCAAGTAGGACTATAGTAGGTAAGGAACCATATTGAAGTAGGCTATGACAGGATAGACTATGGTAGCACTCAAGTAGGACTGTAGTAGGTAAGGAACCATCTTGAAGTAGACTGTTACAGCATAGACTATGGTAGCTCTCAAGTAGGACTGTAGTACATGTAGGTAAGGAACCATTTTGAAGTAGGCTATGACATTATAGACTATATTAGCTCTCAAGTAGGACTGTAGAAGGTAAGGAACCATCTTGAAGTAGGCTATGACAGCATAGAATATGGTAGCTCTCAAGTAGAACTGTAGTTGGTAAGGAACCATCTTGAAGTAGTCTACGACAGTATAGACTATGTTAGCTCTCAAGTAGGACTGTAGTAGGTAAGGAACCATCTTGAAGTAATCTACGACAGTATAGACTATGTTAGCTCTCAATTAGGACTGTAGTAGGTAAGGAACCATATTGAAGTAGGCTATGACAGAATAGACTATGGTAGCACTCAAGTAGGACTGTAGTAGGTAAGGAACCATCTTGAAGTAGACTGTTACAGCATAGACTATGGTAGCTCTCAAGTAGGACTGTAGTACATGTAGGTAAGGAACTATTTTGAAGTAGGCTATAACATTATAGACTATATTAGCTCCCAAGTAGGACTGTAGTAGGTAAGGAACCATCTTGAAGTAGTCTATGACAGTATAGACTATGTTAGCTCTCAAGTAGGACTGTAGTAGGTAAGGAACCATCTTGAAGTAGTCTACGACAGTATAGACTATGTTAGCTCTCAAGTAGGACTGTAGTAGGTAAGGAACCATATTGAAGTAGGCTATGACAGGATAGACTATGGTAGCACTCAAGTAGGACTGTTGTAGGTAAGGAACCATCTTGAAGTAGTCTACGACAGTATAGACTATGTCAGCTCTCAAGTAGGACTGTAGTAGGTAAGGAACCATCTTGAAGTAGTCTACGACAGTATAGACTATGTTAGCTCTCAAGTAGGACTGTAGTAGGTAAGGAACCATATTGAAGTAGGCTATGACAGGATAGACTATGGTAGCACTCAAGTAGGACTGTAGTAGGTAAGGAACCATCTTGAAGTAGACTGTTACAGCATAGACTATGGTAGCTCTCAAGTAGAACTGTAGTTGGTAAGGAACCATCTTGAAGTAGTCTACGACAGTATAGACTATGTTAGCTCTCAAGTAGGACTGTAGTAGGTAAGGAACCATCTTGAAGTAGTCTACGACAGTATAGACTATGTTAGCTCTCAAGTAGGACTGTAGTAGGTAAAGAACCATATTGAAGTAGGCTATGACAGGATAGACTATGGTAGCACTCAAGTAGGACTGTAGTAGGTAAGGAACCATCTTGAAGTAGACTGTTACAGCATAGACTATGGTAGCTCTCAAGTAGGACTGTAGTAGGTAAAGAACCATCTTGAAGTAGTCTACGACAATATAGACTATGTTAGCTCTCAAGTAGGACTGTAGTAGGTAAGGAACCATCTTGAAGTAGTCTACGACAGTATAGACTATGGTAGCTCTCAAGTAGGACTGTAGTAGGTAAGTAACCATCTTGAAGTAGTTTACGACAGTATAGACTATGTTAGCTCTCAAGTAGGACTGTAGTAGGTAAAGGAACCATCTTGAAGTAGTCTACGACAGTATAGACTATGTTAGCTCTCAAGTAGGACTGTAGTAGGTAAGGAACAATATTGAAGTAGGCTATGACAGGATAGACTATGGTAGCACTCTAGTAGGACTTTTGTAGGTAAGGAACCATCTTGAAGTAGACTGTTACAGCATAGACTATGGTAGCTCTCAAGTAGGACTGTAGTACATGTAGGTAAGGAACCATTTTTGAAGTAGGCTATAACATTATAGACTATATTAGCTCTCAAGTAGGACTGTAGTAGGTAAGGAACTATCTTGAAGTAGTCTACGACAGTATAGACTATGTTAGCTCTCAAGTAGGACTGTAGTAGGTAAGGAACCATATTGAAGTAGGCTATGACAGTATAGACTATGCTAGGTCTCAAGTAGGACTGTAGTAGGTAAGGAACCATATTGAAGTAGGCTATGACAGGATAGACTATGGTAGCACTCAAGTAGGACTGTAGTAGGTAAGGAACCATCTTGAAGTAGACTGTTACAGCATAGACTATGGTAGCTCTCAAGTAGGACTGTAGTACATGTAGGTAAGGAACCATTTTGAAGTAGGCTATGACATTATAGACTGTATTAGCTCTCAAGTAGGACTGTAGTGGGTAAGGAACCATCTTGAAGTAGGCTATGACAGCATAGAATATGGTAGCTCTTAAGTAGGACTGTAGTAGGTAAGGAACCATCTTGAGGTAGGCTATGACATTATAGACTATGGTAGCTCTCAAGTAGCACTGTAGTAGGTAAGTAACCACCTTGAAGTAGTCTACGACAGTATAGACTATGTTAGCTCTCAAGTAGGACTGTAGTAGGTAAGGAACCATCTTGAAGTAGGGTATGACAGGATAGACTGGTATCTCTCAAGTAGGACTGTAGTAGGTAAGGAACCATCTTGAAGTAGACTGTTACAGCATAGACTATGGTAGCTCTCAAGTAGAACTGTAGTTGGTAAGGAACCATCTTGAAGTAGTCTACGACAGTATAGACTATGTTAGCTCTCAAGTAGGACTGTAGTAGGTAAGGAACCATCTTGAAGTAGTCTACGACAGTATAGACTATGTTAGCTCTCAAGTAGGACTGTAGTAGGTAAAGAACCATATTGAAGTAGGCTATGACAGGATAGACTATGGTAGCACTCAAGTAGGACTGTAGTAGGTAAGGAACCATCTTGAAGTAGACTGTTACAGCATAGACTATGGTAGCTCTCAAGTAGGACTGTAGTAGGTAAAGAACCATCTTGAAGTAGTCTACGACAATATAGACTATGTTAGCTCTCAAGTAGGACTGTAGTAGGTAAGGAACCATCTTGAAGTAGTCTACGACAGTATAGACTATGGTAGCTCTCAAGTAGGACTGTAGTAGGTAAGTAACCATCTTGAAGTAGTTTACGACAGTATAGACTATGTTAGCTCTCAAGTAGGACTGTAGTAGGTAAAGGAACCATCTTGAAGTAGTCTACGACAGTATAGACTATGTTAGCTCTCAAGTAGGACTGTAGTAGGTAAGGAACAATATTGAAGTAGGCTATGACAGGATAGACTATGGTAGCACTCTAGTAGGACTTTTGTAGGTAAGGAACCATCTTGAAGTAGACTGTTACAGCATAGACTATGGTAGCTCTCAAGTAGGACTGTAGTACATGTAGGTAAGGAACCATTTTTGAAGTAGGCTATAACATTATAGACTATATTAGCTCTCAAGTAGGACTGTAGTAGGTAAGGAACTATCTTGAAGTAGTCTACGACAGTATAGACTATGTTAGCTCTCAAGTAGGACTGTAGTAGGTAAGGAACCATATTGAAGTAGGCTATGACAGTATAGACTATGCTAGGTCTCAAGTAGGACTGTAGTAGGTAAGGAACCATATTGAAGTAGGCTATGACAGGATAGACTATGGTAGCACTCAAGTAGGACTGTAGTAGGTAAGGAACCATCTTGAAGTAGACTGTTACAGCATAGACTATGGTAGCTCTCAAGTAGGACTGTAGTACATGTAGGTAAGGAACCATTTTGAAGTAGGCTATGACATTATAGACTGTATTAGCTCTCAAGTAGGACTGTAGTGGGTAAGGAACCATCTTGAAGTAGGCTATGACAGCATAGAATATGGTAGCTCTTAAGTAGGACTGTAGTAGGTAAGGAACCATCTTGAGGTAGGCTATGACATTATAGACTATGGTACAATGTAGCTCTCAAGTAGCACTGTAGTAGGTAAGTAACCACCTTGAAGTAGTCTACGACAGTATAGACTATGTTAGCTCTCAAGTAGGACTGTAGTAGGTAAGGAACCATCTTGAGGTAGGCTATGACATTATAGACTATGGTAGCTCTCAAGTAGGACTAGTAGGTAAGTAACCATCTTGAAGTAGTCTACGACAGTATAAACTATGTTAGCTCTCAAGTAGCACTGTAGTAGGTGAGGAACCATCTTGAGGTAGGCTATGACATTATAGACCATGGTAGCTCTCAAGTAGGACTGTAGTAGGTAAGTAACCATCTTGAAGTAGTCTACGACAGTATAGACTATGTTAGCTCTCAACTAGGACTGTAGTAGGTAAGGAACCATCTTGAATTAGGCTGTGACAGCATAGACTATGGTAGCTCTCAAGTAGGACTGTAGTAGGTAAGGAACCATCTTGAAGTAGGGTATGACAGGATAGACTGGTATCTCTCAAGTAGGACTGTAGTAGGTAAGGAACCTTCTTGAAGTAGGCTATGACAGGATAGACTATGATAGTACCCAAGTAGGACTGTAGTAGGTAAGGAACCAACTTGAAGTAGTCTATGACAGTATAGACTATGGTAGCTCTCAAGTAGGACTGTAGTAGGTAAGGAACCATCTTGAAGTAGGCTATGACAGCATAGGCTATGATAGCTCTCAAGTAGGACTGTAGTAGGTAAGGAACCTTCTTGAAGTAGGCTATGACAGCATAGGCTATGATAGTACTCAAGTAGGACTATAGTAGGTAAGGAACCATATTGAAGTAGGCTATGACAGGATAGACTATGGTAGCACTCAAGTAGGACTGTAGTAGGTAAGGAACCATCTTGAAGTAGACTGTTACAGCATAGACTATGGTAGCTCTCAAGTAGGACTGTAGTACATGTAGGTAAGGAACCATTTTGAAGTAGGCTATGACATTATAGACTATATTAGCTCTCAAGTAGGACTGTAGAAGGTAAGGAACCATCTTGAAGTAGGCTATGACAGCATAGAATATGGTAGCTCTCAAGTAGAACTGTAGTTGGTAAGGAACCATCTTGAAGTAGTCTACGACAGTATAGACTATGTTAGCTCTCAAGTAGGACTGTAGTAGGTAAGGAACCATCTTGAAGTAATCTACGACAGTATAGACTATGTTAGCTCTCAATTAGGACTGTAGTAGGTAAGGAACCATATTGAAGTAGGCTATGACAGAATAGACTATGGTAGCACTCAAGTAGGACTGTAGTAGGTAAGGAACCATCTTGAAGTAGACTGTTACAGCATAGACTATGGTAGCTCTCAAGTAGGACTGTAGTACATGTAGGTAAGGAACCATTTTGAAGTAGGCTATGACATTATAGACTGTATTAGCTCTCAAGTAGGACTGTAGTGGGTAAGGAACCATCTTGAAGTAGGCTATGACAGCATAGAATATGGTAGCTCTTAAGTAGGACTGTAGTAGGTAAGGAACCATCTTGAGGTAGGCTATGACATTATAGACTATGGTACAATGTAGCTCTCAAGTAGCACTGTAGTAGGTAAGTAACCACCTTGAAGTAGTCTACGACAGTATAGACTATGTTAGCTCTCAAGTAGGACTGTAGTAGGTAAGGAACCATCTTGAGGTAGGCTATGACATTATAGACTATGGTAGCTCTCAAGTAGGACTAGTAGGTAAGTAACCATCTTGAAGTAGTCTACGACAGTATAAACTATGTTAGCTCTCAAGTAGCACTGTAGTAGGTGAGGAACCATCTTGAGGTAGGCTATGACATTATAGACCATGGTAGCTCTCAAGTAGGACTGTAGTAGGTAAGTAACCATCTTGAAGTAGTCTACGACAGTATAGACTATGTTAGCTCTCAACTAGGACTGTAGTAGGTAAGGAACCATCTTGAATTAGGCTGTGACAGCATAGACTATGGTAGCTCTCAAGTAGGACTGTAGTAGGTAAGGAACCATCTTGAAGTAGGGTATGACAGGATAGACTGGTATCTCTCAAGTAGGACTGTAGTAGGTAAGGAACCTTCTTGAAGTAGGCTATGACAGGATAGACTATGATAGTACCCAAGTAGGACTGTAGTAGGTAAGGAACCAACTTGAAGTAGTCTATGACAGTATAGACTATGGTAGCTCTCAAGTAGGACTGTAGTAGGTAAGGAACCATCTTGAAGTAGGCTATGACAGCATAGGCTATGATAGCTCTCAAGTAGGACTGTAGTAGGTAAGGAACCTTCTTGAAGTAGGCTATGACAGCATAGGCTATGATAGTACTCAAGTAGGACTATAGTAGGTAAGGAACCATATTGAAGTAGGCTATGACAGGATAGACTATGGTAGCACTCAAGTAGGACTGTAGTAGGTAAGGAACCATCTTGAAGTAGACTGTTACAGCATAGACTATGGTAGCTCTCAAGTAGGACTGTAGTACATGTAGGTAAGGAACCATTTTGAAGTAGGCTATGACATTATAGACTATATTAGCTCTCAAGTAGGACTGTAGAAGGTAAGGAACCATCTTGAAGTAGGCTATGACAGCATAGAATATGGTAGCTCTCAAGTAGAACTGTAGTTGGTAAGGAACCATCTTGAAGTAGTCTACGACAGTATAGACTATGTTAGCTCTCAAGTAGGACTGTAGTAGGTAAGGAACCATCTTGAAGTAATCTACGACAGTATAGACTATGTTAGCTCTCAATTAGGACTGTAGTAGGTAAGGAACCATATTGAAGTAGGCTATGACAGAATAGACTATGGTAGCACTCAAGTAGGACTGTAGTAGGTAAGGAACCATCTTGAAGTAGACTGTTACAGCATAGACTATGGTAGCTCTCAAGTAGGACTGTAGTACATGTAGGTAAGGAACTATTTTGAAGTAGGCTATAACATTATAGACTATATTAGCTCCCAAGTAGGACTGTAGTAGGTAAGGAACCATCTTGAAGTAGTCTATGACAGTATAGACTATGTTAGCTCTCAAGTAGGACTGTAGTAGGTAAGGAACCATCTTGAAGTAGTCTACGACAGTATAGACTATGTTAGCTCTCAAGTAGGACTGTAGTAGGTAAGGAACCATATTGAAGTAGGCTATGACAGGATAGACTATGGTAGCACTCAAGTAGGACTGTTGTAGGTAAGGAACCATCTTGAAGTAGTCTACGACAGTATAGACTATGTCAGCTCTCAAGTAGGACTGTAGTAGGTAAGGAACCATCTTGAAGTAGTCTACGACAGTATAGACTATGTTAGCTCTCAAGTAGGACTGTAGTAGGTAAGGAACCATATTGAAGTAGGCTATGACAGGATAGACTATGGTAGCACTCAAGTAGGACTGTAGTAGGTAAGGAACCATCTTGAAGTAGACTGTTACAGCATAGACTATGGTAGCTCTCAAGTAGAACTGTAGTTGGTAAGGAACCATCTTGAAGTAGTCTACGACAGTATAGACTATGTTAGCTCTCAAGTAGGACTGTAGTAGGTAAGGAACCATCTTGAAGTAGTCTACGACAGTATAGACTATGTTAGCTCTCAAGTAGGACTGTAGTAGGTAAAGAACCATATTGAAGTAGGCTATGACAGGATAGACTATGGTAGCACTCAAGTAGGACTGTAGTAGGTAAGGAACCATCTTGAAGTAGACTGTTACAGCATAGACTATGGTAGCTCTCAAGTAGGACTGTAGTAGGTAAAGAACCATCTTGAAGTAGTCTACGACAATATAGACTATGTTAGCTCTCAAGTAGGACTGTAGTAGGTAAGGAACCATCTTGAAGTAGTCTACGACAGTATAGACTATGGTAGCTCTCAAGTAGGACTGTAGTAGGTAAGTAACCATCTTGAAGTAGTTTACGACAGTATAGACTATGTTAGCTCTCAAGTAGGACTGTAGTAGGTAAAGGAACCATCTTGAAGTAGTCTACGACAGTATAGACTATGTTAGCTCTCAAGTAGGACTGTAGTAGGTAAGGAACAATATTGAAGTAGGCTATGACAGGATAGACTATGGTAGCACTCTAGTAGGACTTTTGTAGGTAAGGAACCATCTTGAAGTAGACTGTTACAGCATAGACTATGGTAGCTCTCAAGTAGGACTGTAGTACATGTAGGTAAGGAACCATTTTTGAAGTAGGCTATAACATTATAGACTATATTAGCTCTCAAGTAGGACTGTAGTAGGTAAGGAACTATCTTGAAGTAGTCTACGACAGTATAGACTATGTTAGCTCTCAAGTAGGACTGTAGTAGGTAAGGAACCATATTGAAGTAGGCTATGACAGTATAGACTATGCTAGGTCTCAAGTAGGACTGTAGTAGGTAAGGAACCATATTGAAGTAGGCTATGACAGGATAGACTATGGTAGCACTCAAGTAGGACTGTAGTAGGTAAGGAACCATCTTGAAGTAGACTGTTACAGCATAGACTATGGTAGCTCTCAAGTAGGACTGTAGTACATGTAGGTAAGGAACCATTTTGAAGTAGGCTATGACATTATAGACTGTATTAGCTCTCAAGTAGGACTGTAGTGGGTAAGGAACCATCTTGAAGTAGGCTATGACAGCATAGAATATGGTAGCTCTTAAGTAGGACTGTAGTAGGTAAGGAACCATCTTGAGGTAGGCTATGACATTATAGACTATGGTAGCTCTCAAGTAGCACTGTAGTAGGTAAGTAACCACCTTGAAGTAGTCTACGACAGTATAGACTATGTTAGCTCTCAAGTAGGACTGTAGTAGGTAAGGAACCATCTTGAGGTAGGCTATGACATTATAGACTATGGTAGCTCTCAAGTAGGACTAGTAGGTAAGTAACCATCTTGAAGTAGTCTACGACAGTATAAACTATGTTAGCTCTCAAGTAGCACTGTAGTAGGTGAGGAACCATCTTGAGGTAGGCTATGACATTATAGACCATGGTAGCTCTCAAGTAGGACTGTAGTAGGTAAGTAACCATCTTGAAGTAGTCTACGACAGTATAGACTATGTTAGCTCTCAACTAGGACTGTAGTAGGTAAGGAACCATCTTGAATTAGGCTGTGACAGCATAGACTATGGTAGCTCTCAAGTAGGACTGTAGTAGGTAAGGAACCATCTTGAAGTAGGGTATGACAGGATAGACTGGTATCTCTCAAGTAGGACTGTAGTAGGTAAGGAACCTTCTTGAAGTAGGCTATGACAGGATAGACTATGATAGTACCCAAGTAGGACTGTAGTAGGTAAGGAACCAACTTGAAGTAGTCTATGACAGTATAGACTATGGTAGCTCTCAAGTAGGACTGTAGTAGGTAAGGAACCATCTTGAAGTAGGCTATGACAGCATAGGCTATGATAGCTCTCAAGTAGGACTGTAGTAGGTAAGGAACCTTCTTGAAGTAGGCTATGACAGCATAGGCTATGATAGTACTCAAGTAGGACTATAGTAGGTAAGGAACCATATTGAAGTAGGCTATGACAGGATAGACTATGGTAGCACTCAAGTAGGACTGTAGTAGGTAAGGAACCATCTTGAAGTAGACTGTTACAGCATAGACTATGGTAGCTCTCAAGTAGGACTGTAGTACATGTAGGTAAGGAACCATTTTGAAGTAGGCTATGACATTATAGACTATATTAGCTCTCAAGTAGGACTGTAGAAGGTAAGGAACCATCTTGAAGTAGGCTATGACAGCATAGAATATGGTAGCTCTCAAGTAGAACTGTAGTTGGTAAGGAACCATCTTGAAGTAGTCTACGACAGTATAGACTATGTTAGCTCTCAAGTAGGACTGTAGTAGGTAAGGAACCATCTTGAAGTAGTCTACGACAGTATAGACTATGTTAGCTCTCAATTAGGACTGTAGTAGGTAAGGAACCATATTGAAGTAGGCTATGACAGGATAGACTATGGTAGCACTTAAGTAGGACTGTAGTAGGTAAGGAACCATCTTGAAGTAGACTGTTACAGCATAGACTATGGTAGCTCTCAAGTAGGACTGTAGTACATGTAGGTAAGGAACCATTTTGAAGTAGGCTATAACATTATAGACTATATTAGCTCCCAAGTAGGACTGTAGTAGGTAAGGAACCATCTTGAAGTAGTCTATGACAGTATAGACTATGTTAGCTCACAAGTAGGACTGTAGTAGGTAAGGAACCATCTTGAAGTAGTCTACGACAGTATAGACTATGTTAGCTCTCAAGTAGGACTGTAGTAGGTAAGGAACCATATTGAAGTAGGCTATGACAGGATAGACTATGGTAGCACTCAAGTAGGACTGTTGTAGGTAAGGAACCATCTTGAAGTAGTCTACGACAGTATAGACTATGTTAGCTCTCAAGTAGGACTGTAGTAGGTAAGGAACCATCTTGAAGTAGTCTACGACAGTATAGACTATGTTAGCTCTCAAGTAGGACTGTAGTAGGTAAGGAACCATATTGAAGTAGGCTATGACAGGATAGACTATGGTAGCACTCAAGTAGGACTGTAGTAGGTAAGGAACCATCTTGAAGTAGACTGTTACAGCATAGACTATGGTAGCTCTCAAGTAGAACTGTAGTTGGTAAGGAACCATCTTGAAGTAGTCTACGACAGTATAGACTATGTTAGCTCTCAAGTAGGACTGTAGTAGGTAAGGAACCATCTTGAAGTAGTCTACGACAGTATAGACTATGTTAGCTCTCAAGTAGGACTGTAGTAGGTAAAGAACCATATTGAAGTAGGCTATGACAGGATAGACTATGGTAGCACTCAAGTAGGACTGTAGTAGGTAAGGAACCATCTTGAAGTAGACTGTTACAGCATAGACTATGGTAGCTCTCAAGTAGGACTGTAGTAGGTAAAGAACCATCTTGAAGTAGTCTACGACAATATAGACTATGTTAGCTCTCAAGTAGGACTGTAGTAGGTAAGGAACCATCTTGAAGTAGTCTACGACAGTATAGACTATGGTAGCTCTCAAGTAGGACTGTAGTAGGTAAGTAACCATCTTGAAGTAGTCTACGACAGTATAGACTATGTTAGCTCTCAAGTAGGACTGTAGTAGGTAAAGGAACCATCTTGAAGTAGTCTACGACAGTATAGACTATGTTAGCTCTCAAGTAGGACTGTAGTAGGTAAGGAACAATATTGAAGTAGGCTATGACAGGATAGACTATGGTAGCACTCTAGTAGGCCTTTTGTAGGTAAGGAACCATCTTGAAGTAGACTGTTACAGCATAGACTATGGTAGCTCTCAAGTAGGACTGTAGTACATGTAGGTAAGGAACCATTTTTGAAGTAGGCTATAACATTATAGACTATATTAGCTCTCAAGTAGGACTGTAGTAGGTAAGGAACTATCTTGAAGTAGTCTACGACAGTATAGACTATGTTAGCTCTCAAGTAGGACTGTAGTAGGTAAGGAACCATATTGAAGTAGGCTATGACAGTATAGACTATGCTAGCTCTCAAGTAGGACTGTAGTAGGTAAGGAACCATATTGAAGTAGGCTATGACAGGATAGACTATGGTAGCACTCAAGTAGGACTGTAGTAGGTAAGGAACCATCTTGAAGTAGACTGTTACAGCATAGACTATGGTAGCTCTCAAGTAGGACTGTAGTACATGTAGGTAAGGAACCATTTTGAAGTAGGCTATGACATTATAGACTGTATTAGCTCTCAAGTAGGACTGTAGTGGGTAAGGAACCATCTTGAAGTAGGCTATGACAGCATAGAATATGGTAGCTCTTAAGTAGGACTGTAGTAGGTAAGGAACCATCTTGAGGTAGGCTATGACATTATAGACTATGGTAGCTCTCAAGTAGCACTGTAGTAGGTAAGTAACCACCTTGAAGTAGTCTACGACAGTATAGACTATGTTAGCTCTCAAGTAGGACTGTAGTAGGTAAGGAACCATCTTGAGGTAGGCTATGACATTATAGACTATGGTAGCTCTCAAGTAGGACTGTAGTAGGTAAGTAACCATCTTGAAGTAGTCTACGACAGTATAGACTATGTTAGCTCTCAACTAGGACTGTAGTAGGTAAGGAACCATCTTGAATTAGGCTGTGACAGCATAGACTATGGTAGCTCTCAAGTAGGACTGTAGTAGGTAAGGAACCATCTTGAAGTAGGGTATGACAGGATAGACTGGTATCTCTCAAGTAGGACTGTAGTAGGTAAGGAACCTTCTTGAAGTAGGCTATGACAGGATAGACTATGATAGTACCCAAGTAGGACTGTAGTAGGTAAGGAACCAACTTGAAGTAGTCTATGACAGTATAGACTATGGTAGCTCTCAAGTAGGACTGTAGTAGGTAAGGAACCATCTTGAATTAGGCTATGACAGCATAGGCTATGATAGCTCTCAAGTAGGACTGTAGTAGGTAAGGAACCTTCTTGAAGTAGGCTATGACAGCATAGGCTATGATAGTACTCAAGTAGGACTATAGTAGGTAAGGAACCATATTGAAGTAGGCTATGACAGGATAGACTATGGTAGCACTCAAGTAGGACTGTAGTAGGTAAGGAACCATCTTGAAGTAGACTGTTACAGCATAGACTATGGTAGCTCTCAAGTAGGACTGTAGTACATGTAGGTAAGGAACCATTTTGAAGTAGGCTATGACATTATAGACTATATTAGCTCTCAAGTAGCACTGTAGAAGGTAAGGAACCATCTTGAAGTAGGCTATGACAGCATAGAATATGGTAGCTCTCAAGTAGAACTGTAGTTGGTAAGGAACCATCTTGAAGTAGTCTACGACAGTATAGACTATGTTAGCTCTCAAGTAGGACTGTAGTAGGTAAGGAACCATCTTGAAGTAGTCTACGACAGTATAGACTATGTTAGCTCTCAATTAGGACTGTAGTAGGTAAGGAACCATATTGAAGTAGGCTATGACAGGATAGACTATGGTAGCACTTAAGTAGGACTGTAGTAGGTAAGGAACCATCTTGAAGTAGACTGTTACAGCATAGACTATGGTAGCTCTCAAGTAGGACTGTAGTACATGTAGGTAAGGAAGCATTTTGAAGTAGGCTATAACATTATAGACTATATTAGCTCCCAAGTAGGACTGTAGTAGGTAAGGAACCATCTTGAAGTAGTCTATGACAGTATAGACTATGTTAGCTCTCAAGTAGGACTGTAGTAGGTAAGGAACCATCTTGAAGTAGTCTACGACAGTATAGACTATGTTAGCTCTCAAGTAGGACTGTAGTAGGTAAGGAACCATATTGAAGTAGGCTATGACAGGATAGACTATGGTAGCACTCAAGTAGGACTGTTGTAGGTAAGGAACCATCTTGAAGTAGTCTACGACAGTATAGACTATGTTAGCTCTCAAGTAGGACTGTAGTAGGTAAGGAACCATCTTGAAGTAGTCTACGACAGTATAGACTATGTTAGCTCTCAAGTAGGACTGTAGTAGGTAAGGAACCATATTGAAGTAGGCTATGACAGGATAGACTATGGTAGCACTCAAGTAGGACTGTAGTAGGTAAGGAACCATCTCGAAGTAGACTGTTACAGCATAGACTATGGTAGCGCTCAAGTAGGACTGTAGTAGGTAAAGAACCATCTTGAAGTAGTCTACGACAATATAGACTATGTTAGCTCTCAAGTAGGACTGTAGTAGGTAAGGAACCATCTTGAAGTAGTCTACGACAGTATAGACTATGGTAGCTCTCAAGTAGGACTGTAGTAGGTAAGTAACCATCTTGAAGTAGTCTACGACAGTATAGACTATGTTAGCTCTCAAGTAGGACTGTAGTAGGTAAAGGAACCATCTTGAAGTAGTCTACGACAGTATAGACTATGTTAGCTCTCAAGTAGGACTGTAGTAGGTAAGGAACAATATTGAAGTAGGCTATGACAGGATAGACTATGGTAGCACTCTAGTAGAACTTTTGTAGGTAAGGAACCATCTTGAAGTAGACTGTTACAGCATAGACTATGGTAGCTCTCAAGTAGGACTGTAGTACATGTAGGTAAGGAACCATTTTGAAGTAGGCTATAACATTATAGACTATATTAGCTCTCAAGTAGGACTGTAGTGGGTAAGGAACCATCTTGAAGTAGTCTATGACAGCATAGAATATGGTAGCTCTTAAGTAGGACTGTAGTAGGTAAGGAACCATCTTGAGGTAGGCTATGTCATTATAGACTATGGTAGCTCTCAAGTAGCACTGTAGTAGGTAAGTAACCACCTTGAAGTAGTCTACGACAGTATAGACTATGTTAGCTCTCAAGTAGGACTGTAGTAGGTAAGGAACCATCTTGAGGTAGGCTATGACATTATAGACTATGGTAGCTCTCAAGTAGGACTAGTAGGTAAGTAACCATCTTGAAGTAGTCTACGACAGTATAGACTATGTTAGCTCTCAAGTAGCACTGTAGTAGGTGAGGAACCATCTTGAGGTAGGCTATGACATTATAGACCATGGTAGCTCTCAAGTAGGACTGTAGTAGGTAAGTAACCATCTTGAAGTAGTCTACGACAGTATAGACTATGTTAGCTCTCAACTAGGACTGTAGTAGGTAAGGAACCATCTTGAATTAGGCTGTGACAGCATAGACTATGGTAGCTCTCAAGTAGGACTGTAGTAGGTAAGGAACCATCTTAAAGTAGAGTACGACAGGATAGACTATGATAGCTCTCAAGTAGGACTGTAGTAGGTAAGTAACCATCTTGAAGTAGTCTACGACAGTATAGACTATGTTAGCTCTCAACTAGGACTGTAGTAGGTAAGGAACCATCTTGAAGTAGGCTATGACAGCATAGAATATGGTAGCTCTCAAGTAGGACTGTAGTAGGTACGGAACCATCTTGAGGTAGGCTGTGACAGCATAGACTATGGTAGCTGTCAAGTAGGACTGTAGTAGGTAAGGGACCATCTTGAAGTAGAGTATGACAAGATAGACTATGATAGCTCTCAAGTAGGACTGTAGTAGGTAAGGAACCTTTTCGAAGTAGGCTATGACAGCATAGACAATGGTAGCTCTCAAGTAGGACTGTAGTAGGTAAGGAACCATCTTGAAGTAGGCTATGACAGCATAGAATATGGTAGCTCTCAAGTAGGACTGTAGTAGGTAAGGAACCATCTTGAGGTAGACTATGACATTATAGACTATGATCGCTCTCAAGTAGGACTGTAGTAGGTAAGGAACCATCTTGAAGTAGGCTATGACAGCATAGAATATGGTAGCTCTCAAGTAGGACTGTAGTAGGTAAGGAACCATCTTGAAGTAGAGTATGACAGGATGGACTATGTTAGCTATCAAGTAGGACTGTAGTAGGTAAGTAACCATCTTGAAGTAGTCTACGACAGTATACACTATGTTAGCTCTCAACTAGGACTGTGGTAGGTAAGGAACCATCTTGAAGTAGGCTATGACAGCATAGACTATGGTAGCTCTCAAGTAGGACTGTAGTAGGTAAGGAACCATCTTGAAGTAGGGTATGACAGGATAGACTGGTATCTCTCAAGTAGGACTGTAGTAGGTAAGGAACCTTCTTGAAGTAGGCTATGACAGGATAGACTATGATAGTACCCAAGTAGGACTGTAGTAGGTAAGGAACCAACTTGAAGTAGTCTATGACAGTATAGACTATGGTAGCTCTCAAGTAGGACTGTAGTAGGTAAGGAACCATCTTGAAGTAGGCTATGACAGCATAGGCTATGATAGCTCTCAAGTAGGACTGTAGTAGGTAAGGAACCTTCTTGAAGTAGGCTATGACAGCATAGGCTATGATAGTACTCAAGTAGGACTATAGTAGGTAAGGAACCATATTGAAGTAGGCTATGACAGGATAGACTATGGTAGCACTCAAGTAGGACTGTAGTAGGTAAGGAACCATCTTGAAGTAGACTGTTACAGCATAGACTATGGTAGCTCTCAAGTAGGACAGTAGTACATGTAGGTAAGGAACCATTTTGAAGTAGGCTATGACATTATAGACTATATTAGCTCTCAAGTAGCACTGTAGAAGGTAAGGAACCATCTTGAAGTAGGCTATGACAGCATAGAATATGGTAGCTCTCAAGTAGAACTGTAGTTGGTAAGGAACCATCTTGAAGTAGTCTACGACAGTATAGACTATGTTAGCTCTCAAGTAGGACTGTAGTAGGTAAGGAACCATCTTGAAGTAGTCTACGACAGTATAGACTATGTTAGCTCTCAATTAGGACTGTAGTAGGTAAGGAACCATATTGAAGTAGGCTATGACAGAATAGACTATGGTAGCACTCAAGTAGGACTGTAGTAGGTAAGGAACCATCTTGAAGTAGACTGTTACAGCATAGACTATGGTAGCTCTCAAGTAGGACTGTAGTACATGTAGGTAAGGAACTATTTTGAAGTAGGCTATAACATTATAGACTATATTAGCTCCCAAGTAGGACTGTAGTAGGTAAGGAACCATCTTGAAGTAGTCTATGACAGTATAGACTATGTTAGCTCTCAAGTAGGACTGTAGTAGGTAAGGAACCATCTTGAAGTAGTCTACGACAGTATAGACTATGTTAGCTCTCAAGTAGGACTGTAGTAGGTAAGGAACCATATTGAAGTAGGCTATGACAGGATAGACTATGGTAGCACTCAAGTAGGACTGTTGTAGGTAAGGAACCATCTTGAAGTAGTCTACGACAGTATAGACTATGTTAGCTCTCAAGTAGGACTGTAGTAGGTAAGGAACCATCTTGAAGTAGTCTACGACAGTATAGACTATGTTAGCTCTCAAGTAGGACTGTAGTAGGTAAGGAACCATATTGAAGTAGGCTATGACAGGATAGACTATGGTAGCACTCAAGTAGGACTGTAGTAGGTAAGGAACCATCTCGAAGTAGACTGTTACAGCATAGACTATGGTAGCGCTCAAGTAGGACTGTAGTAGGTAAAGAACCATCTTGAAGTAGTCTACGACAATATAGACTATGTTAGCTCTCAAGTAGGACTGTAGTAGGTAAGGAACCATCTTGAAGTAGTCTACGACAGTATAGACTATGGTAGCTCTCAAGTAGGACTGTAGTAGGTAAGTAACCATCTTGAAGTAGTCTACGACAGTATAGCCTATGTTAGCTCTCAAGTAGGACTGTAGTAGGTAAAGGAACCATCTTGAAGTAGTCTACGACAGTATAGACTATGTTAGCTCTCAAGTAGGACTGTAGTAGGTAAGGAACAATATTGAAGTAGGCTATGACAGGATAGACTATGGTAGCACTCTAGTAGGACTTTTGTAGGTAAGGAACCATCTTGAAGTAGACTGTTACAGCATAGACTATGGTAGCTCTCAAGTAGGACTGTAGTACATGTAGGTAAGGAACCATTTTGAAGTAGGCTATAACATTATAGACTATATTAGCTCTCAAGTAGGACTGTAGTAGGTAAGTAACCATCTTGAAGTAGTCTACGACAGTATAGAATATGGTAGCTCTCAAGTAGAACTGTAGTTGGTAAGGAACCATCTTGAAGTAGTCTACGACAGTATAGACTATGTTAGCTCTCAAGTAGGACTGTAGTAGGTAAGGAACCATCTTGAAGTAGTCTACGACAGTATAGACTATGTTAGCTCTCAATTAGGACTGTAGTAGGTAAGGAACCATATTGAAGTAGGCTATGACAGAATAGACTATGGTAGCACTCAAGTAGGACTGTAGTAGGTAAGGAACCATCTTGAAGTAGACTGTTACAGCATAGACTATGGTAGCTCTCAAGTAGGACTGTAGTACATGTAGGTAAGGAACTATTTTGAAGTAGGCTATAACATTATAGACTATATTAGCTCCCAAGTAGGACTGTAGTAGGTAAGGAACCATCTTGAAGTAGTCTATGACAGTATAGACTATGTTAGCTCTCAAGTAGGACTGTAGTAGGTAAGGAACCATCTTGAAGTAGTCTACGACAGTATAGACTATGTTAGCTCTCAAGTAGGACTGTAGTAGGTAAGGAACCATATTGAAGTAGGCTATGACAGGATAGACTATGGTAGCACTCAAGTAGGACTGTTGTAGGTAAGGAACCATCTTGAAGTAGTCTACGACAGTATAGACTATGTTAGCTCTCAAGTAGGACTGTAGTAGGTAAGGAACCATCTTGAAGTAGTCTACGACAGTATAGACTATGTTAGCTCTCAAGTAGGACTGTAGTAGGTAAGGAACCATATTGAAGTAGGCTATGACAGGATAGACTATGGTAGCACTCAAGTAGGACTGTAGTAGGTAAGGAACCATCTCGAAGTAGACTGTTACAGCATAGACTATGGTAGCGCTCAAGTAGGACTGTAGTAGGTAAAGAACCATCTTGAAGTAGTCTACGACAATATAGACTATGTTAGCTCTCAAGTAGGACTGTAGTAGGTAAGGAACCATCTTGAAGTAGTCTACGACAGTATAGACTATGGTAGCTCTCAAGTAGGACTGTAGTAGGTAAGTAACCATCTTGAAGTAGTCTACGACAGTATAGACTATGTTAGCTCTCAAGTAGGACTGTAGTAGGTAAAGGAACCATCTTGAAGTAGTCTACGACAGTATAGACTATGTTAGCTCTCAAGTAGGACTGTAGTAGGTAAGGAACAATATTGAAGTAGGCTATGACAGGATAGACTATGGTAGCACTCTAGTAGGACTTTTGTAGGTAAGGAACCATCTTGAAGTAGACTGTTACAGCATAGACTATGGTAGCTCTCAAGTAGGACTGTAGTACATGTAGGTAAGGAACCATTTTGAAGTAGGCTATAACATTATAGACTATATTAGCTCTCAAGTAGGACTGTAGTGGGTAAGGAACCATCTTGAAGTAGTCTATGACAGCATAGAATATGGTAGCTCTTAAGTAGGACTGTAGTAGGTAAGGAACCATCTTGAGGTAGGCTATGTCATTATAGACTATGGTAGCTCTCAAGTAGCACTGTAGTAGGTAAGTAACCACCTTGAAGTAGTCTACGACAGTATAGACTATGTTAGCTCTCAAGTAGGACTGTAGTAGGTAAGGAACCATCTTGAGGTAGGCTATGACATTATAGACTATGGTAGCTCTCAAGTAGGACTAGTAGGTAAGTAACCATCTTGAAGTAGTCTACGACAGTATAGACTATGTTAGCTCTCAAGTAGCACTGTAGTAGGTGAGGAACCATCTTGAGGTAGGCTATGACATTATAGACCATGGTAGCTCTCAAGTAGGACTGTAGTAGGTAAGTAACCATCTTGAAGTAGTCTACGACAGTATAGACTATGTTAGCTCTCAAGTAGGACTGTAGTAGGTAAGGAACCATCTTGAAGTAGTCTACGACAGTATAGACTATGTTAGCTCTCAATTAGGACTGTAGTAGGTAAGGAACCATATTGAAGTAGGCTATGACAGGATAGACTATGGTAGCACTTAAGTAGGACTGTAGTAGGTAAGGAACCATCTTGAAGTAGACTGTTACAGCATAGACTATGGTAGCTCTCAAGTAGGACTGTAGTACATGTAGGTAAGGAAGCATTTTGAAGTAGGCTATAACATTATAGACTATATTAGCTCCCAAGTAGGACTGTAGTAGGTAAGGAACCATCTTGAAGTAGTCTATGACAGTATAGACTATGTTAGCTCTCAAGTAGGACTGTAGTAGGTAAGGAACCATCTTGAAGTAGTCTACGACAGTATAGACTATGTTAGCTCTCAAGTAGGACTGTAGTAGGTAAGGAACCATATTGAAGTAGGCTATGACAGGATAGACTATGGTAGCACTCAAGTAGGACTGTTGTAGGTAAGGAACCATCTTGAAGTAGTCTACGACAGTATAGACTATGTTAGCTCTCAAGTAGGACTGTAGTAGGTAAGGAACCATCTTGAAGTAGTCTACGACAGTATAGACTATGTTAGCTCTCAAGTAGGACTGTAGTAGGTAAGGAACCATATTGAAGTAGGCTATGACAGGATAGACTATGGTAGCACTCAAGTAGGACTGTAGTAGGTAAGGAACCATCTCGAAGTAGACTGTTACAGCATAGACTATGGTAGCGCTCAAGTAGGACTGTAGTAGGTAAAGAACCATCTTGAAGTAGTCTACGACAATATAGACTATGTTAGCTCTCAAGTAGGACTGTAGTAGGTAAGGAACCATCTTGAAGTAGTCTACGACAGTATAGACTATGGTAGCTCTCAAGTAGGACTGTAGTAGGTAAGTAACCATCTTGAAGTAGTCTACGACAGTATAGACTATGTTAGCTCTCAAGTAGGACTGTAGTAGGTAAAGGAACCATCTTGAAGTAGTCTACGACAGTATAGACTATGTTAGCTCTCAAGTAGGACTGTAGTAGGTAAGGAACAATATTGAAGTAGGCTATGACAGGATAGACTATGGTAGCACTCTAGTAGAACTTTTGTAGGTAAGGAACCATCTTGAAGTAGACTGTTACAGCATAGACTATGGTAGCTCTCAAGTAGGACTGTAGTACATGTAGGTAAGGAACCATTTTGAAGTAGGCTATAACATTATAGACTATATTAGCTCTCAAGTAGGACTGTAGTGGGTAAGGAACCATCTTGAAGTAGTCTATGACAGCATAGAATATGGTAGCTCTTAAGTAGGACTGTAGTAGGTAAGGAACCATCTTGAGGTAGGCTATGTCATTATAGACTATGGTAGCTCTCAAGTAGCACTGTAGTAGGTAAGTAACCACCTTGAAGTAGTCTACGACAGTATAGACTATGTTAGCTCTCAAGTAGGACTGTAGTAGGTAAGGAACCATCTTGAGGTAGGCTATGACATTATAGACTATGGTAGCTCTCAAGTAGGACTAGTAGGTAAGTAACCATCTTGAAGTAGTCTACGACAGTATAGACTATGTTAGCTCTCAAGTAGCACTGTAGTAGGTGAGGAACCATCTTGAGGTAGGCTATGACATTATAGACCATGGTAGCTCTCAAGTAGGACTGTAGTAGGTAAGTAACCATCTTGAAGTAGTCTACGACAGTATAGACTATGTTAGCTCTCAACTAGGACTGTAGTAGGTAAGGAACCATCTTGAATTAGGCTGTGACAGCATAGACTATGGTAGCTCTCAAGTAGGACTGTAGTAGGTAAGGAACCATCTTAAAGTAGAGTACGACAGGATAGACTATGATAGCTCTCAAGTAGGACTGTAGTAGGTAAGTAACCATCTTGAAGTAGTCTACGACAGTATAGACTATGTTAGCTCTCAACTAGGACTGTAGTAGGTAAGGAACCATCTTGAAGTAGGCTATGACAGCATAGAATATGGTAGCTCTCAAGTAGGACTGTAGTAGGTACGGAACCATCTTGAGGTAGGCTGTGACAGCATAGACTATGGTAGCTCTCAAGTAGGACTGTAGTAGGTAAGGGACCATCTTGAAGTAGAGTATGACAAGATAGACTATGATAGCTCTCAAGTAGGACTGTAGTAGGTAAGGAACCTTTTCGAAGTAGGCTATGACAGCATAGACAATGGTAGCTCTCAAGTAGGACTGTAGTAGGTAAGGAACCATCTTGAAGTAGGCTATGACAGCATAGAATATGGTAGCTCTCAAGTAGGACTGTAGTAGGTAAGGAACCATCTTGAGGTAGACTATGACATTATAGACTATGATCGCTCTCAAGTAGGACTGTAGTAGGTAAGGAACCATCTTGAAGTAGGCTATGACAGCATAGAATATGGTAGCTCTCAAGTAGGACTGTAGTAGGTAAGGAACCATCTTGAAGTAGAGTATGACAGGATGGACTATGTTAGCTATCAAGTAGGACTGTAGTAGGTAAGTAACCATCTTGAAGTAGTCTACGACAGTATACACTATGTTAGCTCTCAACTAGGACTGTGGTAGGTAAGGAACCATCTTGAAGTAGGCTATGACAGCATAGACTATGGTAGCTCTCAAGTAGGACTGTAGTAGGTAAGGAACCATCTTGAAGTAGGGTATGACAGGATAGACTGGTATCTCTCAAGTAGGACTGTAGTAGGTAAGGAACCTTCTTGAAGTAGGCTATGACAGGATAGACTATGATAGTACCCAAGTAGGACTGTAGTAGGTAAGGAACCAACTTGAAGTAGTCTATGACAGTATAGACTATGGTAGCTCTCAAGTAGGACTGTAGTAGGTAAGGAACCATCTTGAAGTAGGCTATGACAGCATAGGCTATGATAGCTCTCAAGTAGGACTGTAGTAGGTAAGGAACCTTCTTGAAGTAGGCTATGACAGCATAGGCTATGATAGTACTCAAGTAGGACTATAGTAGGTAAGGAACCATATTGAAGTAGGCTATGACAGGATAGACTATGGTAGCACTCAAGTAGGACTGTAGTAGGTAAGGAACCATCTTGAAGTAGACTGTTACAGCATAGACTATGGTAGCTCTCAAGTAGGACAGTAGTACATGTAGGTAAGGAACCATTTTGAAGTAGGCTATGACATTATAGACTATATTAGCTCTCAAGTAGCACTGTAGAAGGTAAGGAACCATCTTGAAGTAGGCTATGACAGCATAGAATATGGTAGCTCTCAAGTAGAACTGTAGTTGGTAAGGAACCATCTTGAAGTAGTCTACGACAGTATAGACTATGTTAGCTCTCAAGTAGGACTGTAGTAGGTAAGGAACCATCTTGAAGTAGTCTACGACAGTATAGACTATGTTAGCTCTCAATTAGGACTGTAGTAGGTAAGGAACCATATTGAAGTAGGCTATGACAGAATAGACTATGGTAGCACTCAAGTAGGACTGTAGTAGGTAAGGAACCATCTTGAAGTAGACTGTTACAGCATAGACTATGGTAGCTCTCAAGTAGGACTGTAGTACATGTAGGTAAGGAACTATTTTGAAGTAGGCTATAACATTATAGACTATATTAGCTCCCAAGTAGGACTGTAGTAGGTAAGGAACCATCTTGAAGTAGTCTATGACAGTATAGACTATGTTAGCTCTCAAGTAGGACTGTAGTAGGTAAGGAACCATCTTGAAGTAGTCTACGACAGTATAGACTATGTTAGCTCTCAAGTAGGACTGTAGTAGGTAAGGAACCATATTGAAGTAGGCTATGACAGGATAGACTATGGTAGCACTCAAGTAGGACTGTTGTAGGTAAGGAACCATCTTGAAGTAGTCTACGACAGTATAGACTATGTTAGCTCTCAAGTAGGACTGTAGTAGGTAAGGAACCATCTTGAAGTAGTCTACGACAGTATAGACTATGTTAGCTCTCAAGTAGGACTGTAGTAGGTAAGGAACCATATTGAAGTAGGCTATGACAGGATAGACTATGGTAGCACTCAAGTAGGACTGTAGTAGGTAAGGAACCATCTCGAAGTAGACTGTTACAGCATAGACTATGGTAGCGCTCAAGTAGGACTGTAGTAGGTAAAGAACCATCTTGAAGTAGTCTACGACAATATAGACTATGTTAGCTCTCAAGTAGGACTGTAGTAGGTAAGGAACCATCTTGAAGTAGTCTACGACAGTATAGACTATGGTAGCTCTCAAGTAGGACTGTAGTAGGTAAGTAACCATCTTGAAGTAGTCTACGACAGTATAGACTATGTTAGCTCTCAAGTAGGACTGTAGTAGGTAAAGGAACCATCTTGAAGTAGTCTACGACAGTATAGACTATGTTAGCTCTCAAGTAGGACTGTAGTAGGTAAGGAACAATATTGAAGTAGGCTATGACAGGATAGACTATGGTAGCACTCTAGTAGGACTTTTGTAGGTAAGGAACCATCTTGAAGTAGACTGTTACAGCATAGACTATGGTAGCTCTCAAGTAGGACTGTAGTACATGTAGGTAAGGAACCATTTTGAAGTAGGCTATAACATTATAGACTATATTAGCTCTCAAGTAGGACTGTAGTGGGTAAGGAACCATCTTGAAGTAGTCTATGACAGCATAGAATATGGTAGCTCTTAAGTAGGACTGTAGTAGGTAAGGAACCATCTTGAGGTAGGCTATGTCATTATAGACTATGGTAGCTCTCAAGTAGCACTGTAGTAGGTAAGTAACCACCTTGAAGTAGTCTACGACAGTATAGACTATGTTAGCTCTCAAGTAGGACTGTAGTAGGTAAGGAACCATCTTGAGGTAGGCTATGACATTATAGACTATGGTAGCTCTCAAGTAGGACTAGTAGGTAAGTAACCATCTTGAAGTAGTCTACGACAGTATAGACTATGTTAGCTCTCAAGTAGCACTGTAGTAGGTGAGGAACCATCTTGAGGTAGGCTATGACATTATAGACCATGGTAGCTCTCAAGTAGGACTGTAGTAGGTAAGTAACCATCTTGAAGTAGTCTACGACAGTATAGACTATGTTAGCTCTCAACTAGGACTGTAGTAGGTAAGGAACCATCTTGAATTAGGCTGTGACAGCATAGACTATGGTAGCTCTCAAGTAGGACTGTAGTAGGTAAGGAACCATCTTAAAGTAGAGTACGACAGGATAGACTATGATAGCTCTCAAGTAGGACTGTAGTAGGTAAGTAACCATCTTGAAGTAGTCTACGACAGTATAGACTATGTTAGCTCTCAACTAGGACTGTAGTAGGTAAGGAACCATCTTGAAGTAGGCTATGACAGCATAGAATATGGTAGCTCTCAAGTAGGACTGTAGTAGGTACGGAACCATCTTGAGGTAGGCTGTGACAGCATAGACTATGGTAGCTCTCAAGTAGGATTGTAGTAGGTAAGGGACCATCTTGAAGTAGAGTATGACAAGATAGACTATGATAGCTCTCAAGTAGGACTGTAGTAGGTAAGGAACCTTTTCGAAGTAGGCTATGACAGCATAGACAATGGTAGCTCTCAAGTAGGACTGTAGTAGGTAAGGAACCATCTTGAAGTAGGCTATGACAGCATAGAATATGGTAGCTCTCAAGTAGGACTGTAGTAGGTAAGGAACCATCTTGAGGTAGACTATGACATTATAGACTATGATCGCTCTCAAGTAGGACTGTAGTAGGTAAGGAACCATCTTGAAGTAGGCTATGACAGCATAGAATATGGTAGCTCTCAAGTAGGACTGTAGTAGGTAAGGAACCATCTTGAAGTAGAGTATGACAGGATGGACTATGTTAGCTATCAAGTAGGACTGTAGTAGGTAAGTAACCATCTTGAAGTAGTCTACGACAGTATACACTATGTTAGCTCTCAACTAGGACTGTGGTAGGTAAGGAACCATCTTGAAGTAGGCTATGACAGCATAGACTATGGTAGCTCTCAAGTAGGACTGTAGTAGGTAAGGAACCATCTTGAAGTAGGGTATGACAGGATAGACTGGTATCTCTCAAGTAGGACTGTAGTAGGTAAGGAACCTTCTTGAAGTAGGCTATGACAGGATAGACTATGATAGTACCCAAGTAGGACTGTAGTAGGTAAGGAACCAACTTGAAGTAGTCTATGACAGTATAGACTATGGTAGCTCTCAAGTAGGACTGTAGTAGGTAAGGAACCATCTTGAAGTAGGCTATGACAGCATAGGCTATGATAGCTCTCAAGTAGGACTGTAGTAGGTAAGGAACCTTCTTGAAGTAGGCTTTGACAGCATAGGCTATGATAGTACTCAAGTAGGACTATAGTAGGTAAGGAACCATATTGAAGTAGGCTATGACAGGATAGACTATGGTAGCACTCAAGTAGGACTGTAGTAGGTAAGGAACCATCTTGAAGTAGACTGTTACAGCATAGACTATGGTAGCTCTCAAGTAGGACTGTAGTACATGTAGGTAAGGAACCATTTTGAAGTAGGCTATGACATTATAGACTATATTAGCTCTCAAGTAGGACTGTAGAAGGTAAGGAACCATCTTGAAGTAGGCTATGACAGCATAGAATATGGTAGCTCTCAAGTAGAACTGTAGTTGGTAAGGAACCATCTTGAAGTAGTCTACGACAGTATAGACTATGTTAGCTCTCAAGTAGGACTGTAGTAGGTAAGGAACCATCTTGAAGTAGTCTACGACAGTATAGACTATGTTAGCTCTCAATTAGGACTGTAGTAGGTAAGGAACCATATTGAAGTAGGCTATGACAGAATAGACTATGGTAGCACTCAAGTAGGACTGTAGTAGGTAAGGAACCATCTTGAAGTAGACTGTTACAGCATAGACTATGGTAGCTCTCAAGTAGGACTGTAGTACATGTAGGTAAGGAACTATTTTGAAGTAGGCTATAACATTATAGACTATATTAGCTCCCAAGTAGGACTGTAGTAGGTAAGGAACCATCTTGAAGTAGTCTATGACAGTATAGACTATGTTAGCTCTCAAGTAGGACTGTAGTAGGTAAGGAACCATCTTGAAGTAGTCTACGACAGTATAGACTATGTTAGCTCTCAAGTAGGACTGTAGTAGGTAAGGAACCATATTGAAGTAGGCTATGACAGGATAGACTATGGTAGCACTCAAGTAGGACTGTTGTAGGTAAGGAACCATCTTGAAGTAGTCTACGACAGTATAGACTATGTCAGCTCTCAAGTAGGACTGTAGTAGGTAAGGAACCATCTTGAAGTAGTCTACGACAGTATAGACTATGTTAGCTCTCAAGTAGGACTGTAGTAGGTAAGGAACCATATTGAAGTAGGCTATGACAGGATAGACTATGGTAGCACTCAAGTAGGACTGTAGTAGGTAAGGAACCATCTTGAAGTAGACTGTTACAGCATAGACTATGGTAGCTCTCAAGTAGAACTGTAGTTGGTAAGGAACCATCTTGAAGTAGTCTACGACAGTATAGACTATGTTAGCTCTCAAGTAGGACTGTAGTAGGTAAGGAACCATCTTGAAGTAGTCTACGACAGTATAGACTATGTTAGCTCTCAAGTAGGACTGTAGTAGGTAAAGAACCATATTGAAGTAGGCTATGACAGGATAGACTATGGTAGCACTCAAGTAGGACTGTAGTAGGTAAGGAACCATCTTGAAGTAGACTGTTACAGCATAGACTATGGTAGCTCTCAAGTAGGACTGTAGTAGGTAAAGAACCATCTAGAAGTAGTCTACGACAATATAGACTATGTTAGCTCTCAAGTAGGACTGTAGTAGGTAAGGAACCATCTTGAAGTAGTCTACGACAGTATAGACTATGGTAGCTCTCAAGTAGGACTGTAGTAGGTAAGTAACCATCTTGAAGTAGTTTACGACAGTATAGACTATGTTAGCTCTCAAGTAGGACTGTAGTAGGTAAAGGAACCATCTTGAAGTAGTCTACGACAGTATAGACTATGTTAGCTCTCAAGTAGGACTGTAGTAGGTAAGGAACAATATTGAAGTAGGCTATGACAGGATAGACTATGGTAGCACTCTAGTAGGACTTTTGTAGGTAAGGAACCATCTTGAAGTAGACTGTTACAGCATAGACTATGGTAGCTCTCAAGTAGGACTGTAGTACATGTAGGTAAGGAACCATTTTTGAAGTAGGCTATAACATTATAGACTATATTAGCTCTCAAGTAGGACTGTAGTAGGTAAGGAACTATCTTGAAGTAGTCTACGACAGTATAGACTATGTTAGCTCTCAAGTAGGACTGTAGTAGGTAAGGAACCATATTGAAGTAGGCTATGACAGTATAGACTATGCTAGGTCTCAAGTAGGACTGTAGTAGGTAAGGAACCATATTGAAGTAGGCTATGACAGGATAGACTATGGTAGCACTCAAGTAGGACTGTAGTAGGTAAGGAACCATCTTGAAGTAGACTGTTACAGCATAGACTATGGTAGCTCTCAAGTAGGACTGTAGTACATGTAGGTAAGGAACCATTTTGAAGTAGGCTATGACATTATAGACTGTATTAGCTCTCAAGTAGGACTGTAGTGGGTAAGGAACCATCTTGAAGTAGGCTATGACAGCATAGAATATGGTAGCTCTTAAGTAGGACTGTAGTAGGTAAGGAACCATCTTGAGGTAGGCTATGACATTATAGACTATGGTAGCTCTCAAGTAGCACTGTAGTAGGTAAGTAACCACCTTGAAGTAGTCTACGACAGTATAGACTATGTTAGCTCTCAAGTAGGACTGTAGTAGGTAAGGAACCATCTTGAGGTAGGCTATGACATTATAGACTATGGTAGCTCTCAAGTAGGACTAGTAGGTAAGTAACCATCTTGAAGTAGTCTACGACAGTATAAACTATGTTAGCTCTCAAGTAGCACTGTAGTAGGTGAGGAACCATCTTGAGGTAGGCTATGACATTATAGACCATGGTAGCTCTCAAGTAGGACTGTAGTAGGTAAGTAACCATCTTGAAGTAGTCTACGACAGTATAGACTATGTTAGCTCTCAACTAGGACTGTAGTAGGTAAGGAACCATCTTGAATTAGGCTGTGACAGCATAGACTATGGTAGCTCTCAAGTAGGACCGTAGTACGTAAGGAACCATCTTGAAGTAGGGTATGACAGGATAGACTGGTATCTCTCAAGTAGGACTGTAGTAGGTAAGGAACCTTCTTGAAGTAGGCTATGACAGGATAGACTATGATAGTACCCAAGTAGGACTGTAGTAGGTAAGGAACCAACTTGAAGTAGTCTATGACAGTATAGACTATGGTAGCTCTCAAGTAGGACTGTAGTAGGTAAGGAACCATCTTGAAGTAGGCTATGACAGCATAGGCTATGATAGCTCTCAAGTAGGACTGTAGTAGGTAAGGAACCTTCTTGAAGTAGGCTATGACAGCATAGGCTATGATAGTACTCAAGTAGGACTATAGTAGGTAAGGAACCATATTGAAGTAGGCTATGACAGGATAGACTATGGTAGCACTCAAGTAGGACTGTAGTAGGTAAGGAACCATCTTGAAGTAGACTGTTACAGCATAGACTATGGTAGCTCTCAAGTAGGACTGTAGTACATGTAGGTAAGGAACCATTTTGAAGTAGGCTATGACATTATAGACTATATTAGCTCTCAAGTAGGACTGTAGAAGGTAACGAACCATCTTGAAGTAGGCTATGACAGCATAGAATATGGTAGCTCTCAAGTAGAACTGTAGTTGGTAAGGAACCATCTTGAAGTAGTCTACGACAGTATAGACTATGTTAGCTCTCAAGTAGGACTGTAGTAGGTAAGGAACCATCTTGAAGTAGTCTACGACAGTATAGACTATGTTAGCTCTCAATTAGGACTGTAGTAGGTAAGGAACCATATTGAAGTAGGCTATGACAGGATAGACTATGGTAGCACTTAAGTAGGACTGTAGTAGGTAAGGAACCATCTTGAAGTAGACTGTTACAGCATAGACTATGGTAGCTCTCAAGTAGGACTGTAGTACATGTAGGTAAGGAACCATTTTGAAGTAGGCTATAACATTATAGACTATATTAGCTCCCAAGTAGGACTGTAGTAGGTAAGGAACCATCTTGAAGTAGTCTATGACAGTATAGACTATGTTAGCTCTCAAGTAGGACTTTAGTAGGTAAGGAACCATCTTGAAGTAGTCTACGACAGTATAGACTATGTTAGCTCTCAAGTAGGACTGTAGTAGGTAAGGAACCATATTGAAGTAGGCTATGACAGGATAGACTATGGTAGCACTCAAGTAGGACTGTTGTAGGTAAGGAACCATCTTGAAGTAGTCTACGACAGTATAGACTATGTTAGCTCTCAAGTAGGACTGTAGTAGGTAAGGAACCATCTTGAAGTAGTCTACGACAGTATAGACTATGTTAGCTCTCAAGTAGGACTGTAGTAGGTAAGGAACCATATTGAAGTAGGCTATGACAGGATAGACTATGGTAGCACTCAAGTAGGACTGTAGTAGGTAAGGAACCATCTTGAAGTAGACTGTTACAGCATAGACTATGGTAGCTCTCAAGTAGAACTGTAGTTGGTAAGGAACCATCTTGAAGTAGTCTACGACAGTATAGACTATGTTAGCTCTCAAGTATGACTGTAGTAGGTAAGGAACCATCTTGAAGTAGTCTACGACAGTATAGACTATGTTAGCTCTCAAGTAGGACTGTAGTAGGTAAAGAACCATATTGAAGTAGGCTATGACAGGATAGACTATGGTAGCACTCAAGTAGGACTGTAGTAGGTAAGGAACCATCTTGAAGTAGACTGTTACAGCATAGACTATGGTAGCTCTCAAGTAGGACTGTAGTAGGTAAAGAACCATCTTGAAGTAGTCTACGACAATATAGACTATGTTAGCTCTCAAGTAGGACTGTAGTAGGTAAGTAACCATCTTGAAGTAGTCTACGACAGTATAGACTATGGTAGCTCTCAAGTAGGACTGTAGTAGGTAAGTAACCATCTTGAAGTAGTCTACGACAGTATAGACTATGTTAGCTCTCAAGTAGGACTGTAGTAGGTAAAGGAACCATCTTGAAGTAGTCTACGACAGTATAGACTATGTTAGCTCTCAAGTAGGACTGTAGTAGGTAAGGAACAATATTGAAGTAGGCTATGACAGGATAGACTATGGTAGCACTCTAGTAGGACTTTTGTAGGTAAGGAACCATCTTGAAGTAGACTGTTACAGCATAGACTATGGTAGCTCTCAAGTAGGACTGTAGTACATGTAGGTAAGGAACCATTTTTGAAGTAGGCTATAACATTATAGACTATATTAGCTCTCAAGTAGGACTGTAGTAGGTAAGGAACTATCTTGAAGTAGTCTACGACAGTATAGACTATGTTAGCTCTCAAGTAGGACTGTAGTAGGTAAGGAACCATATTGAAGTAGGCTATGACAGTATAGACTATGCTAGCTCTCAAGTAGGACTGTAGTAGGTAAGGAACCATATTGAAGTAGGCTATGACAGGATAGACTATGGTAGCACTCAAGTAGGACTGTAGTAGGTAAGGAACCATCTTGAAGTAGACTGTTACAGCATAGACTATGGTAGCTCTCAAGTAGGACTGTAGTACATGTAGGTAAGGAACCATTTTGAAGTAGGCTATGACATTATAGACTGTATTAGCTCTCAAGTAGGACTGTAGTGGGTAAGGAACCATCTTGAAGTAGGCTATGACAGCATAGAATATGGTAGCTCTTAAGTAGGACTGTAGTAGGTAAGGAACCATCTTGAGGTAGGCTATGACATTATAGACTATGGTAGCTCTCAAGTAGCACTGTAGTAGGTAAGTAACCACCTTGAAGTAGTCTACGACAGTATAGACTATGTTAGCTCTCAAGTAGGACTGTAGTAGGTAAGGAACCATCTTGAGGTAGGCTATGACATTATAGACTATGGTAGCTCTCAAGTAGGACTGTAGTAGGTAAGTAACCATCTTGAAGTAGTCTACGACAGTATAGACTATGTTAGCTCTCAACTAGGACTGTAGTAGGTAAGGAACCATCTTGAATTAGGCTGTGACAGCATAGACTATGGTAGCTCTCAAGTAGGACTGTAGTAGGTAAGGAACCATCTTGAAGTAGGGTATGACAGGATAGACTGGTATCTCTCAAGTAGGACTGTAGTAGGTAAGGAACCTTCTTGAAGTAGGCTATGACAGGATAGACTATGATAGTACCCAAGTAGGACTGTAGTAGGTAAGGAACCAACTTGAAGTAGTCTATGACAGTATAGACTATGGTAGCTCTCAAGTAGGACTGTAGTAGGTAAGGAACCATCTTGAATTAGGCTATGACAGCATAGGCTATGATAGCTCTCAAGTAGGACTGTAGTAGGTAAGGAACCTTCTTGAAGTAGGCTATGACAGCATAGGCTATGATAGTACTCAAGTAGGACTATAGTAGGTAAGGAACCATATTGAAGTAGGCTATGACAGGATAGACTATGGTAGCACTCAAGTAGGACTGTAGTAGGTAAGGAACCATCTTGAAGTAGACTGTTACAGCATAGACTATGGTAGCTCTCAAGTAGGACTGTAGTACATGTAGGTAAGGAACCATTTTGAAGTAGGCTATGACATTATAGACTATATTAGCTCTCAAGTAGCACTGTAGAAGGTAAGGAACCATCTTGAAGTAGGCTATGACAGCATAGAATATGGTAGCTCTCAAGTAGAACTGTAGTTGGTAAGGAACCATCTTGAAGTAGTCTACGACAGTATAGACTATGTTAGCTCTCAAGTAGGACTGTAGTAGGTAAGGAACCATCTTGAAGTAGTCTACGACAGTATAGACTATGTTAGCTCTCAATTAGGACTGTAGTAGGTAAGGAACCATATTGAAGTAGGCTATGACAGGATAGACTATGGTAGCACTTAAGTAGGACTGTAGTAGGTAAGGAACCATCTTGAAGTAGACTGTTACAGCATAGACTATGGTAGCTCTCAAGTAGGACTGTAGTACATGTAGGTAAGGAAGCATTTTGAAGTAGGCTATAACATTATAGACTATATTAGCTCCCAAGTAGGACTGTAGTAGGTAAGGAACCATCTTGAAGTAGTCTATGACAGTATAGACTATGTTAGCTCTCAAGTAGGACTGTAGTAGGTAAGGAACCATCTTGAAGTAGTCTACGACAGTATAGACTATGTTAGCTCTCAAGTAGGACTGTAGTAGGTAAGGAACCATATTGAAGTAGGCTATGACAGGATAGACTATGGTAGCACTCAAGTAGGACTGTTGTAGGTAAGGAACCATCTTGAAGTAGTCTACGACAGTATAGACTATGTTAGCTCTCAAGTAGGACTGTAGTAGGTAAGGAACCATCTTGAAGTAGTCTACGACAGTATAGACTATGTTAGCTCTCAAGTAGGACTGTAGTAGGTAAGGAACCATATTGAAGTAGGCTATGACAGGATAGACTATGGTAGCACTCAAGTAGGACTGTAGTAGGTAAGGAACCATCTCGAAGTAGACTGTTACAGCATAGACTATGGTAGCGCTCAAGTAGGACTGTAGTAGGTAAAGAACCATCTTGAAGTAGTCTACGACAATATAGACTATGTTAGCTCTCAAGTAGGACTGTAGTAGGTAAGGAACCATCTTGAAGTAGTCTACGACAGTATAGACTATGGTAGCTCTCAAGTAGGACTGTAGTAGGTAAGTAACCATCTTGAAGTAGTCTACGACAGTATAGACTATGTTAGCTCTCAAGTAGGACTGTAGTAGGTAAAGGAACCATCTTGAAGTAGTCTACGACAGTATAGACTATGTTAGCTCTCAAGTAGGACTGTAGTAGGTAAGGAACAATATTGAAGTAGGCTATGACAGGATAGACTATGGTAGCACTCTAGTAGGACTTTTGTAGGTAAGGAACCATCTTGAAGTAGACTGTTACAGCATAGACTATGGTAGCTCTCAAGTAGGACTGTAGTACATGTAGGTAAGGAGCCATTTTGAAATAGGCTATAACATTATAGACTATATTAGCTCTCAAGTAGGACTGTAGTGGGTAAGGAACCATCTTGAAGTAGTCTATGACAGCATAGAATATGGTAGCTCTTAAGTAGGACTGTAGTAGGTAAGGAACCATCTTGAGGTAGGCTATGTCATTATAGACTATGGTAGCTCTCAAGTAGCACTGTAGTAGGTAAGTAACCACCTTGAAGTAGTCTACGACAGTATAGACTATGTTAGCTCTCAAGTAGGACTGTAGTAGGTAAGGAACCATCTTGAGGTAGGCTATGACATTATAGACTATGGTAGCTCTCAAGTAGGACTAGTAGGTAAGTAACCATCTTGAAGTAGTCTACGACAGTATAGACTATGTTAGCTCTCAAGTAGCACTGTAGTAGGTGAGAAACCATCTTGAGGTAGGCTATGACATTATAGACCATGGTAGCTCTCAAGTAGGACTGTAGTAGGTAAGTAACCATCTTGAAGTAGTCTACGACAGTATAGACTATGTTAGCTCTCAACTAGGACTGTAGTAGGTAAGGAACCATCTTGAGTTAGGCTGTGACAGCATAGACTATGGTAGCTCTCAAGTAGGACTGTAGTAGGTAAGGAACCATCTTAAAGTAGAGTATGACAGGATAGACTATGATAGCTCTCAAGTAGGACTGTAGTAGGTAAGTAACCATCTTGAAGTAGTCTACGACAGTATAGACTATGTTAGCTCTCAAGTAGGACTGTAGTAGGTAAGGAACCATCTTGAAGTAGGCTATGACAGCATAGGCTATGATAGCTCTCAAGTAGGACTGTAGTAGGTAAGGAACCTTCTTGAAGTAGGCTATGACAGCATAGGCTATGATAGTACTCAAGTAGGACTATAGTAGGTAAGGAACCATATTGAAGTAGGCTATGACAGGATAGACTATGGTAGCACTCAAGTAGGACTGTAGTAGGTAAGGAACCATCTTGAAGTAGACTGTTACAGCATAGACTATGGTAGCTCTCAAGTAGGACTGTAGTACATGTAGGTAAGGAACCATTTTGAAGTAGGCTATGACATTATAGACTATATTAGCTCTCAAGTAGGACTGTAGAAGGTAAGGAACCATCTTGAAGTAGGCTATGACAGCATAGAATATGGTAGCTCTCAAGTAGAACTGTAGTTGGTAAGGAACCATCTTGAAGTAGTCTACGACAGTATAGACTATGTTAGCTCTCAAGTAGGACTGTAGTAGGTAAGGAACCATCTTGAAGTAGTCTACGACAGTATAGACTATGTTAGCTCTCAATTAGGACTGTAGTAGGTAAGGAACCTTCTTGAAGTAGGCTATGACAGGATAGACTATGATAGTACCCAAGTAGGACTGTAGTAGGTAAGGAACCAACTTGAAGTAGTCTATGACAGTATAGACTATGGTAGCTCTCAAGTAGGACTGTAGTAGGTAAGGAACCATCTTGAAGTAGGCTATGACAGCATAGGCTATGATAGCTCTCAAGTAGGACTGTAGTCGGTAAGAAACCTTCTTGAAGTAGGCTATGACAGCATAGGCTATGATAGTACTCAAGTAGGACTATAGTAGGTAAGGAACCATATTGAAGTAGGCTATGACAGGATAGACTATGGTAGCACTCAAGTAGGACTGTAGTAGGTAAGGAACCATCTTGAAGTAGACTGTTACAGCATAGACTATGGTAGCTCTCAAGTAGGACTGTAGTACATGTAGGTAAGGAACCATTTTGAAGTAGGCTATGACATTATAGACTATATTAGCTCTCAAGTAGGACTGTAGAAGGTAAGGAACCATCTTGAAGTAGGCTATGACAGCATAGAATATGGTAGCTCTCAAGTAGAACTGTAGTTGGTAAGGAACCATCTTGAAGTAGTCTACGACAGTATAGACTATGTTAGCTCTCAAGTAGGACTGTAGTAGGTAAGGAACCATCTTGAAGTAGTCTACGACAGTATAGACTATGTTAGCTCTCAATTAGGACTGTAGTAGGTAAGGAACCATATTGAAGTAGGCTATGACAGGATAGACTATGGTAGCACTTAAGTAGGACTGTAGTAGGTAAGGAACCATCTTGAAGTAGACTGTTACAGCATAGACTATGGTAGCTCTCAAGTAGGACTGTAGTACATGTAGGTAAGGAACCATTTTGAAGTAGGCTATAACATTATAGACTATATTAGCTCCCAAGTAGGACTGTAGTAGGTAAGGAACCATCTTGAAGTAGTCTATGACAGTATAGACTATGTTAGCTCTCAAGTAGGACTTTAGTAGGTAAGGAACCATCTTGAAGTAGTCTACGACAGTATAGACTATGTTAGCTCTCAAGTAGGACTGTAGTAGGTAAGGAACCATATTGAAGTAGGCTATGACAGGATAGACTATGGTAGCACTCAAGTAGGACTGTTGTAGGTAAGGAACCATCTTGAAGTAGTCTACGACAGTATAGACTATGTTAGCTCTCAAGTAGGACTGTAGTAGGTAAGGAACCATCTTGAAGTAGTCTACGACAGTATAGACTATGTTAGCTCTCAAGTAGGACTGTAGTAGGTAAGGAACCATATTGAAGTAGGCTATGACAGGATAGACTATGGTAGCACTCAAGTAGGACTGTAGTAGGTAAGGAACCATCTTGAAGTAGACTGTTACAGCATAGACTATGGTAGCTCTCAAGTAGAACTGTAGTTGGTAAGGAACCATCTTGAAGTAGTCTACGACAGTATAGACTATGTTAGCTCTCAAGTATGACTGTAGTAGGTAAGGAACCATCTTGAAGTAGTCTACGACAGTATAGACTATGTTAGCTCTCAAGTAGGACTGTAGTAGGTAAAGAACCATATTGAAGTAGGCTATGACAGGATAGACTATGGTAGCACTCAAGTAGGACTGTAGTAGGTAAGGAACCATCTTGAAGTAGACTGTTACAGCATAGACTATGGTAGCTCTCAAGTAGGACTGTAGTAGGTAAAGAACCATCTTGAAGTAGTCTACGACAATATAGACTATGTTAGCTCTCAAGTAGGACTGTAGTAGGTAAGGAACCATCTTGAAGTAGTCTACGACAGTATAGACTATGGTAGCTCTCAAGTAGGACTGTAGTAGGTAAGTAACCATCTTGAAGTAGTCTACGACAGTATAGACTATGTTAGCTCTCAAGTAGGACTGTAGTAGGTAAAGGAACCATCTTGAAGTAGTCTACGACAGTATAGACTATGTTAGCTCTCAAGTAGGACTGTAGTAGGTAAGGAACAATATTGAAGTAGGCTATGACAGGATAGACTATGGTAGCACTCTAGTAGGACTTTTGTAGGTAAGGAACCATCTTGAAGTAGACTGTTACAGCATAGACTATGGTAGCTCTCAAGTAGGACTGTAGTACATGTAGGTAAGGAACCATTTTTGAAGTAGGCTATAACATTATAGACTATATTAGCTCTCAAGTAGGACTGTAGTAGGTAAGGAACTATCTTGAAGTAGTCTACGACAGTATAGACTATGTTAGCTCTCAAGTAGGACTGTAGTAGGTAAGGAACCATATTGAAGTAGGCTATGACAGTATAGACTATGCTAGCTCTCAAGTAGGACTGTAGTAGGTAAGGAACCATATTGAAGTAGGCTATGACAGGATAGACTATGGTAGCACTCAAGTAGGACTGTAGTAGGTAAGGAACCATCTTGAAGTAGACTGTTACAGCATAGACTATGGTAGCTCTCAAGTAGGACTGTAGTACATGTAGGTAAGGAACCATTTTGAAGTAGGCTATGACATTATAGACTGTATTAGCTCTCAAGTAGGACTGTAGTGGGTAAGGAACCATCTTGAAGTAGGCTATGACAGCATAGAATATGGTAGCTCTTAAAGAGGACTGTAGTAGGTAAGGAACCATCTTGAGGTAGGCTATGACATTATAGACTATGGTAGCTCTCAAGTAGCACTGTAGTAGGTAAGTAACCACCTTGAAGTAGTCTACGACAGTATAGACTATGTTAGCTCTCAAGTAGGACTGTAGTAGGTAAGGAACCATCTTGAGGTAGGCTATGACATTATAGACTATGGTAGCTCTCAAGTAGGACTGTAGTAGGTAAGTAACCATCTTGAAGTAGTCTACGACAGTATAGACTATGTTAGCTCTCAACTAGGACTGTAGTAGGTAAGGAACCATCTTGAATTAGGCTGTGACAGCATAGACTATGGTAGCTCTCAAGTAGGACTGTAGTAGGTAAGGAACCATCTTGAAGTAGGGTATGACAGGATAGACTGGTATCTCTCAAGTAGGACTGTAGTAGGTAAGGAACCTTCTTGAAGTAGGCTATGACAGGATAGACTATGATAGTACCCAAGTAGGACTGTAGTAGGTAAGGAACCAACTTGAAGTAGTCTATGACAGTATAGACTATGGTAGCTCTCAAGTAGGACTGTAGTAGGTAAGGAACCATCTTGAATTAGGCTATGACAGCATAGGCTATGATAGCTCTCAAGTAGGACTGTAGTAGGTAAGGAACCTTCTTGAAGTAGGCTATGACAGCATAGGCTATGATAGTACTCAAGTAGGACTATAGTAGGTAAGGAACCATATTGAAGTAGGCTATGACAGGATAGACTATGGTAGCACTCAAGTAGGACTGTAGTAGGTAAGGAACCATCTTGAAGTAGACTGTTACAGCATAGACTATGGTAGCTCTCAAGTAGGACTGTAGTACATGTAGGTAAGGAACCATTTTGAAGTAGGCTATGACATTATAGACTATATTAGCTCTCAAGTAGCACTGTAGAAGGTAAGGAACCATCTTGAAGTAGGCTATGACAGCATAGAATATGGTAGCTCTCAAGTAGAACTGTAGTTGGTAAGGAACCATCTTGAAGTAGTCTACGACAGTATAGACTATGTTAGCTCTCAAGTAGGACTGTAGTAGGTAAGGAACCATCTTGAAGTAGTCTACGACAGTATAGACTATGTTAGCTCTCAATTAGGACTGTAGTAGGTAAGGAACCATATTGAAGTAGGCTATGACAGGATAGACTATGGTAGCACTTAAGTAGGACTGTAGTAGGTAAGGAACCATCTTGAAGTAGACTGTTACAGCATAGACTATGGTAGCTCTCAAGTAGGACTGTAGTACATGTAGGTAAGGAAGCATTTTGAAGTAGGCTATAACATTATAGACTATATTAGCTCCCAAGTAGGACTGTAGTAGGTAAGGAACCATCTTGAAGTAGTCTATGACAGTATAGACTATGTTAGCTCTCAAGTAGGACTGTAGTAGGTAAGGAACCATCTTGAAGTAGTCTACGACAGTATAGACTATGTTAGCTCTCAAGTAGGACTGTAGTAGGTAAGGAACCATATTGAAGTAGGCTATGACAGGATAGACTATGGTAGCACTCAAGTAGGACTGTTGTAGGTAAGGAACCATCTTGAAGTAGTCTAGGACAGTATAGACTATGTTAGCTCTCAAGTAGGACTGTAGTAGGTAAGGAACCATCTTGAAGTAGTCTACGACAGTATAGACTATGTTAGCTCTCAAGTAGGACTGTAGTAGGTAAGGAACCATATTGAAGTAGGCTATGACAGGATAGACTATGGTAGCACTCAAGTAGGACTGTAGTAGGTAAGGAACCATCTCGAAGTAGACTGTTACAGCATAGACTATGGTAGCGCTCAAGTAGGACTGTAGTAGGTAAAGAACCATCTTGAAGTAGTCTACGACAATATAGACTATGTTAGCTCTCAAGTAGGACTGTAGTAGGTAAGGAACCATCTTGAAGTAGTCTACGACAGTATAGACTATGGTAGCTCTCAAGTAGGACTGTAGTAGGTAAGTAACCATCTTGAAGTAGTCTACGACAGTATAGACTATGTTAGCTCTCAAGTAGGACTGTAGTAGGTAAAGGAACCATCTTGAAGTAGTCTACGACAGTATAGACTATGTTAGCTCTCAAGTAGGACTGTAGTAGGTAAGGAACAATATTGAAGTAGGCTATGACAGGATAGACTATGGTAGCACTCTAGTAGGACTTTTGTAGGTAAGGAACCATCTTGAAGTAGACTGTTACAGCATAGACTATGGTAGCTCTCAAGTAGGACTGTAGTACATGTAGGTAAGGAACCATTTTGAAGTAGGCTATAACATTATAGACTATATTAGCTCTCAAGTAGGACTGTAGTGGGTAAGGAACCATCTTGAAGTAGTCTATGACAGCATAGAATATGGTAGCTCTTAAGTAGGACTGTAGTAGGTAAGGAACCATCTTGAGGTAGGCTATGTCATTATAGACTATGGTAGCTCTCAAGTAGCACTGTAGTAGGTAAGTAACCACCTTGAAGTAGTCTACGACAGTATAGACTATGTTAGCTCTCAAGTATGACTGTAGTAGGTAAGGAACCATCTTGAAGTAGTCTATGACAGTATAGACTATGTTAGCTCTCAAGTAGGACTGTAGTAGGTAAGGAACCATCTTGAAGTAGACTGTTACAGCATAGACTATGGTAGCTCTCAAGTAGAACTGTAGTTGGTAAGGAACCATCTTGAAGTAGTCTACGACAGTATAGACTATGTTAGCTCTCAAGTATGACTGTAGTAGGTAAGGAACCATCTTGAAGTAGTCTACGACAGTATAGACTATGTTAGCTCTCAAGTAGGACTGTAGTAGGTAAAGAACCATATTGAAGTAGGCTATGACAGGATAGACTATGGTAGCACTCAAGTAGGACTGTAGTAGGTAAGGAACCATCTTGAAGTAGACTGTTACAGCATAGACTATGGTAGCTCTCAAGTAGGACTGTAGTAGGTAAAGAACCATCTTGAAGTAGTCTACGACAATATAGACTATGTTAGCTCTCAAGTAGGACTGTAGTAGGTAAGTAACCATCTTGAAGTAGTCTACGACAGTATAGACTATGGTAGCTCTCAAGTAGGACTGTAGTAGGTAAGTAACCATCTTGAAGTAGTCTACGACAGTATAGACTATGTTAGCTCTCAAGTAGGACTGTAGTAGGTAAAGGAACCATCTTGAAGTAGTCTACGACAGTATAGACTATGTTAGCTCTCAAGTAGGACTGTAGTAGGTAAGGAACAATATTGAAGTAGGCTATGACAGGATAGACTATGGTAGCACTCTAGTAGGACTTTTGTAGGTAAGGAACCATCTTGAAGTAGACTGTTACAGCATAGACTATGGTAGCTCTCAAGTAGGACTGTAGTACATGTAGGTAAGGAACCATTTTTGAAGTAGGCTATAACATTATAGACTATATTAGCTCTCAAGTAGGACTGTAGTAGGTAAGGAACTATCTTGAAGTAGTCTACGACAGTATAGACTATGTTAGCTCTCAAGTAGGACTGTAGTAGGTAAGGAACCATATTGAAGTAGGCTATGACAGTATAGACTATGCTAGCTCTCAAGTAGGACTGTAGTAGGTAAGGAACCATATTGAAGTAGGCTATGACAGGATAGACTATGGTAGCACTCAAGTAGGACTGTAGTAGGTAAGGAACCATCTTGAAGTAGACTGTTACAGCATAGACTATGGTAGCTCTCAAGTAGGACTGTAGTACATGTAGGTAAGGAACCATTTTGAAGTAGGCTATGACATTATAGACTGTATTAGCTCTCAAGTAGGACTGTAGTGGGTAAGGAACCATCTTGAAGTAGGCTATGACAGCATAGAATATGGTAGCTCTTAAGTAGGACTGTAGTAGGTAAGGAACCATCTTGAGGTAGGCTATGACATTATAGACTATGGTAGCTCTCAAGTAGCACTGTAGTAGGTAAGTAACCACCTTGAAGTAGTCTACGACAGTATAGACTATGTTAGCTCTCAAGTAGGACTGTAGTAGGTAAGGAACCATCTTGAGGTAGGCTATGACATTATAGACTATGGTAGCTCTCAAGTAGGACTGTAGTAGGTAAGTAACCATCTTGAAGTAGTCTACGACAGTATAGACTATGTTAGCTCTCAACTAGGACTGTAGTAGGTAAGGAACCATCTTGAATTAGGCTGTGACAGCATAGACTATGGTAGCTCTCAAGTAGGACTGTAGTAGGTAAGGAACCATCTTGAAGTAGGGTATGACAGGATAGACTGGTATCTCTCAAGTAGGACTGTAGTAGGTAAGGAACCTTCTTGAAGTAGGCTATGACAGGATAGACTATGATAGTACCCAAGTAGGACTGTAGTAGGTAAGGAACCAACTTGAAGTAGTCTATGACAGTATAGACTATGGTAGCTCTCAAGTAGGACTGTAGTAGGTAAGGAACCATCTTGAATTAGGCTATGACAGCATAGGCTATGATAGCTCTCAAGTAGGACTGTAGTAGGTAAGGAACCTTCTTGAAGTAGGCTATGACAGCATAGGCTATGATAGTACTCAAGTAGGACTATAGTAGGTAAGGAACCATATTGAAGTAGGCTATGACAGGATAGACTATGGTAGCACTCAAGTAGGACTGTAGTAGGTAAGGAACCATCTTGAAGTAGACTGTTACAGCATAGACTATGGTAGCTCTCAAGTAGGACTGTAGTACATGTAGGTAAGGAACCATTTTGAAGTAGGCTATGACATTATAGACTATATTAGCTCTCAAGTAGCACTGTAGAAGGTAAGGAACCATCTTGAAGTAGGCTATGACAGCATAGAATATGGTAGCTCTCAAGTAGAACTGTAGTTGGTAAGGAACCATCTTGAAGTAGTCTACGACAGTATAGACTATGTTAGCTCTCAAGTAGGACTGTAGTAGGTAAGGAACCATCTTGAAGTAGTCTACGACAGTATAGACTATGTTAGCTCTCAATTAGGACTGTAGTAGGTAAGGAACCATATTGAAGTAGGCTATGACAGGATAGACTATGGTAGCACTTAAGTAGGACTGTAGTAGGTAAGGAACCATCTTGAAGTAGACTGTTACAGCATAGACTATGGTAGCTCTCAAGTAGGACTGTAGTACATGTAGGTAAGGAAGCATTTTGAAGTAGGCTATAACATTATAGACTATATTAGCTCCCAAGTAGGACTGTAGTAGGTAAGGAACCATCTTGAAGTAGTCTATGACAGTATAGACTATGTTAGCTCTCAAGTAGGACTGTAGTAGGTAAGGAACCATCTTGAAGTAGTCTACGACAGTATAGACTATGTTAGCTCTCAAGTAGGACTGTAGTAGGTAAGGAACCATATTGAAGTAGGCTATGACAGGATAGACTATGGTAGCACTCAAGTAGGACTGTTGTAGGTAAGGAACCATCTTGAAGTAGTCTACGACAGTATAGACTATGTTAGCTCTCAAGTAGGACTGTAGTAGGTAAGGAACCATATTGAAGTAGGCTATGACAGGATAGACTATGGTAGCACTCAAGTAGGACTGTAGTAGGTAAGGAACCATCTCGAAGTAGACTGTTACAGCATAGACTATGGTAGCGCTCAAGTAGGACTGTAGTAGGTAAAGAACCATCTTGAAGTAGTCTACGACAATATAGACTATGTTAGCTCTCAAGTAGGACTGTAGTAGGTAAGGAACCATCTTGAAGTAGTCTACGACAGTATAGACTATGGTAGCTCTCAAGTAGGACTGTAGTAGGTAAGTAACCATCTTGAAGTAGTCTACGACAGTATAGACTATGTTAGCTCTCAAGTAGGACTGTAGTAGGTAAAGGAACCATCTTGAAGTAGTCTACGACAGTATAGACTATGTTAGCTCTCAAGTAGGACTGTAGTAGGTAAGGAACAATATTGAAGTAGGCTATGACAGGATAGACTATGGTAGCACTCTAGTAGGACTTTTGTAGGTAAGGAACCATCTTGAAGTAGACTGTTACAGCATAGACTATGGTAGCTCTCAAGTAGGACTGTAGTACATGTAGGTAAGGAGCCATTTTGAAATAGGCTATAACATTATAGACTATATTAGCTCTCAAGTAGGACTGTAGTGGGTAAGGAACCATCTTGAAGTAGTCTATGACAGCATAGAATATGGTAGCTCTTAAGTAGGACTGTAGTAGGTAAGGAACCATCTTGAGGTAGGCTATGTCATTATAGACTATGGTAGCTCTCAAGTAGCACTGTAGTAGGTAAGTAACCACCTTGAAGTAGTCTACGACAGTATAGACTATGTTAGCTCTCAAGTAGGACTGTAGTAGGTAAGGAACCATCTTGAGGTAGGCTATGACATTATAGACTATGGTAGCTCTCAAGTAGGACTAGTAGGTAAGTAACCATCTTGAAGTAGTCTACGACAGTATAGACTATGTTAGCTCTCAAGTAGCACTGTAGTAGGTGAGAAACCATCTTGAGGTAGGCTATGACATTATAGACCATGGTAGCTCTCAAGTAGGACTGTAGTAGGTAAGTAACCATCTTGAAGTAGTCTACGACAGTATAGACTATGTTAGCTCTCAACTAGGACTGTAGTAGGTAAGGAACCATCTTGAGTTAGGCTGTGACAGCATAGACTATGGTAGCTCTCAAGTAGGACTGTAGTAGGTAAGGAACCATCTTAAAGTAGAGTATGACAGGATAGACTATGATAGCTCTCAAGTAGGACTGTAGTAGGTAAGTAACCATCTTGAAGTAGTCTACGACAGTATAGACTATGTTAGCTCTCAAGTAGGACTGTAGTAGGTAAGGAACCATCTTGAAGTAGGCTATGACAGCATAGGCTATGATAGCTCTCAAGTAGGACTGTAGTAGGTAAGGAACCTTCTTGAAGTAGGCTATGACAGCATAGGCTATGATAGTACTCAAGTAGGACTATAGTAGGTAAGGAACCATATTGAAGTAGGCTATGACAGGATAGACTATGGTAGCACTCAAGTAGGACTGTAGTAGGTAAGGAACCATCTTGAAGTAGACTGTTACAGCATAGACTATGGTAGCTCTCAAGTAGGACTGTAGTACATGTAGGTAAGGAACCATTTTGAAGTAGGCTATGACATTATAGACTATATTAGCTCTCAAGTAGGACTGTAGAAGGTAAGGAACCATCTTGAAGTAGGCTATGACAGCATAGAATATGGTAGCTCTCAAGTAGAACTGTAGTTGGTAAGGAACCATCTTGAAGTAGTCTACGACAGTATAGACTATGTTAGCTCTCAAGTAGGACTGTAGTAGGTAAGGAACCATCTTGAAGTAGTCTACGACAGTATAGACTATGTTAGCTCTCAATTAGGACTGTAGTAGGTAAGGAACCTTCTTGAAGTAGGCTATGACAGGATAGACTATGATAGTACCCAAGTAGGACTGTAGTAGGTAAGGAACCAACTTGAAGTAGTCTATGACAGTATAGACTATGGTAGCTCTCAAGTAGGACTGTAGTAGGTAAGGAACCATCTTGAAGTAGGCTATGACAGCATAGGCTATGATAGCTCTCAAGTAGGACTGTAGTCGGTAAGAAACCTTCTTGAAGTAGGCTATGACAGCATAGGCTATGATAGTACTCAAGTAGGACTATAGTAGGTAAGGAACCATATTGAAGTAGGCTATGACAGGATAGACTATGGTAGCACTCAAGTAGGACTGTAGTAGGTAAGGAACCATCTTGAAGTAGACTGTTACAGCATAGACTATGGTAGCTCTCAAGTAGGACTGTAGTACATGTAGGTAAGGAACCATTTTGAAGTAGGCTATGACATTATAGACTATATTAGCTCTCAAGTAGGACTGTAGAAGGTAAGGAACCATCTTGAAGTAGGCTATGACAGCATAGAATATGGTAGCTCTCAAGTAGAACTGTAGTTGGTAAGGAACCATCTTGAAGTAGTCTACGACAGTATAGACTATGTTAGCTCTCAAGTAGGACTGTAGTAGGTAAGGAACCATCTTGAAGTAGTCTACGACAGTATAGACTATGTTAGCTCTCAATTAGGACTGTAGTAGGTAAGGAACCATATTGAAGTAGGCTATGACAGGATAGACTATGGTAGCACTTAAGTAGGACTGTAGTAGGTAAGGAACCATCTTGAAGTAGACTGTTACAGCATAGACTATGGTAGCTCTCAAGTAGGACTGTAGTACATGTAGGTAAGGAACCATTTTGAAGTAGGCTATAACATTATAGACTATATTAGCTCCCAAGTAGGACTGTAGTAGGTAAGGAACCATCTTGAAGTAGTCTATGACAGTATAGACTATGTTAGCTCTCAAGTAGGACTTTAGTAGGTAAGGAACCATCTTGAAGTAGTCTACGACAGTATAGACTATGTTAGCTCTCAAGTAGGACTGTAGTAGGTAAGGAACCATATTGAAGTAGGCTATGACAGGATAGACTATGGTAGCACTCAAGTAGGACTGTTGTAGGTAAGGAACCATCTTGAAGTAGTCTACGACAGTATAGACTATGTTAGCTCTCAAGTAGGACTGTAGTAGGTAAGGAACCATCTTGAAGTAGTCTACGACAGTATAGACTATGTTAGCTCTCAAGTAGGACTGTAGTAGGTAAGGAACCATATTGAAGTAGGCTATGACAGGATAGACTATGGTAGCACTCAAGTAGGACTGTAGTAGGTAAGGAACCATCTTGAAGTAGACTGTTACAGCATAGACTATGGTAGCTCTCAAGTAGAACTGTAGTTGGTAAGGAACCATCTTGAAGTAGTCTACGACAGTATAGACTATGTTAGCTCTCAAGTATGACTGTAGTAGGTAAGGAACCATCTTGAAGTAGTCTACGACAGTATAGACTATGTTAGCTCTCAAGTAGGACTGTAGTAGGTAAAGAACCATATTGAAGTAGGCTATGACAGGATAGACTATGGTAGCACTCAAGTAGGACTGTAGTAGGTAAGGAACCATCTTGAAGTAGACTGTTACAGCATAGACTATGGTAGCTCTCAAGTAGGACTGTAGTAGGTAAAGAACCATCTTGAAGTAGTCTACGACAATATAGACTATGTTAGCTCTCAAGTAGGACTGTAGTAGGTAAGGAACCATCTTGAAGTAGTCTACGACAGTATAGACTATGGTAGCTCTCAAGTAGGACTGTAGTAGGTAAGTAACCATCTTGAAGTAGTCTACGACAGTATAGACTATGTTAGCTCTCAAGTAGGACTGTAGTAGGTAAAGGAACCATCTTGAAGTAGTCTACGACAGTATAGACTATGTTAGCTCTCAAGTAGGACTGTAGTAGGTAAGGAACAATATTGAAGTAGGCTATGACAGGATAGACTATGGTAGCACTCTAGTAGGACTTTTGTAGGTAAGGAACCATCTTGAAGTAGACTGTTACAGCATAGACTATGGTAGCTCTCAAGTAGGACTGTAGTACATGTAGGTAAGGAACCATTTTTGAAGTAGGCTATAACATTATAGACTATATTAGCTCTCAAGTAGGACTGTAGTAGGTAAGGAACTATCTTGAAGTAGTCTACGACAGTATAGACTATGTTAGCTCTCAAGTAGGACTGTAGTAGGTAAGGAACCATATTGAAGTAGGCTATGACAGTATAGACTATGCTAGCTCTCAAGTAGGACTGTAGTAGGTAAGGAACCATATTGAAGTAGGCTATGACAGGATAGACTATGGTAGCACTCAAGTAGGACTGTAGTAGGTAAGGAACCATCTTGAAGTAGACTGTTACAGCATAGACTATGGTAGCTCTCAAGTAGGACTGTAGTACATGTAGGTAAGGAACCATTTTGAAGTAGGCTATGACATTATAGACTGTATTAGCTCTCAAGTAGGACTGTAGTGGGTAAGGAACCATCTTGAAGTAGGCTATGACAGCATAGAATATGGTAGCTCTTAAAGAGGACTGTAGTAGGTAAGGAACCATCTTGAGGTAGGCTATGACATTATAGACTATGGTAGCTCTCAAGTAGCACTGTAGTAGGTAAGTAACCACCTTGAAGTAGTCTACGACAGTATAGACTATGTTAGCTCTCAAGTAGGACTGTAGTAGGTAAGGAACCATCTTGAGGTAGGCTATGACATTATAGACTATGGTAGCTCTCAAGTAGGACTGTAGTAGGTAAGTAACCATCTTGAAGTAGTCTACGACAGTATAGACTATGTTAGCTCTCAACTAGGACTGTAGTAGGTAAGGAACCATCTTGAATTAGGCTGTGACAGCATAGACTATGGTAGCTCTCAAGTAGGACTGTAGTAGGTAAGGAACCATCTTGAAGTAGGGTATGACAGGATAGACTGGTATCTCTCAAGTAGGACTGTAGTAGGTAAGGAACCTTCTTGAAGTAGGCTATGACAGGATAGACTATGATAGTACCCAAGTAGGACTGTAGTAGGTAAGGAACCAACTTGAAGTAGTCTATGACAGTATAGACTATGGTAGCTCTCAAGTAGGACTGTAGTAGGTAAGGAACCATCTTGAATTAGGCTATGACAGCATAGGCTATGATAGCTCTCAAGTAGGACTGTAGTAGGTAAGGAACCTTCTTGAAGTAGGCTATGACAGCATAGGCTATGATAGTACTCAAGTAGGACTATAGTAGGTAAGGAACCATATTGAAGTAGGCTATGACAGGATAGACTATGGTAGCACTCAAGTAGGACTGTAGTAGGTAAGGAACCATCTTGAAGTAGACTGTTACAGCATAGACTATGGTAGCTCTCAAGTAGGACTGTAGTACATGTAGGTAAGGAACCATTTTGAAGTAGGCTATGACATTATAGACTATATTAGCTCTCAAGTAGCACTGTAGAAGGTAAGGAACCATCTTGAAGTAGGCTATGACAGCATAGAATATGGTAGCTCTCAAGTAGAACTGTAGTTGGTAAGGAACCATCTTGAAGTAGTCTACGACAGTATAGACTATGTTAGCTCTCAAGTAGGACTGTAGTAGGTAAGGAACCATCTTGAAGTAGTCTACGACAGTATAGACTATGTTAGCTCTCAATTAGGACTGTAGTAGGTAAGGAACCATATTGAAGTAGGCTATGACAGGATAGACTATGGTAGCACTTAAGTAGGACTGTAGTAGGTAAGGAACCATCTTGAAGTAGACTGTTACAGCATAGACTATGGTAGCTCTCAAGTAGGACTGTAGTACATGTAGGTAAGGAAGCATTTTGAAGTAGGCTATAACATTATAGACTATATTAGCTCCCAAGTAGGACTGTAGTAGGTAAGGAACCATCTTGAAGTAGTCTATGACAGTATAGACTATGTTAGCTCTCAAGTAGGACTGTAGTAGGTAAGGAACCATCTTGAAGTAGTCTACGACAGTATAGACTATGTTAGCTCTCAAGTAGGACTGTAGTAGGTAAGGAACCATATTGAAGTAGGCTATGACAGGATAGACTATGGTAGCACTCAAGTAGGACTGTTGTAGGTAAGGAACCATCTTGAAGTAGTCTAGGACAGTATAGACTATGTTAGCTCTCAAGTAGGACTGTAGTAGGTAAGGAACCATCTTGAAGTAGTCTACGACAGTATAGACTATGTTAGCTCTCAAGTAGGACTGTAGTAGGTAAGGAACCATATTGAAGTAGGCTATGACAGGATAGACTATGGTAGCACTCAAGTAGGACTGTAGTAGGTAAGGAACCATCTCGAAGTAGACTGTTACAGCATAGACTATGGTAGCGCTCAAGTAGGACTGTAGTAGGTAAAGAACCATCTTGAAGTAGTCTACGACAATATAGACTATGTTAGCTCTCAAGTAGGACTGTAGTAGGTAAGGAACCATCTTGAAGTAGTCTACGACAGTATAGACTATGGTAGCTCTCAAGTAGGACTGTAGTAGGTAAGTAACCATCTTGAAGTAGTCTACGACAGTATAGACTATGTTAGCTCTCAAGTAGGACTGTAGTAGGTAAAGGAACCATCTTGAAGTAGTCTACGACAGTATAGACTATGTTAGCTCTCAAGTAGGACTGTAGTAGGTAAGGAACAATATTGAAGTAGGCTATGACAGGATAGACTATGGTAGCACTCTAGTAGGACTTTTGTAGGTAAGGAACCATCTTGAAGTAGACTGTTACAGCATAGACTATGGTAGCTCTCAAGTAGGACTGTAGTACATGTAGGTAAGGAACCATTTTGAAGTAGGCTATAACATTATAGACTATATTAGCTCTCAAGTAGGACTGTAGTGGGTAAGGAACCATCTTGAAGTAGTCTATGACAGCATAGAATATGGTAGCTCTTAAGTAGGACTGTAGTAGGTAAGGAACCATCTTGAGGTAGGCTATGTCATTATAGACTATGGTAGCTCTCAAGTAGCACTGTAGTAGGTAAGTAACCACCTTGAAGTAGTCTACGACAGTATAGACTATGTTAGCTCTCAAGTAGGACTGTAGTAGGTAAGGAACCATCTTGAGGTAGGCTATGACATTATAGACTATGGTAGCTCTCAAGTAGGACTAGTAGGTAAGTAACCATCTTGAAGTAGTCTACGACAGTATAGACTATGTTAGCTCTCAAGTAGCACTGTAGTAGGTGAGGAACCATCTTGAGGTAGGCTATGACATTATAGACCATGGTAGCTCTCAAGTAGGACTGTAGTAGGTAAGTAACCATCTTGAAGTAGTCTACGACAGTATAGACTATGTTAGCTCTCAACTAGGACTGTAGTAGGTAAGGAACCATCTTGAATTAGGCTGTGACAGCATAGACTATGGTAGCTCTCAAGTAGGACTGTAGTAGGTAAGGAACCATCTTAAAGTAGAGTATGACAGGATAGACTATGATAGCTCTCAAGTAGGACTGTAGTAGGTAAGTAACCATCTTGAAGTAGTCTACGACAGTATAGACTATGTTAGCTCTCAACTAGGACTGTAGTAGGTAAGGAACCATCTTGAAGTAGGCTATGACAGCATAGAATATGGTAGCTCTCAAGTAGGACTGTAGTAGGTACGGAACCATCTTGAGGTAGGCTGTGACAGCATAGACTATGGTAGCTCTCAAGTAGGACTGTAGTAGGTAAGGGACCATCTTGAAGTAGAGTATGACAAGATAGACTATGATAGCTCTCAAGTAGGACTGTAGTAGGTAAGGAACCTTTTCGAAGTAGGCTATGACAGCATAGACAATGGTAGCTCTCAAGTAGGACTGTAGTAGGTAAGGAACCATCTTGAAGTAGGCTATGACAGCATAGAATATGGTAGCTCTCAAGTAGGACTGTAGTAGGTAAGGAACCATCTTGAGGTAGACTATGACATTATAGACTATGATCGCTCTCAAGTAGGACTGTAGTAGGTAAGGAACCATCTTGAAGTAGGCTATGACAGCATAGAATATGGTAGCTCTCAAGTAGGACTGTAGTAGGTAAGGAACCATCTTGAAGTAGAGTATGACAGGATGGACTATGTTAGCTATCAAGTAGGACTGTAGTAGGTAAGTAACCATCTTGAAGTAGTCTACGACAGTATACACTATGTTAGCTCTCAACTAGGACTGTGGTAGGTAAGGAACCATCTTGAAGTAGGCTATGACAGCATAGACTATGGTAGCTCTCAAGTAGGACTGTAGTAGGTAAGGAACCATCTTGAAGTAGGGTATGACAGGATAGACTGGTATCTCTCAAGTAGGACTGTAGTAGGTAAGGAACCTTCTTGAAGTAGGCTATGACAGGATAGACTATGATAGTACCCAAGTAGGACTGTAGTAGGTAAGGAACCAACTTGAAGTAGTCTATGACAGTATAGACTATGGTAGCTCTCAAGTAGGACTGTAGTAGGTAAGGAACCATCTTGAAGTAGGCTATGACAGCATAGGCTATGATAGCTCTCAAGTAGGACTGTAGTAGGTAAGGAACCTTCTTGAAGTAGGCTATGACAGCATAGGCTATGATAGTACTCAAGTAGGACTATAGTAGGTAAGGAACCATATTGAAGTAGGCTATGACAGGATAGACTATGGTAGCACTCAAGTAGGACTGTAGTAGGTAAGGAACCATCTTGAAGTAGACTGTTACAGCATAGACTATGGTAGCTCTCAAGTAGGACTGTAGTACATGTAGGTAAGGAACCATTTTGAAGTAGGCTATGACATTATAGACTATATTAGCTCTCAAGTAGGACTGTAGAAGGTAAGGAACCATCTTGAAGTAGGCTATGACAGCATAGAATATGGTAGCTCTCAAGTAGAACTGTAGTTGGTAAGGAACCATCTTGAAGTAGTCTACGACAGTATAGACTATGTTAGCTCTCAAGTAGGACTGTAGTAGGTAAGGAACCATCTTGAAGTAGTCTACGACAGTATAGACTATGTTAGCTCTCAATTAGGACTGTAGTAGGTAAGGAACCATATTGAAGTAGGCTATGACAGAATAGACTATGGTAGCACTCAAGTAGGACTGTAGTAGGTAAGGAACCATCTTGAAGTAGACTGTTACAGCATAGACTATGGTAGCTCTCAAGTAGGACTGTAGTACATGTAGGTAAGGAACTATTTTGAAGTAGGCTATAACATTATAGACTATATTAGCTCCCAAGTAGGACTGTAGTAGGTAAGGAACCATCTTGAAGTAGTCTATGACAGTATAGACTATGTTAGCTCTCAAGTAGGACTGTAGTAGGTAAGGAACCATCTTGAAGTAGTCTACGACAGTATAGACTATGTTAGCTCTCAAGTAGGACTGTAGTAGGTAAGGAACCATATTGAAGTAGGCTATGACAGGATAGACTATGGTAGCACTCAAGTAGGACTGTTGTAGGTAAGGAACCATCTTGAAGTAGTCTACGACAGTATAGACTATGTCAGCTCTCAAGTAGGACTGTAGTAGGTAAGGAACCATCTTGAAGTAGTCTACGACAGTATAGACTATGTTAGCTCTCAAGTAGGACTGTAGTAGGTAAGGAACCATATTGAAGTAGGCTATGACAGGATAGACTATGGTAGCACTCAAGTAGGACTGTAGTAGGTAAGGAACCATCTTGAAGTAGACTGTTACAGCATAGACTATGGTAGCTCTCAAGTAGAACTGTAGTTGGTAAGGAACCATCTTGAAGTAGTCTACGACAGTATAGACTATGTTAGCTCTCAAGTAGGACTGTAGTAGGTAAGGAACCATCTTGAAGTAGTCTGCGACAGTATAGACTATGTTAGCTCTCAAGTAGGACTGTAGTAGGTAAAGAACCATATTGAAGTAGGCTATGACAGGATAGACTATGGTAGCACTCAAGTAGGACTGTAGTAGGTAAGGAACCATCTTGAAGTAGACTGTTACAGCATAGACTATGGTAGCTCTCAAGTAGGACTGTAGTAGGTAAAGAACCATCTAGAAGTAGTCTACGACAATATAGACTATGTTAGCTCTCAAGTAGGACTGTAGTAGGTAAGGAACCATCTTGAGGTAGGCTATGACATTATAGACTATGGTAGCTCTCAAGTAGCACTGTAGTAGGTAAGTAACCACCTTGAAGTAGTCTACGACAGTATAGACTATGTTAGCTCTCAAGTAGGACTGTAGTAGGTAAGGAACCATCTTGAGGTAGGCTATGACATTATAGACTATGGTAGCTCTCAAGTAGGACTGTAGTAGGTAAGTAACCATCTTGAAGTAGTCTACGACAGTATAGACTATGTTAGCTCTCAACTAGGACTGTAGTAGGTAAGGAACCATCTTGAATTAGGCTGTGACAGCATAGACTATGGTAGCTCTCAAGTAGGACTGTAGTAGGTAAGGAACCATCTTGAAGTAGGGTATGACAGGATAGACTGGTATCTCTCAAGTAGGACTGTAGTAGGTAAGGAACCTTCTTGAAGTAGGCTATGACAGGATAGACTATGATAGTACCCAAGTAGGACTGTAGTAGGTAAGGAACCAACTTGAAGTAGTCTATGACAGTATAGACTATGGTAGCTCTCAAGTAGGACTGTAGTAGGTAAGGAACCATCTTGAATTAGGCTATGACAGCATAGGCTATGATAGCTCTCAAGTAGGACTGTAGTAGGTAAGGAACCTTCTTGAAGTAGGCTATGACAGCATAGGCTATGATAGTACTCAAGTAGGACTATAGTAGGTAAGGAACCATATTGAAGTAGGCTATGACAGGATAGACTATGGTAGCACTCAAGTAGGACTGTAGTAGGTAAGGAACCATCTTGAAGTAGACTGTTACAGCATAGACTATGGTAGCTCTCAAGTAGGACTGTAGTACATGTAGGTAAGGAACCATTTTGAAGTAGGCTATGACATTATAGACTATATTAGCTCTCAAGTAGCACTGTAGAAGGTAAGGAACCATCTTGAAGTAGGCTATGACAGCATAGAATATGGTAGCTCTCAAGTAGAACTGTAGTTGGTAAGGAACCATCTTGAAGTAGTCTACGACAGTATAGACTATGTTAGCTCTCAAGTAGGACTGTAGTAGGTAAGGAACCATCTTGAAGTAGTCTACGACAGTATAGACTATGTTAGCTCTCAATTAGGACTGTAGTAGGTAAGGAACCATATTGAAGTAGGCTATGACAGGATAGACTATGGTAGCACTTAAGTAGGACTGTAGTAGGTAAGGAACCATCTTGAAGTAGACTGTTACAGCATAGACTATGGTAGCTCTCAAGTAGGACTGTAGTACATGTAGGTAAGGAAGCATTTTGAAGTAGGCTATAACATTATAGACTATATTAGCTCCCAAGTAGGACTGTAGTAGGTAAGGAACCATCTTGAAGTAGTCTATGACAGTATAGACTATGTTAGCTCTCAAGTAGGACTGTAGTAGGTAAGGAACCATCTTGAAGTAGTCTACGACAGTATAGACTATGTTAGCTCTCAAGTAGGACTGTAGTAGGTAAGGAACCATATTGAAGTAGGCTATGACAGGATAGACTATGGTAGCACTCAAGTAGGACTGTTGTAGGTAAGGAACCATCTTGAAGTAGTCTACGACAGTATAGACTATGTTAGCTCTCAAGTAGGACTGTAGTAGGTAAGGAACCATCTTGAAGTAGTCTACGACAGTATAGACTATGTTAGCTCTCAAGTAGGACTGTAGTAGGTAAGGAACCATATTGAAGTAGGCTATGACAGGATAGACTATGGTAGCACTCAAGTAGGACTGTAGTAGGTAAGGAACCATCTCGAAGTAGACTGTTACAGCATAGACTATGGTAGCGCTCAAGTAGGACTGTAGTAGGTAAAGAACCATCTTGAAGTAGTCTACGACAATATAGACTATGTTAGCTCTCAAGTAGGACTGTAGTAGGTAAGGAACCATCTTGAAGTAGTCTACGACAGTATAGACTATGGTAGCTCTCAAGTAGGACTGTAGTAGGTAAGTAACCATCTTGAAGTAGTCTACGACAGTATAGACTATGTTAGCTCTCAAGTAGGACTGTAGTAGGTAAGGAACAATATTGAAGTAGGCTATGACAGGATAGACTATGGTAGCACTCTAGTAGGACTTTTGTAGGTAAGGAACCATCTTGAAGTTGACTGTTACAGCATAGACTATGGTAGCTCTCAAGTAGGACTGTAGTACATGTAGGTAAGGAACCATTTTGAAGTAGGCTATAACATTATAGACTATATTAGCTCTCAAGTAGGACTGTAGTGGGTAAGGAACCATCTTGAAGTAGTCTATGACAGCATAGAATATGGTAGCTCTTAAGTAGGACTGTAGTAGGTAAGGAACCATCTTGAGGTAGGCTATGTCATTATAGACTATGGTAGCTCTCAAGTAGCACTGTAGTAGGTAAGTAACCACCTTGAAGTAGTCTACGACAGTATAGACTATGTTAGCTCTCAAGTAGGACTGTAGTAGGTAAGGAACCATCTTGAGGTAGGCTATGACATTATAGACTATGGTAGCTCTCAAGTAGGACTAGTAGGTAAGTAACCATCTTGAAGTAGTCTACGACAGTATAGACTATGTTAGCTCTCAAGTAGCACTGTAGTAGGTGAGGAACCATCTTGAGGTAGGCTATGACATTATAGACCATGGTAGCTCTCAAGTAGGACTGTAGTAGGTAAGTAACCATCTTGAAGTAGTCTACGACAGTATAGACTATGTTAGCTCTCAACTAGGACTGTAGTAGGTAAGGAACCATCTTGAATTAGGCTGTGACAGCATAGACTATGGTAGCTCTCAAGTAGGACTGTAGTAGGTAAGGAACCATCTTAAAGTAGAGTATGACAGGATAGACTATGATAGCTCTCAAGTAGGACTGTAGTAGGTAAGTAACCATCTTGAAGTAGTCTACGACAGTATAGACTATGTTAGCTCTCAACTAGGACTGTAGTAGGTAAGGAACCATCTTGAAGTAGGCTATGACAGCATAGAATATGGTAGCTCTCAAGTAGGACTGTAGTAGGTACGGAACCATCTTGAGGTAGGCTGTGACAGCATAGACTATGGTAGCTCTCAAGTAGGACTGTAGTAGGTAAGGGACCATCTTGAAGTAGAGTATGACAAGATAGACTATGATAGCTCTCAAGTAGGACTGTAGTAGGTAAGGAACCTTTTCGAAGTAGGCTATGACAGCATAGACAATGGTAGCTCTCAAGTAGGACTGTAGTAGGTAAGGAACCATCTTGAAGTAGGCTATGACAGCATAGAATATGGTAGCTCTCAAGTAGGACTGTAGTAGGTAAGGAACCATCTTGAGGTAGACTATGACATTATAGACTATGATCGCTCTCAAGTAGGACTGTAGTAGGTAAGGAACCATCTTGAAGTAGGCTATGACAGCATAGAATATGGTAGCTCTCAAGTAGGACTGTAGTAGGTAAGGAACCATCTTGAAGTAGAGTATGACAGGATGGACTATGTTAGCTATCAAGTAGGACTGTAGTAGGTAAGTAACCATCTTGAAGTAGTCTACGACAGTATACACTATGTTAGCTCTCAACTAGGACTGTGGTAGGTAAGGAACCATCTTGAAGTAGGCTATGACAGCATAGACTATGGTAGCTCTCAAGTAGGACTGTAGTAGGTAAGGAACCATCTTGAAGTAGGGTATGACAGGATAGACTGGTATCTCTCAAGTAGGACTGTAGTAGGTAAGGAACCTTCTTGAAGTAGGCTATGACAGGATAGACTATGATAGTACCCAAGTAGGACTGTAGTAGGTAAGGAACCAACTTGAAGTAGTCTATGACAGTATAGACTATGGTAGCTCTCAAGTAGGACTGTAGTAGGTAAGGAACCATCTTGAAGTAGGCTATGACAGCATAGGCTATGATAGCTCTCAAGTAGGACTGTAGTAGGTAAGGAACCTTCTTGAAGTAGGCTATGACAGCATAGGCTATGATAGTACTCAAGTAGGACTATAGTAGGTAAGGAACCATATTGAAGTAGGCTATGACAGGATAGACTATGGTAGCACTCAAGTAGGACTGTAGTAGGTAAGGAACCATCTTGAAGTAGACTGTTACAGCATAGACTATGGTAGCTCTCAAGTAGGACTGTAGTACATGTAGGTAAGGAACCATTTTGAAGTAGGCTATGACATTATAGACTATATTAGCTCTCAAGTAGGACTGTAGAAGGTAAGGAACCATCTTGAAGTAGGCTATGACAGCATAGAATATGGTAGCTCTCAAGTAGAACTGTAGTTGGTAAGGAACCATCTTGAAGTAGTCTACGACAGTATAGACTATGTTAGCTCTCAAGTAGGACTGTAGTAGGTAAGGAACCATCTTGAAGTAGTCTACGACAGTATAGACTATGTTAGCTCTCAATTAGGACTGTAGTAGGTAAGGAACCATATTGAAGTAGGCTATGACAGAATAGACTATGGTAGCACTCAAGTAGGACTGTAGTAGGTAAGGAACCATCTTGAAGTAGACTGTTACAGCATAGACTATGGTAGCTCTCAAGTAGGACTGTAGTACATGTAGGTAAGGAACTATTTTGAAGTAGGCTATAACATTATAGACTATATTAGCTCCCAAGTAGGACTGTAGTAGGTAAGGAACCATCTTGAAGTAGTCTATGACAGTATAGACTATGTTAGCTCTCAAGTAGGACTGTAGTAGGTAAGGAACCATCTTGAAGTAGTCTACGACAGTATAGACTATGTTAGCTCTCAAGTAGGACTGTAGTAGGTAAGGAACCATATTGAAGTAGGCTATGACAGGATAGACTATGGTAGCACTCAAGTAGGACTGTAGTAGGTAAGGAACCATATTGAAGTAGGCTATGACAGGATAGACTATGGTAGCACTCAAGTAGGACTGTTGTAGGTAAGGAACCATCTTGAAGTAGTCTACGACAGTATAGACTATGTCAGCTCTCAAGTAGGACTGTAGTAGGTAAGGAACCATCTTGAAGTAGTCTACGACAGTATAGACTATGTTAGCTCTCAAGTAGGACTGTAGTAGGTAAGGAACCATATTGAAGTAGGCTATGACAGGATAGACTATGGTAGCACTCAAGTAGGACTGTAGTAGGTAAGGAACCATCTTGAAGTAGACTGTTACAGCATAGACTATGGTAGCTCTCAAGTAGAACTGTAGTTGGTAAGGAACCATCTTGAAGTAGTCTACGACAGTATAGACTATGTTAGCTCTCAAGTAGGACTGTAGTAGGTAAGGAACCATCTTGAAGTAGTCTACGACAGTATAGACTATGTTAGCTCTCAAGTAGGACTGTAGTAGGTAAAGAACCATATTGAAGTAGGCTATGACAGGATAGACTATGGTAGCACTCAAGTAGGACTGTAGTAGGTAAGGAACCATCTTGAAGTAGACTGTTACAGCATAGACTATGGTAGCTCTCAAGTAGGACTGTAGTAGGTAAAGAACCATCTAGAAGTAGTCTACGACAATATAGACTATGTTAGCTCTCAAGTAGGACTGTAGTAGGTAAGGAACCATCTTGAAGTAGTCTACGACAGTATAGACTATGGTAGCTCTCAAGTAGGACTGTAGTAGGTAAGTAACCATCTTGAAGTAGTTTACGACAGTATAGACTATGTTAGCTCTCAAGTAGGACTGTAGTAGGTAAAGGAACCATCTTGAAGTAGTCTACGACAGTATAGACTATGTTAGCTCTCAAGTAGGACTGTAGTAGGTAAGGAACAATATTGAAGTAGGCTATGACAGGATAGACTATGGTAGCACTCTAGTAGGACTTTTGTAGGTAAGGAACCATCTTGAAGTAGACTGTTACAGCATAGACTATGGTAGCTCTCAAGTAGGACTGTAGTACATGTAGGTAAGGAACCATTTTTGAAGTAGGCTATAACATTATAGACTATATTAGCTCTCAAGTAGGACTGTAGTAGGTAAGGAACTATCTTGAAGTAGTCTACGACAGTATAGACTATGTTAGCTCTCAAGTAGGACTGTAGTAGGTAAGGAACCATATTGAAGTAGGCTATGACAGTATAGACTATGCTAGGTCTCAAGTAGGACTGTAGTAGGTAAGGAACCATATTGAAGTAGGCTATGACAGGATAGACTATGGTAGCACTCAAGTAGGACTGTAGTAGGTAAGGAACCATCTTGAGGTAGACTGTTACAGCATAGACTATGGTAGCTCTCAAGTAGGACTGTAGTACATGTAGGTAAGGAACCATTTTGAAGTAGGCTATGACATTATAGACTGTATTAGCTCTCAAGTAGGACTGTAGTGGGTAAGGAACCATCTTGAAGTAGGCTATGACAGCATAGAATATGGTAGCTCTTAAGTAGGACTGTAGTAGGTAAGGAACCATCTTGAGGTAGGCTATGACATTATAGACTATGGTAGCTCTCAAGTAGCACTGTAGTAGGTAAGTAACCACCTTGAAGTAGTCTACGACAGTATAGACTATGTTAGCTCTCAAGTAGGACTGTAGTAGGTAAGGAACCATCTTGAGGTAGGCTATGACATTATAGACTATGGTAGCTCTCAAGTAGGACTAGTAGGTAAGTAACCATCTTGAAGTAGTCTACGACAGTATAAACTATGTTAGCTCTCAAGTAGCACTGTAGTAGGTGAGGAACCATCTTGAGGTAGGCTATGACATTATAGACCATGGTAGCTCTCAAGTAGGACTGTAGTAGGTAAGTAACCATCTTGAAGTAGTCTACGACAGTATAGACTATGTTAGCTCTCAACTAGGACTGTAGTAGGTAAGGAACCATCTTGAATTAGGCTGTGACAGCATAGACTATGGTAGCTCTCAAGTAGGACTGTAGTAGGTAAGGAACCATCTTGAAGTAGGGTATGACAGGATAGACTGGTATCTCTCAAGTAGGACTGTAGTAGGTAAGGAACCTTCTTGAAGTAGGCTATGACAGGATAGACTATGATAGTACTCAAGTAGGACTGTAGTAGGTAAGGAACCAACTTGAAGTAGTCTATGACAGTATAGACTATGGTAGCTCTCAATTAGGACTGTAGTAGGTAAGGAACCATATTGAAGTAGGCTATGACAGGATAGACTATGGTAGCACTTAAGTAGGACTGTAGTAGGTAAGGAACCATCTTGAAGTAGACTGTTACAGCATAGACTATGGTAGCTCTCAAGTAGGACTGTAGTACATGTAGGTAAGGAACCATTTTGAAGTAGGCTATAACATTATAGACTATATTAGCTCTCAAGTAGGACTGTAGAAGGTAAGGAACCATCTTGAAGTAGGCTATGACAGCATAGAATATGGTAGCTCTCAAGTAGAACTGTAGTTGGTAAGGAACCATCTTGAAGTAGTCTACGACAGTATAGACTATGTTAGCTCTCAAGTAGGACTGTAGTAGGTAAGGAACCATCTTGAAGTAGTCTACGACAGTATAGACTATGTTAGCTCTCAATTAGGACTGTAGTAGGTAAGGAACCATATTGAAGTAGGCTATGACAGGATAGACTATGGTAGCACTTAAGTAGGACTGTAGTAGGTAAGGAACCATCTTGAAGTAGACTGTTACAGCATAGACTATGGTAGCTCTCAAGTAGGACTGTAGTACATGTAGGTAAGGAACCATTTTGAAGTAGGCTATAACATTATAGACTATATTAGCTCCCAAGTAGGACTGTAGTAGGTAAGGAACCATCTTGAAGTAGTCTATGACAGTATAGACTATGTTAGCTCTCAAGTAGGACTGTAGTAGGTAAGGAACCATCTTGAAGTAGTCTACGACAGTATAGACTATGTTAGCTCTCAAGTAGGACTGTAGTAGGTAAGGAACCATATTGAAGTAGGCTATGACAGGATAGACTATGGTAGCACTCAAGTAGGACTGTTGTAGGTAAGGAACCATCTTGAAGTAGTCTACGACAGTATAGACTATGTTAGCTCTCAAGTAGGACTGTAGTAGGTAAGGAACCATCTTGAAGTAGTCTACGACAGTATAGACTATGTTAGCTCTCAAGTAGGACTGTAGTAGGTAAGGAACCATATTGAAGTAGGCTATGACAGGATAGACTATGGTAGCACTCAAGTAGGACTGTAGTAGGTAAGGAACCATCTTGAAGTAGACTGTTACAGCATAGACTATGGTAGCGCTCAAGTAGGACTGTAGTAGGTAAAGAACCATCTTGAAGTAGTCTACGACAATATAGACTATGTTAGCTCTCAAGTAGGACTGTAGTAGGTAAGGAACCATCTTGAAGTAGTCTACGACAGTATAGACTATGGTAGCTCTCAAGTAGGACTGTAGTAGGTAAGTAACCATCTTGAAGTAGTCTACGACAGTATAGACTATGTTAGCTCTCAAGTAGGACTGTAGTAGGTAAAGGAACCATCTTGAAGTAGTCTACGACAGTATAGACTATGTTAGCTCTCAAGTAGGACTGTAGTAGGTAAGGAACAATATTGAAGTAGGCTATGACAGGATAGACTATGGTAGCACTCTAGTAGGACTTTTGTAGGTAAGGAACCATCTTGAAGTAGACTGTTACAGCATAGACTATGGTAGCTCTCAAGTAGGACTGTAGTACATGTAGGTAAGGAACCATTTTGAAGTAGGCTATAACATTATAGACTATATTAGCTCTCAAGTAGGACTGTAGTGGGTAAGGAACCATCTTGAAGTAGTCTATGACAGCATAGAATATGGTAGCTCTTAAGTAGGACTGTAGTAGGTAAGGAACCATCTTGACGTAGGCTATGACATTATAGACTATGGTAGCTCTCAAGTAGCACTGTAGTAGGTAAGTAACCACCTTGAAGTAGTCTACGACAGGATAGACTATGTTAGCTCTCAAGTAGGACTGTAGTAGGTAAGGAACCATCGTGAGGTAGGCTATGACATTATAGACTATGGTAGCTCTCAAGTAGGACTAGTAGGTAAGTAACCATCTTGAAGTAGTCTACGACAGTATAGACTATGTTAGCTCTCAAGTAGCACTGTAGTAGGTGAGGAACCATCTTGAGGTAGGCTATGACATTATAGACCATGGTAGCTCTCAAGTAGGACTGTAGTAGGTAAGTAACCATCTTGAAGTAGTCTACGACAGTATAGACTATGTTAGCTCTCAACTAGGACTGTAGTAGGTAAGGAACCATCTTGAATTAGGCTGTGACAGCATAGACTATGGTAGCTCTCAAGTAGGACTGTAGTAGGTAAGGAACCATCTTAAAGTAGAGTATGACAGGATAGACTATGATAGCTCTCAAGTAGGACTGTAGTAGGTAAGTAACCATCTTGAAGTAGTCTACGACAGTATAGACTATGTTAGCTCTCAACTAGGACTGTAGTAGGTAAGGAACCATCTTGAAGTAGGCTATGACAGCATAGAATATGGTAGCTCTCAAGTAGGACTGTAGTAGGTACGGAACCATCTTGAGGTAGGCTGTGACAGCATAGACTATGGTAGCTCTCAAGTAGGACTGTAGTAGGTAAGGGACCATCTTGAAGTAGAGTATGACAAGATAGACTATGATAGCTCTCAAGTAGGACTGTAGTAGGTAAGGAACCTTTTCGAAGTAGGCTATGACAGCATAGACAATGGTAGCTCTCAAGTAGGACTGTAGTAGGTAAGGAACCATATTGAAGTAGGCTATGACAGCATAGACTTTGGTAGCTCTCAAGTAGGACTGTAGTAGGTAAGGAACCATCTTGAGGTAGACTATGACATTATAGACTATGGTAGCTCTCAAGTAGGACTGTAGTAGGTAAGGAACCATCTTGAAGTAGGCTATGACAGCATAGAATATGGTAGCTCTCAAGTAGGACTGTAGTAGGTAAGGAACCATCTTGAATTAGGCTGTGACAGCATAGACTATGGTAGCTCTCAAGTAGGACTGTAGTAGGTAAGGAACCATCTTGAAGTAGGCTATGACAGCATAGAATATGGTAGCTCTCAAGTAGGACTGTAGTAGGTAAGGCACCATCTTGAGGTAGACTATGACATTATAGACTATGGTAGCTCTCAAGTAGGACTGTAGTAGGTAAGGAACCATCTTGAAGTAGGCTATGACAGCATAGAATATGGTAGCTCTCAAGTAGGACTGTAGTAGGTAAGGAACCATCTTGAGGTAGACTATGACATTATAGACTATGATGGCTCTCAAGTAGGACTGTAGTAGGTAAGGAACCATCTTGAAGTAGGCTACGACAGCATAGAATATGGTAGCTCTCAAGTAGGACTGTAGTAGGTAAGGAACCATCTTGAAGTAGAGTATGACAGGATGGACTATGTTAGCTATCAAGTAGGACTGTAGTAGGTAAGTAACCATCTTGAAGTAGTCTACGACAGTATACACTATGTTAGCTCTCAACTAGGACTGTGGTAGGTAAGGAACCATCTTGAAGTAGGCTATGACCGCATAGACTATGGTAGCTCTCAAGTAGGACTGTAGTAGGTAAGGAACCATCTTGAAGTAGGGTATGACAGGATAGACTGGTATCTCTCAAGTAGGACTGTAGTAGGTAAGGAACCTTCTTGAAGTAGGATATGACAGGATAGACTATGATAGTACCCAAGTAGGACTGTAGTAGGTAAGGAACCATCTTGAAGTAGACTGTTACAGCATAGACTATGGTAGCTCTCAAGTAGGACTGTAGTACATGTAGGTAAGGAACCATTTTGAAGTAGGCTATGACATTATAGACTATATTAGCTCTCAAGTAGGACTGTAGAAGGTAAGGAACCATCTTGAAGTAGGCTATGACAGCATAGAATATGGTAGCTCTCAAGTAGAACTGCAGTTGGTAAGGAACCATCTTGAAGTAGTCTACGACAGTATAGACTATGTTAGCTCTCAAGTAGGACTGTAGTAGGTAAGGAACCATCTTGAAGTAGTCTACGACAGTATAGACTATGTTAGCTCTCAATTAGGACTGTAGTAGGTAAGGAACCATATTGAAGTAGGCTATGACAGGATAGACTATGGTAGCACTCAAGTAGGACTGTAGTAGGTAAGGAACCATCTTGAAGTAGACTGTTACAGCATAGACTATGGTAGCTCTCAAGTAGGACTGTAGTAGGTAAGGAACCATCTTGAAGTAGTCTACGACAGTATAGACTATGTTAGCTCTCAAGTAGGACTGTAGTAGGTAAGGAACCATCTTGAAGTAGTCTACGACAGTATAGACTATGTTAGCTCTCAAGTAGGACTGTAGTAGGTAAGGAACCATATTGAAGTAGGCTATGACAGGATAGACTATGGTAGCACTCAAGTAGGACTGTAGTAGGTAAGGAACCATCTTGAAGTAGACTGTTACAGCATAGACTATGGTAGCGCTCAAGTAGGACTGTAGTAGGTAAAGAACCATCTTGAAGTAGTCTACGACAATATAGACTATGTTAGCTCTCAAGTAGGACTGTAGTAGGTAAGGAACCATCTTGAAGTAGTCTACGACAGTATAGACTATGGTAGCTCTCAAGTAGGACTGTAGTAGGTAAGTAACCATCTTGAAGTAGTCTACGACAGTATAGACTATGTTAGCTCTCAAGTAGGACTGTAGTAGGTAAAGGAACCATCTTGAAGTAGTCTACGACAGTATAGACTATGTTAGCTCTCAAGTAGGACTGTAGTAGGTAAGGAACAATATTGAAGTAGGCTATGACAGGATAGACTATGGTAGCACTCTAGTAGGACTTTTGTAGGTAAGGAACCATCTTGAAGTAGACTGTTACAGCATAGACTATGGTAGCTCTCAAGTAGGACTGTAGTACATGTAGGTAAGGAACCATTTTGAAGTAGGCTATAACATTATAGACTATATTAGCTCTCAAGTAGGACTGTAGTGGGTAAGGAACCATCTTGAAGTAGTCTATGACAGCATAGAATATGGTAGCCCTTAAGTAGGACTGTAGTAGGTAAGGAACCATCTTGACGTAGGCTATGACATTATAGACTATGGTAGCTCTCAAGTAGCACTGTAGTAGGTAAGTAACCACCTTGAAGTAGTCTACGACAGTATAGACTATGTTAGCTCTCAAGTAGGACTGTAGTAGGTAAGGAACCATCTTGAGGTAGGCTATGACATTATAGACTATGGTAGCTCTCAAGTAGGACTAGTAGGTAAGTAACCATCTTGAAGTAGTCTACGACAGTATAGACTATGTTAGCTCTCAAGTAGCACTGTAGTAGGTGAGGAACCATCTTGAGGTAGGCTATGACATTATAGACCATGGTAGCTCTCAAGTAGGACTGTAGTAGGTAAGTAACCATCTTGAAGTAGTCTACGACAGTATAGACTATGTTAGCTCTCAACTAGGACTGTAGTAGGTAAGGAACCATCTTGAATTAGGCTGTGACAGCATAGACTATGGTAGCTCTCAAGTAGGACTGTAGTAGGTAAGGAACCATCTTAAAGTAGAGTATGACAGGATAGACTATGATAGCTCTCAAGTAGGACTGTAGTAGGTAAGTAACCATCTTGAAGCAGTCTACGACAGTATAGACTATGTTAGCTCTCAACTAGGACTGTAGTAGGTAAGGAACCATCTTGAAGTAGGCTATGACAGCATAGAATATGGTAGCTCTCAAGTAGGACTGTAGTAGGTACGGAACCATCTTGAGGTAGGCTGTGACAGCATAGACTATGGTAGCTCTCAAGTAGGACTGTAGTAGGTAAGGGACCATCTTGAAGTAGAGTATGACAAGATAGACTATGATAGCTCTCAAGTAGGACTGTAGTAGGTAAGGAACCTTTTCGAAGTAGGCTATGACAGCATAGACAATGGTAGCTCTCAAGTAGGACTGTAGTAGGTAAGGAACCATATTGAAGTAGGCTATGACAGCATAGACTTTGGTAGCTCTCAAGTAGGACTGTAGTAGGTAAGGAACCATCTTGAGGTAGACTATGACATTATAGACTATGGTAGCTCTCAAGTAGGACTGTAGTAGGTAAGGAACCATCTTGAAGTAGGCTATGACAGCATAGAATATGGTAGCTCTCAAGTCGGACTGTAGTAGGTAAGGAACCATCTTGAATTAGGCTGTGACAGCATAGACTATGGTAGCTCTCAAGTAGGACAGTAGTAGGTAAGGAACCATCTTTAAGTAGGCTATGACAGCATAGAATATGGTAGCTCTCAAGTAGGACTGTAGTAGGTAAGGCACCATCTTGAGGTAGACTATGACATTATAGACTATGGTAGCTCTCCAGTAGGACTGTAGTAGGTAAGGAACCATCTTGAAGTAGGCTATGACAGCATAGAATATGGTAGCTCTCAAGTAGGACTGTAGTAGGTAAGGAACCATCTTGAGGTAGACTATGACATTATAGACTATGATGGCTCTCAAGTAGGACTGTAGTAGGTAAGGAACCATCTTGAAGTAGGCTACGACAGCATAGAATATGGTAGCTCTCAAGTAGGACTGTAGTAGGTAAGGAACCATCTTGAAGTAGAGTATGACAGGATGGACTATGTTAGCTATCAAGTAGGACTGTAGTAGGTAAGTAACCATCTTGAAGTAGTCTACGACAGTATACACTATGTTAGCTCTCAACTAGGACTGTGGTAGGTAAGGAACCATCTTGAAGTAGGCTATGACAGCATAGACTATGGTAGCTCTCAAGTAGGACTGTAGTAGGTAAGGAACCATCTTGAAGTAGGGTATGACAGGATAGACTGGTATCTCTCAAGTAGGACTGTAGTAGGTAAGGAACCTTCTTGAAGTAGGCTATGACAGGATAGACTATGATAGTACCCAAGTAGGACTGTAGTAGGTAAGGAACCAACTTGAAGTAGTCTATGACAGTATAGACTATGGTAGCTCTCAAGTAGGACTGTAGTAGGTAAGGAACCATCTTGAAGTAGGCTATGACAGCATAGGCTATGATAGCTCTCAAGTAGGACTGTAGTAGGTAAGGAACCTTCTTGAAGTAGGCTATGACAGCATAGGCTATGATAGTACTCAAGTAGGACTATAGTAGGTAAGGAACCATATTGAAGTAGGCTATGACAGGATAGACTATGGTAGCGCTCAAGTAGGACTGTAGTAGGTAAGGAACCATCTTGAAGTAGACTGTTACAGCATAGACTATGGTAGCTCTCAAGTAGGACTGTAGTACATGTAGGTAAGGAACCATTTTGAAGTAGGCTATGACATTATAGACTATATTAGCTCTCAAGTAGGACTGTAGAAGGTAAGGAACCATCTTGAAGTAGGCTATGACAGCATAGAATATGGTAGCTCTCAAGTAGAACTGTAGTTGGTAAGGAACCATCTTGAAGTAGTCTACGACAGTATAGACTATGTTAGCTCTCAAGTAGGACTGTAGTAGGTAAGGAACCATCTTGAAGTAGTCTCTGACAGTATAGACTATGTTAGCTCTCAAGTAGGACTGTAGTAGGTAAGGAACCATCTTGAAGTAGTCTACGACAGTATAGACTATGTTAGCTCTCAAGTAGGACTGTAGTAGGTAAGGAACCATATTGAAGTAGGCTATGACAGGATAGACTATGGTAGCACTCAAGTAGGACTGTTGTAGGTAAGGAACCATCTTGAAGTAGTCTACGACAGTATAGACTATGTTAGCTCTCAAGTAGGACTGTAGTAGGTAAAGAACCATATTGAAGTAGGCTATGACAGGATAGACTATGGTAGCACTCAAGTAGGACTGTAGTAGGTAAGGAACCATCTTGAAGTAGACTGTTACAGCATAGACTATGGTAGCTCTCAAGTAGGACTGTAGTAGGTAAAGAACCATCTTGAAGTAGTCTACGACAATATAGACTATGTTAGCTCTCAAGTAGGACTGTAGTAGGTAAGGAACCATCTTGAAGTAGTCTACGACAGTATAGACTATGGTAGCTCTCAAGTAGGACTGTAGTAGGTAAGTAACCATCTTGAAGTAGTCTACGACAGTATAGACTATGTTAGCTCTCAAGTAGGACTGTAGTAGGTAAAGGAACCATCTTGAAGTAGTCTACGACAGTATAGACTATGTTAGCTCTCAAGTAGGACTGTAGTAGGTAAGGAACAATATTGAAGTAGGCTATGACAGGATAGACTATGGTAGCACTCTAGTAGGACTTTTGTAGGTAAGGAACCATCTTGAAGTAGACTGTTACAGCATAGACTATGGTAGCTCTCAAGTAGGACTGTAGTACAAGTAGGTAAGGAACCATTTTTGAAGTAGGCTATAACATTATAGACTATATTAGCTCTCAAGTAGGACTGTAGTAGGTAAGGAACTATCTTGAAGTAGTCTACGACAGTATAGACTATGTTAGCTCTCAAGTAGGACTGTAGTAGGTAAGGAACCATATTGAAGTAGGCTATGACAGTATAGACTATGCTAGCTCTCAAGTAGGACTGTAGTAGGTAAGGAACCATATTGAAGTAGGCTATGACAGGATAGACTATGGTAGCACTCAAGTAGGACTGTAGTAGGTAAGGAACCATCTTGAAGTAGACTGTTACAGCATAGACTATGGTAGCTCTCAAGTAGGACTGTAGTACATGTAGGTAAGGAACCATTTTGAAGTAGGCTATGACATTATAGACTGTATTAGCTCTCAAGTAGGACTGTAGTGGGTAAGGAACCATCTTGAAGTAGGCTATGACAGCATAGAATATGGTAGCTCTTAAGTAGGACTGTAGTAGGTAAGGAACCATCTTGAGGTAGGCTATGACATTATAGACTATGGTAGCTCTCAAGTAGCACTGTAGTAGGTAAGTAACCACCTTGAAGTAGTCTACGACAGTATAGACTATGTTAGCTCTCAAGTAGGACTGTAGTAGGTAAGGAACCATTTTGAGGTAGGCTATGACATTATAGACTATGGTAGCTCTCAAGTAGGACTAGTAGGTAAGTAACCATCTTGAAGTAGTCTACGACAGTATAAACTATGTTAGCTCTCAAGTAGCACTGTAGTAGGTGAGGAACCATCTTGAGGTAGGCTATGACATTATAGACCATGGTAGCTCTCAAGTAGGACTGTAGTAGGTAAGTAACCATCTTGAAGTAGTCTACGACAGTATAGACTATGTTAGCTCTCAACTAGGACTGTAGTAGGTAAGGAACCATCTTGAATTAGGCTGTGACAGCATAGACTATGGTAGCTCTCAAGTAGGACTGTAGTAGGTAAGGAACCATCTTGAAGTAGTCTATGACAGTATAGACTATGTTAGCTCTCAAGTAGGACTGTAGTAGGTAAGGAACCATCTTGAAGTAGTCTACGACAGTATAGACTATGTTAGCTCTCAAGTAGGACTGTAGTAGGTAAGGAACCATATTGAAGTAGGCTATGACAGGATAGACTATGGTAGCACTCAAGTAGGACTGTTGTAGGTAAGGAACCATCTTGAAGTAGTCTACGACAGTATAGACTATGTTAGCTCTCAAGTAGGACTGTAGTAGGTAAGGAACCATCTTGAAGTAGTCTACGACAGTATAGACTATGTTAGCTCTCAAGTAGGACTGTAGTAGGTAAGGAACCATATTGAAGTAGGCTATGACAGGATAGACTATGGTAGCACTCAAGTAGGACTGTAGTAGGTAAGGAACCATCTTGAAGTAGACTGTTACACCATAGACTATGGTAGCTCTCAAGTAGGACTGTAGTACATGTAGGTAAGGAACCATTTTGAAGTAGGCTATGACATTATAGACTATATTAGCTCTCAAGTAGGACTGTAGAAGGTAAGGAACCATCTTGAAGTAGGCTATGACAGCATAGAATATGGTAGCTCTCAAGTAGAACTGTAGTTGATAAGGAACCATCTTGAAGTAGTCTACGACAGTACAGACTATGTTAGCTCTCAAGTAGGACTGTAGTAGGTAAGGAACCATCTTGAAGTAGTCTACGACAGTATAGACTATGTTAGCTCTCAATTAGGACTGTAGTAGGTAAGGAACCATATTGAAGTAGGCTATGACAGGATAGACTATGGTAGCACTCAAGTAGGACTGTAGTAGGTAAGGAACCATCTTGAAGTAGACTGTTACAGCATAGACTATGGTAGCTCTCAAGTAGGACTGTAGTACATGTAGGTAAGGAACCATTTTGAAGTAGGCTATAACATTATAGACTATATTAGCTCCCAAGTAGGACTGTAGTAGGTAAGGAACCATCTTGAAGTAGTCTATGACAGTATAGACTATGTTAGCTCTCAAGTAGGACTGTAGTAGGTAAGGAACCATCTTGAAGTAGTCTACGACAGTATAGATTATGTTAGCTCTCAAGTAGGACTGTAGTAGGTAAGGAACCATATTGAAGTAGGCTATGACAGGATAGACTATGGTAGCACTCAAGTAGGACTGTTGTAGGTAAGGAACCATCTTGAAGTAGTCTACGACAGTATAGACTATGTTAGCTCTCAAGTAGGACTGTAGTAGGTAAGGAACCATCTTGAAGTAGTCTACGACAGTATAGACTATGTTAGCTCTCAAGTAGGACTGTAGTAGGTAAGGAACCATATTGAATTAGGCTATGACAGGATAGACTATGGTAGCACTCAAGTAGGACTGTAGTAGGTAAGGAACCATCTTGAAGTAGACTGTTACAGCATAGACTATGGTAGCTCTCAAGTAGAACTGTAGTTGGTAAGGAACCATCTTGAAGTAGTCTACGACAGTATAGACTATGTTAGCTCTCAATTAGGACTGTAGTAGGTAAGGAACCATTTTGAAGTAGGCTATGACAGGATAGACTATGGTAGCACTCAAGTAGGACTGTAGTAGGTAAGGAACCATCTTGAAGTAGACTGTTACAGCATAGACTATGGTAGCTCTCAAGTAGGCCTGTAGTACATGTAGGTAAGGAACCATTTTGAAGTAGGCTATAACATTATAGACTATATTAGCTCTCAAGTAAAACTGTAGTAGGTAAGGAACCATCTTGAAATAGTCTACGACAGTATAGACTATGTTAGCTCTCAAGTAGGACTGTAGTAGGTAAGGAACCATCTTGAAGTAGGCTATGACAGGATAGACTATGGTAGCACTCAAGTAGGACTGTAGTAGGTAAGGAACCATCTTGAAGTAGTCTACGACAGTATAGACTATGTTAGCTCTCAAGTAGGACTGTAGTAGGTAAGGAACCATCTTGAAGTAGTCTACGACAGTATAGACTATGTTAGCTCTCAAGTAGGACTGTAGTAGGTAAGGAACCATATTGAAGTAGGCTATGACAGGATAGACTATGGTAGCACTCAAGTAGGACTGTAGTAGGTAAGGAACCATCTTGAAGTAGTCTGTTACAGCATAGACTATGGTAGCTCTCAAGTAGGACTGTAGTAGGTAAAGAACCATCTTGAAGTAGTCTACGACAGTATAGACTATGTTAGCTCTCAAGTAGGACTGTAGTAGGTAAGGAACCATCTTGAAGTAGTCTACGACAGTATAGACTATGTAGCTCTCAAGTAGGACTGTAGTAGGTAAGTAACCATCTTGAAGTAGTCTACGACAGTATAGACTATGTTAGCTCTCAAGTAGGACTGTAGTAGGTAAGGAACCATCTTGAAGTAGTCTACGACATTATAGACTATGTTAGCTCTCAAGTAGGACTGTAGTAGGTAAGGAACCATATTGAAGTAGGCTATGACAGGATAGACTATGGTAGCACTCTAGTAGGACTTTTGTAGGTAAGGAACCATCTTGAAGTGGACTGTTACAGCATAGACTATGGTAGCTCTCAAGTAGGACTGTAGTACATGTAGGTAAGGAACCATTTTGAAGTAGGCTATAACATTATAGACTATATTAGCTCTCAAGTAGGACTGTAGTAGGTAAGGAACTATCTTGAAGTAGTCTACGACAGTATAGACTATGTTAGCTCTCAAGTAGGACTGTAGTAGGTAAGGAACCATATTGAAGTAGGCTATGACAGTATAGACTATGCTAGCTCTCAAGTAGGACTGTAGTAGGTAAGGAACCATATTGAAGTAGGCTATGACAGGATAGACTATGGTAGCACTCAAGTAGGACGGTAGTAGGTAAGGAACCATCTTGAAGTAGACTGTTACAGCATAGACTATGGTAGCTCTCAAGTAGGACTGTAGTACATGTAGGTAAGGAACCATTTTGAAGTAGGCTATGACATTATAGACTATATTAGCTCTCAAGTAGGACTGTAGTAGGTAAGGAACCATCTTGAAGTAGGCTATGACAGCATAGAATATGGTAGCTCTTAAGTAGGACTGTAGTAGGTAAGGAACCATCTTGAGGTAGGCTATGACATTATAGACTATGGTAGCTCTCAAGTAGGACTGTAGTAGGTAAGTAACCACCTTGAAGTAGTCTACGACAGTATAGACTATGTTAGCTCTCAAGTAGGACTGTAGTAGGTAAGGAACCATCTTGAGGTAGGCTATGACATTATAGACTATGGTAGCTCTCAAGTAGGACTAGTAGGTAAGTAACCATCTTGAAGTAGTCTACGACAGTATAGACTATGTTAGCTCTCAAGTAGGACTGTAGTAGGTGAGGAACCATCTTGAGGTAGGCTATGACATTATAGACCATGGTAGCTCTCAAGTAGGACTGTAGTAGGTAAGTAACCATCTTGAAGTAGTCTACGACAGTATAGACTAAGTTAGCTCTCAACTAGGACTGTAGTAGGTAAAGAACCATCTTGAATTAGGCTGTGACAGCATAGACTATGGTAGCTCTCAAGTAGGACTGTAGTAGGTAAGGAACCATCTTGAAGTAGAGTATGACAGGATAGACTATGATAGCTCTCAAGTAGGACTGTAGTAGGTAAGTAACCATCTTGAAGTAGTCTACGACAGTATAGACTATGTTAGCTCTCAACTAGGACTGTAGTAGGTAAGGAACCATCTTGAAGTAGGCTATGACAGCATAGAATATGGTAGCTCTCAAGTAGGACTGTCGTAGGTAAGGAACCATCTTGAAGTAAAGTATGACAGGATAGACTATGTTAGCTATCAAGTAGGACTGTAGTAGGTAAGGAACCATCTTGAATTAGGCTGTGACAGCATAGACTATGGTAGCTCTCAAGTAGGACTGTAGTAGGTAAGTAACCATCTTGAAGTAGAGTATGACAGGATAGACTATGATAGTACTCAATTAGGACTGTAGTAGGTAAGGAACCATCTTGAAGTAGAGTATGACAGGATAGACTATGCTAGCTCTCAAGCAGGACTGTAGTGGGTAAGGAACCTTCTTGAAGTAGGGTATGACAGCATAGACAATGGTAGCTCTCAAGTAGGACTGTAGTAGGTAAGGAACCATATTGAAGTAGGCTATGACAGCATAGACTATGGTAGCTCTCAAGTAGGACTGTAGTAGGTAAGGAACCATCTTGAAGTAGAGTATGTCAGCATAGGCTATGGTAGCTCTCAAGTAGGACTGTAGTAGGTAAGGATCCTTCTTGAAGTAGGCTATGACAGCATAGACAATGGTAGCTCTCAAGTAGGACTGTAGTAGGTAAGTAACCGTCTTGAAGTAGTCTACGACAGTATAGACTATGTTAGCTCTCAACTAGGACTATAGTAGGTAAGGAACCATCTTGAAGTAGGCTATGACAGGATAGACTATGATAGTACTCAAGTAGGACTGTAGTAGGTAAGTAACCATCTTGAAGTAGTCTATGACAGTGTAGACTATGGTAGCTCTCAAGTAGGACTGTAGTAGGTAAGGAACCATCTTGAAGTAGGCTATGACAGCATAGGCTATGGTAGCTCTCAAGTAGGACTGTAGTAGGTAAGGAACCATCTTGAAGTAGTCTACGACAGTATAGACTATGTTAGCTCTCAACTAGGACTGTAGTAGGTAAGGAACCATCTTGAAGTAGGCTATGACAGCATAGAATATGGTAGCTCTCAAGTAGGACTGTCGTAGGTAAGGAACCATCTTGAAGTAAAGTATGACAGGATAGACTATGTTAGCTATCAAGTAGGACTGTAGTAGGTAAGGAACCATCTTGAATTAGGCTGTGACAGCATAGACTATGGTAGCTCTCAAGTAGGACTGTAGTAGGTAAGTAACCATCTTGAAGTAGAGTATGACAGGATAGACTATGATAGTACTCCATTAGGACTGTAGTAGGTAAGGAACCATCTTGAAGTAGAGTATGACAGGATAGACTATGCTAGCTCTCAAGCAGGACTGTAGTGGGTAAGGAACCTTCTTGAAGTAGGCTATGACAGCATAGACAATGGTAGCTCTCAAGTAGGACTGTAGTAGGTAAGGAACCATATTGAAGTAGGCTATGACAGCATAGACTATGGTAGCTCTCAAGTAGGACTGTAGTAGGTAAGGAACCATCTTGAAGTAGAGTATGTCAGCATAGGCTATGGTAGCTCTCAAGTAGGACTGTAGTAGGTAAGGATCCTTCTTGAAGTAGGCTATGACAGCATAGACAATGGTAGCTCTCAAGTAGGACTGTAGTAGGTAAGTAACCGTCTTGAAGTAGTCTACGACACTATAGACTATGTTAGCTCTCAACTAGGACTATAGTAGGTAAGGAACCATCTTGAAGTAGGCTATGACAGGATAGACTATGATAGTACTCAAGTAGGACTGTAGTAGGTAAGGAACCATCTTGAAGTAGTCTATGACAGTATAGACTATGGTAGCTCTCAAGTAGGACTGTAGTAGGTAAGGAACCATCTTGAAGTAGGCTATGACAGCATAGGCTATGTTAGCTCTCAAGTAGGACTGTAGTAGGTAAGGAACCATCTTGAAGTAGGCTATGACAGGATAGACTATGATAGTACTCAAGTAGGACTGTAGTAGGTAAGGAACCTTCTTGAAGTAGGGTATGACAGCATAGGCTGTGGTAGCTCTCAAGTAGGACTGTAGTCGGTAAGGAACCATCTTGAAGTAGAGTATGACAGCATAGGCTATGGTAGCTCTCAAGTAGGACTGTAGTAGGTAAGGAACCATATTGAAGTAGGCTATGACAGGATAGACTATGGTAGCACTCTAGTAGGACTTTTGTAGGTAAGGAACCATCTTGAAGTAGACTGTTACAGCATAGACTATGGTAGCTTTCAAGTAGGACTGTAGTACATGTAGGTAAGGAACCATTTTGAAGTAGGCTATAACATTATAGACTATATTAGCTCTCAAGTAGGACTGTAGTAGGTAAGGAACTATCTTGAAGTAGTCTACGACAGTATAGACTATGTTAGCTCTCAAGTAGGACTGTAGTAGGTAAGGAACCATATTGAAGTAGGCTATGACAGTATAGACTATGCTAGCTCTCAAGTAGGACTGTAGTAGGTAAGGAACCATATTGAAGTAGGCTATGACAGGATAGACTATGGTAGCACTCAAGTAGGACTGTAGTAGGTAAGGAACCATCTTGAAGTAGACTGTTACAGCATAGACTATGGTAGCTCTCAAGTAGGACTGTAGTACATGTAGGTAAGGAACCATTTTGAAGTAGGCTATGACATTATAGACTATATTAGCTCTCAAGTAGGACTGTAGTAGGTAAGGAACCATCTTGAAGTAGGCTATGACAGCATAGAATATGGTAGCTCTTAAGTAGGACTGTAGTAGGTAAGGAACCATCTTGAGGTAGGCTATGACATTATAGACTATGGTAGCTCTCAAGTAGGACTGTAGTAGGTAAGTAACCATCTTGAAGTAGTCTACGACAGTATAGACTATGTTAGCTCTCAAGTAGGACTGTAGTAGGTGAGGAACCATCTTGAGGTAGGCTATGACATTATAGACCATGGTAGCTCTCAAGTAGGACTGTAGTAGGTAAGTAACCATCTTGAAGTAGTCTACGACAGTATAGACTAAGTTAGCTCTCAACTAGGACTGTAGTAGGTAAAGAACCATCTTGAATTAGGCTGTGACAGCATAGACTATGGTAGCTCTCAAGTAGGACTGTAGTAGGTAAGGAACCATCTTGAAGTAGAGTATGACAGGATAGACTATGATAGCTCTCAAGTAGGACTGTAGTAGGTAAGTAACCATCTTGAAGTAGTCTACGACAGTATAGACTATGTTAGCTCTCAACTAGGACTGTAGTAGGTAAGGAACCATCTTGAAGTAGGCTATGACAGCATAGAATATGGTAGCTCTCAAGTAGGACTGTCGTAGGTAAGGAACCATCTTGAAGTAAAGTATGACAGGATAGACTATGTTAGCTATCAAGTAGGACTGTAGTAGGTAAGGAACCATCTTGAATTAGGCTGTGACAGCATAGACTATGGTAGCTCTCAAGTAGGACTGTAGTAGGTAAGTAACCATCTTGAAGTAGAGTATGACAGGATAGACTATGATAGTACTCAAGTAGGACTGTAGTAGGTAAGGAACCATCTTGAAGTAGAGTATGACAGGATAGACTATGATAGCTCTCAAGCAGGACTGTAGTAGGTAAGGAACCTTCTTGAAGTAGGCTATGACAGCATAGACAATGGTAGCTCTCAAGTAGGACTGTAGTAGGTAAGGAACCATATTGAAGTAGGCTATGACAGCATAGACTATGGTAGCTCTCAAGTAGGACTGTAGTAGGTAAGGAACCATCTTGAAGTAGAGTATGTCAGCATAGGCTATGGTAGCTCTCAAGTAGGACTGTAGTAGGTGAGGATCCTTCTTGAAGTAGGCTATGACAGCATAGACAATGGTAGCTCTCAAGTTGGACTGTAGTAGGTAAGTAACCATCTTGAAGTAGTCTACGACAGTATAGACTATGTTAGCTCTCAACTAGGACTATAGTAGGTAAGGAACCATCTTGAAGTAGGCTATGACAGGATAGACTATGATAGTACTCAAGTAGGACTGTAGTAGGTAAGGAACCATCTTGAAGTAGTCTATGACAGTATAGGCTATGGTAGCTCTCAAGTAGGACTGTAGTAGGTAAGGAACCATCTTGAAGTAGGCTATGACAGCATAGGCTATGGTAGCTCTCAAGTAGGACTGTAGTAGGTAAGGAACCATCTTGAAGTAGGCTATGACAGGATAGACTATGATAGTACTCAAGTAGGACTGTAGTAGGTAAGGAACCTTCTTGAAGTAGGGTATGACAGCATAGGCTGTGGTAGCTCTCAAGTAGGACTGTAGTCGGTAAGGAACCTTCTTGAAGTAGAGTATGACAGCATAGGCTATGGTAGCTCTCAAGTAGGACTGTAGTAGCTAAGGAACCATCTTGAAGTCGGCTATGACAGCATAGGCTATGGTAGCTCTAAAATGGGATGATAACAGAATTAATTCACAGTAGCTGTAAATAAGCTGTATTGTAAGCTTTCAATGCACAATGCAATTGTGTATTCAATACAATGCACTTATTATTTACATAGTATGAATACAAGTGATTTCTGATTTCATGCCGTGATAATGCAATCATTATCTCGAGGGAAGCCATGATATGAATTTGCTTGAAACTCCGATAATTCAAAATTTGGCCATAAGTACGCAGCTAGTAGTTTGCAGGTCAACATGTATTCCTTAAGGAATAGAGAAAGCATATTATTATGCTTTATTATTTATCTTGAGGTGTTGACTGATGTTTTAAAAAAGAATCAAGGAGATCGACTAATCAGATGCTGAGATATAGCCAGCCAAACACAGGTCTACCAAACAACATAAGTATTTTGGTAATCATCATATTAGCATCAACATATGGCGTATGAAATCGACTTGTGTGCCATTGGTCAATTAAGCCAACTAATGCGCTCTCCTATAACAATCACAGCGTTTAATTGGTTTAATCCCTGGAAGTATAGAACAATCAAATTGGGCCTAACAATCATTGCTCTGAGAATTCCGAACCAGTCTCTCTGACGTGTAGACTAGTTTTAGCATGAAATAATTACATGCATCTATTATTTCGCAACATTTCGCTATCTTGCTAGTTCAGCTCATTTTTGTGGTTTTCCCACTTAGCTTCCCTATTCAGACTCATCTTTAGCGCTGTTCAGGTTTTTTTAACTATAGCTAATAAATGGAATCAATTAAATCAATCATCAATCTCGGTTATCATTTGGAGTTCTCTACAAATTACATTAGTTACATCATTTATTTTATACGCATTTATATTATCATTTTGTATAATATGCATTATGATTATTATATTAATCATAAAAATAATCATAGATAAGATAATAGATAATTAGAAAAATCAAATCAAAAGTTATCGTTTTCTTTTCTTACAGCAAGAGCAGCGCGGTCAAGTTATTCTTTTTAAGATTATGGCTGTAGTGAACTTACAGCCTGTTAATAGTGACGATAATCATGAAAATCAACTAATTGCTGCAGTAGATACACAATAGAAAAATGATGAATGAACAAAAATTCACATTCTCATATCTTATTCTAAGCGAACTGCAATCGCGGATGTCGCATATAGACTATACACACGCCGTTCGTTGAACAGAGGATCTTCGGAGCATATCCGTGGAGATCGAGTTGAAATTCGAAGCACAATAGTCAAAATCTGCTCTTCTGTTTTGAAAAATCATGGAAGGGGTTTGTGGACTATTGCCTTTACCACGCAATGTTTGCTTGATTTTTTAGAGAAGCCAAAGCTAGTCTGTAAATTCTTTACTACCGCGAGAAGCGTTTCACATCTCGCAGCCTGAAACAATCAGTATACACAATTGAGGTAAGGGTGCGCAACTCCGGCACATGTCCAATAAGTCGATTTCATACGTCACAATTCTCGGGGTTTTCGAATGGTTTTTCCTCCGATTCGTTTTTAGGTAGACCTGTGTTTGGCTGACTATATCTCTGTTTCTGGTCGTTCAATTTTCTTGATTTTTTTATAACATCAGTAAACACCTCAAGATACATAATAAAGCATAATAATCTTATGCTTTCTCTATTCCTTAGCAGGAGCACAGGATGTAGGTGTTGAGATGTTTTAGCAACATGCAGGTGTATGTGTATTGTTTGGCAGTAGCATGCTGGTGAGCCTGTATTGTTTGTCAGTAGCATGCAGGTTTGTCTGTATTGTTTTGCAGTATCATGCATGTGTATGTGTATTGTTTGGCAGTAGCATGCAGGTGTGTCTGTATTGTTTTGCAGTATCATGCATGTGTATGTGTATTGTTTGGCAGTAGCATACAGGTGTGTCTGTATTGTTTTGCAGTATCATGCATGTGTATGTGTATTGTTTGGCAGTAGCATACAGGTGAGCCTGTATTGTTTGTCAGTAGCATGCAGGTGTATGTGTATTGTTTGGCAGTAGCATACAGGTGTGTCTGTATTGTTTGGCAGTAGCATACAGGTGTATGTGTATTGTTTGGCAGAAGCATGCAGGTGTGTCGGTATTGTTTGGCAGAAGCATACAGGTGTGTCTGTATTGTTTGGCAGTAGCATGCAGGTGTATGTGTATTGTTTGGCAGTAGCATACAGGTGTGTCTGTATTGTTTGGCAGTAGCATACAGGTGTATGTGTATTGTTTGACAGTAGCATACAGGTGTGCATGTTTTGTTTGTAGACATACATGCAGAATAACAATAACAAGTACTACATAATTCAATTGCTTGAGTCTGACTTATTGGATAAGTACGTTGTCTGGACAAGGTGGGGTCGTGTGGGCAAGGATGGTCAGACCGCTGACTACCAATCTGGACCAAGATTGGAAGAAGCAAAGTGGTTCTTCTGTACCAAGTATGTAATACTTCCTTTCAGGATAGATTTGCCGCAGATATTTTCATATGCTGATTATATCAAGGGTTAATTTAAAATTCACCAGTACTACAAGAAAATTGCTCTCGTTTTTCTCTTGATGTCAATCATACTTCAATAAAATAACTAATTATTCTAACATTACTCCCCTCCTATAGTTATACAGCAGCTCATCTCTTTTACATTTCCTCTTAAAATTATTTAATTATATTTGTGTCTCTATTTGGGAGTTATCTTCTTTTGTGTTTTGCCAAATATACTCAGTCAACTGATCTATCAGGCTTGCATGTTTATTCTTTTTTCAGTTCCTTGTAAACATTTGCCTACACAATGTGCTAATGAAAACTTGACAGTGAAAGTTTTTATTTTCTTTCAATGCCGCCTGTCATCTGAGATGACAGTAAACATAGGAATCATGTTTTACAAATAAAGGCAGAGATTACTAGTGGACATTGTAGCAGGGCCTGAAAGAAAACATGTCTTTTGATTTTAATTGAACTCACAACTATATGTGTATCCCCTTTATATGATACAGTAGATGGGAACCCTAAAACCTTTGTTATAGCTGATCATAGGAGCAACCGTGGTTCAGTTGTTAGTACGCTGGCATGTAATCATTAGGTCAGTGGTTCAAATCACTGAAGAACTTTTGGTGGTGTTAGGAAGGGTATACAGCTACAATTGCTCCTGTCCTCAGTCAGGTCATCGGCCACCAAACCGGCCCTCTATCCGCGCTCTAGTGTTGGTGAGGAGGGTGGCTAGCATGCTGCAGGACTATAAAAAAACCTGATAAAGGTTGGAAGAACTCCTGTGTGAGCCAAAGGTCTGCTAGTAAGAGACTGTCCCAATAAAAACGCTCAACAGAAGGCAATGACAAACCACTGTTGAAACCTGCTAAGAGCAGTCATGGTTAAAGGAAGGGTGGAGATCCATGATCGCTTACATTGTCATAGCGCATGTTATTTAGAGAGAGATACTTGATTACTTGAGCTATGTTTTCCATTATATTACACAGTAGAAGGAAAGAAGAGGGTCTGAAACCCTTTTTTAGTTCTCTCGGATGTTGAAGCAGATGAATTGAAAAAGTAACCTTTTTAACTAGAGCTGCAAAACTATTACAGAAATTAATCACAATTAATAACTGATCAGAACTAGTTAATCTTCGATTAATCTTAGAATTAATCTATTAAAAACCTGCATATTCGAAAACAAATAATACAGCTACATATAAATTAATTATATTTGAAACAGTTATTGTTAACAGGAGTACATGTTATGTACAATGTACATAAGTTAACCGTATTAATTATTATGAGTATGAAAATAGCTCATGGAAGTCTATAATCAAGCCAGCTAAAAGTTGCGATAGTACAGTTTATTCACATTATCCGAATGAAGAGATGCCCTCTTCCTACATACAATATCGCTAGCTTTAAAGGATAGCCGCTCACTGGGAACAGTAGTGGTGGTAGTCAGCAGTAGTAGTTATTGTCTACAGCTGGTGATGAATTCTGAGATGTACGATGAGAATTAGTTAAATAACATCTTTCTTAATGATGATGTGCTGTGGTGCTAGGCAAATTCTCTCTGGCATACATTGTACTTCACTTTCTTGTTTATGCTTCCAACAACGTCTTTAAATGCGATTCTTTTGAAAAATTAAAATACAATAATTTACCTAAAAAAGTGTTTAACTATTGACAGAAGATAGACTGTAAAATATTAAATAATACTGAAATCGCTTCTTTTGCTATTGCCTAGGGACATGTTCAAACAATTATCAACATGGCCGCTTGCAACTAGATCGGCTCGGCACTTTTTTGTTGTATAAACAAGTTTTACGTTATTGACTCACTTATTGTTTTCATACTTGAGTGCAAAATAATTGTGGTTGTATTTAATTGGTAAAAATGTGTTGCTTGTCATAAACCACCTTGGCTGCATTTTATTTGAAGATTAATTGGCTCAACTCTGTTAATAGTGTATTTATATTGATCGTGTTAATCGTTTAATTAACGCGATCCTTGTACAGCTCTAGTTTTAACACAATTCTGATGCTCTTACTTTGAATGGTTCTTTTTAGGTTCAAAGATAAAACCCAGAATGATTGGCATACCAGAAAAAATTTCACCAAAGTTTCTGGAAAATATTCCCTACTTGAGATGGACTATGATGCTACAGTATGTTTTCTTTGGTGCAACTTGAGCTATATTGTTGCCTCTCTTGAGTTCTCATACCAAATATTAGTATATACACATGCATATTTATCCATACAGACTGCAGGTGCGGATACTGATGCTATAGACAGTGCTAAGGCGGAACCTGCTGATGTTCCTGATTGCAAACTGGACCGGCGTGTGCAAGTATGCTTGCAGGTTTATGTTGAATTATCTGGTATACAGTCAAACATGGATAACTCGAACTTCACAGGACCAAATGTGTTCGAGTTATCAGAGCGTTCAAGTTATCAGAGCACTGTCACAAGTCCATGTATTTATTTATTTATTAGTAGATACATGCATATATACAAACTATAATATAAATCAAAAGCATAAATGGCTTGTATCAACTTAAATGCTTCGAATGTAAAGTTTAAAACTTTTTTATCAAAAAGTATAGATATTTTTCTATCACTTGAGATTGGTTTGTTGTTGGAGGTAATGTTATTGCCAGGACGTTTTTAGATTAAAATTGGCAAAATTTGATCGTTGTTGAAATGCTCAGAAGAAAAGACATCTTTTACTTTTGAGCGTTTTAACCAAGATCAATTTTGCCGATTTTTCTTGAAGTTTATGCAAAGGTTACCTCACTTTTCCTTGCTTCCAAAGGACCATCGCTAAGCGGATGTTTGATAAAAATCAAACTTCACCAAACCTTTAGAAAAGTCGTTGACAAAAATATTTTGCCGATGGTGGTAATAACGACGCCTGTGAATTACGAAAAGATGACGTTTACCTCTATGGCTTGGAATAAAGTGATTTTCTAAAGCGATAACAACCTTCTCGGTAGCCGTTGGGCAAAAAAATGTTCGGGTTAACAGAGTTGGGGTCGAGTTATCTAAAGCCATTTATCATTACGTGGGAACGGACAAAAGAAACCGTTTGAGTTGACCATGTGTTCGAGCTATCCGAGGGCGAGTTATCCATGTTTGACTGTAGTTTGTTTTCCAAATGTGCGCCTAACAGACTTGGTCTCTATTGTCGACATACAATTCATATTTCCTTTAAAAAACTTATGGTAGTCTTTTAACAAGCTTAAGCAAACAAATGCATAAAGTTATGAAGCTAGCATGTAGGAGCAGACAACTTACAGTGTGAAACTATCATGTGTGTGCAGTAGTTATGATAGGAACTAGCTGGTTTATTAGATTAACTCTTATATAAGAAATAGAGAATATTTAGCTGGTGCTTCTCTGGTTAATCCGATTAGAGTCACTCTGCTCCTTTGCAGGACCTGATAACTCTAATAGCTGACGTAAAGGCCATGGAGGCAGCGGTTGTTGAAATGAAATACGATGCTAAAAAAGCTCCTCTTGGTGAGTAACCAACCTTTCTGTTGTGCCACCACTTATAGCACTGTTTAACACAGCACAGTCTCACAGCAATCTGCTGCGCTGTTGGCAGGCAAGCTTACAAAAGCTCAAATCAAGCAAGGTTACAGCGCTCTTAAGGACATAGAGACACTTATCAAGGCTGGCAAGTTTGGCTCTGAACTTACCGAAGCCTGCAACGCTTTTTACACACGAATTCCTCATGACTTTGGGTAAGTCTCTTTCCAGCACTGTTTATAGCAATCCCTTACTTTTTGCGGTCAATCAGCCAGTGCGCTGATCTCCATGATCCATGAGTGAGAATATGTGAATATAGAAAATACGCGAAATAGAAACTAACAAACTCCAATCTAATAAATAAATTTTCTCATCAATCATAAACACGTTCCTCTTTTTCTTGTTTGTTAAATGATTTTGTGTGTTGAGTCAGTTCAAAAGGCATGATGAAGAGTGTTACATGCTTCACACTTCTCACTGGGCCAGAGTATGACATAGATTTATATATATTGTATGTAATCTTCATGAAGTTTTAAGCCGTGAATAGTGAGTAGTGAGGAATTACTGTACATACTGTATGTACTCATGTATAAATTAGGTTTTATTTATAAGTCGAACAAGAAGTTTTTAAGACAAAAATGAACCCGTTGTTCCAGAATTTGGAATAATGATATCTAATCTGAATCGATGTTTGCTGGCCGGAACAAAAACATAACTTTCAAAATACCAAGTATTTTACTCAATGCGATAAATAGAGTTCTATGGTTGGCTTTAAACGGGGTTTGGATTGACTCCCTTGCGGTATTATTTGTGCAATGACAGCACGCTAAAACACAAGTTAAACTTTGCCTCTTCATAATCACATGCTTGTTACTCCATGGCTAGTACACAAACAAAAGCGAATATTTGTAGAGAAAGGTCTAGTCAGAATTTACCGTCGTAAAATTTCACTTACTGTTTTCCAAATATATTACCTGTTAAATTTATACCCGCCAGTGGCAGTACATCACATCAATGACGGCTGTTTAGTTACGATTGAAACTGCTATCGTAAGCTTGTTTACTGGTAATATCTAGCCTATGTTCACTGATATTTAATACTGGTAATTATCTGAAGTAACTTCAACTTTTATATGATGAAGTACCATTATTATGAGTGTTTGCTAAAGCCTGGTTTCCATGTACGCCGCAAAGTACCGGCAACAGCACCGCAGGCTATTGCGGTGAAATAAAAACCTACCTACATACCGAGGACCACCGGTAGTTGCCGGCGATCAATGCAAGAGTTTAGCGATGTTCAAATTTCGCGGAGTCGCAGGCAAAATCCTTCCCAAAATGCGCTGTACAGGTGAGGGTCAGTCCTTTCGAGACGTCATCGTGAAGAGTCGCAGCATGGCCAATGGCAAAATCCAGTTGATATTGTTGGTTCAGAATTACCCTGCTTTATATGACAGACAAGGTGCGTGTAATATATTATAATGGTATTTTGATTAATTTATCGTAGTGGTAGTAAGCCAAGAAGAATTAGTATGTATTTATGAAAAAGTACTAAAATTGGTAATATAGGTTTCAGCAACACTTTATAACTCGGTGATATGTACTTGGGATATAAAACTTGGTAATGTGTACAATTTATAATAAAGTTCACTCATTTTTACAAATTATTCTCATGAGTATACATTGGTTAGTTTTATTACAATAGTTTATCTTATTTTAACCATTCCAATTATTTGTGCACAACATATTCAATAATAGCACAATAATACCGTTATGTATTATTAATAAAAAAACTAATTGCATACATTACTATATATAACTACATTCTAAGTTACATATATGCGTTCTATGGTGTATGTATGTAGAAGTACTTGTTGAATATATGTGTCTAGTATGGGACATTTTTGTAACTTAAATTTGTTATTGCAGACAAGTTCTCGAGAAACCAAATATGAAGGCGAATGCCTGGCGAGACATTGCAGACTAGTTGGCTTTGAGCTCACAGGAGTGCGAAGCAAAGTTTAGAAACTTCAGGACAGGATTCTCTAAATATTTGAAAGTTAAAATAGGTAATTGAATGTTGTGGACTAGCATTCTTTAACTTGAAGCATTTCAAATATTGATTTTAAAGCGAAATATTAACTGGCTGAATTTTGAATCTCTTCAGGTGCTTCTGGATGTGGAGCAGCGAACGTGGGGCCAGTAAAGTCTGAGTTGGCGAGGCTCCTCATCATGCACATCAAATGCCCAGAGCCTAATCAAATTCAGCTGCAGAGGTAAAGGCAGTTGCGCAGTCATTGCCAACAGAGTCTGATGACTCCTTCACACTTGACCCTGAACTGGCAGACCCTGCGCCGGCAGAGACACGCCCTTGTCCAGCACCGTTTTCATCTATCATATTCTCACCAACTCAAGCACAACAAAAAAAGAACATGGCAAAAAACTATGGATAGTCATATAAACTATTTAACCGGTCATATTGTGTAAAGGCCGGGCCACACGTATCGTGTAATTTCAACTAGTCTGGGAAATTCCATTCGTACGAAAGTTATGACCTGCCACACGGAGTTTCCCCACCACGGATTCGTACGAAACTAACTTTCAACTAGCCAATTATAACGCGGTGATAAATTGAAGCCGATTCCGTTTCAATCATTTGCTTCAGTACAAACATTTGGGTCAGATCTAAAAAAGATAACGATTTGTGAGTTTCTAGTCGCAAATCCTAATTCCTAAAATCGGTTGAGGAATGTACACGTAAATTAATTTCGGCGCCTACAGTTTAACTGCGCGTTAATAAGGTCGTTTCTACGCAACTACAAAACTGCTAATGCTAGTTGCACTGAGTAGTTGTAGTAGGCTGTTGTTGTAAATAGTTTTAGTATACTTTTGAATAGAGCTTGTACATCGATAATATTATTACGAACTATTATGTATGTACTACATTGCAAAACGGTTATTTGGTATGACTACAGCAAGTTTTGGCTTGCCCATAAAACCGTTTTACTTTTTCTTCTAATTACAATACATATTGGAACCTGAATTTTCAGCAAACATTATACTAGCTACAAAACAGTTATATTTCTATTAAATAAATCCATTACGTCTATGGTACTACTGATTACATATAATCGCCAACACAGTACACAGTTTTCAAACCGAGTTAGGAACTGCGGGCTAGAAACTCTCAAATACTTATATTTTTTAGATATGACCAAACATGCGGAAAAAAACGGCCTTCAACATTCAACGAACCTTTTCAACCGACCAATCAAACAACGATTCGTAGGAATTTCTGACGTTTCATCTAATTCAGGATTCGTTCATCGTGCGCAACCAACGATGGACGAATTCGTCCAAATGTCAATTCGTATGAATCGTTTCGTCCAAATTTTGTCGATTTCGTGAGAATTTTGTCTCGTGTGGCCCTACCTTTAGTTATTCACAGCTGCCAAACGTCATAGAATACTTTGTTGGTTTTTCCCAGCTGTCAAATATTAATCAGATAAATAGTTTATTTGTCAGATTAATCGGGCCATACTTGCCGCAATAAAAGAGCAACAGCAAAACGACAGGGATGAGGGCTGCTATTATGCATGCCACTAGCTCTGAAGCTGCGGAAATTAAAAGGGCAACTAAATCCAAATGTCATCTGGACATATTGACACTTGTTGCTGATGCAGAATTAAAGGCTGAACAGCATTAACCACACCCAGAACTGCCACAGCAATCATTTGCCTCTCCACTTCATATGTTATTTTAACCACAACCATATGTATATCATCCTAACCATATCTTAACCATAACCATTTTAATCAACAACTTTGCATTACTATATTTTAGTATCATAATAAATTGGAAATTATAATTGCGTTACTATATGTATATTTTGGTATCATAATAACTAAAATTAAAATGTAAAATAATTTGCTTAGTCAAGCTTTCTCCCACAACTATTTATGTATTCCACTTGCCAACAGAAAGAATGTATTTGCATAGTATACATGTATATGAGTACATGTCATCACTGTGCGCACATTACAACGAACAACATGCAGAGAGACTGCCAGCTATATCTGCCTTGCCTTCTCGTACTCATAATATAGACAAACTCATGCGTTAGGCTCCACCCCTTTAATAATCTCGACTCCATCGGTTCTCTATTTAGCCAGTTCGTTAGATCGAGCTGACTGACCTACTGCCGAGTCTCCTGTTGCGACAAAAAACTCGGCCCAGGGATGGCGTCGGTTCTGGAATCAGCCAGGCAGTCGGCCTTGGTCTCTGCACTCTGCCACCACAATACCAGCTTGATATTAAACCAAACTACAAGATATGATTAAGTAAAAACATTAAACGTGTATACTACTTTCGTGACAACAAACCATGAACACATTCATTGAGCTCCGTTGTTCTTGTTACATAATGAAGGTGCACTCTTGAGTTTCTAGTCAGATGGGTGGTTGAGAGGCTAATTCTCAGAAACCAGACAATGTTTTGAAACTACATATTTCCGGCGTATGGTAGAAGGCACGGAGCGTATGCTCATGAAGTATGTACGGAATTGGTCATTGATGTGGGAACAGCTAAGATCTTGAGGCGGTTGCTCAAACTCCCAGGTCTCCGGTAGGAGACCCGAGTTAGTGCAAAAATTATGACCCATATGGGTTAACCGGGGTGAGGAAACAATTTTATATATATGTATGAATATAAATAATATATATATGTATATTTATTATATATATATATATGAATATATACTATATATATGAATATATACTATATACATATGAATATATATATATATATATATATATACTATAGTACATGTATATATGCATGTATATAGCATATATATTCAGAAAATATGTTCAACAGATATATTGAACATGCTGCGCAGCCTTCATGTGGGCACAAGTTTCAGACCAAACAATATATTTGAAGTTCTGAAGCCATGCAACTGGGCTATAATCACAAAAATTGATAATGTGATTTATAATTGCAGGAATAACTAACGATTGATGATATACCGCTGCACATGCTAGTGGAATAAGTAATAGCAGTAGAAGGTTATTCTAAACCCTTATTATACTCGAGTATACTGCTATTTAGCATGTCAGGAAATGGTTAATGCCACAGGTGCAGCTTTTACTGCTAAAATGGCGCAAAGATTAAACATGTTTCTTTCAGTTCATTTAAAGAAAGTCTTCTTTGAGATGAACATGAAACTGACAGTCATTTGAGGACTCTATGACAATGAATGTTCTATGTGTGTTGAGACCAGCAGAAGACCAGTAGAAGTAGTTACGCTAAATGTCTACTAAGTTGTCACAAAATTAACACACCAGATCAAAGGCATGGTCTTATGCTAAAGATTTACAACCGCAAAGAGAAAATTCAACGTACAGCATATAAATGTATTGGAAATGCTCAATTAAATGTATACAATATATATCGTAAATATACTATGTTATAAGCAACTAGCAAGCTTCTAACAAATTGCTGGCTAAACCAAAATTTAGTACATCATATTTGACCAAAAGACAATTACCTTTGCATGTAACTGTGAAAAGTTGCACTAATATGAACACTGTTTTTAAATCCAACAGGTTTAAACCTTTTTGGTATTTTGAAATATGTTTTTGAAAAACTTGGAGTCGGGGAAGAACTGTTTTTGTCTAATGAAAGAGTATTTTGCCCAGGCCACTCATTCTGTCAACTCTGTAACAAAAAACTACTTAAACTAACTTATGTCCTAAGTATTTCTTTAATCCATGATGTGTGTAATGTAACCATGATATTATTTTTTCAGGATGAAACCTCCGGAGAGAATTGTCTCCCTTGACACTCTTAAAGCAAAGATAGATTTGCTAGAGGTATGTCAATGAACTTAACGAGCCATGCAATGTACATAACATCACTAGTAACTGAGTCATGTACCATCACTAGTAACTGAGTCATGTACCATCACTAGTAACTCAGTCATGTAATGTACCATCCCTAGTAACTCAGTCATGTAATGTACCATCACTAGTAACTCAGTCATGTCATGTACCATCACTAGTAACTCAGTCATGTCATGTACAATCACTAGTAACTCAGTCATGTCATGTACCATCACTAGTAACTCAGTCATGTACCATCCCTAGTAACTGGGTCATGTTATGTACCATAACTAGCGACTGAGTCATGTACCATCACTAGTAACTCAGTCATGTACCATCACTAGTAACTGAGTCATATAATGTACCATGACTAGTAACTGAGTCATGTAATGTACCATCACTAGTAACTCAGTCATGTAATGTACCATCACTAGTAACTGAGTCATGTACCATCACTAGTAACTGAGTCATATACCATCACTAGTAACTGAGTCATATACCATCACTAGTAACTGAGTCATGTACAATCCCTAGTAACTGAGTCATATAATGTACCATAACTACTAACTCAGTCATGTAATGTACCATCACTAGTAACTCAGTCATGTAATGTACCATCTCTAGTAACTCAGTCACGTAATGTACCATCACTAGTAACTCAGTCATGTAATATACCATCACTAGTAACTGAGTCATATACCATCACTAGTAACTGAGTCATGTACAATCCCTAGTAACTGAGTCATATAATGTACCATAACTACTAACTCAGTCATGTAATGTACCATCACTAGTAACTCAGTCATGTAATGTACCATCTCTAGTAACTCAGTCACGTAATGTACCATCACTAGTAACTCAGTCATGTAATATACCATCACTAGTAACTGAGTCTGTGCTACCTTACTGTCTGCGCTCACCGAAGGTGAACAAGGAATCACAAATAAATGGATGTAACATTTGGAAGGTTTTCTTGGATAGACGTTTTGCTGAAAATGGACAAGTGTTGTTTGCATGTATATATTCGGCTCATCTACCAAGTTGACTTAGTTAAGTGATTGAAAAGTTCACAAGTATGCAAGGGGTTGTTCTGTCCAGGCGCTTGGAGATATTGAGATTGCCGTGAACGTACTAAAGAAGGGAGACCAGAACATTCATCCAATAGATAGAATGTACTTGTCACTTGAGTGTGACCTTGAACCAATGGATAAATCTTGTGATATATACAAGGTAATGCTACTTTTTACCTCAACAGCTGCTTATACTTCTTATATTGACATATACATACATTGGGCCGGTATGAATGGTTCTCTCTTTCACTAGTAAATTATTATTTTCAGCCTTTTACTTGTATTTCATCGTTAATTAGATTATCATTGCTGTTTAACCTACTGGTTATGTCATATATTAGTGTATAAACATCATATTAGATGAGACTCGACAACACTGGTCAGTTGTTTTTAACATCAGTAGCCAATAGGTGCTGGCCAGTTGTCACCTTTAAGCCAATGGAAAACACAAATGTATTAAGGGCCCCTCTAGGCTAAAACCATTGACACAACTACAAGGCTCGAGGTAGGGCAATTTTTTGACTAGCTTTTAAAGTTGCCCCGATTTTAATATCGGTATCGGTGCCGCAATGGGTGTTTAGTATCCGAATCGGTATCGGTCAGTCTTTTCTTTAAAAAATCGGAAACTTCAGATACTTTTTGCATATGAACTATTTAGCAGAAAACCGTATTTTAGTCTGCTACACTAATAAATAATCATCAGCTGTAAGTTCCTTACTTTTACCTAATGAATTCCGGGCCTGTCACACAATCTATTTTATGTTTTTAGCCTGATAAACATCCATACAGCTGAAGAATATTTTGGTTTTAGTCAGGAAGTAATCACAAAGTGCAGTATTTTCCAATTACAGTCATATGATTTATTGCAGCCAATCACGTACAAGAAAACAATGATGGGAAACAATAATGCGGTGTTATATTTTCATTAACTAGTATTACGAAAGTAATTTGAGCAGCGGTCGATGCATAAAGTTATCTATCTCTCTCTTGATCCTGGCGATGTCCTGACATTTGTATCGCATAAAATAACCTCAGTAGCTTATCGGTGTATAGCATGTCCTCTATCATCTGTGGCAAGTCAATCCTTTTTCAGTACAACTGGCTACATCGATAGAGATAGAAGATAGAGACATCTCACTGAGATAATTGAATCCCTAACAGTATTTAATAGACACATTGATTTGCTCTAAACTTGTATAGGCACAGTAGTTCGTTCAGCAATAGAAGAGAAACTTCATTGTCACAAAGAAAGCTGTACCACTAACAGTAATTACCATTGTTAATTAATAACAAACTACAAGAAACATGGACTGTTTTGTTACTAGATGCACGCTATGTCAATATGTGAATATATATACATGTATATCATTTTTCCATAAATACAAACAAATAAATGCCTCAATATTTATATTTTCTTTGCATTATATTTATATTTGCATAATAAAATTGACAATTGTCTATGGAACACAAAATATCTGAATCGGATTATTTTTCAATAATAATCGGTATATCTGATCGGCTGGTGAGGTTAGAATCGGCGCATCTCTACTAGTTTTACAGCCAATCAGCTACATGTATATGCATTCCATTTCCACTAGCCAATGAGTCAGTTGCATTCCATTTCCACTAGCCTATTAGCTGCTCCCATTCCTTTTCTACTAGCCAATAAGCTGGTCATATTCCTTTCCTACTAGCCAATGAGCTGGTCATATTCCTTTTCTACTAGCCAATGAACTGGTTGCATTACATTTCTACTAGCCAATGAACTGGTCACATTACATTTCTACTAGCCAATAAGCTGGTGACATTCCTTTTCTACTAGCCAATGAGCTGGTGACATTCATTTTCTACTAGCCAATGAGCTGGCTGCACTGCTCTATTCGACTGTTTAGTCTTGTAAACTGTATAAGGTCTGCTGAGTGAATCTTACATTCTACCTTTCACCTTGCTTATTCAATGCTTCAGTTAAGTTTCTGTGTTAACTTAAACAGTTTTAGCAAAGTTATCAATCATCATGACTCTTTATTATTCACATGTTTATATGATTTTGTTAGTTACTCGAGAGCTATTTGCTAAACACTCACGGTTCCACCCACAACCACTATTCCATAAAACTGTTGGACATATTCCATTGCGGCAAAGATCAGCCATCGGGACCAGATGTTGGCAATAAGTTAGTTGTATCTCCAATATTTCATAGAAGCCTCATCTCTATACAGAAACACTCTATGTTTTCTTCATTTACTATAAGACCACCTTATGTTGACCATTTAATTTAGGCCTGCCATTTCCAGTTTCTGTGATTTCTTATGATTACTCAACTCTATGTCTATGTATTACATGCATGATGTCTAATTCATGTCTATGTATTACGTGAATGGTGACCCATTCATATGGCTATGTGAGCTCATCATTTTCGGTCTAACCTGTACTGGCACATATTGTGTAGAATGCTGCTCTGGCATGGCTCCAGGCTTACCAACTGGGTTAGAATTCTGGCTAAAGGACTGAGAATTGCACCCCCGGAGGCGCCTGTTACAGGCTACGTGGTGAGTAAATGACAGTTTTGTTGAGGCCATGACAAAGATTTGTGTTACACTAGTAACTGGATATGGATGAAGTTGCCATATTATACAGGTGTGATTGTTTTAATTTACTATAGGGTACGGTACATTATAAGGTGTAACCCTACCGGTAGCTCAGTGTTCAGCTATCTAAAGTTGTTGCAGTCTCCCAGAAGTAGAAGAGACCCATTTGAGCTTCAAATAGCCGTTAATATCTTATCTAGCAATGTCTCATTTGCTATTAATGTTAATATCCAATTTTACCTTCTAAATTTACTTATGTAACCTCATGTTGTCTGCTGTTTATCTGCTTTTGATAGTCACTTTACTTTTTTGCATTTCGTTTTGCCTCATAGTTTGGGAAGGGGGTCTATTTCGCTGATTGCGCCAGTAAAAGTGCCAATTATTGCTTTCCAACAAAAACGAAGAATGTTGGATTGCTCTTGCTTAATGAGGTCACGCTAGGTAAGTTATAGGTATGTTACTAGGTAAGTTATACCAGCTAGACTGTTTAGATGTACACTATGTAATTTATACCAGCTAGACTGTTTAGATGTACACTAGGTAAGTTATACCAGCTAGACTGTTTAGATGTACACTATGTAATTTATACCAGCTAGACTCTTTAGATGTACACTAGGTAAATTATACCAGCCAGACTGTTTAGATGTATGCTAGGTAAGTTATACCAACTAGACTGTTTAGATGTACACTAGGTAAGTTATGCCAGTTAGACTGTTTAGATGTACACTAGGTAAGCTGTACCAGCTAGACTGTTTAGATTTACACTAGGCAAGTTATATCAGCTAGACTGTTTAGATGTACACTAGGCAATTTATACCAGCTAGACTGTTTATATGTGCTCTAGGTAATTTATACCAGCTAGACTGTTTAGATGTACACTAGGTAAGTTATACCAGCTAGACTGTTTAGATGTACACTAGGTAATTTATACCAGCTAGACTGTTTAGATGTACACAAGGTAAGTTATACCAGCTAGACTGTTTAGATGTACACTAGGTAAGTTATACCAGCTAGACTGTTTAAATGTGCTCTAGGTAATTTATACCAGCTAGACTGTTTAGATGTGCTCTAGGTAATTTATACCAGCTAGACTGTTTAGATGTGTTCTAGGTAAGTTATACCAGCTAGACTGTTTAGATGTACACTAGGTAAGTTATAGCAGCTAGACTGTTTAGATGTACACTAGGTAAGTTATACCAGCTAGACTGTTTAGTTGTACACTAGGTAAGTTATACCAGCTAGACTGTTTAGATGTACACTAGGTAAGTTATACCAGCTAGACTGTTTAAATGTGCTCTAGGTAATTTATACCAGCTAGACTGTTTAGATGTGCTCTAGGTAATTTATACCAGCTAGACTGTTTAGATGTGTTCTAGGTAAGTTATACCAGCTAGACTGTTTAGATGTACACTAGGTAAGTTATAGCAGCTAGACTGTTTAGATGTACACTAGGTAAGTTATACCAGCCAGACTGTTTAGTTGTACACTAGGTAAATTATACCAGCTAGACTGTTTAGATGTGCTCTAGGTAATTTATACCAGCTAGACTGTTTAGATGTACACTAGGTAATTTATACCAGCTAGACTGTTTAGATGTACACTAGGTAAGTTATACCAGCTAGACTGTTTAAATGTGCTCTAGGTAATTTATACCAGCTAGACTGTTTAGATGTACACTAGGTAAGTTATGCCAGCTAGACTGTTTAGATGTACACTAGGTAAGTTACACCAGCTAGACTGTTTAGATGTACACTAGGTAAGTTATACCAGCTAGACTGTTTAAATGTGCTCTAGGTAATTTATACCAGCTAGACTGTTTAGATGTACACTAGGTAAGTTATGCCAGCTAGACTGTTTAGATGTACACTATGTAATTTATACCAGCTAGACTGTTTAGATGTACACTAGGTAAGTTATACCAGCTAGACTGTTTAGATGTACACTAGGTAATTTATACCAGCTAGACTGTTTAGATGTGCTCTAGGTAAGTTATACCAGCTAGACTGTTTAGATGTACAATAGGTAAGTTCTACCAGCTAGACTGTTTAGATGTACACTAGGTAAGTTATACCAGCTAGACGGTTTAGATGTACACTATGTAATTTATATCAGCTAGACTGTTTAGATGTACACTAGGTAATTTATACCAGCTAGACTGTTTAGATGTGCTCTAGGTAAGTTACACCAGCTAGACTGTTTAGATGTACACTAGGTAATTTATACCAGCTAGACTGTTTAGATGTACACTAGATAAGTTATACCAGCTAGACTTTTTAGATGTGCTCTAGGTAAGTTATACCAGCTAGACTGTTTATATGTGCTCTAGGTAAGTTACACCAGCTAGACTGTTTATATGTACACTAGGTAAGTTATACCAGCTAGACTGTTTAGATGTACACTAGGTAATTTATACCAGCTAGACTGTTTAGATGTACACTAGGTAATTTATACCAACTAGACTGTTTAGATGTGCTCTAGGTAAGTTATACCAGCTAGACTGTTTATATGTGCTCTAGGTAATTTATACCAGCTAGACTGTTTAGATGTACACTAGGTAAGTTATACCAGCTAGACTGTTTAAATGTGCTCTAGGTAATTTATACCAGCTAGACTGTTTAGATGTACACTAGGTAAGTTATGCCAGCTAGACTGTTTAGATGTACACTATGTAATTTATACCAGCTAGACTGTTTAGATGTACACTAGGTAATTTATACCAGCTAGACTGTTTAGATGTACACTAGGTAAGTTATACCAGCTAGACTGTTTAGATGTACACTATGTAATTTATACCAGCTAGACTCTTTAGATGTACACTAGGTAAATTATACCAGCCAGACTGTTTAGATGTATGCTAGGTAAGTTATACCAACTAGACTGTTTAGATGTACACTAGGTAAGTTATGCCAGTTAGACTGTTTAGATGTACACTAGGTAAGCTGTACCAGCTAGACTGTTTAGATTTACACTAGGCAAGTTATATCAGCTAGACTGTTTAGATGTACACTAGGCAATTTATACCAGCTAGACTGTTTATATGTGCTCTAGGTAATTTATACCAGCTAGACTGTTTAGATGTACACTAGGTAAGTTATACCAGCTAGACTGTTTAGATGTACACTAGGTAATTTATACCAGCTAGACTGTTTAGATGTACACAAGGTAAGTTATACCAGCTAGACTGTTTAGATGTACACTAGGTAAGTTATACCAGCTAGACTGTTTAAATGTGCTCTAGGTAATTTATACCAGCTAGACTGTTTAGATGTGCTCTAGGTAATTTATACCAGCTAGACTGTTTAGATGTGTTCTAGGTAAGTTATACCAGCTAGACTGTTTAGATGTACACTAGGTAAGTTATAGCAGCTAGACTGTTTAGATGTACACTAGGTAAGTTATACCAGCTAGACTGTTTAGTTGTACACTAGGTAAGTTATACCAGCTAGACTGTTTAGATGTACACTAGGTAAGTTATACCAGCTAGACTGTTTAAATGTGCTCTAGGTAATTTATACCAGCTAGACTGTTTAGATGTGCTCTAGGTAATTTATACCAGCTAGACTGTTTAGATGTGTTCTAGGTAAGTTATACCAGCTAGACTGTTTAGATGTACACTAGGTAAGTTATAGCAGCTAGACTGTTTAGATGTACACTAGGTAAGTTATACCAGCCAGACTGTTTAGTTGTACACTAGGTAAATTATACCAGCTAGACTGTTTAGATGTGCTCTAGGTAATTTATACCAGCTAGACTGTTTAGATGTACACTAGGTAATTTATACCAGCTAGACTGTTTAGATGTACACTAGGTAAGTTATACCAGCTAGACTGTTTAAATGTGCTCTAGGTAATTTATACCAGCTAGACTGTTTAGATGTACACTAGGTAAGTTATGCCAGCTAGACTGTTTAGATGTACACTAGGTAAGTTACACCAGCTAGACTGTTTAGATGTACACTAGGTAAGTTATACCAGCTAGACTGTTTAAATGTGCTCTAGGTAATTTATACCAGCTAGACTGTTTAGATGTACACTAGGTAAGTTATGCCAGCTAGACTGTTTAGATGTACACTATGTAATTTATACCAGCTAGACTGTTTAGATGTACACTAGGTAATTTATACCAGCTAGACTGTTTAGATGTACACTAGGTAATTTATACCAGCTAGACTGTTTAGATGTACACTAGGTAAGTTATACCAGCTAGACTGTTTAGATGTACACTAGGTAATTTATACCAGCTAGACTGTTTAGATGTGCTCTAGGTAATTTATACCAGCTAGACTGTTTAGATGTACACTAGGTAATTTATACCAGCTAGACTGTTTAGATGTACACTAGGTAAGTTATACCAGCTAGACTGTTTAGATGTACACTAGGTAATTTATACCAGCTAGACTGTTTAGATGTGCTCTAGGTAAGTTATACCAGCTAGACTGTTTAGATGTACAATAGGTAAGTTCTACCAGCTAGACTGTTTAGATGTACACTAGGTAAGTTATACCAGCTAGACGGTTTAGATGTACACTATGTAATTTATATCAGCTAGACTGTTTAGATGTACACTAGGTAATTTATACCAGCTAGACTGTTTAGATGTGCTCTAGGTAAGTTACACCAGCTAGACTGTTTAGATGTACACTAGGTAATTTATACCAGCTAGACTGTTTAGATGTACACTAGATAAGTTATACCAGCTAGACTTTTTAGATGTGCTCTAGGTAAGTTATACCAGCTAGACTGTTTATATGTGCTCTAGGTAAGTTACACCAGCTAGACTGTTTATATGTACACTAGGTAAGTTATACCAGCTAGACTGTTTAGATGTACACTAGGTAATTTATACCAGCTAGACTGTTTAGATGTACACTAGGTAATTTATACCAACTAGACTGTTTAGATGTGCTCTAGGTAAGTTATACCAGCTAGACTGTTTATATGTGCTCTAGGTAAGTTACACCAGCTAGACTGTTTAGATGTACTCTAGGTAATTTATACCAGCTAGACTGTTTAGATGTACAATAGGTAAGTTATACCAGCTAGACTGTTTAGATGTACACTAGGTAAGTTATACCAGCTAGACTGTTTAGATGTACACTAGGTAATTTATACCAGCTAGACTGTTTAGATGTACACTAGGTAATTTATACCAGCTAGACTGTTTAGATGTACACTAGGTAATTTATACCAGCTAGACTGTTTAGATGTGCTCTAGGTAATTTATACCAGCTAGACTGTTTAGATGTACACTAGGTAATTTATACCAGCTAGACTGTTTAGATGTACACTAGGTAAGTTATACCAGCTAGACTGTTTAGATGTACACTAGGTAATTTATACCAGCTAGACTGTTTAGATGTGCTCTAGGTAAGTTATACCAGCTAGACTGTTTAGATGTACACTAGGTAAGTTCTACCAGCTAGACTGTTTAGATGTACACTAGGTAAGTTATACCAGCTAGACGGTTTAGATGTACACTATGTAATTTATATCAGCTAGACTGTTTAGATGTACACTAGGTAATTTATACCAGCTAGACTGTTTAGATGTGCTCTAGGTAAGTTACACCAGCTAGACTGTTTAGATGTACACTAGGTAATTTATACCAGCTAGACTGTTTAGATGTACACTAGATAAGTTATACCAGCTAGACTTTTTAGATGTGCTCTAGGTAATTTATACCAGCTAGACTGTTTAGATGTACACTAGGTAAGTTATACTAGCTAGACTGTTTATATGTGCTCTAGGTAAGTTACACCAGCTAGACTGTTTATATGTACACTAGGTAAGTTATACCAGCTAGACTGTTTAGATGTACACTAGGTAATTTATACCAGCTAGACTGTTTAGATGTACACTAGGTAATTTATACCAACTAGACTGTTTAGATGTGCTCTAGGTAAGTTATACCAGCTAGACTGTTTATATGTGCTCTAGGTAAGTTACACCAGCTAGACTGTTTAGATGTACTCTAGGTAATTTATACCAGCTAGACTGTTTAGATGTACAATAGGTAAGTTATACCAGCTAGACTGTTTAGATGTACACTAGGTAAGTTATACCAGCTAGACTGTTTAGATGTACAATAGGTAATTTATACCAGCTAGACTGTTTAGATGTGCTCTAGGTAAGTTATACCAGCTAGACTGTTTAAATGTGCTCTAGGTAAGTTATACCAGCTAGACTGTTTAGATGTGCTCTAGGTAAGTTATACCAGCTAGACTGTTTAGATGTGCTCTAGGTAAGTTATACCAGCTAGACTGTTTAGATGTGCTCTAGGTAATTTATACCAGCTAGACTGTTTAGATGTGCTCTAGGTAATTTATACCAGCTAGACTGTTTAGATGTGCTCTAGGTAAGTTACACCAGCTAAACTGTTTAGATGTACACTAGGTAATTTATACCAGCCAGACTGTTTAGATGTACACTAGGTAAGTTATACCAGCCAGACTGTTTAGATGTACACTAGGTAATTTATACCAGCTAGACTGTTTAGATGTGCTCTAGGTAAGTTACACCAGCTAGACTGTTTAGATGTACACTAGGTAATTTATACCAGCTAGACTGTTTAGATGTACACTAGATAAGTTATACCAGCTAGACTTTTTAGATGTGCTCTAGGTAAGTTATACCAGCTAGACTGTTTATATGTGCTCTAGGTAAGTTACACCAGCTAGACTGTTTATATGTACACTAGGTAAGTTATACCAGCTAGACTGTTTAGATGTACACTAGGTAAGTTATACCAGCTAGACTGTTTAGATGTACACTAGGTAATTTATACCAGCTAGACTGTTTAGATGTACACTAGGTAATTTATACCAGCTAGACTGTTTAGATGTACACTAGGTAAGTTATACCAGCTAGACTGTTTAGATGTGCTCTAGGTAATTTATACCAGCTAGACTGTTTAAATGTACACTAGGTAAGTTATACCAGCTAGACTGTTTAGATGTACACTAGGTAAGTTATAGCAGCTAGACTGTTTAGATGTACACTAGGTAAGTTATAGCAGCTAGACTGTTTAGATGTACACTAGGTAAGTTATACCAGCTAGACTGTTTAGATGTGCTCTAGGTAAGTTATACCAGCTAGACTGTTTAGATGTGCTCTAGGTAATTTATACCAGCTAGACTGTTTAGATGTACACTAGGTAAGTTACACCAGCTAGACTGTTTAGATGTACACTAGGTAAGTTATACCAGCTAGACTGTTTAAATGTGCTCTAGGTAATTTATACCAGCTAGACTGTTTAGATGTACACTAGGTAAGTTATGCCAGCTAGACTGTTTAGATGTACACTATGTAATTTATACCAGCTAGACTGTTTAGATGTACACTAGGTAATTTATACCAGCTAGACTGTTTAGATGTACGCTAGGTAAGTTATACCAGCTAGACTGTTTAGATGTACACTAGGTAATTTATACCAGCTAGACTGTTTAGATGTGCTCTAGGTAAGTTATACCAGCCAGACTGTTTAGATGTACACTAGGTAATTTATACCAGCTAGACTGTTTAGATGTACACAAGGTAAGTTATACCAGCTAGACTGTTTAGATGTACACTAGGTAAGTTATACCAGCTAGACTGTTTAAATGTGCTCTAGGTAATTTATACCAGCTTGACTGTTTAGATGTGCTCTAGGTAATTTATACCAGCTAGACTGTTTAGATGTGTTCTAGGTAAGTTATACCAGCTAGACTGTTTAGATGTACACTACGTAAGTTATAGCAGCTAGACTGTTTAGATGTACACTAGGTAAGTTATACCAGCTAGACTGTTTAGATGTGCTCTAGGTAATTTATACCAGCTAGACTGTTTAGATGTACACTAGGTAATTTATACCAGCTAGACTGTTTAGATGTACACTAGGTAAGTTATACCAGCTAGACTGTTTAAATGTGCTCTAGGTAATTTATACCAGCTAGACTGTTTAGATTTACACTAGGTAAGTTATGCCAGCTAGACTGTTTAGATGTACACTAGGTAAGTTACACCAGCTAGACTGTTTAGATGTACACTAGGTAAGTTATACCAGCTAGACTGTTTAAATGTGCTCTAGGTAATTTATACCAGCTAGACTGTTTAGATGTACACTAGGTAAGTTATGCCAGCTAGACTGTTTAGATGTACACTATGTAATTTATACCAGCTAGACTGTTTAGATGTACACTAGGTAATTTATACCAGCTAGACTGTTTAGATGTACACTAGGTAATTTATACCAGCTAGACTGTTTAGATGTACACTAGGTAAGTTATACCAGCTAGACTGTTTAGATGTACACTAGGTAATTTATACCAGCTAGACTGTTTAGATGTGCTCTAGGTAATTTATACCAGCTAGACTGTTTAGATGTACACTAGGTAATTTATACCAGCTAGACTGTTTAGATGTACACTAGGTAAGTTATACCAGCTAGACTGTTTAGATGTACACTAGGTAATTTATACCAGCTAGACTGTTTAGATGTGCTCTAGGTAAGTTATACCAGCTAGACTGTTTAGATGTACACTAGGTAAGTTCTACCAGCTAGACTGTTTAGATGTACACTAGGTAAGTTATACCAGCTAGACGGTTTAGATGTACACTATGTAATTTATATCAGCTAGACTGTTTAGATGTACACTAGGTAATTTATACCAGCTAGACTGTTTAGATGTGCTCTAGGTAAGTTACACCAGCTAGACTGTTTAGATGTACACTAGGTAATTTATACCAGCTAGACTGTTTAGATGTACACTAGATAAGTTATACCAGCTAGACTTTTTAGATGTGCTCTAGGTAAGTTATACCAGCTAGACTGTTTATATGTGCTCTAGGTAAGTTACACCAGCTAGACTGTTTATATGTACACTAGGTAAGTTATACCAGCTAGACTGTTTAGATGTACACTAGGTAATTTATACCAGCTAGACTGTTTAGATGTACACTAGGTAATTTATACCAACTAGACTGTTTAGATGTGCTCTAGGTAAGTTATACCAGCTAGACTGTTTATATGTGCTCTAGGTAAGTTACACCAGCTAGACTGTTTAGATGTACTCTAGGTAATTTATACCAGCTAGACTGTTTAGATGTACAATAGGTAAGTTATACCAGCTAGACTGTTTAGATGTACACTAGGTAAGTTATACCAGCTAGACTGTTTAGATGTACACTAGGTAATTTATACCAACTAGACTGTTTAGATGTGCTCTAGGTAAGTTATACCAGCTAGACTGTTTAAATGTGCTCTAGGTAAGTTATACCAGCTAGACTGTTTAGATGTGCTCTAGGTAAGTTATACCAGCTAGACTGTTTAGATGTGCTCTAGGTAAGTTATACCAGCTAGACTGTTTAGATGTGCTCTAGGTAATTTATACCAGCTAGACTGTTTAGATGTGCTCTAAGTAATTTATACCAGCTAGACTGTTTAGATGTGCTCTAGGTAAGTTACACCAGCTAAACTGTTTAGATGTACACTAGGTAATTTATACCAGCCAGACTGTTTAGATGTACACTAGGTAAGTTATACCAGCCAGACTGTTTAGATGTACACTAGGTAATTTATACCAGCTAGACTGTTTAGATGTGCTCTAGGTAAGTTACACCAGCTAGACTGTTTAGATGTACACTAGGTAATTTATACCAGCTAGACTGTTTAGATGTACACTAGATAAGTTATACCAGCTAGACTTTTTAGATGTGCTCTAGGTAAGTTATACCAGCTAGACTGTTTATATGTGCTCTAGGTAAGTTACACCAGCTAGACTGTTTATATGTACACTAGGTAAGTTATACCAGCTAGACTGTTTAGATGTACACTAGGTAAGTTATACCAGCTAGACTGTTTAGATGTACACTAGGTAATTTATACCAGCTAGACTGTTTAGATGTACACTAGGTAATTTATACCAGCTAGACTGTTTAGATGTACACTAGGTAAGTTATACCAGCTAGACTGTTTAGATGTGCTCTAGGTAATTTATACCAGCTAGACTGTTTAAATGTACACTAGGTAAGTTATACCAGCTAGACTGTTTAGATGTACACTAGGTAAGTTATAGCAGCTAGACTGTTTAGATGTACACTAGGTAAGTTATAGCAGCTAGACTGTTTAGATGTACACTAGGTAAGTTATACCAGCTAGACTGTTTAGATGTGCTCTAGGTAAGTTATACCAGCTAGACTGTTTAGATGTGCTCTAGGTAATTTATACCAGCTAGACTGTTTAGATGTACACTAGGTAAGTTACACCAGCTAGACTGTTTAGATGTACACTAGGTAAGTTATACCAGCTAGACTGTTTAAATGTGCTCTAGGTAATTTATACCAGCTAGACTGTTTAGATGTACACTAGGTAAGTTATGCCAGCTAGACTGTTTAGATGTACACTATGTAATTTATACCAGCTAGACTGTTTAGATGTACACTAGGTAATTTATACCAGCTAGACTGTTTAGATGTACGCTAGGTAAGTTATACCAGCTAGACTGTTTAGATGTACACTAGGTAATTTATACCAGCTAGACTGTTTAGATGTGCTCTAGGTAAGTTATACCAGCCAGACTGTTTAGATGTACACTAGGTAATTTATACCAGCTAGACTGTTTAGATGTACACAAGGTAAGTTATACCAGCTAGACTGTTTAGATGTACACTAGGTAAGTTATACCAGCTAGACTGTTTAAATGTGCTCTAGGTAATTTATACCAGCTAGACTGTTTAGATGTGCTCTAGGTAATTTATACCAGCTAGACTGTTTAGATGTGTTCTAGGTAAGTTATACCAGCTAGACTGTTTAGATGTACACTACGTAAGTTATAGCAGCTAGACTGTTTAGATGTACACTAGGTAAGTTATACCAGCTAGACTGTTTAGATGTGCTCTAGGTAATTTATACCAGCTAGACTGTTTAGATGTACACTAGGTAATTTATACCAGCTAGACTGTTTAGATGTACACTAGGTAAGTTATACCAGCTAGACTGTTTAAATGTGCTCTAGGTAATTTATACCAGCTAGACTGTTTAGATGTACACTAGGTAAGTTATGCCAGCTAGACTGTTTAGATGTACACTAGGTAAGTTACACCAGCTAGACTGTTTAGATGTACACTAGGTAAGTTATACCAGCTAGACTGTTTAAATGTGCTCTAGGTAATTTATACCAGCTAGACTGTTTAGATGTACACTAGGTAAGTTATGCCAGCTAGACTGTTTAGATGTACACTATGTAATTTATACCAGCTAGACTGTTTAGATGTACACTAGGTAATTTATACCAGCTAGACTGTTTAGATGTACACTAGGTAATTTATACCAGCTAGACTGTTTAGATGTACACTAGGTAAGTTATACCAGCTAGACTGTTTAGATGTACACTAGGTAATTTATACCAGCTAGACTGTTTAGATGTGCTCTAGGTAATTTATACCAGCTAGACTGTTTAGATGTACACTAGGTAATTTATACCAGCTAGACTGTTTAGATGTACACTAGGTAAATTATACCAGCTAGACTGTTTAGATGTACACTAGGTAATTTATACCAGCTAGACTGTTTAGATGTGCTCTAGGTAAGTTATACCAGCTAGACTGTTTAGATGTACACTAGGTAAGTTCTACCAGCTAGACTGTTTAGATGTACACTAGGTAAGTTATACCAGCTAGACGGTTTAGATGTACACTATGTAATTTATATCAGCTAGACTGTTTAGATGTACACTAGGTAATTTATACCAGCTAGACTGTTTAGATGTGCTCTAGGTAAGTTACACCAGCTAGACTGTTTAGATGTACACTAGGTAATTTATACCAGCTAGACTGTTTAGATGTACACTAGATAAGTTATACCAGCTAGACTTTTTAGATGTGCTCTAGGTAAGTTATACCAGCTAGACTGTTTATATGTGCTCTAGGTAAGTTACACCAGCTAGACTGTTTATATGTACACTAGGTAAGTTATACCAGCTAGACTGTTTAGATGTACACTAGGTAATTTATACCAGCTAAACTGTTTAGATGTACACTAGGTAATTTATACCAACTAGACTGTTTAGATGTGCTCTAGGTAAGTTATACCAGCTAGACTGTTTATATGTGCTCTAGGTAAGTTACACCAGCTAGACTGTTTAGATGTACTCTAGGTAATTTATACCAGCTAGACTGTTTAGATGTACAATAGGTAAGTTATACCAGCTAGACTGTTTAGATGTACACTAGGTAAGTTATACCAGCTAGACTGTTTAGATGTACAATAGGTAATTTATACCAGCTAGACTGTTTAGATGTGCTCTAGGTAAGTTATACCAGCTAGACTGTTTAAATGTGCTCTAGGTAAGTTATACCAGCTAGACTGTTTAGATGTGCTCTAGGTAAGTTATACCAGCTAGACTGTTTAGATGTGCTCTAGGTAAGTTATACCAGCTAGACTGTTTAGATGTGCTCTAGGTAATTTATACCAGCTAGACTGTTTAGATGTGCTCTAGGTAATTTATACCAGCTAGACTGTTTAGATGTGCTCTAGGTAAGTTACACCAGCTAGACTGTTTAGATGTACACTAGGTAATTTATACCAGCCAGACTGTTTAGATGTACACTAGGTAAGTTATACCAGCCAGACTGTTTAGATGTACACTAGGTAATTTATACCAGCTAGACTGTTTAGATGTGCTCTAGGTAAGTTACACCAGCTAGACTGTTTAGATGTACACTAGGTAATTTATACCAGCTAGACTGTTTAGATGTACACTAGATAAGTTATACCAGCTAGACTTTTTAGATGTGCTCTAGGTAAGTTATACCAGCTAGACTGTTTATATGTGCTCTAGGTAAGTTACACCAGCTAGACTGTTTATATGTACACTAGGTAAGTTATACCAGCTAGACTGTTTAGATGTACACTAGGTAAGTTATACCAGCTAGACTATTTAGATGTACACTAGGTAATTTATACCAGCTAGACTGTTTAGATGTACACTAGGTAATTTATACCAGCTAGACTGTTTAGATGTACACTAGGTAAGTTATACCAGCTAGACTGTTTAGATGTGCTCTAGGTAATTTATACTAGCTAGACTGTTTAAATGTACACTAGGTAAGTTATACCAGCTAGACTGTTTAGATGTACACTAGGTAAGTTATAGCAGCTAGACTGTTTAGATGTACACTAGGTAAGTTATAGCAGCTAGACTGTTTAGATGTACACTAGGTAAGTTATACCAGCTAGACTGTTTAGATGTGCTCTAGGTAAGTTATACCAGCTAGACTGTTTAGATGTGCTCTAGGTAATTTATACCAGCTAGACTGTTTAGATGTACACTAGGTAAGTTACACCAGCTAGACTGTTTAGATGTACACTAGGTAAGTTATACCAGCTAGACTGTTTAAATGTGCTCTAGGTAATTTATACCAGCTAGACTGTTTAGATGTACACTAGGTAAGTTATGCCAGCTAGACTGTTTAGATGTACACTATGTAATTTATACCAGCTAGACTGTTTAGATGTACACTAGGTAATTTATACCAGCTAGACTGTTTAGATGTACGCTAGGTAAGTTATACCAGCTAGACTGTTTAGATGTACACTAGGTAATTTATACCAGCTAGACTGTTTAGATGTGCTCTAGGTAAATTATACCAGCCAGACTGTTTAGATGTACACTAGGTAATTTATACCAGCTAGACTGTTTAGATGTGCTCTAGGTAAGTTACACCAGCTAGACTGTTTAGATGTACACTAGGTAATTTATACCAGCTAGACTGTTTAGATGTACACTAGATAAGTTATACCAGCTAGACTTTTTAGATGTGCTCTAGGTAAGTTATACCAGCTAGACTGTTTATATGTGCTCTAGGTAAGTTACACCAGCTAGACTGTTTAGATGTACTCTAGGTAATTTATACCAGCTAGACTGTTTAGATGTACAATAGGTAAGTTATACCAGCTAGACTGTTTAGATGTACACTAGGTAAGTTATACCAGCTAGACTGTTTAGATGTACAATAGGTAATTTATACCAGCTAGACTGTTTAGATGTACACTAGGTAAGTTATAGCAGCTAGACTGTTTAGATGTACACTAGGTAAGTTATACCAGCTAGACTGTTTAGATGTGCTCTAGGTAATTTATACCAGCTAGACTGTTTAAATTTACACTATGTAAGTTATACCAGCTAGACTGTTTAGATGTACACTAGGTAAGTTATACCAGCTAGACTGTTTAGATGTACACTAGGTAATTTATACCAGCTCGACTGTTTAGATGTACACTAGGTAAGTTATACCAGCTAGACTGTTTAGATGTGCTCTAGGTAAGTTATACCAGCTAGACTGTTTAGATGTACACTAGGTAAGTTATACCAGCTAGACTGTTTATATGTACACTAGGTAAGTTATACCAGCTAGACTGTTTAGATGTACAATAGGTAATTTATACCAGCTAGACTGTTTAGATGTACACTAGGTAAGTTATACCAGCTAGACTGTTTAGATGTACAATAGGTAATTTATACCAGCTAGACTGTTTAGATGTGCTCTAGGTAAGTTATACCAGCTAGACTGTTTAAATGTGCTCTAGGTAAGTTATACCAGCTAGACTGTTTAGATGTGCTCTAGGTAAGTTATACCAGCTAGACTGTTTAGATGTACACTAGGTAATTTATACCAGCTAGACTGTTTAGATGTACATTAGGTAAGTTATACCAGCTAGACTGTTTAGATGTACAATAGGTAATTTATACCAGCTAGACTGTTTAGATGTGCTCTAGGTAAGTTGTACCAGCTAGACTGTTTAAATGTGCTCTAGGTAAGTTATACCAGCTAGACTGTTTAGATGTGCTCTAGGTAAGTTATACCAGATAGACTGTTTAGATGTGCTCTAGGTAAGTTATACCAGCTAGACTGTTTAGATGTGCTCTAGGTAATTTATACCAGCTAGACTGTTTAGATGTGCTCTAGGTAAGTTATACCAGCTAGACTGTTTAGATGTACACTAGGTAAGTTATACCAGCTAGACTGTTTAGATGTGCTCTAGGTAATTTATACCAGCTAGACTGTTTAGATGTGCTCTAGGTAAGTTATACCAGCTAGACTGTTTAGATGTACACTAGGTAAGTTATAGCAGCTAGACTGTTTAGATGTACACTAGGTAAGTTATACCAGCTAGACTGTTTAGATGTGCTCTAGGTAATTTATACCAGCTAGACTGTTTAGATGTGCTCTAGGTAAGTTATACCAGCTAGACTGTTTAGATGTACACTAGGTAAGTTATACCAGCTAGACTGTTTAGATGTGCTCTAGGTAAGTTATACCAGCCAGACTGTTTAAATGTGCTCTAGGTAATTTATACCAGCTAGACTGTTTAAATGTGCTCTAGGTAAGTTACACCAGCTAGACTGTTTAGATGTACACTAGGTAAGTTATACCAGCTAGACTGTTTAGATGTACACTAGGTAATTTATACCAGCTAGACTGTTTAGATGTGCTCTAGGTAATTTATACCAGCTAGACTGTTTAGATGTGCACTAGGTAAGTTACACCAGCTAGACTGTTTAGATGTACACTAGGTAAGTTATACCAGCTTGACTGTTTAGATGTACACTAGGTAATTTATACCAGCTAGACTGTTTAGATGTGCTCTAGGTAAGTTACACCAGCTAGACTGTTTAGATGTACACTAGGTAAGTTATACCAGCTAGACTGTTTAGATGTGCTCTAGGTAATTTATACCAGCTAGACTGTTCAGATGTACACTAGATAAGTTATACCAGCTAAACTGTTTAGTTGTACACTAGGTAAGTTATACCAGCTAGACTGTTTAGATGTGCTCTAGGTAATTTATACCAGCTAGACTGTTTAGATGTGCTCTAGGTAATTTATACCAGCTAGACTGTTTAAATGTGCTCTAGGTAATTTATACCAGCTAGACTGTTTAGATGTACACTAGGTAATTTATACCAGCTAGACTGTTTAGATGTGCTCTAGGTAAGTTACACCAGCTAGACTGTTTAGATGTACACTAGGTAAGTTATACCAGCTAGACTGTTTAGATGTACACTAGGTAAGTTATACCAGCTAGACTGTTTAGATGTACACTAGGTAAGTTATACCAGCTAGACTGTTTAGATGTGCTCTAGGTAATTTATACCAGCTAGACTGTTCAGATGTACACTAGATAAGTTATACCAGCTAAACTGTTTAGATGTACGCTAGGTAAGTTACACCAGCTAGACTGTTTAGATGTACACTAGGTAATTTATACCAGCTAGACTGTTTAAATTTGCTCTAGGTAATTTATACCAGCTAGACTGTTTAGATGTACACTAGGTAATTTATACCAGCTAGACTGTTTAGATGTGCTCTAGGTAAGTTACACCAGCTAGACTGTTTAGATGTACACTAGGTAAGTTATACCAGCTAGACTGTTTAGATGTACACTAGGTAATTTATACCAGCTAGACTGTTTAGATGTACACTGGTTAAGTTACACCAGCTAGACTGTTTAAATGTGCTCTAGGTAATTTATACCAGCTAGACTGTTTAGATGTACACTAGGTAATTTATACCAGCTAGACTGTTTAGATGTACACTAGGTAATTTATTCCAGCTAGACTGTTTAGATGTACATTAGGTAAGTTATATCAGCTAGACTGTTTATATGTACACTAGGTAAGTTATACCAGCTAGACTGTTTAGATGTACACTAGGTAATTTATACCAGCTAGACTGTTTAGATGTACACAAGGTAAGTTATACCAGCTAGACTGTTTAGATGTACACTAGGTAAGTTATACCAGCTAGACTGTTTAAATGTGCTCTAGGTAATTTATACCAGCTAGACTGTTTAGATGTACGCTAGGTAAGTTACACCAGCTAGACTGTTTAGATGTACACTAGGTAAGTTATACCAGCTAGACTGTTTAGATGTGCTCTAGGTAATTTATACCAGCTAGACTGTTTAAATGTGCTCTAGGTAATTTATACCAGCTAGACTGTTGAGATGTACACTAGGTGAGTTATACCAGCTAGACTGTTTAGATGTGCTCTAGGTAAGTTACACCAGCTAGACTGTTTAGATGTACACTAGGTAAGTTATACCAGCTAGACTGTTTAGATGTACACTAGGTAAGTTGTACTAGCTAGACTGTTTAGATGTACACTAGGTAAGTTGTACTAGCTAGACTGTTTAGATGTACACTAGGTAATTTATACCAGCTAGACTGTTTAGATGTACACTAGGTAATTTATACCAGCTAGACTGTTTAGATGTACACTAGGTAATTTATACCAGCTAGACTGTTTAGATGTACACTAGGTAAGTTATACCAGCTAGACTGTTTAGATGTACACTAGGTAAGTTATACTAGCTAGACTGTTTAGATGTACACTAGGTAAGTTATATCAGCTAGACTGTTTATATGTACACTAGGCAAGTTATACCAGCTAAACTGTTTAGATGTACACTAGGTAAGTTATACCAGCTAGACTGTTTAAATGTGCTCTAGGTAATTTATACCAGCTAAACTGTTTAGATGTACACTAGGTAAGTTATACCAGCTAGACTGTTTAAATGTACACTAGGTAAGTTATACCAGCTAGACTGTTTAGATGTACACTAGGTAAGTTATACCAGCTAGACTGTTTAGATGTACACTAGGTAAGTTATACTAGCTAGACTGTTTAGATGTACACTAGGTAATTTATTCCAGCTAGACTGTTTAAATGTGCTCTAGGTAATTTATACCAGCTAGACTGTTTAGATGTACACTAGGTAAGTTATACCAGCTAGACTGTTTAGATGTACACTATGTAAGTTATACCAGCTAGACTGTTTAGATGTACACTAGGTAATTTATACCAGCTAGACTGTTTAGATGTACACTATGTAAGTTATACCAGCTAAACTGTTTAGATGTACACTATGTAATTTATACCAGCTAGACTGTTTAGATGTACACTAGGTAAGTTATACCAGCTAGACTGTTTAGATGTACACTAGGTAAGTTATACTAGCTAGACTGTTTAGATGTACACTAGGTAAGTTATATCAGCTAGACTGTTTATATGTACACTAGGCAAGTTATACCAGCTAAACTGATTAGATGTACCCTAGGTAAGTTATACCAGCTAGACTGTTTAAATGTGCTCTAGGTAATTTATACCAGCTAAACTGTTTAGATGTACACTAGGTAAGTTATACCAGCTAGACTGTTTAAATGTACACTAGGTATGTTATACCAGCTAGACTGTTTAGATGTACACTAGGTAAGTTATACCAGCTAGACTGTTTAGATGTACACTAGATATGTTATACCAGCTAGACTGTTTAGATGTACACTAGGTAATTTATACCAGCTAGACTGTTTAGATGTGCTCTAGGTAATTTATACCAGCTAGACTGTTTAGATGTACACTAGGTAATTTATACCAGCTAGACTGTTTCAATGTACACTAGGTAAGTTATAGCAGCTAGACTGTTTAGATATACACTAGATAAGTTATACCAGCTAGACTGTTTAGATGTACACTAGGCAAGTTATACCAGCTAAACTGTTTAGATGTACACTAGATAAGTTATACCAGCTAGACTGTTTAGATGTACACTAGGCAAGTTATACCAGCTAAACTGTTTAGATGTACACTAGGTAAGTTATACCAGCTAGACTGTTTAAATGTACACTAGGTAAGTTATACCAGCTAGACTGTTTAGATGTACACTAGATAAGTTATATCAGCTAGACTGTTTAGATGTACACTAGGTAAGTTATATCAGCTAGACTGTTTATATGTACACTAGGCAAGTTATACCAGCTAAACTGTGTAGATGTACACTAGGTAAGTTATACCAGCTAGACTGTTTAAATGTGCTCTAGGTAATTTATACCAGCTAGACTGTTTAGATGTACACAAGGTAAGTTATACCAGCTAGACTGTTTAGATGTACACTAGGTAAGTTATACCAGCTAGACTGTTTAAATGTGCTCTAGGTAATTTATACCAGCTAGACTGTTTAGATGTGCTCTAGGTAAGTTACACCAGCTAGACTGTTTAGATGTACACTAGGTAAGTTATACCAGCTAGACTGTTTATATGTACACTGGTTAAGTTATGCCAGCTAGACTGTTTAGATGTACACAAGGTAATTTATACCAGCTAGACTGTTTAGATGTACACTAGGTAATTTATACCAGCTAGACTGTTTAGATGTACACTAGGTAAGTTATATCAGCTAGACTGTTTAGATGTACACTAGGTAATTTATACCAGCTAGACTGTTTAGATGTACACTAGGTAAGTTATATCAGCTAGACTGTTTAGATGTACAATAGGTAAGTTATACCAGCTAGGCTGTTTAGATGTACACTAGGTAATTTATACCAGCTAGACTGTTTAGATGTACAACAGGTAAGTTATACCAGTTAGACTGTTTAGATGTACACTATGTAAGTTATACCAGCTAGACTGTTTAGATGTACACTATGTAAGTTATACCAGCTAGACTCTTTAGATGTACACTAGGTAAGTTGTACCAGCTAGACTGTTTAGATGTACGCTAGAGAAGTTATACCAGCTAGACTCTTTAGATGTACACTAGGTAAGTTATACCAGCTAGACTGTTTAGATGTACACTATGTAATTTATACCAGCTAGACTGTTTAGATGTACACTAGGTAAGTTATGCCAGTTAGACTGTTTAGACGTACACTAGGTAAGTTATACCAGCTAGACTGTTTAGATGTACACTATGTAAGTTATACCAGCTAGACTCTTTAGATGTACACTAGGTAAGTTATACCAGCTAGACTGTTTAGATGTACACTATGTAATTTATACCAGCTAGACTGTTTAGATATACACTAGGTAAGTTATGCCAGCTAGACTGTTTAGATGTGCTCTAGGTAATTTATACCAGCTAGACTGTTTAGATATACGCTAGATAAGTTATACCAGCTAGACTCTTTAGATGTACACTAGGTAAGTTATACCAGCTAGACTGTTTAGATGTACACTATGTAATTTATACCAGCTAGACTGTTTAGATGTACACTAGGTAAGTTATGCCAGTTAGACTGTTTAGATGTACACTAGGTAAGTTATACCAGCTAGACTGTTTAGATGTACACTATGTAAGTTATACCAGCTAGACTGTTTAGATGTACACTAGGTAAGTTACACCAGCTAGACTGTTTAGATGTACACTAGGTAAGTTATACCAGTTAGACTGTTTAGATGTACACTATGTAAGTTATACCAGCTAGACTCTTTAGATGTACACTAGGTAAGTTATACCAGCTAGACTGTTTAGATGTACACTATGTAAGTTATACCAGCTAGACTGTTTAGATGTACACTAGGTAAGTTATACCAGCTAGACTGTTTAGATGTACACTAGGTAAGTTATACCAGTTAGACTGTTTAGATGTACACTAGGCAAGTTATACCAGCTAAACTGTTTAGATGTACACTAGGTAAGATATACCAGCTAGACTGTTTAAATGTACACTAGGTAAGTTATACCAGCTAGACTGTTTAGATGTACACTAGATAAGTTATATCAGCTAGACTGTTTAGATGTACACTAGGTAAGTTATATCAGCTAGACTGTTTATATGTACACTAGGCAAGTTATACCAGCTAAACTGTGTAGATGTACACTAGGTAAGTTATACCAGCTAGACTGTTTAAATGTGCTCTAGGTAATTTATACCAGCTAGACTGTTTAGATGTACACAAGGTAAATTATACCAGCTAGACTGTTTAGATGTACACTAGGTAAGTTATACCAGCTAGACTGTTTAAATGTGCTCTAGGTAATTTATACCAGCTAGACTGTTTAGATGTGCTCTAGGTAAGTTACACCAGCTAGACTGTTTAGATGTACACTAGGTAAGTTATACCAGCTAGACTGTTTATATGTACACTGGTTAAGTTATGCCAGCTAGACTGTTTAGATGTACACAAGGTAATTTATACCAGCTAGACTGTTTAGATGTACACTAGGTAATTTATACCAGCTAGACTGTTTAGATGTACACTAGGTAAGTTATATCAGCTAGACTGTTTAGATGTACACTAGGTAATTTATACCAGCTAGACTGTTTAGATGTACACTAGGTAAGTTATATCAGCTAGACTGTTTAGATGTACAATAGGTAAGTTATACCAGCTAGGCTGTTTAGATGTACACTAGGTAATTTATACCAGCTAGACTGTTTAGATGTACAACAGGTAAGTTATACCAGTTAGACTGTTTAGATGTACACTATGTAAGTTATACCAGCTAGACTGTTTAGATGTACACTATGTAAGTTATACCAGCTAGACTCTTTAGATGTACACTAGGTAAGTTGTACCAGCTAGACTGTTTAGATGTACGCTAGAGAAGTTATACCAGCTAGACTCTTTAGATGTACACTAGGTAAGTTATACCAGCTAGACTGTTTAGATGTACACTATGTAATTTATACCAGCTAGACTGTTTAGATGTACACTAGGTAAGTTATGCCAGTTAGACTGTTTAGACGTACACTAGGTAAGTTATACCAGCTAGACTGTTTAGATGTACACTATGTAAGTTATACCAGCTAGACTCTTTAGATGTACACTAGGTAAGTTATACCAGCTAGACTGTTTAGATGTACACTATGTAATTTATACCAGCTAGACTGTTTAGATATACACTAGGTAAGTTATGCCAGCTAGACTGTTTAGATGTGCTCTAGGTAATTTATACCAGCTAGACTGTTTAGATATACGCTAGATAAGTTATACCAGCTAGACTCTTTAGATGTACACTAGGTAAGTTATACCAGCTAGACTGTTTAGATGTACACTATGTAATTTATACCAGCTAGACTGTTTAGATGTACACTAGGTAAGTTATGCCAGTTAGACTGTTTAGATGTACACTAGGTAAGTTATACCAGCTAGACTGTTTAGATGTACACTATGTAAGTTATACCAGCTAGACTGTTTATATGTACACTAGGTAAGTTACACCAGCTAGACTGTTTAGATGTACACTAGGTAAGTTATACCAGTTAGACTGTTTAGATGTACACTATGTAAGTTATACCAGCTAGACTCTTTAGATGTACACTAGGTAAGTTATACCAGCTAGACTGTTTAGATGTACACTATGTAAGTTATACCAGCTAGACTGTTTAGATGTACACTAGGTAAGTTATACCAGCTAGACTGTTTAGATGTACACTAGGTAAGTTATACCAGTTAGACTGTTTAGATGTACACTATGTAAGTTATACCAGCTAGACTCTTTAGATGTACACTAGGTAAGTTATACCAGCTAGACTGTTTAGATGTACACTATGTAAGTTATACCAGCTAGACTCTTTAGATGTACACTAGATAAGTTATACCAGCTAGACTGTTTAGATGTACAATAGGTAAGTTATACCAGCTAGACTCTTTAGATGTACACTAGGTAATTTATACCAGCTAGACTGTTTAGATATACACTAGGTAAGTTATGCCAGTTAGACTGTTTAGATGTACACTAGGTAAGTTATACCAGTTAGACTGTTTAGATGTACACTATGTAAGTTATACCAGCTAGACTCTTTAGATGTACACTAGGTAAGTTATACCAGCTAGACTGTTTAGATGTACACTATGTAATTTATACCAGCTAGACTGTTTAGATATACACTAGGTAAGTTATGCCAGTTAGACTGTTTAGATGTACACTAGGTAAGTTATACCAGCTAGACTGTTTAGATGTACACTAGGTAAGTTATACCAGCTAGACTGTTTAGATGTACACTATGTAATTTATACCAGCTAGACTGTTTAGATATACACTAGGTAAGTTATACCAGTTAGACTGTTTAGATGTACACTAGGTAAGTTATACCAGCTAGACTGTTTAGATGTACACTAGGTAAGTTATGCCAGTTAGACTGTTTAGATGTACACTAGGTAAGTTATACCAGCTAGACTGTTTAGATGTACACTAGGTAAGTTATACCAGCTAGACTGTTTAGATGTACACTATGTAATTTATACCAGCTAGACTGTTTAGATATACACTAGCTAAGTTATACCAGCTAAACTGTTTAGATGTACAATAGGTAAGTTATACCAGTTAGACTGTTTAGATGTACACTAGGTAAGTTATACCAGCTAGACTGTTTAGATGTATACTAGGTAATTTATACCAGTTAGAATGTTTAGATGTACAATAGGTAATTTATACCAGCTAGACTGTTTAGATGTACACTAGGTAAGTTATACCAGCTAGACTGTTTAGATGTACACTATGTAATTTATACCAGCTAGACTGTTTAGATGTACACTAGGTAAGTTATGCCAGCTAGACTGTTTAGATGTACACTAGGTAATTTATACCAGCCAGACTGTTTAGATGTAGACTAGGTAAGTTATACCAGCTAGACTGTTTATATGTACACTAGGTAATTTATACCAGCTAGACTGTTTAGATGTACAATAGGTAAGTTACACCAGCTAAACTGTTTAGATGTACAATAGGTAATTTATACCAGCTAGACTGTTTAGATGTACAATAGGTAAGTTACACCAGCTAAACTGTTTAGATGTACAATAGGTAATTTATACCAGCTAGACTGTTTAGATGTACACTAGGTAAGTTATACCAGCTAGACTGTTTAGATGTACACTAGGTAAGTTATACCAGCTAGACTGTTTAGATGTACACTATGTAATTTATACCAGCTAGACTGTTTAGATATACACTAGGTAAGTTATGCCAGTTAGACTGTTTAGATGTACACTAGGTAAGTTATACCAGCTAGACTGTTTAGATGTACACTAGGTAAGTTATACCAGCTAGACTGTTTAGATGTACACTATGTAATTTATACCAGCTAGACTGTTTAGATATACACTAGGTAAGTTATACCAGTTAGACTGTTTAGATGTACACTAGGTAAGTTATGCCAGTTAGACTGTTTAGATGTACACTAGGTAAGTTATACCAGCTAGACTGTTTAGATGTACACTAGGTAAGTTATGCCAGTTAGACTGTTTAGATGTACACTATGTAATTTATACCAGCTAGACTGTTTAGATGTACACTAGGTAAGTTATACCAGCTAGACTGCTTAGATGTACACTAGATAAGTTATACTAGCTAGACTGTTTAGATGTAGACTAGGTAATTTATACCAGCTAGACTGTTTAGATGTACACTAGGTAAGTTACACCAGCTAAACTGTTTAGATGTACAATAGGTAAGGTATACCAGCTAGACTGTTTAGATGTATACTATGTAATTTATACCAGCTAGACTGTTTAGATGTACACTAGGTAAGTTATACCAGCTAGAATGTTTAGATGTACACTAGGTAAGTTATACCGGCTAGACTGTTTAGATGTACACTAGGTAAGTTATACCAGCTAGACTGTTTAGATGTACACTATGTAATTTATACCAGCTAGACTGTTTAGATGTACACTAGGTAAGTTATACCAGCTAGACTGTTTAGATGTACACTAGGTAAGTTATACCAGCTAGACTGTTTGGATGTACACTATGTAATTTATACCAGCTAGACTGTTTAGATGTACACTAGGTAAGTTATACCAGCTAGAATGTTTAGATGTACACTAGGTAAGTTATACCAGCTAGACTGTTTAGATGTACACTATGTAATTTATACCAGCTAGACTGTTTAGATGTACACTAGGTAAGTTATACCAGCTAGAATGTTTAGATGTACACTAGGTAAGTTATACCGGCTAGACTGTTTAGATGTACACTAGGTAAGTTATACCAGCTAGACTGTTTAGATGTACACTATGTAATTTATACCAGCTAGACTGTTTAGATGTACACTAGGTAAGTTATACCAGCTAGAATGTTTAGATGTACACTAGGTAAGTTATACCGGCTAGACTGTTTAGATGTACACTAGGTAAGTTATACCAGCTAGACTGTTTAGATGTACACTAGGTAAGTTGTACCAGCTAGACTGTTTAGATGTACACTAGGTAAGTTATACCAGCTAGACTCTTTAGATGTACACTAAGCAGGTTATACCAGCTAGACTGTTTAGATGTGCTCTACGTAAGTTATACCAGCTAGACTGTTTAGATGTACACTAGGTAAGTTATACCAGCTAGACTGTTTAGATATACACTAGATAAGTTATACCAACTAGACTGTTTAGATGTACACTAGGTAAGTTATACCAGCTAGACTCTTTAGATGTACAATAGATAAGTTATACCAGCTAGACTGTTTAGATGTACACTAGGTAAGTTATACCAGCTAGACTGTTTAGATGTACACTAGGTAAGTTATACCAGCTAGACTGTTTAGATGTACACTATGTAATTTATACCAGCTAGACTGTTTAGATGTACACTAGGTAAGTTATACCAGCTAGACTGTTTAGATGTACACTAGGTAAGTTATACCAGCTAGACTGTTTAGATGTACACTAGGTAAGTTATACCAGCTAGACTGTTTAGATGTACACTAGGTAAGTTATACCAGCTAGACTGTTTAGATATACACTAGGTAAGTTATACCAACTAGACTGTTTAGATGTACACTAGGTAAGTTATACCAGCTAGACTCTTTAGATGTACAACAGATAAGTTATACCAGCTAGACTGTTTAGATGTACACTAGGTAAGTTATACCAGCTAGACTGTTTAGATGTACACTAGGTAAGTTATACCAGCTAGACTGTTTAGATGTACACTATGTAATTTATACCAGCTAGACTGTTTAGATGTACACTAGGTAAGTTATACCAGCTAGACTGTTTAGATGTACACTAGGTAATTTATACCAGCTAGACTGTTTAGATGTACACTAGGTAAGTTATACCAGCTAGACTTTTTAGATGTACACTAGGTAAGTTATACCAGCTAAACTGTTTAGATGTACACTAGGTAAGTTATACCAGTTAGACTGTTTAGATGTACAATAGGTAAGTTATACCAGTTAGACTGTTTAGATGTACACTAGGTAATTTATACCAGCTAGACTGTTTAGATGTGCATTAGGTAAGTTATACCAGCTAGACTGTTTAGATGTACACTAGGTAATTTATACCAGCTAGACTGTTTAGATGTACACTAGGTAAGTTATATCAGCTAGACTGTTTAGATGTATGCTAGGTAAGTTATACCAGCTAGACTGTTTAGATGTACACTAGGTAAGTTATGCCAGTTAGACTGTTTAGATGTACACTAGGTAAGTTATACCAGCTAGACTGTTTAGATGTATGCTAGGTAAGTTATACCAGCTAGACTGTTTAGATGTACACTAGGTAATCTGTACTAGCTAGACTTTTTAGATGTACACTAGGTAAGTTATATCAGCTAGACTGTTTAGATGTACACTAGATAAGTTACACCAGCTAAACTGTTTAGATGTACAATAGGTAAGTTATACCAGCTATACTGTTTAGATGTACATTAGGTAATTTATACCAGCTAGACTGTTTAGATGTACACTATGTAAGTTATACCAGCTAGACTGTTTAGATGTACACTATGTAATTTATACCAGCTAGACTGTTTAGATGTACACTAGATAAGTTATGCCAGTTAGACTGTTTAGATGTACACTAGGTAAGTTATACCAGCTAGACTGTTTAGATGTATGCTAGGTAAGTTATACCAGCTAGACTGTTTAGATGTACACTAGGTAATCTGTACTAGCTAGACTTTTTAGATGTACACTAGGTAAGTTATATCAGCTAGACTGTTTAGATGTACACTAGATAAGTTACACCAGCTAAACTGTTTAGATGTACAATAGGTAATTTATACCAGCTAGACTGTTTAGATGTACACTAGGTAAGTTATTCCAGCTAGACTATATAGATGTACACTAGGTAAGTTATACCAGCTAGACTGTTTAGATGTACACTAGGTAAGTTATACCAGCCAGACTGTTTAGATGTACACTAGGTAAGTTATACCAGCTAGACTGTTTAGATGTGCTCTAGGTAAGTTATACCAGCTAGACTGTTTAGATGTACACTAAGTAAGTTGTACTAGCTAGACTTTTTAGATATACACTAGGTAAGTTATACCAGCTAGACTGTTTAGATGTACATTAGGTAAGTTAAACCAGTTAGACTGTTTAGATGTACACTATGTAATTTATACCAGCTAGACTGTTTAGATGTACACTAGGTAAGTTATACCAGCTAGACTGTTTAGATGTACACTAGGTAAGTTATACCAGCTAGACTGTTTAGATGTACACTTGGTAAGTTGTACTAGCTAGACTTTTTAGATATACACTAGGTAAGTTATACCAGCTAGACTGTTTAGATGTACACTAGGTAAGTTATACCAGCTAGACTGTTTAGATGTACACTAGGTAAGTTATATCAGCTAGACTGTTTAGATGTATACTAGGTCAGTTATACCAGCTAGACTGTTTAGATGTACACTAGGTAAGTTATACCAGCTGTACTGTTTCGATGTGCGCTAGGTAAGTTATACTAGCTAGACTGTTTAGATGTACACTAGGTAAGTTATACCAGCTAGAATGTGTAGATATACACTAGGTAAGTTATAACAGCTAGACTGTTTAGATGTATCCTAGGTAAGTTATACCAGCTAGACTGTTTAGATGTACACTAGGTAAGATATACCAGCTAGACTGTTTAGATGTACACTAAGTAAGTTATACCAGCTAGACTGTATATATGTACACTAGGTAAGTTATACTAGCTAGACTGTTTAGATGTATGCTAGGTAAGTTATACCAGCTCGACTGTTTAGATGTACATTAGGTAATTTATACTAACTAGACTGTTTAGATGTACACTAGGTAAGTTATACCAGCTAGACTTTTTAGATGTAAACTAGGTAAGTTATGCCAGCTAGACTGTTTTGATTTTTACATTCAGTCGAGTAGCCATTCATGCGATTCTGGTTAATCTTTTGACGATACCAGAGATCTCGCATCACGACTACTAGGTCAGCATTCTGGAAGGGTTTATTGTTTTTGCATAGGTCAGCAAAATGAGCTAGTCTCATCAAACTGTCATGCTGACAAGCTGCCTAAAGGAAAACACTCTGTAAAAGGTTGTGGGAAGATGGCTCCAAGCCTGGAGGGCAATACTGACCTGTAAGTTTCTCTCCTTCGGTGCCACCCTTAATATCCTGCCAAAATGTTACTTAAGGGTTGACTTGCAACAAAATTCACATTACAGTTATTTATTATCAAAAGATTCACCATGTCTTACTTTGTTGTGTTGTAGGTGAAGAATATGTGGAAATGTGAGTACAGGCTCTTAAAATCTCAAAAACGAAAAGTTGCCGTAGATTGGAATCTCTTTATTTCTCTGACATAGCCATGAAGTTTGGTTATTGTCTTGTAACATGATGTTCTCACGTGAATTGAAAGGCCAATAAAAAGCTCAACATAAACCTTATTGCAGCACTAGTTTATGACAAACACTTCGGGTTTTACCGAAGACCCCGTATCAAATATAAATGCTCGCTAATCTACAGTTTTGTTTTGGCCTGGTCAAATCGGCAAGTCGTAATCTGACCATGTGACCCAATATTTCGCAAATAACTTCTCCTGCACTTTTCTATTATCACAAGTGACCAACAGGCTCGTCATGATTATCAGACAATGATATATACTCCTTCAAGCTAAGGCTTAAAAATTATTTGATTTTTTACGGCAAGTTATAAGATATCACTGCTAAAAGTGACAGCATTACGATGACGATAAAACAGAGCCGTAAGAACAATAGACATAGTTTTATTGAATGCGTGAAGTATATTTGTGAACATATTTCAACGAATAAGGTTGCAAGAAAGTGTAATCAGAAGCCATCTCTCACAACTACATCACATTTGAGCCGTTTTGGAAAGGGAATCCTAACTATGGTGGTCTCGTGTGGCTGCGATTTTCTGTTCGTTTTTGAGCTTTTAAGAGCTTGTAATCCCCTTTCCACATATTTTGCACCTACAACACAACAGAGTAAGACATGGTAAATCTTTCCATATCAAATATATGTAATGTGAAATTTTCGCAAGTCAACTTTTAATATATAAAGGAAACTTTCAACACCGATAGAACTTTCATATTATAACTAGAAATTCCCCTGTCATACAGCCCACGACCAAAGTGATATTGGAAAAAAGAAAGGGTACTGATGGTTGAGAAATGCAATATTAGCAGTCAAGTGGCACTGCAGGGCAATAGAATCACTGCAATGGTAGCTGTAATGTACTGGGTGTTATTACGTACAACAAACAGCAATAATGAAAGGAAAAGATTGTATGTTTATATCTCTCCACGCAATAGGAGAAATGCAATATTAGAACTAAAATGCACTGATATTATTAGAATAACCAATATCATTAATATAGTAATACACTAATAATAGAAAACCAATGCACAATTTTGTTTACATTTCAAAATGTCATAGCTAACAATATCAAGAAGCTGTGATATTGATATAGATTTTTAGAAAATCTATTTAACAAACCTATTTAGAAAAAATAATAACAGTAACATATTGCCCAGCATCGGTCACGATACACTTCGATCTTGTAAATTCGAAAGCTCATTCTTATAATCAAATCTCATAAAATCGAATAATCATTCTTATAATTAAATATTGTAATAATCTCACAAGAATCGTTAGAAAAAATATCATGGTCATTTCCTTTACTTTTACTGCTTTTTACATCGGTTAGAATACCAAAGTACTCAAAGGTGTCCAAAATGTCAGTTACTTTGAAATCGGCAACAAGGAAACAATGACTTTTCAGTACTTCTGCATTAATTAAAGAAACCTTCGGCAATTGGACAAAACCGTAGACTGGTGAATTGTGCACAATTTTTTCGTGAAATGCTCACGACTTAATGGATCTATTCTCTGTCATTTGGCGTTTCGTTTGCCGGTCCTAATTTTGATAAAAATTAAGGCTGGTCAAGTTTTAATAACGATTTCAGGTCGAATTAATCTGTCTACTTATGTATAATCCAATCAGATGGGAAAGGTTTAGGATATTGTCTACAAATAATAAAGACTTGGTAACTTATTTAAATAGGTTTATGTGTGTTTTGTATTGTTATTATACTTAATTGACTCAATTAAAAATGGTTAAATTTGTTAATGAGATTTCGGTACAAGGGCTTGCGACGGCCGCTGATGAATCATTTTCATGAGTTGTGTGCACATATGCATTTATCATAAATCTCCAAAACAATCGCTTCGCTCGTGTTTGGACGTAGGAAAATTCAAACTGTTTTAACCAAAGTTTAATAGACACAACACCAGAGGACTCTGATAAAAAATTACCAAATGCTTTAATATCTTCCATTGTCATTCAAAGGCTGGTAATATTGAAGCAGTTTATCACTGTGATCATCAAGTAGTGATCATGTTCTTGCTGACTATAAATCTATTTGTCATGAGTTTAGATAGCTCTACATAGCGGTAATATAATAGCGTATGATATCTGAATCCCATAGGGATGGCGTGACTGTACCATGTGGAAGGCTTAAGGAGACGGGTATAGTCAACTCATCAGGTTATACGCTCCAGTACAATGAGTACATAGTCTATAACACCAACCAGATCAAGATGAAATATCTTCTCAAGGTCAAGTTCAACTTTCGCCACTAACTTCTTCCATAGCAATGCCAACTAGGCCCAATTGCTCTAGTTCTTTTTGTCAGTTTTTTTTAAATATCTTGTGTTATGATTTTTAGGCTTGGTTCTTTTATAGATTGGTGCTTTTTAACTTTTTAGATTATTTCTGTTGGCACTATTGCACATTGTTCTATTCTTTACTGCGTAAATGAGAATAACAGTTAGCAAGCTACTGCTGCCACTTGCTGTTAGTTGCCACTCGATGTTAGTTGCTCACAGTAAATGCTATCAAAATTTCTTTCAAACAGAAAATCAAAACTTTGCTAGGTTTTCTTATTATGTAATTATTATATAAAATGTATTTATTTGGCTAAAACTTATGACACAGGATATATGCACACAAGGAGAAAACTTACTCCCATTTTGTTCAGTTTGGACACACTCCTCCCCTTTCAGTTTTGTTATGATAAGCCGAATAGCCTTTGATTTACCTGCAGCATTATGAGTATTTGATTGGACAGTCAGATAATAAATGCGTTCAACCGAAGTTATGACCGCATGTGAATTGATACGATGGAAACATTTCAACTGTTATTGCCAATGTCATTTACAACTTTTATGTTACTGTTATTTGAATGCCCCCTTTAATAGAAAGGTTGAAAAATACAGCATGACCCTTTAATTGAACATCACCTCTATTATACCGCCACATTGACATTCATTGTTTGATCTTTACGAAACCGTAATAGAAAGTTATCAGTAGAAATCACCCCCAAAATGCTAGGCCTACTAATAATGACTCGGTTACATCAGTTGCAATTAGTTCTTTCGTTGCTGCTGTAGTGGTTGCCATGGTTTCAGGGGTTTCATGGTCTCTGAAGACAATTGATCGACCTCAAACCATAACAGTCATGTACAACTTTTATTGTATTTACTAGGTAAATCAGACACACTGATTCCGATTTTGTACTCAAAATAAAGATTAGCCCACTAACTTTCAAAGTAATAAAGGCTTTTTTACAGCGTTTTAATGTCGGTTTCGAAAACAGCACAATCGGCACAACAAGCTCCGCCCATAAATTCATAACGTAACCTAGCTTTTTAAGAACAGAAGTTACGTAGGGATGTTTAGACTGATTTAGAATAATAGAGATGGGTGTTTTAAAATCCATTAATATCTAAGTTCAGCCTTAAAAATAATCTCAGCCTTTTTTGAAAGGTAGATAAGCTATTTAACACTGCATATTTAAAAAAAGCGCGATAACATCGCTAGCTTGTGATAAACCACGCTTTTTGAGCTCATTTTTCTCAGCATTCATCCTATTTAAACATCATGTAACAAGCTACGAGCAATTTTAAATAGTTTGTATACCTTTCAGCAAAGACAGATTATTTTACAGGCTGGATTTGGATAATAATGAGTTTTAAGACACTCCTCTCTATTATTCTAAATCGGACTAAACATTCTTCTGTTTCTGAAAAAGCTAGGTTTTGTCACATATTTATGGGCGGAGCTTGTAATGCCGATTGCGTTGTTTTCGAAACGGATTTTGAAATGCTTTAAAAAAGCTTGAATGACATTGACAGGTTAGTGGACCAATCTTTATTTTGAGTACAAAATCGGAATCAGCGTGGCTGATTTACCTAGACACTACTATAAAAGTTGTACGTGACAGTTATGGTTTAAACCCTACTGACTTTGAATACGAGTGTAATTCTGATAATTTTGATGATCAATCTTCTTCCAACTCGAGTAAATCAAAACATGCAGGGAACCCTCAGTCGTCATATTATATTGTATCAAATACATGTCTATTTAGACTTGATACAAGTGGCAGACTCAACACCACCCGGGCTAGTTATTAGTTTAACATAACCTTGATATCCAGTTTTCTTCAAAAATGATAACCCATTGGCTCTCCATCAATGTTTTGCTGAGCGTGTCTAGTCTGCAAAACCTGATACTATATTGATTACACTGGGCAACCAAGTTGCAATGTATTTTCGCTCACCGAATTAAATTGGTTATTCTTTATCGGGTTTTTGTGCTAAATACAAATATTGTCATAAAAATCAAGAGGATTTTGGTTAGCAAGCTAAAGGAGATCGTTCGATCCTTGACCCTCTGTTCAAAGATATTGCAACTCTAGACTTGCTGCATAGGAAATACCATTTCTCTTGACAAATGGAAAAACCCAGGGAAACACAACTGTCCTGTTGGTATAAGATGGTAAACCCTTAGAAAGAACAAGCCAAATCGGTGCAATCTACACGTAGAAGATCGCCGACTTAATCACTTTTTGAGGATGATACTTGCCAGTGCATAATAATGCTGCTGCAATTTAAAACATTGTCGATATGGTGACTTATCACAAATGAGGCTCGCTGGTGCATTGCAAATTCTAGTACCGGTGTAGACGATTGCTAGCTAGGCAATGCTTGTAAAAAGATCCAGAGGATGTTGTAATTTGTTTTGTATTGTGCATAAGAGTAAATATAATCATACATCCAAAAGCATTTATACCCCAGAGAGCAGGCCTTAGAAAGTTCAAGAGGGTAAAGCAGACGTGTCAACTATTATGATTTGCAGTTAGTAGAAAACAGGCCCCGCCCTCAACACTTGATTACATAAATTCTAGTCTTATTATACACATCTAATGGCTACACCTAAACACGAAGAAGATAAATAAAGATATACATTGTATTGTTTATACCAGTTCACACCAAAAAGGCTGATTAGCACTCAGTTTTGAGATATAGCAATTTTAAAAGTATGGGTTTTATGACAAACTACAGCAGCAAACCAGGCTTCAAATACAAGATTTGACACAAGTAGGCAACCATTCCTACATATCAGATGCAGACTAGTACAAACACGCAATGTTTGTAATCCTGGTAATTCATTGACTATTTATTTTATATTATTGATAATGTTATTTCAATTAGAATTATTATCATTGATAATATTAATAAGAGGAGAAAACAATTACGCACAATAAAATATGAGGTGGTTACATCGATGTAAGTATTCACCTTCTTGCTTAGGCTCCCTAACTCAAAAATGAATGAGTAAAGTAAACCAACATACACTCGTGCATCTAATGACCCGACTTTGCTATTGTCCTTCACCTTTACAGAGTTTAGTGAAAAGTAAATTACATGAATGGCGTGTCAACTTTTTGTGGTACACATTACGGAAATTTTGTTTTGGTGATACAGTACGGGTGATGGAAGAGCAAGATAGAGCTTGAGAGGAGAGTGTCATATCCTCTTTTTATATCTATTGCCTCGCGGTACCCATCTTTCCATGACTCCGTACGGCCACCGTACCTACCGACCCGTACATTGTGTCCTTCATGGTAAACTCTCTTGACATCAGTGCCAATGTACAGCAGCAACCGAAGTTGCTTTTGACGGAACAGTTCAAAATATTTCCATTAAGACTAGCAAGGAATGCCTATTATGTAACATCGTAGGGTCATACTCTCCAGTTTTATGGCTCTATCCTGGTACACGAGATTCGTTGGCAGTTTTGTGTACAAGTTAGGATAGGATAGTTACATAGGCCTTATTACAGCGGTAATTTTATAGGCTCATATTTTTCACATATGTTGTATGCGTTATAATTATGTGTGCAGATGTTTACTCAATCATGTTTCCAAATGTCTAAGTATTTTGCCTGCCTTCTAAGAGTTATCTTATCTCATGGCACCCTTCAGTAATTACTTTGAAGCTAAACAGATTATTGCTCTAATGCAAAATTCATCACACCGGACACCTTCAGTTATGTGGAAGAAAATGTACGTTGTCTGATAGGGTAATTTTGGTGTATTCTATCTTAATTCATTTTTTGTGAACCATATACAATAAATAGTCGTTGCAAACAAATACAAGCCTGTTCAATTACTTCTATAACCCAGCATTGTCCTGACTAAATATAACCTCAACTGAATATCATCTGAAATAAGGAGAATATTGAAAAAGAAGACATAAACCCAATACCGTCTGATTACACAAAATATTTCAAATGCACTGTTAGCTCTCAGAATTTAAGTAATTTGTTGAAAGAAAGTATCAATGTAATCAATGTAATCAATGTAAGTATCAATGTAAGAAACAATGTAATCATTTTCGCAAGTGCTTCAAGAGTGAGTATTTGAACTGATGTAATGAATATGGCCACAATTATGCTGTAGTATAGCAATGTAGCCGCTTGGCGTAGTAGTTTCAAATCCAGTGCAACACAAATTTTTCATTTCAGAAGCTATAGCTGGACACACATATGACAGACCAACAAAAACACTGAAATTTCCATATACAGATAGAGGATTAATTTATTTTGGTATTGTATTCTCTTATATAAAGAGCTAACAAAGAAGAGATCAAATCAAAAGTCAGCCAACTGCTGTTTTTGCGACAAGTTGTGCCTCACAATTTATTCAAAAGTTGTGAGGTCAATTCTTGGATATGCCTGTCAGGTGTGGTCATCATATCATAAGTATTTAATAGATATGCTAGAAACTATCCAGAGGGGTGCCATAAGATACATTTTTATACTAGGTCAATTAGAAAGTGTTACTAGCTGTACGAGAGAGCATGCTATAGATCTACTCGTGGCTCGTCGACTGGAATCGGATAAAAAAATTATTTAATATGTTGAATGTGGTCAATATGACCTAGGCGTAAATGATTGCACCTCTTTTAATAAATCGTATTCTACCCAAAAAGGTACTGTCTGTCACTTCTCATTATCGCTTGGACCAGTTCAAGTTCTCATTCTATAATAGAACTAGCTGTGCTACCCGGTGTTGCCGGAGTAATAAAAAAGTCTTTGGACAAAAAATTGATTTGTATTTAACATATTCCAACATGTGCCATTCTAACTTTCAAACTACATATCATGAGAAAAGTTTTTTGTGTAGTTGAAATAATTTAATAGAAAATAAAAACAACTGTAAAGGTTTTCAAACTTTGCCCAATAATTGTAACTTTCAAACTTCATATCATAAGGAAAAGGGTTTGGGCAGGTCAAATAAATTTCAAAACATAAAAAAACTATGAAGGGGTTTAGATATAAATGAGAAATAATTAGCAAGAAATAGCTAAATTAAGTCGGTTTTACTACGAATACAATAAAGGGTGATTCGGTAATAATACAATTCTTACGAACTGGAAAAAACAAAATAAAAATCCTGAATATGTTGAATTAATAATAACAATAATTGTACAATGTCCATGTACAAATTTAGCTATTGGCCTATGGCCAGCCATTTTACTGAAAGATGCCGATATTATATTGCTTCATGATACAGTATGTAAACAATATTTTTTTCAATTTCAAACTCTATATAAAACAGTTTTGCTACATATTTTATTTCTCCAATATGTTAACAAACACTGCCATGCAATAAATTCAATGTATCTATACTTTGTGTATTGGTAAAGCGATGTGAAGCTACGATCGCTATGAAGTTAAAATGATCCTCTTACTCCTACTAGCTCCTTACTCTTACAAAACTATTACTTTCACAACCATCACAGTGAGTGTTGCTATTTCACTTATTTGTGTAGTCACAAAAATCTGAATCGGCTATGATGCCATCAACATAAGTAATTATCTGTTTTCTAACTAGGGAGGCACTTACATAAAACTCGCACAAAAAATGTTCATTTTTGGGTAATGTAATCTAATTAAAATTCTTGCATAGAAGTGTGTGCATTTCAAAAAGGTTACTGTTCCACCAGAAGATATCCTTCACAACTTTGAATACGGCAATACTATTATCTCTTGATACTGGTACAAATGTAAAAATGAGATATCGTACTTTGTCTGACCGAAAGGTGAGAGAACATTGAGGCTCTTTTCATGAATACAGTATACATGTCCGCGCCGGAAGATTATAGTAATTGAACCTTACGGAAAAAAGTTATTAACAGGGCCGTCGCATCTGTAAAATAAACAGTGTACGTTCAAGCTATATCTATAGCAGGAATGCATACAGACATACATACGACGACATAAGACAAACGAAACACTTCAAGAAATGTATGTATATATATATATATATATACATATATATATATTATATATATATATATACATATATATATACATACATATATACATACATGTACATGTATATATACATACATATATACATATATATATATATATATATATATATATATATATATATATATATATATATATATATATATATATATATATATATATATATATATATATATATATATATATATATATATTACCTTTTTATTAGATGGACTGGCGCAAGCGCCATAGTAATAAATTGCAAATAATGCCTTGTTGCATTTTAATGAGAAAGTAATAGGCCGAAAAGAAAAACTGAATTTTTAAATCTTTTTATTTAATTCAATTACTTTAGCTAATTAAATATCTATGTAATACCTGTGGCATTTTCTAGTACCTAAATCAATACAAAAATGAGGTTGGTTTCTTATAAGACACATCCTAAAACTGAGAGGGTAACCTTAGAGCTTTAAATGTTTTTTCTTTTTGTAATAGCCAATTAAAGTCTACTTCATAAATCGATGGGCTCAAAGTTAAAGGCGCTAATAAGGAAAAGATAAAATCAAAAGTCTGTTGAGTCAAAAGAGTCACCAAATACTGTTGTTTTTGGTGACTTGAAGTTTCTGGTACTTACATACATACAAAAATGTTGGATTCTTATCAAATACACCCTGAAATGTAGAAGGTAACCTTAGATCCTTAAATGTTTGTTTTTGTAATAAACAGTTGAAGTCTATTTCATAAATCATTGGGTTCCAAGTTGATGTCGACCTGACAGTTTAGAAATTGTTATGTTAAAAATTAATTAAAAATGACTTCTACCTTTAACCACTATTGCTACTCTGTTGCACCATTGTTGCGGCATGGAATACCTGAGTTGTTGACATATATTAACAGTTGATTAGGCAGCTCTTCAGTAGAGAGCAAGTTTCAACTTACTATATAAAAATTAATAGTCTAAGAATAATATTAAATATATTGTGAAAAACACTGGCAATTCATACATTGAGGATATTTTAAAATGTCAATCTCAAAATGCAATTATGTTATTGGAGCTTGAAGAAAACAGCAGAGAAATGCTTATAATACAATAAAACTTATGTGAATAAAAATTAGGGTAGTCAATGGAAGAGCATTTAGTTGGTTTTATCAAAAAAAAAGATAACTCCCACACTGGGTGTAACTCATACATGGCTAGGGGTATGACTCAGAACAGTATAATTACTTTCTTTTTTGCTAGCTGGTGGAGCTGAAGAGGGAGCCCGCAATGTTGTTGTTGTGTAAGTAACTGTCACGCACTTATCTTTGTCAGCTGCTGTTTGGCAGCAGGCTCTTGATTTTTTCAAGAGGCAAGAGTTTTTTCAGGTCGTACCTGAAAGCCTGAAGTATTACCAACAGCTGAACACAAAGTATTTGAGCATGTATTCTCAGTACTTTGGTTTAGTACCTGAATTGTCACATGGTTCTGTTCCATTCGACTCTATAATGTTTCTCATTAAAATGGCACACTGTCACAATCGTAGCAGGAACAGTGTACAATACAGAAAAAATATCGATTCTTATTACAAGCTTTTCTAACTTTTTGTCCTAGGATGACCTTTCTGCTGGATCGCATCTCTTATTCGAAAAAGGCTGACAAAAGCCAGCAACTAAAAAAAGAAGTACCAAGCAGAAGATACAATATAAGACGCCTTTAAACAAATCCTCGTAGATTAGGCATGTTTTGGTTTCCAGCGTACAATATTCCTGTGACATGGTCCCCATCGATGTTGTTAGTAGCTATGATCGCAATGGCCTTAATATATGGCACGAGTCAGGCGATGAGATGGAAATACCGTAAATAGCTAGAAATAGCTTCTTGAGCCCATTTGAGGCCCGCTGCAAGAAGCCAGACGAAGGTCACAATCACCCACTATGTGGAAGAAGCCATTTCAAAAAATGGACTAAAAGGAATACAGCTATGGAAAAGGCAGGGCCTGTTGTCTCATATCTAATAACTTCACTATTTCATGCTACAGCCTGAGGAGCACCAATCATACTCCTCAGCACCCGATGATGAGTATGATTGGTCTCTCCAGATACTCAAACCTTTGCGTGTCTATAAAGAAGGTGATGACTGTGAGAGGAGTTGATATACAGTGGAGGATCCTCCAAAACTGACCCCGAATACCACAAACTTACTTGCTCCTGTAAAATAATCTCCATGGCAGCACATGGAGCAGTCGGATACTCCGGCTATGCTGACTTTGTTGTAGTAATGTGACTCTACATATAATGGCACCCACTTACATGCACCTACATACTTACAAAGTGCAGTTATGAGGTTTAAAGTTGCAAAGCGACTCACATTATAGAAACGTGAAGCCTAGCAACTTAGCAATGATCACTACTAGTGATACCTTTCTTCTTGTGGTTGTGTCTGGTAGAAAGTTTTGCCAATTTTAATCTGGAAACATGCTGACAGCCAGACCATCTCAAAAATCAAAAATCTATTCAAATGATAACAAAACTGTGTTTTTAACAGAATCACCATTGCTGGTTTTTGCTTCTCACAACAATTTTTTTGAATCTATCAACTTTTTGATCATCTTCATTTTATTAATGTAAATAAGAGTGTACTATCAAAACTGTCAGCACTTTTATTGTTACATTTTAGTCAAACTGCTACAATACACTTAGGTAAGCAGCACATAGCCACACTTCTGATTTGTAAATAAAAGCAATTATGTTACGCTTTAGATAATTGTAGCTAAAATAGGTGGCTTTTGTCGCGTGAGAAAAATAATAAATAAATATATAATATGTAATAAATAAAAGAATATAATAAATTTAAATTATATAATGTATTTTAAATTATATAAATATACTTTTGTTGTTGATATGATGTATTTCCAAATTACTCGTAGTGTTGTGCAAAGCTATAGCTTTGTCAGTGGAGAAAATTTAATAATATTTTATAAATACAAATGTATGTATATAATTATTTAAACTAAATGAAAGTTTTAATAAAATGTTAATAAAATGATTTAATAAAATGTAACTTTTAAATGCAATCGTGTTTTTGTGTGGTTCTATATAATGTTGTGTAAGGTAGCACTCCTGAGTGATTTTCTCACGTAACAAATAAATTTTTTGAACTGGCAAGGTGGCTCATCCTGCCAGGCAAAAAAATGTTCTCTATATCAATCAACTGTCAAATCAATCCTGCCAATTTGTGTATGATCTGTTTCCGTATTTGCAATTCTGACACAATTTGTCTTCCCCTGAATATTTTATACTTATCTGCCAGCTCAGTAGTTGTCTTGCCTCGCTTGGGCACCGATGTATGTTCTTCTGTAGAATGAGTGTTAGCCACCGTTGTTTTAGCAGTATATAGCCTCTTTCGGGCGTCAATTTCAAATGCTGGTTGCAAACTCAAATATTGTTGTCGTATCAGTAATAGATTGGCCTATCTCAGGCTTTGATATAAAGTATATTTATCAATAACAAGCCTCCCTTGGGCATAAAACGAATAAAAAAAATCGTTCAAATAATTCGTAGTATAATAAGTGTATATCTCGTCACAATGAGTGGTAAAAAATGTGTCCTCAGAAACGTACAAGTATTATCGTAGTATTCAGCCAAATGGCTTTATCTCCTCGAGGTAAAAAAGTAGTAAAAGCGGTATACAATTTCACCAACGTGGCCTCCCTGGCCCGCTCTCTCTGGCCTCTCCTCTCTCTGTCTTAATCACTCTCAGAGGCTCCTTATATACAAGCCGTCTGAGAATAACAACTTTTAATTGGCTTCTAGTCAGCATTTTGCAAACTTTGTGCAATTGCTGACTAAGCATATCGCAACGGATTAGCTGTGGTGGAGCGTCTCAGCTCATCCTTTTTTGAAGCTCATGATGTTTGCAAAACTTAGCCAATTTTTGGAGTGTAAAATTTATAAAAGTGTATGTATCTCTTCTGTTTTTAGCTTTAAAAATCTAGAAAAATTCTGGAGTATGTATTTTGCTCCATTCTTTTATTATTTGAGGCTCTGCTTGCTGCTAGAAGCCAGCTACTTGGGAAATTCCATGATTAAATGGAATCTCATGGAGACATAGTTGAAACGACTGGTTTTCATGAGTTTGATAGTTTCTTAAGACTGCTTTGGCATTACCAGTGTATAATAAAACAAAAAATAGCATAAAAAAGAAAATTCAGAACTAACATAAAGTAAAAGCATAAAATACAAAGATTAAAGTGTAAGCTCAAGCCATGCAGTTATTATTTATGTGACATGCTCTTTTTATTGTAGCTCGGGGATGTAGGCTCTCTTCTACTCTGTACAGGCTCTCTATAGGATTGGATGGCTGCTCAGCTATCACGTCTCTCTTTACAATGTTTATGCAATATTTTGATGTGTTATGTTGAATCTGAATAAGTATATAAATAAATGTATATATTACAGTGAGATACAGTGATTTGTGGTTTTCCTGTCTAGTTAGCATCTGACATCCTTTAAGGTGGTCTGTCTGTTGTGTTAAGATGAATAGGTCATTAAATTTCATTTCTGTGTGTGTTGTTGTCATTACAGGTCATAGTAGTTTTTGGTTTCCTTGTCAAAATAGGTTTGCCTGGTTTCTTCCAGAACTGATATCTGACACTTTGAAAGAATCATTTGTACTTGTTTTTTCTATTATCGTATTAGTATTTTTGCTATATTTTTGCTATTTAACCCTTTGACGAGTTCTCTTTTATAACGTTTTTGTTTTGCAAATAACATAACATAGCAAGCATGTACTAATATCCAACATGTGGCACATGTTATAGTTTTACTGAAAACTTACTACGACTTGAAGTTTCAATGATTTAATTAGAAGTTGTCTTCTCTTTATTTAACGACTATAATAATTACTTTTCTAATTTTGTATAGCCTCAGATTGAAACTGATGCGCTTTAAGCTATGAAAACAGGGTTGTTTAAAAGGTGAATTATGAAGAACCTGAGCTAATATTGTGGTATTTTCAAACAGTTTGCATGCTTGTTACGCGATTTTCGGTAGTCATCTTATTTTTTGTTGAGTCAACTATTAAAGGTTTGTGTCTAACCCTTTGTATTTTTCTTTTTATTGTGTTTTTAAATATGTTTACTTGTTTTCAAAGCATTATCATCACCTTGAATAATACTTTAGGAATAATACCTTGACTTGACGTTTCCCAAGCGATCGATCGTACACTACCGTAGTGAATTTTCGTGACACTTCTGACGCAAGTTTTAGTCGGTTGAGCTATAGGTATATATGTCTATAATTATTCATCCCTTCTGTGGAGATAGCAGATTTTGCTTTGGTAATTATTTATATTCAGCAAGTGGACAACGTTCAACATTCTAGACCGGACTGAATCTCATTTGCAATGTATAAATGCACTCATCCGTGCATATGATACCCGTATGTATATCTTACCTGCGTTATTTTAATTTTCACAGTTTTAAATTAAGCACTCTTTTTATAGCTATTATATGTTTGTTCTTACTACATTGTTTTGTACTAACATAACATACTGACCTGCTTTATTGTCTCGCGGCCGCCTCAGGCGCCGCTGCGCATGTTTTTGTACATGTACACCGAGGGTACGTTTTTGGTAGTATTTTTTTTATTGAAAGTCTCTGCACTTTCTTACTTTGGTTTTAAAATAAGTATTTTAATTATACTGTGACTAGTTTTACAGGGTAAGTAAAACATTTTTTCATTTTATTTTTGTATTTTACGTCACTGCTTTTTTAATTTCCAGCTTTTCTCTTTGAGTTGCTCAGAGGTATCCGACAACTTAGTTTTTTTGTGGCAGAATGGCAAGAGCAATGATGGTAGCTCATAAAGCTAGATAAAAAATTATTGAAGTGGTTGAATCTGATCAATATGACATTGATTATGATTGAATGATTATATATCTTTTATTAGTACATATTCATTTTGAAAAGGTAGTGTCGCTTCTCATTCTCGCTTGGACCATGTCAAGTTCTCATTTTATAATGGAATTAGAATTTATTAGATGGACTGGTGCAAGCATAATCATAGTAAATTGCGAATAATTTCTTGTTTCATTCTAGTGAGAGAAAAAAGTAGGCCATAAACGAAAAAGAAAAGCAGATTTCAAATAACCTTTTTTTTGGATTCATTCATTTTGATTTTAGTCAATATCCATGTAATGCCCACGGGCATAATGGATCATCATGCCTTTATATAAAGTTTTTAACCTTTTTATAGTATAGCTTTATCACTCAGAATTCTACGGTAACAGACATTAAGAAGCACTATTGCTTGACTGTACACATTAATACCTGTTGCAAAAAGGTAACTTTACTTACCCGTTATGAGCAACGATTCATTGTAAGCCAAGTTCATATTACCGTAATCAAGCTATAATACAAATCTGCAAATTTATAAGTTATTATAAGTTCTATATTCATCTGGCCATATTCAATACCTTCCACAGTGTCTTCTGACCGCAATTCTTTTCTTGCACAGTGAACCAGTCGATGTAATTGTGCAAACAATGTTGTGTGTACTGTGTTTATTTTGAATTTTTATTATGTTTAGAAGCACCGTGTAGACAAATTAGATTTTAGTCTCAAAATACATAACATAAACAAAATTTACGTACCTTTTAAATGAAGGTATTTTGTTTATTTCTGTGTACTTCATACTGTTCTGTCAGTAGTGTCTGCTGCAGTTCTCTACTGATTACAATAATCTTGTTGGTCATATGAGTTTGAACATTTTTTATGCATTAGCTCCCATTTTTCTTCTGGCATGGGTTTATGCTTAATGTTAACTTAGTGTGACATGCTTCTTATACCCGCCAATCATTCATGGTTTCATGCCTAATGCTAGCTAAGCATGAAGCCATGATTGTTTGGCAGGTGTAATTAGTATGGCCCATCTTGTTACTAAGTATATCTACTATGACAGTGTAGCGTAGTGGTTAGCTGCTCTTCAGGAACTACTTTGGAACCTTTAGGCTTGTCTACAGTTTGACTTCGGTCGTGTCTTTGAGTTCAAACCCAGTGCAATTCCAATTATTCATTCCTACAGTTTTATCGCTAAAGCTGAATAAACAACCAACAGCTGACAAACAGACACTGAGGTTTATATATATATACTGGCTGTGCTACCCGGCATTGCCTGGGTGTTAAAAATCAGCTTATAAACAATGAGGGGTAATGAGAGTTGCCTGCCACTTGTTATTAGCCTGGTACATTGCCAATAAATAGTTTAAGTAAGCTTACTAATAAGAGCTACCACTTCTCATGACATTACACCATTACATTACGTCAAGGCGGAGATCGGTAGTGCATTTGCCTAATGAATACATCCAAGCTCGTATGGCTGAATTGGTAAGGCGTCACGCTGACAAATCGGAGGGTCGGAGAACAAATCTTCTATGATACAGATTGTTTGCTCCAAGATTTTAATAGCTATAGCTGGAACTACACACATACAGACAACTTTGAGAAGTATATATATATAGATTGATTAAATCATTCTTTAAGTGTGTAGTAAGCTCAACTCGATGTTTAAAATCGAGTTGGAATTGACATATTCAATTTGAAATTTGTTTTGTGATGAAGCTTCAAAAACTTCAGCTACCAATTGTGATGCCGTCAATTCATTTTTACATTGCCGTTGGTCAGTGCGTCTGTCTCAAGGGTAAAAGCGTTGTTTGGTACTCAACATAGTAATGTTGGACTTTTCTGCAAATCATAACCCCTAAATAGGTCTTCGTTAGCTTGTGAGTGTAGGCAGTGAATAACAACAGTTTAAAGCATGATTTTCATCTTGTTGTCCAGTTTTTGGGTGCTTGAATTTATACTGATTCATAGTGATTATTTATTGTTTTGATTGTTTATTATGATATTTATACAATTATAGTAATTTTATAAAGGAGATAAATAGTGACTTGAGGCACAGGAAAATTGCCATGCAAGTTCAGTACCGAAGTGCACTAAGCTCGTATATCGAGGTTAATTAGCTGCTGCAGTAGCATTAAAATACATTCTAGAATTACTACTTTGATAAATATTTATAGAGCTATAACAATAGACTACACAGTTAAAATGCAATATAAGTTTAAAGTGATTTAATATTAGTTACCTGTAATTTGCAGAAATACAAATATATATATACCTTGAAAACCCACGCATATCCCGAAAAAGGGTTCACATACAGTGAAACTCGGCTAACTCGACCTTCACGGGACCGAGAGGAAGTGTTTGAGTTATCAGAGTATTCAAGTTAGGAGAACACTGTCACAAGTGCATGTATTTATCAGTACATATACAAGCTATTTATAAATCAAAAGCATTAATTTGCAAGTTAAGGGCCCTCTCATGTAATGTTTTAACAATTTTTATCAGAAAGTATAAATATTTTATTATTACTTGAGATTTGTTTGTTTGTTTTAGGTGATGTGATAGCTAGGACGCTTTCGGATTAAAATAGGCAAAACATGATCGCAGTTGGAACGCTTAGAATAAAAGACATATTTTTTCTTTTGAACGTTTTAACAAAAAACAATTTTGCAGATTTTTCTTCAAGTTTATCTGAAGGTTACCTTGCTTTTCCTTGCGTTCGAAGGGCTAACCCAAGCAGATGTTTGGTAAAATTTGATATTTTTAAACCTTTAGAAAAGTCGTTAGTGAAAATATTTTGCCAATAGTGGTAATAATGACGCCTAAGAACTACTAAAAGTTGATGTTTATCTTTTTGGCTTGGAATAAAGCGATATTCTAAAGCGATAACAATCGTCTCGGTAGCCGTTAGACAAAAAACTAAAAAGCTGTTCGAGTTAACGAAGTTGAAGTCCAGTTATTTAAAGCAATTTATCATTGTGGGGGAACGGACCAAACAAATCCGTTCGAGTTTACCATGTGTTTGAGCAATCCGAAGGCGAGTTATCCGAGTTTAACTGTATATTGCTAAAATATCTTTGATTTTAATGGATACACAATAAATGTGGTGTGTGTGTGTGCGCACGCGTGTATGTGGTTCGTGTGTGTCATTTGAATGTAGTGTATATGTGTGGTGTATCTCTTTGTGTATGAGTTTGTACTTGTTTGTGTTAAAGCATTTTGTGTATGTGTGGTTGTAGTTGTTTGCGTGTTTGTTTATTCATGTGTCCTGAATTTTCATCTGTTTAGTTAGTTTATCTTTGTGTTTGCCCATTTTCCTAGTGTGTGTATTTGGTGTGCAAAGTTTTAGAACTACTGTCATGATTTTGCAAATTTTGTTTCAAATGTTGCTAATAAGCGGGATACAATGTGCTAAACATTGTTTAATTGCAACAGGATTTACAAGTAGTTTATTTGAAAGTTGCTACTACATTTAAGATTATCAAACTGCTACTATGTAAGACCGCTATTAAGCTGCTACTGTGAACTGTTGATAGAACAGTTTACGATAGATGAACAAATCAAGCACACTGCAATTACTGTTACATTTTTGTTTACTTAAATGTGTACGTGTATATGTGTATACGTGTTGGTGTGTGTTTATGTGAGTGGGCAAGTGTGAGTTTACGACTGTGTATGGACGCAAGTGTGTGTTTTTTCGATCGTATGAGTGTTTCTGGGCATGCGTGAGTTTATGTATGTGTGTGTCTGTATGTCTGTGTGTGTTTCTGTGCATGTACTGTATATGTTCATGTACATGGGTTTGTGTGTTAGATACCTCTTGAATAGTGTATGTTTCATAATCATGAATCTCGTTGAAACGATTGATCTAGTGATCTTCATGTAAGTGTGTGTCAGTGCCAGGGCTGTATCCTCCTATACTGCAGCTACTGCCATGGCAGTACCATTTTTGAGGCTCAAAATCTCGGAATTTAACACTCTCTCACACAATCTCTTGATTTTAACACTTTTGCTGGGGAAATGACCACCATGTCATTTATCGATTGCGTGGGGAAATGGTAGCCTGGGCATGGCTCTCGTGGGGAATCGGGAGAGAGCGCCTGAGGCACATAGCGAAAAAAAAGTAAGATACTTCTGCAAAACGAGTAACATATGTTACATATGACGCTCAGACTGATACTAATGAATGCGTGTCGATAGATTCAGATCTCACGATGTATTAGATGTGGTGCGTTTAAAAGCCTATCGTCGTGGTCATGTGACTTGATCTAGTGAAAGGCCCTATGTTTTTGATAGGCTGGGTAGTTATGTAATACCCCATTTGATAACAAAACGATAAGAACCATAGGTTACTATTCTCTTGCGTTTTCAGGTTTGCAGTTTCATTTCATATACTGATAAAAATTGGAGCGATTCAAAAATCATCTATCAAAGCTAGGCATAGTCACGCTTAGACCAAAACAGTCTCAAGCTTCACAACATATTATCGCAGGTTTTGAATAATTTATAGTTCATCCTACTGGCTTCGGAAAAAGTATTTGCATTCAGATAGCACTGTTTTGCAGTGGTAGGTCCGAGTTGTTCATAGTAACTGTTGCGAGTAATTACAGTTTTTACTAGATAAACTTTTCTTTATTAGCAGCGTGCGATTCATTTTTGTTGTTCTATTGCTATTCGTTTGTATTGTTATTGTGAAAATCTTTTATTCAATTGATTTAATTTTTGATTATAATTAAATCAAAACCTAATTAATTAAACATATAAAATAATATAACTCCTGTGGTTGATTTATTATGCAACCAACATTTCATACTTACCAACCAGCGTTTGTTTGCTGCCAATTCAGATTAAAAATAATACATAATACTCGCGAAGATTATAAAAAGACCGTCACATGATACTCCTTCGGAAATAACGATTGTGATATTAGCGACTGCAGAAGTCGACTTTTAGAGTTGTCTTCCCCGCGTGTTGCTATGTGTCCCAGGCTCTCTCTCCCAATCCCCCACGAGAGCCATGCTCAGGCTAGGGAAACGGTATTTACGTCACTTTTAGTAGACATGAAGTTTATAAAGCTGCCGTCTCGTAACGTTAAACAAAGGATATGAATGCTAGTAAGTTTTAAATATCATCAACAAGATATTAGTCAATAAATTAAGATATGAAACGATCATCAGAAAGGCGTTGCTTTATGCTAAAGAAATCGCGCCTTGGAAAAGAATAAAAACTGGAAATACCAGTCAACATCGGCTCGACTTTCAAAACGGAAAAATAAAATATTATTTGATTCTCCGATTGTAAGTGATTTTTGGTGTGATTAGAATAACAATAATTCAGATGAAAGAACTGATGTAAACTTTTTAGACTTATAATATTTGGAATATACAGAGAAAAACAATCGTTATGGTAGCTCGCACGGCAACGTTATAGCGTTGGACTTTGCCGAAAGGAATGCTTCCAAGCATTTCATACAGAGACAATTGTACATGGTTGTATTTTTGTAGTAGTAGATATGTAAATGAATGCTTATGTGCAAAAAATTTTGTTCACAGAAATGAATTATTTGAGCTATGCATGTAACATGCATAGCTCAAACTTAAATCTACTATTTGCTCAGTATTATAGACTATAGTATAAGTGCATTATTTTTAACATGGTGATCTATTAATTTTACTTTTTAACTTTAAAATATTCTTTAATTAAATTGTTTCATAGGAGACTACTCGTCTCCTACACCATTCAGCATTGTACCTGGTGATAATTCTACCTCATGCTAGCTGTGGCCAACCCCTTTAGCAGCTCCCATTCACATTATATTTTTAATGAGCGTTGCTAAAGACAATCTCAATAAACAGTTTTATATTTAGAAAACTGGATTGTAATGTCAAATTTTCTGTTGGAACATGTGCCCCATCAGGAGCCAAGTGTGCTAGATTTGCACCATTTTGACTAGTTATACTAAAATATTTTCCGGGGGAGAACCCCCAGCCCCCCTACCGAAAGGGCGCTCGATACCCCTCTTGGACTTTCCCCGCAGTACCATTTTCCAACAGGTGGATACTGCCCTGATCGGTGCGTGGTGCTATTTGTGTGCCCAAGAGTGTTCATTTGTGTTTGCGTACTGGGTCTGTGTTCATATGTGTTTCACTGTTTATTTTTGTGTATTTATTTATGTACACTGGAGTGCTGCTTTATGTCTTTGTTTGTTGCTGTGTGTTAGTTGGTGTAAATGTCTGTGATTGCTTGTGTGCTGCTCTGTCTTTGTGTTTTTGTTTGTGTGCTTGTATGTGCGTATGTCTGTGTGTGCCTGTGTGTCTGCGTATGCTTGTGTGTTCCTTTGTGTGTTTTTGTGTGTGTGTGTGTGTGTCTGTCTGCTTGTGAACAAGTACGCAATTGTCTGTCTGTGTGAGTGTGTGCTTTTGTGTGTATCTGTGCATATGTTGCGTATTTGTGTATCTGTTTGTGTTTTTGTGTGAGTCTCTATCTGTATATGTGTATGTGTTTGTATAGGTTTGTCCGTTAGATTAGATATTCCTTAAAAGTGTAGGTTTCGTAGTCATTATTCTCATTGAGAAAATTGTGTGTTTGTGTTAACAAGACGTTTGTGTGTGTGTCTGTAAGCAATTATATGTATTTGTATCTGTGTGTGTGTGTGTGTGTGTGTGTGTGTGTGTGTGTGTGTGTGTGTGTGTGTGTGTCTGTCTGTGTGCGCTTGTTTGTGTTTTTGTTTGTGTGTGAGCATCCCTGCATCTGTTTGTGTGGCTGTATGTTTGCCTGGCTATGGATGTGTGAGTGTTTGTGTGTGTGTCTGAGTGCGTTTGACTGGTTGTGTGTCTGCATGTGTGCATGCAACCAGGTCTTATATGTTTTTGTGTGCATGTCAACGTGCATGTGTGCGTGCATGTGTTAGTTGACTCTTGCAAGGATGGGTATATGTGTAGATCCAATACGCAATGAGATTCTGTGAATATCAGTAGAATAATTTTTCTGCGGTTTTCTGTGTGTTTATTGTGTGTTTTGTGTGTTCGTGCGCATGTGTGAGTGTGTGCGTGTGTGCGTTTGTGTGACTCCGTGTGCGTTTGTCTATCTGTGTTTGTTTTTGTGCCTGTTTTTTTGTGCCAAAATTAGATTCTGCTTAAAAATTTGGTCTTCGTAATTATGACTTTTGTCAAAACTTGTTGGAACTCTTGTTGACTCTGTGTGAGTGTGTGTCTGTGTTTATGTGTATCTGTGTTTATGTGTATCTGTGTTTATGTGTGTCTGTGTTTATGTGTAACTGTGTTTATGTGTGTCTGTGTTTATGCGTTTATGCGTGTCTACGTTTATGTGTATCTGTGTTTATGTGTGTCTGCGGCTGTGTGAGCTATTGTTACATACCTGTTGGCATATCTGCACTTGCGTGTGTGTGCATACATGTTTTTTTCTGTCCATACCTGTTTCTGTGTGTGCGTTGGTTTACCCATCAGATTAGTTAATCTTCAAAACTATAGGTTTCTTGATCATGAATGTCATTTGATAGCTTGTGTCTCGTGTGTGTCTATGCCTGAATTTGTGTCTGTGAGTGCCTTTGTTGATGTGTATGTGTGCGCGGTTGTGAGCAGGTATATAAATCTGTGTCTGTCTGTCTCTGTGTTTGTATGTCTATCATTAGAGTTAGTTACACCCCTCTTCAAACATCTTTTCAAATGTTGTAGATGGGGTGAAACTTTGTTCAATCACAACGATATTTTTCAAGTCTCTCAAAGGGTTACCACAGCCTTCTAGAACAAGCTTTTAACGCGAAAGTCTAAGGTACATTAAGAATAATAAATTGTTTCTGCCACCAATCTGCTACTGTAAACTTTTGATAAAACAGTTTGCGATAGATGAACGGATCAAATACATTACTGTTATTAGATATTTGTTGAAATATATATGTGTGCCTGCGCAGTTTTGAACAAGTATATGAATGTGTGTATGTCTGTCTAGTTAGTTGCCGCTAGCAAGGATGAGTATATGTGTAGATCCACCATGCTACAAGATTCATTGAATATCAGTAGAATAGTTTTTGTGTCATACCATAAAAATGAGTTTAATCACAAAGTTGACAGTACTGGCATACTGTCATACTATCAACATCGTATTGTGTAGGCCTTGTAAATAACAGGACCAGCTGTAGATGAATGGATTAAACACATTGCAATAATCACCACTAGTGAATATTATGATATTTATACAATTATAGCAATTTTATAAAGGAGATAAATAGTGCCTTAAGGTACAGGAAAACTGCCATGCAAGTTCAGTAGCGGAGTACACTAAGTTTATATATCGATGTTAATTAGCAGCTGCTGAGCATTAAGAGACATTCTAGAATTACAGCATTGATAAATATTTATAGAGCTATAACAATAGACTACAGAGTTAAAGTGCAATATAAGTTTAAAGTAATCTAATATTAGTTACCTATAATTTGCAGAAATACAAAAATACCATGGAAACCTAAGCATACCCCAAAAAGGGTGCACATATTATGAATGAGTAATGAGTATGGTGTATGTGTGGTGGGGTGGTGGTGCGTGTGAGCGGTTATGTGTGTGCATGAATTTGTGTCATTTGAATGCAGTGTGTGTGGTGTATCTCTTTGCGTATGAGTCTACTTGTTTGCGTATAAGCATTTTGTGTATGTGTGGTTGTAGTTGTTTGTATGTTTGTTTAACATGTGTCTGGAATTTTTAACTGTTTAGTTATTTCATTTGTGTGTTTGTGCATGTGTGTTTGTGCATGTGTGTTTGTGCGTGTGTGTGTGTGTGTGTGTGTGTGTGTGTGTGTGTGTGTGTGTGTGTGTGTGTGTGTGTGTGTGTGTGTGTGTGTGTGTCGTGTACGCGTGTGTCTAATGTGGGTATATGGTGTGCGTGTGTGAAGTTTTAGAATTGCTGTCAATATTTTTCAAACATTGTTTCAAATGTTGCTAATAAGCGAGATACAATGTGCTAAACATTGTTGAATTGCAACATGATTTTCAAGTCTGTCAAGAGATTAACTTGATTTTCAAGGACCAGTGTTTAATTTGTAAGTTGCTATTACACTAAAGACTATCAAGCTGTTACTATGTAGGACCACTATCAAGCCGCTACTGCAAACTCTTAATATAACATTTTGTGATAGATGAACGAATCAAATCCATTGCACTTACTGGCACATATCTGGTTACATAAGTGTATGCATGGGTGTTGGTGGGTATTTGTGTGTGTGTGTGCCTGCAAACGTGTGTGTGTGCATGTGCGTGGGTGGGTATTTGTGCGAGTGTCTGTGCAAGCGTGTGCGTTAGTGTTGGGTCAGTATTGGGTTATCCGCTCTTACCGATACCGAGGGATTCTCGGTATCCGAAGAAAACCAATAATTTTCGGTGACAGCTAGGTATCCGCGGCCGGTTTGATATCATTGGTATTTATCCGTTAAAGCCTACCGGTAAATGGTTATACGGATATCCGGAGAGATTTTTGAAACGCTTCGTGACGAACATGTTAATCTCAGCACGCATTGGCGAGCAAATTCTACGAAAATTTCCCTGCTTACTGTATCTATTATTATATTACGTTACATTGATAATGCCACCAGCCTCAAAGGTTTGGGAGTTCTCCACAGATGGGAGGATGTATAAAGACTCTAACGGGACTGGACTCTAATTGGACTGCGTATAATCATGTGATTACATTACCTGATTACAATGTGTGATAGTAAGATTTCTGTAAACTGTTTCAGTATATTTAACAAAGAGAGCCCCTTGCCATTATCTATCTGTTCTTTATTATACATAACGTTTGTATCAATAACTATATTTTTTAATTGAATAAACAATGAAAACATATATTATGAAAATTATATTTCCATCTTTCTTTTCTTTTTTGGCTTTCTAAAACAAGGAGTCTCTTTGCCGCAACAATATACTGCTGACTAAAGAATGTTTTCTTTGCACAGGCTATTTTTTGCACAACGATAAAAGTTGTTCGAGACAGTTATGATTTAAAGTTTAAACCATTAAACTTTAAACCATTTAAGTAAAGACACACTGATAACCACATACTGAACATTAGTACCGACAATGCCGAACTTTCTTAGTTGGCCAAGGATACCGAAGATGGTAAATACCGAGGATACCGATACCGGGAAAACCGATAAAAATGTGCTATAAAAAAGGATATCCGATCCGGCACTAAATTAGATACCGGCCCAACACTAGTTTGTGTGCACGCGACTGCGTGCATTTGCGCATATGTGTCTGTCTGTGTTCATGTGTGTGTGTCTCCGCTCTTGTGAGCCAGTATATGACTGTGTGTCTATCACTGTGAATATTATTAGAATTACTGACATCGCCTGCAATAAAAAATCTAAACGTTGCAGTAACGTTTAGATTTAAATGTTTAGATGCAAAAAAAGTTTAATAAATGTTGCAGACACGCGAGATTCAATGGGGGAACTTTGTTCAATCACAAGATTTTCAATCTGTCAAGTGGCTACCATAATCTTCAAGAACAAGTTTTTAACCTGAAATTTGAAGGTACATTTAAAACTATTAAATGTGTTTGTTTGCACGTGTGTGCGTGTGTATGTGCATGCATGTTGGTGTGTTTGTGGGTGCGCTTGTGGGTGTGTGTGTGCGCGCGCTTGTGTGTGTGTGTGTGTGCGCGCGCTTGTGTGTGTGTGCGTGTGTGTGTGTGTGCGACTGTGTGTGCATGCAAGTGTGTGTCTGTTTAATCGCCTGAGTGTGTTTCTGTGTGTCTCTGTATGTGAGTTTGTGTATTTCTGTGCACGTTTGTGTATTTCTGTGCATGTTTGTGTCTGTACACCTGTGTGTGTTTGTGTATCTACGAGTTTGTGTGTGTGCGCACGCGTGTGTGGTGTATATGTACTGTGGGTCGGTTTCCGTGTCTGTGTTTATGGCTGTGCACGTTTATATCTGTGCCTGTTCTGTTGGGAGCAAGTATGTAAATGTATTTGTTCGTCTGCGTGACTATTATTAGAATTACCATCAATCCTCTGCAAACATTTTTCCAAAAGGCGCAATATCGCGAGATTTAATGGGGGAACTTTCTTCAATCACACTAAGCTGTTTTATTCAGTCAAGAGGTTACCATTCACTTTAAAAACAAGTTTTATACCTGAAAGTAAAAGGTACATTTAAAATTGCTAAATGTGTGTGTGTTTGCGTGTGTGTGCGTGCCCTCACTTGTGTATACGTGTGTGTGTGCGTGCTTGTGTATACTTGTTTGTGTGTGCGTGCATGTGTGTGCGTGTGTGTGTGCGCGTGTGTGTGTGTGCGCGTGTGTGTGTGCGTGTGTGTGTGCGTGTGTGTGTGCGCATGTGTGTGTGTGTGCGCATGTGTGTGTGCGCGCATGTGTGTGTGCGCGCATGTGTGAGTGTGTCTATGTTTATGTGTGCCTGTGCAGTCTTTAGCAAATTCATGAATGTGATTTTGTTTGTCTCTGTGACTGCGTGAATATTATTAGAATTACCGTCATTAATCAGCAAACATTTTTCCAAATGCTGCAGATACCCAAGGTTTAATGGGTTGAACTTTGTTGAATCTCAACAAGCTATCCAAATCTGACAATTGGTCACCATGGTCTTCAAGGACAAGTGTTTAGCCTGGAAGTTGAAGGTACATTTAAAACTATCAAAGTGCCACTATGTAAGACCTCTATCTTCTAATGCAACTATTGATGTAAAAGTTTGCAATAGATAGACAGATAAAATTTATACATTTGTGTTGTTACATATTTGTTGACATATCTGCGTGTGTGTGCATGCGTGTGCAATGTGTGCGTCTGTACAGGTTTGTGTGTCTGTTTTTTATGTGTGTGCCTTTGTTTATGTGTGTGTCTGTCTGTGTGTCTTTGTTTATGTGTGTGTCTTTGTTTATGTGTGTGTTATGGTGCGTTTGTGAGCAAGTATATGATGTCTGTCTGTCTCTGTGTGTGACTATTATTAGAATTTCCGTCATCGCTCTCCAAACAAGATTCCAAATACTTCAGATACCAGATATTCAATAGGGTGAACATTATTCAATCACAACAAGCTATTCAAATCCGTCAAGAGGTTACCATGCTCTTCAAGGATAAGTTTTTTACCTGGACGTTGAAGGCACACTTAAAACTATCAAACTGATACTAAGTAGGCCCACATTCAAGCTGCCACTGCACACTCTGATAGAATTGTTTGTGATAGATGAATGGATCAAATTCCTTGCTGTTATTGTTGCATATCTACGTTCGTATGTGTTTCTGCACGTGTGTTTGTGCGCTAAACACATTTTGAAAGTGTGGGTTTCGAAATTATAATTCTTGTTGAAAAGACTGGGTTTGTCTGTGCCTGTGTGTGTGTGTGTGTGTGTGTGTGTTGTGGGTATGTTAGAGTCTGCATTTAAGTACACGTGTACGTTGTGTGTGTGGCTGTGTGGCTATAGTTTGCATTACCATTATAGCTTTGCAAACATTTTTCGAAATGTTGCAGTTGCGCGAGATTCAATGGGGTGAACTTTGTTGGCGCTACTATATTTAAAGGTTGACTTGCAACAATATTCACGTTACAGTTGTTTGGTATGAAAAGATTCACCATGTCTCACTCTGTTGTGTTGTAGGTGCAAAATATGTGGATATGTGATTACAAGCTCTTAAAAGCTCAAAAACGAACAGTTAATCGCAGCCAAACGAGACCGCCGTAGTTTGGATTCTCTTTCCAAAACGGCTAAAATGTGACGTAGTTGTGTTAGATGGTTTCTGTTTACACTTTCATGCAACCTTATTCGTGGAAATATTTTCACAAATTTACTTCACACATTTATAAGACCATGTCTATTGTTCTTACGCTCCTATTTTATTGTTATTGGAATGCTGTCACTTTTAGCAGTGATATCTTATAACTTACCGTAAAAATTCATTCATTTTTTAGCCTCAGCTTGAAGCAGTACATATCATTGTCTGATAATGATGACGAGCCTGTTGGTTACTTGTGATAATCGAAAAATGCTGCAGAAATTATTTGCGAAGTATTGGGTCACGTGATCAAATTACGACTTGCCGGTTAGTTCAAGCCGTAACAAAACTGTAAAGTAGCGAGCATCTATATTTGATACGGGGTCTTCGGTAAAACCCGAAGTGTTTGTCATAAACTAGTGCTACGATAAGTTTTATATTGAGCTTTTTAGTGCCCTTTCAATTCACGTGAGAACATCATGTGACAAGACAATAACAAAATTTCATGACTACTTCAGAGAAATAAATAGATTCCAATCTACGGCGGCTTTTCATTTTAGAGCTTTTAAGAGCTTGTAATCACATTCCCACATATTTTGCACCTACAACAGAGCAGAGTAAGACATGATGAATCTTTTGATACCAAATAACTGTAATGTAAATTTTGTTGGGAGTCAACCTTTAAAGGCTGTAGACTTACGAAGCAAAGCTGATTTTTGTTGACAGTCTTTATATTCTGAAACATAATCAGCAAGTTTGAACAGTTGTTTGCAATAAGCAATCAACTGTTGGCAATGAGCAATCAACAATTGGTAATAAGCTATCAAAAGTTAGCAATAAGCAATCAACAGTTGACAATAAGCAATCAGCAGTTGGCAATAAGCAATCAACAGTTGGCAATAAGCAATCAATAGTTGGCTAAAAGCAATCAACAGTTGGCAATAAGCAATCAACAGTTGGCAATAAGCAATCAATAGTTGGCAATAAGCAATCAATAGTTGGAAATAAGCAATCAACAGTTGGCAATAAGCAATCAACAGTTGGCACTAAGCAATCAACAGTTGGCAATAAGCAATCAACAGTTGACAATAAGCAAGCAACAGCTGGCAATAAGCATTCAACCGTTGGCAATAAGTAATCAATAGTTGGCAAAAAGCAATCAAGAGTTGGCAATAAGCAATCAACAGTTGGCAATAAGCAATCAACAGTTGGCAATAAGCAATCAATAGTTGGAAATAAGCAATCAACAGTTGGCAATAAGCAATCAACAGTTGGCAATAAGCAATCAACAGTTGGCAATAAGCAATCAACAGTTGGCAATAAGCAATCAACAGTTAGCAATAAGCAATCAACAGTTGACAATAAGCAATCAACAGCTGGCAATAAGCAATCAACAGTCGACAATAAGCAATCAACGGCTGGCAATAAGCAATCAACAGCTGGCAATAATAATCAATAGTTGGCAATAAGCAATCAACAGTTGGCAATAAGCAATCAACTGTTAGCAACAAGCAATCAGCGGTTGGAAATATGCAACAACAGTTGGCAATAAGCAACCAACAGTTGGCAATAAGCAATCAATAGTTGGAAATAAGCAATCAACAGTTGGCAATAAGCAATCAACAGTCGGCAATAAGCAATCAACAGTTTGCAATAAGCAAGCAACAGTTGGCAATAAGCAATCAACAGTTGACAATAAGCAAGCAACAGCTGGCAATAAGCAATCAGCAGTTGGCAATAAGCAATCAACCGTTGGCAATAAGCAATCAAATGTTGGCAATAAGCAATCAAAAGTTGGCAATAAGCAATCAACTGTTTGCAATAAGCAATCGACAGTTGACAATAAGCAAGCAACACCTGGCAATAAGCAATCAACAGTCGACAATAAGCAATCAACGGCTGGCAATAAGCAATCAACAGCTGGCAATAATAATCAATAGTTGGCAATAAGCAATCAACAGTTGGCAATAAGCACTCAACAGTTGGCAATAAGCAATGAATAGTTGGAAATAAGCAATCAACAGTTGGCAATAAGCAATCAACAGTTGGCAATAAGCAATCAACAGTTGGCAATAAGCAATCAACAGTTTGCAATAAGCAAGCAACAGCTGGCAATAAGCAATCAACAGCTGGCAGTAAGCAATCAACAGTCGACAATAATCAATCAACGGCTGGCAATAAGCAATCAACAGCTGGCAATAAGCAATCAACAGTTGGCAATAAGCAATGAACAGTTGGCAATAAGCAATCAACAGTTGGCAATAAGCAATCAACAGTTTGCAATAAGCAAGCAACAGCTGGCAATAAGCAATCAACAGCTGGCAGTAAGCAATCAACAGTCGACAATAATCAATCAACGGCTGGCAATAAGCAATCAACAGCTGGCAATAAGCAATCGACAGTCGACAATAAGCAATCAACGGCTGGCAATAAGCAATCAACAGCTGGCAATAATAATCAATAGTTGGCAATAAGCGATCAACAGTTGGCAATAAGCACTCAACAGTTGGCAATAAGCAATCAACAGTTGGCAATAAGCAATCAACAGTTGGCAATAAGCAATCAACAGTTGGCAATAAGCGATCAACAGTTTGCAATAAGCAAGCAACAGCTGGCAATAAGCATTCAACAGCTGGCAGTAAGCAATCAACAGTCGACAATAATCAATCAACGGCTGGCAATAAGCAATCAACAGCTTGCAATAAGCAATCAACAGTTGGCAATAAGCAATCAACTGTTGGCAACAAGCAATCAGCGGTTGGAAATAAGCAACAACAGTTGGCAATAAGCAATCAACAGTTGGCAATAAGCAATCAACAGTTGGAAATAAGCAATCCACAGTTGGCAATAAGCAATCAACAGTTGGCAATAAGCAATCAACAGTTTGCAATAAGCAATCAACAGTTGACAATAAGCAATCAACAGTTGACAATAAGCAAGCAACAGCTGGCAATAAGCAATCAGCAGTTGGCAATAAGCAATCAACCGTTGGCAATAAGCAATCAATAGTTGGCTAAAAGCAATCAACAGTTGGCAATAAGCAATCAACAGTTGGCAATAAGCAATCAACAGTTGGCAATAAGCAATCAACAGTTGGCAATAAGCAATCAATAGTTGGAAATAAGCAATCAACAGTTGGCAATAAGCAATCAACAGTTGGCAATAAGCAATCAACAGTTGACAATAAGCAATCAACAGTTGACAATAAGCAATCAACAGTTTGCAATAAGCAATCGACAGCTGGCAATAAGCAATCAACAGTTGACAATAAGCAATCAACGGCTGGCAATAAGCAATCAACAGCTGGCAATAATAATCAATAGTTGGCAATAAGCAATCAACTGTTGGCAACAAGCAATCAGCGGTTGGAAATAAGCAACAACAGTTGGAAATAAGCAACAACAGTTGGCAATAAGCAATCAACAGTTTACAATAAGCAATCAACAGTTGGCAAGAAGCAATCAACAGTTGGCAATAAGCAATCAACAGTTAGCAATAAGCAATTAACAGCTGGCAATAAGCAATCAACAGTCGGCAATAAGCAAAAAACAGTTGGCAATAAGCAATCAACAGTTGCATTAAGCAATCAACGATTAGCAATAAGCAATCAACAGTTGGCAATGAGCAATCAACAGTTGGCAATGAGCAGTCATTAGCCAATTTTAATAGTTACAGTTTACATTTATAGACATTTACTGCTGTTGTTCACCAAGAGCAGCTCTAGTTTGTTCAGGTTGGGTACAATGTCTGTTGATCAAATCAAGCGAACGAAATTCATGTATTCGTCCACTGCTCTACCGTTAAAATCTAAAGAAACTAGTTATAGCCAAGTAAATTCACTAAAGAGTATCTACATGTATCTCTCTTGACTCTATCAAACTGTAAACATTAGCCATTTGGCAAAAAAATGGTGAGTTCTTCCTATTTCTTGTTTTTTGAGAAGTTTGACTTAATAAAATGGTCTAATTTTAGGGTTTATTTATAAGACATAATTTGTTATTAACATTTGGCATGTTTCCGATAGTGTGTATTATAAAAGCACCGGTTATGATTAAAATAAATTTTTTACTCAAGAGAACACAACTCCATTCAAGCTTTATATAGAATGAACTCATTCGTACCTATCAACGATGAGCATAGTCTCCCCTGACATATGTGTTTACTTACACTGATTTAGCCCAAGTTTCCTGAACAGTTGTATCAGCCATGAGGGAGGAGAGCTGGCAATCGTAACAAGTCGTGGTGCTGACTCAGGCTTCTACACAATAGCATACGACAAGGATAAACTCATGCTTGCTAGTTTTATGCCACTCGGCATGTGTTGTTGCTATAACACCCGCAACACTCCTCTAACTACCAAGGAATGGGTAGCACAATCCATATTAACCGCCATGTACACTCATATTCCTTTATATTTAGAATCATGAGCTATAGATAAGTATTGATTACAGCAGCAACTTTCTGTGTTAGATACATCTTTCTTAAACTACAGTTGTGTGCGAAATACTTGGGACACCTATGCAATTATGCTATAAATGCTTACATAATGTTTAAATTGCTCTAGACTGAGTAATATTGAAGTTAATCTTATAATTGTACACATCAATGAAAAGCTCAGAGTGTAAGGAATGCACTGATCTTACTTTCGACAAGATAAAGTAAATTACTGATATGTTGTCTCCATGTTTGGAGCACATGGACCATAATCTCCTTTCACTGTTTAGACCTGTTCTTCAATTCATTTGTCTCTCTAATTTGGCTTTTGATACGAGTGAAAATGTCAAAACTGAATTAAAGTTATCTCAAAGACATTCTTTTATCTCATTTCTGTGCATTGTTTATCGTAACTCTCTCAGACATTTACAGTTTTCGTATAAAAGGCTGAGCAGAAGTTTGATAAATTCATTTGATTTCATCATGTCATCTCTCGCGACAAGAAGTATTCTGTGGTGCACCTTTACAGTAAACAGAACAAGACTGTGAGAGAAATTGCTGCAGAATTGAAAATTGCAAAGTCTACAGTGCATAATATTATAAAGAAATGGAAAGAAGTTGGAACGATTGACGACCAGAGAGCGGGAAACAGTGGACGGAAACGCAAGTCAGATTTTCGTAGCGATAGGGTCTTGCGTAAACTGGGTCGAGACAGCAGGCGTAAATCCCGTGCTGAGTTAGCTGTTGACTGGAAAAAGTCAACAGGTGTGGAAGCAAGCAGGTTTACAGTGACGAGAAGGTTGAAGAGGGTGGGCTAAGCAGACGCCGTGCCAGGAAGAAACCATTGCTTTCATCTGTTCAGAAGGGAAAGAGATTGGATTGGGCAAAAGCACATCAAGACTGGAGATTCAGACATCGGATCTGAATCCGATTGAAAACTTTTGGAAGACACTGAAAAATATCTTGAGGAAAGATAGGAGAGCTTCAAGCAAACTTGTACTAAAAGAAAGGATAGTGAAGGCCTGACACAGGATGATATTTCAAGAAGAACTTCTGAGACTGATTAAAAGCATGCCCCATCGCTGCCGCATGGTTATTTCCAGCAAAGGTGGTTCAATTAAGTACTGATGTACCACTACACAACCCCAATGGCCCTTTTCAGGGCCACCAACATATAAAAGAGTTATTCATTAGATTTTATAACTCATTTAGTGACACGAAACACAGTTCGAATTATGAACTAAATTGTGGAAAAATACAGGTTTTCTGTAGTGACGAGCTTTGAAACTCAGTATTTCATGAGAAGTGGCAATTAGTGCAATTATTTTATTATTATTAGATTTCTAACATTCTGAGGATTCCAAAAATGTGTGGGTTCATATATATGTAACAGGAGTTTGATACAAAAATGATGTTTTACAGCTAAATATTAATATTCTTCTTTGCGTCCCAAGTATTTTGCACACCACTGTAAGTACCTGCTTCTGTATTTGAGTCACGAGTCTCTCATCTATTTTCTATATAAATGGTATCATTTTTAGTTCTGTAGTCTAAAGCGGTCATGTGGTATTGTACAGCTAACTGCATTCTTCCACTGTTTACCCTAGGCTATTAGTAACATCATCGGGTGGCTTTTATACCAACCAAGAATATGATGTGGAAAAGTGGACATGGCCATCAGGAGCTCAAACCAAACTCAGCTATCCTATAAATGTTACGCTGAGCAAACAGATTTCAATCAAGGTGGGCTGTACCAGTTCTCATTCACCTACAACATTTCCATTGTTTGTTTTGTGCCATTAAGTGGTTGCAGTTAGCAGAAGAACACAATATCACATGCCTTTTTTAGTTTTATACCGAAAGATTTTAGCACAAGAACTTTCTATAGATTTGAAAATGTAGCTGAGTACGTTAGATCTGTTTTTTGGCTGGTAACAACAAGTTAATACTAAACCCATTTGAGGTTTATGTGCCTCAATGTCTAAGATAGCACAATTTTTGTCTTTTAACTTTGCCTGTGCGTTAACACCAGGATGGTTTATTGGAGTTGTGTCTCCGTTGAGAGAGTTGAAATGACATCCAGTCTGTTTACAATTGGAAATGTATTTTTCAAACCAAACCTAACTTATACTACGACTCTGCAAAGTGGGTCACCTTTTTTAGCCAATTAAATACCACATCGATATCCATTCCATTTGCTTGTATTTGCCTCGCTATTAACATTGCGATATATCATTGGTCACTTCTATGTTTTACTCTGTCAATGATGGTTGTTCAAAATCGACGAACATAGTATGCAAAATTTTGCTGATCTAGCGTCTGCGACTGAGACAAAGTCATTTTTACAACCATTTTTGTTCTACACCAAACCGATTTGGTCGCCGTCGAGGCAACTCCTATAAATTACACCGGTGTAAGTGCACTTATATGAGCTTTCCTCAAATCTAGAACTTGTTAGTTAAATTACCTTTCTGGTATTAGCAAAAAATTATGCACATTAGCCAATTAGCTGGCAAGATACTAATTTTATCAGCCTGCACATGATTGGCTGATCTGAAGCCTCACAGATTTTAAGCTTTTTTATTGTTCATTGCTTGACCACCCAGCAAGTAGAATCTTTCTAGACTATTGCTTTGTAGATTATGGGACGCTCCTCTATCACCCTCGTATTTCAGTTAGGAAATCAGTTTATTAAGACTCCAGTTGGACTTACAAAGGGATTAGAAAACATGCAACCTCCGAGCATAGATGATTTGGTAAGATCAATGTTAGTGTTCTAGAAAGTACTAGCACATTGTATAGTCTCCTGTTCTAGATTCTATGCCAATACATTGTATGTGTTAACATAAACATTTTTAGCTGTATCAATGTTTGATTTTTATTGTAGTCGCCGCTGCAGATGAGTGATAGAGTAGTGTACACTTGTCAAGCATCCCAGCGTTTACTACAGAAACCTGGTGCAGCTCCTCAGACGGAAAGGCAGGCTACTGACTCTGTACTCAATAAGTAAGTCATACGCACTGCAGCAAGACTCGCTTACTATGCTGTCAATACTGACAGCGTAATGGCATATCTGCTGCCTTAAACTATGACATGTTCACACACCTGCTCTAGGGTTTCATTGGTATGCCGCAGAATGTGATCATAGACGCTCATGGACCTATTGTAACCTATCATAACCTGAGAAAATAAACTGTGAACATATTGTCTAGGATCAAAAGTGTTAACGCTTTTAGTATCTGGTAATTTTCATCAAAGGTAAGTGTGATATTTCTAAAAAGTTTTTATACATGAAAATATGCGTGTGCAGATCATGTTGCAAATTAAAATCTGTAGCTTTTCACTTCACAAACTTGCCCTAAACTTTCTATCTACATTGTATATTGATTATTAAACTCTGTGACTATATATATGCTGCCAGCATTGGAAGTGCTCATATTCATTACTTAGTTTACATTTCAAGTACACCTACTGAGTTTATTTGGAAAACTGTGCAGTGTCTCTAATATTTTAGTTAATGGAATTTTAGGCTCCATTATTGATAGAATTTCCGAATTTTAAAAGATACGCCTAATCTAAAAGATGCAGTAATATTTTGCTTTTGAATTTATGTTAACGAAAATAGATAATGCAAACCTTTGTAACTTTTGGGTCTTAAAGCTAAGAAAATAGACTTCCATAACAAACTGAATTATGCGTCAGCCCATTTTTTCACAGCAAAATGTTTTCTTTTGGCAGCAGGTATATGTCTACAAACATAAAAATGTATATCCATAAATAATATATATCCACCAGAGCAGCATTTTATAGTATGAATTGGCTCGAGAAAAGCAAACCTTCAGATCTGTGATGATACTGGATGGTTGGTAGTTTTAATACATATACAATTTATATGTAATAAAATATTTAAATGTATCATATAAATTACCATATGATATAACATTATAATATATGAAATGTTGTAATATACTTGAAGAATAACTTATATAAATATATTATAATATAATTTTATTTTATATATCCATGTTTTATTATCCTAACATTGATGCTTAGACCGCTGCCAGTGCTATCTATTGGCTAATACCGACACACTCCTGTTGGTGTGGTGAGTATACTAGACAGCAGCTTATCTACAATAAAAATAGAAGTTGTCACAGTATTTCTCTCTGTTTAGAACTCGCTCAGTGAAGACGCCGAAGAAGGAGGAAACCTCGAATGTCGAGTTCTCAAAGGCTCACGTCATTCTATACAACATTAGCAAGTTTGAGAGAGACTACAGCAAACTCAAAAACAAGGCTAAGTGAGGCTGCTTCCTCTTTAAAGCGCATTAATTACATAATTTTTTATCATATATTTCAATACATCGGAGCCTTGGCTTTCGAATGAGCCATTGTTTGACATGGTGAGACAGATATTGGTTGGTGTTTATAGGATTGCATCAGAGCTCTACCACAGAAATGTTCAATGGCATAGACTCGCAAAATTGTGACGTCACAATTTTCATATGCGGTGTTGTGTGCTCTTACCACTTATTTTATTGCTTACCGCCTATATTTATCAACTACGATAATGACGCTAGTGGCAGGCGAAGGTAGGACAACTCCAGAGAACCAATGAAGATGGCAAGGAATCAGTGTCACTAGTTCTCCATGTACAGATTATTTCTATAATAAATAACTCAGATTCCTAGCACCATACTATGTTTTCCTGATGATATTATGCACTACCCCTCTCATTTTATTGTGATGTTGAGGATTGCGACTGAGGCTAATTAATTTCAAGCATTGCGTGATCTCGCGAAAGTGCTATTGACATATTGTCCTAGGGCCACCAACCGTGGGTCACAATTTAATCGATGTGATTTTATTACCTTTATCAACGACATTAATTTTATTGAAGAATAATTAATTAACCCAGAACATGTGTTTGTATTAGTCGGGCGTTAGCACATCCCCAGGCATTGTTGATTATCTAGAATCTTAGTTTATTATTAGCATTCTCTGGGTTTAACGGCACCGACTGTCACAGAAAAGCGCAGCCTCAATGGCGGCGAAAGGGATCGACTACCTAAGGCTAAATAATAATTGTGACATCACATTTTGAAAACCTGAACCAAGTGTTTTTTTACGGGACATACTTATGACACTTGTTTTTAATAGTTCTATTATTCTTTGTGTATTGAATATAAGCTCATTCGAAAGCCAAGACTCTGATGTATTGAAATATACAATAAAAGAATTATGTAAATTATGTGCTTTACGATCATTATCACCTTTAAATACAGCTCGACAGCAAAGCAGCTTAAGCAGCAAAGCATTCAAAGCAGCTTATCTGCAATAAAAATAGAAGTTGTCACAGTATTTATCTCTATGTAGAACTCGCTCAGTAAAGACGCTGAAGAAGGAGGAAACATCGAATGTCGAGTTCTCAGAAGCTCACGTCATTCAATACGATATTAGCAAGTTTGAGAGAGACTACAGCAAACTCAAAAACAAGGCTAAGTGAGGCTGCGTCCTCTTTAAGATCATTATCACATTTAAATACAGCTCAACTCTTGTTCATGTTTCAATCCTTTGCAAGTCACATCTGTTTACTGTACAGGCTGTTTTTACTATGTATTACTTTATTATTGACAATAATTTCATTTCAAACAGAAACGTCTTCCAAGTTATGCAATACAAGAATTATAAAACAGAAAAAGCCAACAGTTGGCCAATAAAGGGGGTCCTCCCATGTTTTGTGACGATTTTGATGACCCGACGACAAGGATATTTCAAAGGCGACAGACGAAACGACCATTTATCACTGTAGGTGATGTTGACGAGGCGACAATGATTGTGCAGGTACGTAGGCTTACGCAAGTAAGGTACAGTCATAGAGTTATCTTCCCCTAGGGAGAGATAACTCAATGGGTACAGTTATACAGATGAAACTTTTCGTTGGTTATGAGTTCTGACCGAAAAACAGCATTATTTGGCCCAAATTTACAGAATTATCTGAGCTGTGCATGCCCACCAAACTCGTCCACGAAACGCTTTTAACTAGCTAAACAAATCACTAGCGAGCACGATTCTAGCAGCTTTAAAAATTAGTCCAAGACACGTATTACTAGTCTACGACACACAATAAAGTTACCGCTGCATGTCAACATAGTTCACACGATGAAACTGCTTAGACTGCGATATAGTTGGTTAGCGAGCACGATTCTAGCAACTTTTAAAGTTTATGTAGTCCGAAGCATGTAAGCGACACGCAAAAAAGTATCACGGCAATTCACTATAGTAAATACGATGGAACTAACTTGATTGCACTAAAGACAGCAACACTTTTTACCACAAAAATTTTGCTGCTAAAGATGAATTTTTATTATTAAAAAATAACGGATTTGTAGCAACGGTGTATAAACGATAAATACCAACAATAGCGTAATCTAAGCAGTTGCATCGTATATACTATGTTGAAGTGCACTGATACTTTTATTGTGTGTCATCATACATATCATGAACTATACTAATTGCAAAAGTTGCTAGAATCGTGCTCGCTAGCACGTTCATAGCAGCACGGAATAATTCTGTGCGTTTCGTTCATTTCGTGATTTTAGTCAGAACCAACGAAAAACTTGCTACGTGTGGCCGTACCTTCACTAACTTATTATTTGTCCATAAATCAACTCGTCACATGACCAAACGAAACTTCACTAGTTTCGGTTTAAAGTATCTGGCTCCACATTTATGCACTGCCATGTAATTTAAGTAAACAACAATGAAATATCACGACACACTGACAGCAAATAACTTTCCAATTCTGTGACTGACAGTGATTATTAAAGACAATCTCGGTCTACTTTCAGTTAAATATGTATAGCCCTAAAAACCTAAGACGCCTGTCACTCTTTGCGGAATAATCAGCAACACTCCCGAATATCACTAATAAATTTGTGAAGGTTGCTCGTTGAGCCATGCTTTTGATTAGCAGAAGTTCAAGCTGGGCAAGTTTCAGGTTTTCAGCGCAACCCAGTGCTGCCAGAATGGATATTCGCATTAAAATAACGAAGGTGAAGAAAGTGGTTGTTTTGGTTACCAACTTGAAAAATGTGACGACAGTGATTTTTAAAGTGACAGCAGTGATTTTAAAAGTGACTATTCTGACGGCAACTTTGTGTGGTAGGACCGCCAATAAAAGCGAATAAATGGTTTGACATATAGTTAAAAATACCTTTTTTGTGGAGAGAATGGATATTAGGTGAGAAATAGCTTGAGCCGCTAGCAATGATATTTTCAAATAGATGTTAGAGGTTGTATGCAATTTGTTCATATAATGCAAGTTGAAATGAGTTGGAAACTTGTGATTGTCATGTAAAAATTGAGGACACGAACCATGAAAGTTCTTGAAACTGATTATATGGTATAAAATAAACAATTACCATAGGCAAAGTAGGAAGATGCAAAGATTTGGAAGGGTCATTTGCTGACGTAAGATATCCTGACTTTCTATTGACTTTTTATAACCTAAAATTTATGAATCAATAGAAATTGAATAGTGCTTCACATCCAGGCATGTCAGTTGCTAATATCCATGCATGTCAGTTGGTAATGTCCAGGCATGTCAGTTGCTAATATCCAGGCGTGTCAGGTGCTAATATCCAGGCATGTTAGTTGCTAATATCCAAGCAGGTCAGTTGCTAATATCCATGCATGTCAGTTGGTAATGTCCAGGCATGTCAGTTGCTAATATCCAGGTGTGTCAGGTGCTAATATCCAGGCATGTTAGTTGCTAATATCTAAGCAGGTCAGTTGCTAATATCTGGCCATATCAGTTGCTACTATCCAGTCATGTCAGTTGCTAATATCCAGTCATGTCAGTTGCTAATATCCAGGCATGTCATTTGCTAGTATCTAGGCATGTCAGTTGCTAATATCCAGGCATGTCAGTTGCTAATATCCAGTCATGTCAGCTGCTAATATCAAGGCGTGTCAACTAGAGGTGGAACGAGACACAAGACGTCTCGAGTATCGACCTGTCTCGTATCGGTCTCGTCTCGACTTAACTATTGCCAAACTCGAGACAGGAAATAGAACTAAAGCGCCTGCGCACGGTTGTTAAAACATGGCTTCTTGCGGTAGCAACAACTCCATATATTGTAATGGATTGCGGGCAACTGCCTTTAAAGTTATACCCGGTCCGTTACTACTTGTTGCTACTGATTATGTTGGCCACTGAGTCTAATCATGTAGTCCGGACAACGGCCCTGTTATTTTTTAGTTCGGTTCTGTGTCCTTAAAACAGATACCGGGTCGTATCTAATTACTCTTCGGATAATCCAATTTAATAAATAGAATTTTGCGGGTAAAATGTCTGTATTTTATCATATCGTGTCTAAACACCAACTGCCCTTCATAAAATTCGGGCCTCTTTTACGTATATACTACCAATCGCGGGTAAAACTTGCCCGGACACGGAGAAACGAACGAAAGGCCGTGTCGACCATAGTCCGTGTTCGGTTAACAATGACGTTTTGTTAGCTCAATATAAGAATATACATGTGCATGTATACAGTAATTAATATAATTTCATGAGTACAATTTAAATATAATTCACATAATACAGCTAATACACAAACAAAACTTAACATTAATGAAACGATAAGAATGAAAGTGTTATCGTGTGTTCTTTTAGTTGCGGTATTTCCTTGTAGAGCGACGGCTATCGGTTTCATTACACATTACATTAAAAAGTAAGAACTATTCAATAGATGGTAAAAATATACATGTACAAAGCAATACATTTATGATAATTATGATCAATCAAGCTCAAAATTCTTAGAATATATAACTTCGGTATTTTAGAGCTGTTTGTGTCACTTTTGTTTACAAAAACTACATGCATATCACTATTAAAATGTTGTATTTAAATCGTTTACACCAGGTGAAAATTCAATTTAAAAAGAGTTTTATTAATTTTATATATACCAAGTAGCTAGTACTTGTGTAGTGAAATCATCACCAAATGCTCATTATTTTACTGTCTCGAGTCTCGAATTTTTACAAGACAGTGTCTCGAGTCTCGTCTCGAGCTTAAAAAACCTGTCTCGTTCCACCTCTAGTGTCAACTGCTAATATGCAAAGCAAGTCTGTTGCTTATATCCATGAGTATCAGTTGCTAATATCCAGGCATGTCAGTTGCTATTATCTAGGCATGTCAGTTGCTAATATCCAGGCATGTCAGTTGATAATATCCAGGCATGTCGTATTTCACGTTATAGGAATCTCGTAGATTAATGGCTTGATGTACATAGGATTGCATTGGAATTGCCTCCCCTCAGTTAAAAAATATGAAGACATCAGTAGACTAGTCGCAGCAAGGACTGTCGGCTGCCAAATATATTCCACTCAGTATTCAGAACAACAATGCTGATGAGTTAGCCTTACACCTACACCTGGCATTGAAGAAGTCGTTAAGTCTCCTTGCATACCTTCAGCTCCATCAGGTATTGTTCTCTCTTGGCACTTTCATAGTTCTCTTTTATTTCCTGCTGGTCATGCAATTCCAATTTTATGCAATTTGGTAACTATTTATGTCTTTCCTCTGATCTTGTGATTGTGTTGATAAAATTAGCAGCACAGACAGCAGCAAATGTATAGCAGCACAGACAGTATGATATCAAGGCAGATACAGCATTAGCACCTTACAAAAATAAAATATAACGCTAACATGATAACCTTTTTGCCGAGCCTAAACTGCTGAGCAAACACGGCTATGGCTAGAACAGGCCAGAACTGCTACTAAAAGCGTTTCTAAAAGTGAATGAGATGGTGTGCTTTTTTGTAATATGCCCTGTTCTCTCTTTTCTCACCGTTGCCTATCGCAACGCTTGGAGCACCTGTGCAAGCTGTGTAGTTCTGTAGTACTGGTAGCTGGAAAAAAGTCAAAGTAACTCAGAAGCGGAAGGATATGAACATGTTCACCATTATAAACGGTGGCAAATCCAACGTTTTCAAGTAGTGGATGTGTGGCGATTCACAGACAATACAACATTGAATGAGAAGTACTTACCTATTTGAAGTAGAAGTTCAGTAGATAAAACTCGAAAACAATTGTCTAGGTGGCCGCAAAAAACAAACGTATACGTGACCTTCCCTGTACGCGTAAATATCAACATTTAGTAGTAAATATTAATTACATGTAATTTACTACTCATTAATTTATTTAATGAGTAGTAAATCTTATTTAATTTTATTAGTTTATTTACTACTCATATTTACTACTCATATTAATTCAGTTCGCTTTGTACAACCGAATCGAAAAAAGGAACAACCGCTCTATAATGTGTACATACACACACAAATATACAGACTGATTTTTTGCCATTTATATAGTAGATTTTATAGTAGATTATGTTTTAATCTTGTTATACTTTGGGAAGTCACAATTTATACAGATGTACACGGAGACGGGTTCCTTACATTACGGATGTTGAACTTGAAAAGTTCATTTCAAAAGTAGTGCCAAGAAAACAGCTGATTGTTCTCTCAGTTGTCTCCTCATTGTAAGTTGTCTCCTAACAGTACATATATTGTTTCCTCACTGTAAGTTGTCTCCCCTCTTCAAGTTGTTTTCTCATTGTAAGCTTGTTCACTGTAAAATGTCCCATTACTGTAAATGGGACATTTTACAGTGAGTTGTTATTATTTTGTACTGTGTCTCCTGCCTAACTAAAGCTGCTTTTTCTCTTAAGCTACATACCTTCTTACAAGTTGTTTTTCTTTGTAAGTTGTCTTATCTTTATTAGGGGCCAGTTCTTTAAAATTGTTTCTCTATAAGTTCTCTTCTTTCCATAAGTCATCTCTTGTCTGTAAGTTGTCGTCTCCCTCTTTCTCGAAGTCTTTTCCATTTTATGATTTCACTTTTTCCTCGCATATTGTTTTCCATCTATACGTTTTCTAGTTATATGATCATAATAATCTACAGTCTCTACTATTTAAAGTTACTTATAACTGCAAAAACAACTCCTGCTCTCTTCTGACGCGTACTCCTCTCATTTACCTCACATTTCTATCCATGAGCCGAAAGCCATCTCAAGCTTTGCTGGATATCTTTATTGACAGGTTTCCTGACAAGAATACTGGAGATGAAATCTAGACAAACTGCATAATGACTGCACTGCCAACCGAGCTCACACGTCTATGCAGTCATGCTCAGACCCTTACCGTCTCTTTAGATATGATAATGGCTTACTTTGACTCTAACCACACCCAACCAATACTTCTCACCAGACATAATGCTGTACCTGGCATGTTCCTAGTGAGTTCATCTGTGGGCTTAGGCTATAGTAGCTCATATAATGAATGAAGTACATGGAACTGCCTTGGTACAACTTTGGTTATTTTTAGTTTAACCTAATTCAAAGATCTTAGAGTGCTCTTGGTACTTGTTTACTTTGTTTAAAAGTAACAAATATGAACACACGTGGTATTGAGAGTTGCCTCCTTTTGCTTTACCATAGCTCGTCATCTTGTTTTTTTCAGTCGGGCGACTATTTTTTTGTGACCATATATTCAATAGCTATGCAAATGCGCAGAAGAACTTCCAAAGCAGTTGATGGACACTCGTAAGCTCGCCCTCAAGAGTTTCTGTCTGCCCAGAGATTTCAAGTTCAAGTGATTTCTGTTTTTACCTGTCTCTCCCTGTAGAAGCAAAGTGTTTTTTGTTGTTTGATTACAAGTGATTGCTAATAATAAGTCTACTGTGATTTGGACATCACCACTTTCATCCGTAAAAAATGCTTTTTTTTAATTTGTAGTTTTTTATCAAAGTACAGATGCCAGAGTAACATGCCGATGTGCTGAAGGACTGTAGATGCAGTTGGAAATGTAAGTTTCCAAAAAATGAGCAGAGAAAGATAAATACATCGGTATTCATCAATTTTAACTTTTTATAGTCCACAAAAGGGAAGAGAGAGCCTGAGGTCTCCGTGGGGTGGGCAGATAGGAGGTGCCGGAGTTGACAAGCATGGCGGTCCTGGTATTACTGTTCCGGTGCCCAAAATAGACGATGGAATTCAGTCACCAGATTCTGTATCTACCTTGGAATACCATATCGGGTTGGTCACTATTCTTTTATCTAGTCAATATTCCAGTTTAATCAGTGATTTACGCCTGGTTGTCTGATTGTCACTTCTAGCCTGTAGTTGGTAGCAAAAGGTTGTACCCCTCCCTCTCTGTCTGATTGTCCAATCAGTGGAGGAACCAAACTTTTGTGTTTGTTTTTCCTCATTCGTTATTTAGAATTATAAAAAGCCTTTTGGCTAACAAAAATTGTTTTTCAAGTCTCGTCTTTTGACATACATGTAAGTTGGTTGTCTGCAGGAATAGCCACATTTAAATCAGTCTGATTACCTAACTCTGCAAGTGGTGTAATAGTTTTAATCAGTTAAACTTAGAGATATGATCAACTAGATGAATGCCCGGTGAATTTAAATAACTTCTCTGGTAAGATAGTAAAGGCTTCTTACCTTTACTAAACCAATTTCAGTGTTTGCGGATGACTAATAAAATCTTTCCGTTGCGTGCTAATTAAGATCCAATCACTTTAGTCATGATTTAATGAATGTATTAAGTCATTTATGGCTGTTATTGAATCAGCTAAGGGTGAAGATTGTGCCTCTAGATTTGCTAAACGATGAGCGATAGCCGCGATCGATAGCCTCAAACGATAGCCATGATCGATAACCACATGATTACGACTGTGATTGCTATATTATTAATACTTTTTTGGCATTTTCAAATAGATGATTGAAATGCTGAAAAACTTATTTTTTATGAAATGTAAGAGCATTAATTGTTTTTTCTATGCAGAGCTCCAAAAAATTATTTTCCAAATTCTGCGTTTATTGTTAGCAGACAGAATTGTGGAAAATTCCTCATTTGCTATACATTGGCTAAACACATTACTAACGGGTGTCGCTGAAAATGTGTCCTCTTTTCTTAAAGATTTTTGTGCAAGGTTGATTTTATTACGAACAGTTTTGTATTTTCAGTAATTGTTTCTTTTCTTCAGATGTCTTTTATGTCTGTAAAATATTCTTCCTTGGAAAGATCTCTCTCCTCATATGAAATGCTTTCTCCTTCCTTTTCCTCCTAGACACCCCAATTATATCATACTGTTTATTTCCTCTTGAGACTTCTTATTTTTTCCTTTTTTTAGTGAATAGTTTCTCTTCAACCCTGTAATCTCATCGTTGTACAATATCTTATTCCACCATCTCTCTCCTGTCATGACCTAACAACACTCATTCATATCATTAAATCCATTTTCACTTTTTGGTAGACATTTTTTGTTTTAAAATCCTTCCTATAGCCGTTTTGTTCACCTTTCTCTTATTTGTATTTTTTTTTTATTTTATCATTTTTATTATCACTTATATGTTAATTAAAACAACTCAACACCCAAACCATCTAGCAGAGTGAGGGTAACATGAAATGGAGTAATGAGAAATTCAACAGATTCTAGCCGGTTTTCTTCCGTTATGCTCAAGTGGTGATGCAGAGGATTGCAGTCACATGAATAGGGAATTAGGCTATGTTTATCTTGTTAATTATTTTATTATGTATAGAGGATATACTTATGTCTTCCTACCAAATAAACAGCAAATAGCCTTAGCACCAACAGGGAGCAACTTTATTAAGATAGTTGTGTTTGATTTTATTTCAGGCTTAAAGATGTAGTAAAGTTTCTGAGGCGCTACTTACCGTAACCAAGGTGTTATTTTATTTTTTCTAGTTGCAGTGTATTTTGATCAGGAGCCATTATACCCTAGGACACTTATATTTTGCTAGTATTTAGTTTCGTGAGTAACATACAGAGTAAAATTTTGCTGCAACTTAATTTCGCAGCTCTGATGAGTGCGAAAATATAGTGATGTGAAAATAAATGCAGTGGAACAAACATCATTAGATTCCTCAGGTCAAGTTCACTGGTACGAAATATTTTTCAATTTGGGACTACCGTACTTTTTGGACTATAAACTGCCCTCTATATAAGCCGCATCTGTTTTATTTTCCAAAAAAACGATAATAAAACTATATATAAGCCGCACCTTTGTATAGGCCGCAGAACTCAGGACTGTGCTTTTTAACGCGGCAGCAAGTTTGCTGTCTAAAATGGAACAGTGCAAAACGGCACAGTTTCGTATTATCCGGCGTTTTTTAACTTAGTGCCTAACGGGACAGTACCGTGAGGCATTGTTTTGGATTTTCTTTCACCGCTAGAACACACTGATTGGAGATTCCCGTTAGTGCGCCTTAGCAGTGAAAGAAAAAGCCACAGATTAGCCGCACCCTTATATAAGCCGTATGACTCAAATCATCAGAAAAAGTAACGGCTAATAGTCCGAAAAGTACGGTAGTTTGTATTTGTAAACCGCAGGTAGAAATATGTAAGCGAGATCAATAATGCAATTTGATCCCTTGTTGCCATTTGTTTCCTGGACTATCAATGCCGTCAAGGTCTCTGCCGCCGTGACTGATGTGGAACCAATATTAGATGTCAAATATTTATAGCACGCGGTGGCCATGGCTCCGGGTTGTTATTGCTTTTGGTTGGTGATAAAATTCATCACCACAATAATTATTATTCAATTTTATGACTTTCCCTACCAGACTGTCATCCTCATCAGTTACAAGTTCAATTACTAAACTAATATCATCATCTTCCTCATTTGTCTAGGCTTTTCCAAAAAACTTATTATCTTAATTTGTTTTGCGATGCTGTTCAGTCGGTGTATTAGATATAATGAGTTTAGCCAACAAATTGTCCAATGAGCCAACCACACACGAAAATTGCTTGCATTTCTAATATGACGATTTTATTGGGAATATCAATAAAGAAAGCCATTTAATTTCGTGTTTTCGCTTGTTCGTTATGACTTTTTAGTTTCGCTCATGGAATTTTTGCGAGAAGATGTTGCCGCGAAAATGCGAAAGTCAGATGCCGCGAATACATAAATGTCCTAGGGTAACAAAAAGTCTTCGACTAAAAGTGCTGGTGATAGACTTGGAATCTTAAATACAGTTATGAAAGGAGGGAAACCTAAAATACCAAGTTTAAAAACTAAACCATGCAAAGGTCAAATATTGTGCGCACAGATTACTGATGCTTCCAAACAATATAATATCCTTTCAGCTTCAAATGGGAGTCATCTACCAATTCGATGGAGTTATCGTACCAATATTAAGTGTGTACGAGCAATGCCTTGAAGACCATGATGTCTGCTTAGCTTACTGAAGTAGAAGTTGTGTCCACTTTTTATAAGTTTTGTTGCACAAACACTGGCTCTGTCATCTCAGCTGGACATGTGTGAGTTCAGTGGTGAGATCACCTTGACAACCGGAAACATGCACAGTTGAAGAGAGAAAGGGCAATTTGAGGTTAGATACCAAAGGTCAGGGTTCCATTTAAAGGTCACCGCTGGTGACTTTTGTCAGGAACTGAATCCAATCTATGGTTTGCAGACCACTAGGTTGCATACCATTGCATTGTTTGTTTGCATACCAGACCACTGCATTGTTTGTCAGTTGTCATGTACACAGTTGGCACAAATTAGTTGTCACATATGCAGTAGGTTAACTTAACGCCCGCATGTGATTAGTCGGTCTTAATCTTTTGTTGCATGGCTCTTCACTGGACCACCCAGCTCTAGAATTTTTATGGAATACTCACAAAGAAGAAACTCAACTCACACAAACTCAACTTCAACTCACGCTTAGAAAGCCAAGTTGATTTTTGTTAACAATCTTTATACTCTTAAACTGACTCAGCAGGTTTGAACAGTTGTTAGCAATAAGCAATTAACAGTTGGAAATAAACAATTGGCAATAAGCATTAAACACTCGACAATAAGCAATCACCAATTAGCAATAAGCAATCAACAGTTGGCAATAAGCAATACACAGTTCGCAATAAATAATCAACAGTTGACAATAAACAATCAACAGTTAGCAAAAATCAATCAACAGCTTGCAATAAGAAATCAACAGTTGACAATAAGCAATCAACAGTTGATAATAAGCAATCAACAGCTGGGAATAAGCAATCAACAGTTGGCAATAAGCGATCAACAGCTGACAAAAAGCAATCAACAGTTGGCAATAAGCAATCAACAGTTGACAATAAGCAATCAACAGTTGATAATAAGCTATCAACAGCTGGCAATAAGCAATCAACAGTTGGCAATAAGCAATCAACAGTTGGTAATAAGCAATCAACAGTTGGCAATAAGCAATCAACAGTTGGCGATAAGTAATCAACAGCTGGTGATAAATAATCAACAGTTGGCAATAAGCAATCAACAGCTGGTGATAAATAATCAACAGTTGGCAATAAGAAATCAACAGTTGGCGATAAGCAATCAACAGCTGGCAATAAGCACTCAACAGCTGGCAATAAGCAATCAACAGCTGGCAATAAGCAATCAACAGTTGGCAATAAGCAATCAACAGTTGGCGATAAGAAATCAACAGTTGGTAATAAGTAATCTACAGTTGGTAATAAGCAATCAACAGTTGGCAATAAGCAACTAACAGCTGGCAATAAGCAATCAACAGTTGGCAATAAGCAATCAACGGTTGGCAATAAGCAATCAACAGCTGGGAATAAGCAATCAACAGCTGGTAATAAGCAATCGACAGTTGACAATAAGCAATCAAAAGTTGACTATGAGCAATCAACAGCTGGCAATAATCATCAACAGTTGACAATAAGCAATCAAAAGTTGACAATAAGCAATCAGCAGTTGACAATAAGCAATCAGCAGTTGACAATAAGCAATCAACAGTGGAAATAAGCAATCAACAGTTGGCAATAAGCAATCAACGGTTGGCAATTAGCAATCAACAGCTGGGAATAAGCAATCAACAGCTGGGAATACGCAATCAACAGTTGACAATAAGCAATCAAAAGTTGACTATAAGCAATCAAAAGTTGACTATAAGCAATCAAAAGTTGACTATAAGCAATCAACAGCTGGCAATAATCATCGACAGTTGACAATAAGCAATCAAAAGTTGACAATAAGCAATCAGCAGTTGACATTAAGCAATCAGCAGTTGACAATAAGCAATCAACAGTTGACAATAAGCAATCAACAGTTGACAACAAGCAATCAACAGCTTGCAATAAGCAATCAAAAGTTGACAATAAGCAATCAACAGTCGACAATAAGCAATCAACAGTAGGCAATAAACAATCAACAGTTGACAATAAGCAATCGACAGTTGACAACAAGCAATCAACAGCTTGCAATAAGCAATCAAAAGTTGACAATAAGCAGTCAACAGTCGACAATAAGCAATCAACAGTAGGCAATAAGCAATCAACAGTTGACAATAAGCAATCAACAGTTGGCAATAAGCAATCAACAGTTTGCAATCAGCAGTTGGCAATAAGCAATCAACAGTTGACAACAAGCAATCAACAGCTTGCAATAAGCAATCAACAGTTGACAATAAGCAATCAACAGTTGGCAATAAGCAATCAACAGTTTGCAATAAGCAATCAACAGTTGACAATAAGCAATCAACAGTTGACAACAAGCAATTAACAGCTTGCAATAAGCAATCAAGAGTTGACAATAAGCAATCAACAGTCGACAATAAGCAATCAACAGTAGGCAATAAGCAATCAACAGTTGACAATAAGCAATCAACAGTTGGCAATAAGCAATCAACAGTTTGCAATAAGCAATCAGCAGTTGGCAATAAGCAATCAACAGTGGCAATAAGCAATCAACAGTCGACAATAAGCAATCAACAGTTGGCAATAAGAAATCAACAGTTGGCAATAAGCAATCAACAGCTGGCAATAAGCAATCAACAGTTGACAATAAGCAATCAACAGCTGGCAATAAGCAATCAACAGTTGGCAATGAGCAACCATTAGCTACTTTCGGTAGCTTTAGTTTACAGTTACTGCTATTGTTGTTCTCCAAGCGCAGCTCTAGTTTGCTCAGGCATAATTGGGTAAAATTGCTGTTGGTCAAATCAAGCGAACCAAACTCATGTGTTTGTACACTGCTTTACCGTTCAAATCTGAAACACTGGTTATAGCCAAGCGAATTCACTGAAAAGTATCTACATGCATTTTTCCTGACTCTATCAAGTTGGAAATATTAAATATTTTGAAAGCTTTGCGCATTTTTCTTCCTATTAGTTGTTCCAAGAAGTCGTTAAGCTTTACCTTTTAAAGTGGCTCAGATTTAGGACATTTATAAAAAAAATTTATTGTTGACATTTGGCATGCGTCCAATAGTGTATACTATAGAAACACTGATTATAGCTACAAAAACTTATTTATCAAAAGAGCAAAACATGTCACTGTTGCTTTTGATCAGCGTGATAGTCTGCATGCAGAACATTCCTATTGGAGTTGCTCTTGCCTTGCTTTTTAAATGTTCACTTGTCTAGACTTGTCGACTTTTGATCTTTGTTGAGGCAGTTAAGAGTTTATCAATATACCTGTATCGAAAATAAAATGATAAGTTTGTAGAGCTTATGAACTGGCGTAAATCAAGCATCAGCCATAAGTATCAGTAAGAAATGATTTAGCAGAAATTATGTGGTTAAGTAGAAAGAGGTAGGTAAACTCTAACATCACTAAGTTAGTATGCTAAACACAACTGACTGGTTTAGTGCCAAATAAGCTTTTTGTTCGTTCACTTGAACACTTACTACTCTATGGGAGTAGATATGGTGGCATATACATTACCACATATAGGAGCTGAGACATTTACTGTAATAAATGTGTCACATCAGTTTTGGATTATTTCAGTGTGACCAAAAGGTAAATGTTATCCGCAATCTCAAAGTGAGACTGAGAGGCTGTGATCAATTAAATAGAGACTGTGTACTATGGCAAAGGTTAGGGAGGTAATTGACTATTCTCTCTCTCATGAAGCCAATATGATGGCACTAAGGCTTATTACAGTGAACACCAGCCTTATATCACATCAACAGTACTACTCAATGGCTATTAGTATTGTTTATAGCTTGGTAGGATTCAGGCGTGTCCAAATTGTTTGCAGGTTCTGGATCATAGATGCATTCGACAGAGATAATCAAGGAGTTGTCTACTACTTCAAGGTTGTCAGCTCGTGAATAAAAGCTCTTCTAATACTTTGTAAGTCACCCCTTATCATTGCTTAAAGCAATTTGTTTCTATTTATATTCTTTTTGAATTGCCCTGTTTTACTTATCTTCAGTTTTAATCGAAGTTATCAGAAAATAAACCAGAAATATGTAAACCTTAGTAACTGGAATATATGGAGTGTGTGAGCCATATAGATCAGTGAAACATAGTAGAGCAAAAATTAGGTTTGCATAAGATTTACCAAACATAGAAAGAGTTTGGTAACTTCAAACTCAACTATGGATGCTGTGCAGGGGAATTTGGTAAAGTTTAAAAGCTATCCTAAAATGATTGCTATGGTTTTGACGGGTAACAACCGCACAATTGCCCTCAGTAACTTTTTTCCCGGACAATAATTGATCGGTAATACAACTCCCCCACCTAAAAATACATTTAAAAAAATTCATTTTATGTCCCAAAATGCTTTATTAATTCATTATTTAAAATCGGAGCAGTTATCATATAAGGGAAGTTGTTTTGCAGCCGTTTAAATATACAGGTATCAAAAATTAGACATTAGCCTAGAGCAAGCTCTCCTTAAAAGCGTATTATTTTATTGTCTAAGATTTTTAGACATTTTATCTGAAGAGTGTGATACTTATTGTACCACATGACACTATTAGTAATAAAATGTTTAACTTATAGAGTGAAGTTCCGCTTATACATATTTGATAATTTAGCTCTGATTTATCATTGAGCACTCTGTAACGAATTGTGAAGCGTCCACTTTATGTACATATATATATATATATATATATATATATATATATATATATATATATATATATATATATATATATATATATATATGTATGTATATATATGTATGTATGTATGTATGTATGTATGTATGTATGTATGTATGTATGTATGTATGTATGTATGTATGTATGTATGTATGTATATATACATATTATAATTCTTGAGAAAGCTTTTGATTATGAACAGGCAATAAAAGAATAAAAGGTGCTTTTCAAGTATGTATGGTATGTATGGCCTGAAATAGTAAAATGGTTTCATGATATAAATGATAAGTTACACATGTCACTTGCTAATATCTAGGCATATCTGCTGCTAATATCCAGACATGTCCCCTGCTAACATCCAGGCATGTCAGTTGCTAATATTCAGGCATGTCAGTCGCTAATATCCAGACATGTCCCCTGCTAACATCCAGGCATGTCAGTTGCTAATATTCAGGCATGTCAGTCGCTAATATCCAGACATGTCCCCTGCTAACATTCAGGCATGTCAGTTGCTAACATTCAGGCATCTCAGTTGCTAATATTCATGCATGTCAGTTGCTAACATCTAAACATGTCTGCTGCTAACATCTAGGCATGTAATGTTTCATTTTACAGATATCTCGTAGACAGACGAATGGCTAGATGTATTAATAGCATTGCTCGTGGAATTGACTCTCAACAGTTGCAGAAACATACCGACATCGATAGACTTTTCGCAGCAAGGACGGCCGACTGCCAAATATATTCCACCCAGTATTCGCAACAACAATGCTGCTGAGTTGGCCTCTACACCTATACCTAGTATTAAAGATGTTGAGAAGCCTGCCCCCGGATACCTTCAGTTCCATCAGGTATTGTTCTCTCCTGGCACTCTTGTATTCCTCTTCTATTACCTGCTGGTCATGCATTTCCAATTTCTGTAATTTGGTTTTGAATACATATAGAAACTAGCATATCTTTAAAATTTTACCAGAAACTAAAATGATGTGATAACTTGCTGTTAATTTTAAAAGGAAATGAACATTCTTAAGTACGTATATGTCACTAAACATGGCAATGCTTCAATAAAATTGGCAAATACATGCTTATATAAGTCAAGAGACAGTACTGTTTGTGTAAACTACTACATTGCTACTCTCTGGTACCATAGCAATACTATAATGGCCATACTGCTTTCTGTGCACTGCAGGAATGGCATGTTATCAATATAACAGTATTATGTTGGCATGTGTATGCACAGCAAAAGCACTTTGTTACCCAAATGTATGTATGTAGAAGTACTGTGTTACCATTGTGCCAGAGGTGTGAGATTGTTGTTGTCACTATGCATAATTGTGGGAATGTTATCCTACTACTGTATAGGTTCTAATAAAATCTTGTGGTACCTCTGGGCATATACTCTAGAAGTAAGATGTACATGCTGTGAGAATAACTATTTATCACAGGGCTTGCTCTGTGGAAGTACTATGTTACAATTGTACAAATACTGTGAGAGTACGGTATTATTTATATGCCTGCGTTGTGATATTGCGATATTGCTACTGTTCATCTCTTGCTTAGTTGTATGTTGCGGCTGCGCATGCACTGGTAAAGTACTAATTTCCCAGTGTATACACTTTTGATGACTTTTGCCTGGGGAAGTAGCTTGCATCTCTCTTCCAATTGGATAGACAGGGCAGACAGATTCTTTCTGATTGTGAAACCGGTGTCTAAGGTAGGAATGTTCAAGGATGCATCAAATGCTTTAATCACTTCTTTCCACTCCTGGGGGAGCTCAAATAATTCATAATCATACATATACTTTATGCAAAAAGATATGATAAATCACAAGGGCTAATTGAGATTGAGGCGGTCAATTAAAGTTGATAGGAATTTTTAATGTAACCTTGAAAATGCAACAGCAGATCACAGTAAAGCAGGGCAGCCAAAGACACCAGAACATGGGGCACAACTCCTACAGGCTGTCTAACACATGTGTATGTTAATATTATTTAGTAAGAAGGTATATTATTACTTCTATCCCATGGTTGCGGATGAATGGTATCAATCCTGGTACAACACTGCACTGGCTGTGAGTTAGTGAAAAGGAGGATTCCCGTTTAATTAAAATATATGTGCATGTACACTATCCACTTACATAATGCTGGTCTTTGAGGGACGGCAAGTGATCAAAAGCTTCAGGCACTATCCCACTCATCCTCTCCTTCTTAGAACTTCTCAGCATAGCCATTGTTTCACAACCACTTTTGAACTAACATCTTGTGGGCGTCCTACCACACATAGCTGTCGTCAGAATAGTTACTTTTAAAATCACTGTCGTCACTTTTAAAATCACTGTCACCTTTTTCAAGTTGGTAACCAGAACAACCTCTTTCATCACATTCGTTATTTTAATACAAATATCTATTCTGGTGGCACTGAGTTGCGTTAAAAATCTGAAACTCGCTCAGTTTGAACTTCTGCTAACTAAAAGCATGGCTCAACCAGCGACCTTCACAAACATATTAGTGATGTTTGGGGGGATTGCTGATTACTCCGCGACGAGTGACAGCCATCTTAGGTTTTTAGGGCTATATTTCTTGTACTGAAAATATACCGAGATTGTCTTAGACCGAGATCGACCTAAATAAAATAAAATAGACCTAAATACCTAGAACCTAAGTAGAACCTAAATAAAATAGACCGAGATCACTGTCAGTCACAGACTTGGAAACGGATTTGCTGTCAATGTCGTGGCATTTCATTGCTTTAATTATTTGGCAGTCTAGAAATGCAGGGCCAGATGCTTCAAACCAAAACTAGTGAAGTTTCGGTTGACTGTGGTGATTTATGAACAAGCAATAAGTTAGTAAAGGTACGGCTACACGTAACAAAATTTCCGTTGGTTCTAACCAAAATCACAAAATGATTGCAACACACAGAATTATTCTGCGCTGCTAGAATCGTGCTAGCGAGCACGATCCCAGCAGCTTTTGCAATTATTATAGTCCAAGAGACGTATAATGACACATAATAAAAGTATAAGTGCAATTCAACATAGTACATAGATGCAACTGCTTAGATTGCGTTTTTGAATATATTTACTGTTTGGATGCTATAGCGACAATTTGTTTGTTTTTTAATTATATTTCCTTTTTAGCAGCAAAAGTTTTGTGGTAGAAAATGTTGACATCTCTAGCGCAAACAAGCCAGTTGCATCGTATTTACTATGGTAACTTTCTGTAATATTTTTCTTGTGTGTCGCATTATCTTCTCGGACCACATATATCTTAAAATTGGCTAGAATCGCGCTTGCTAACCAATAATAGCGCGACTTAAACAGTTACATCGTGTGTTCTATGTTAAGATGCTTTCGTATTTTATTGTGTTAATTCGTTTAATCTGTTAAAAGCGTTTCGTCGACGAACTCGGTGGGCATGCACAGCTCAAATAATTCTGTGAATTGCGACCGATTAATTCTGTGTTTTTCATGATTTCGGCCAGAACGCAGAACCAACGAAAAATTTGTTACTTTCAGCCGTACCTTTAGTAATCCTACTTACACAATCATCGTCACCTCGTCACCTACATTGATAAATGGTCGTCTCTTCTGTCACTTTTTAAATATCCCTGTCGTCAAAATTGTCACAAAACATGGGAGGACCCCCTCTTGTGACTCACTCTATTGTACAAAAAATAATGTCAGTTAAAAGTCAATCCAATGTGGTTCAATGCGGGGTGAGGTGAGCATTTATACTGGCTGATGCATACAATGTACATATGCATAAATGACTAGGTCAAAGTATGTCTACTATCATGATGTAAACCTCTGGGTTAATTCCTTCATATGATTGCTACTTTTGATTCATAGCTTAAATATTGATAATCAAACTCAAGATCACAAACACAAAGCAGAACAGATAACATAGATCAGAAATAGGACGAACCCACATTTTTAGATGAGTAGTTATACTAGACAGGTACTCACCTGGTAATCGCTCTATTTGATTTATCCTGCTGTATGATGAATAGCACGGGCAAGCCGGGTCACGCACGCAAGGATTTTCGCCACGCACATACAAAACAAAAACAGCCTTTTGTTTTTGTATGTGCGTGGCGAAAATGCTTGAGTGTGTGATCCGGCTAGCCCGTGATGAATAGTTTTCTGACGTTGATTCCGTGTTGAATCAACGTTGGAATGTTGAATGTTTAAAACGTCTTAGAAATTGTTGTAATTAAACGTATACGTTGTCTTAGCTAAAAAAACTATTCATCGTTTGATCTAAACACAGAATACGTGTGTACATTCAATAAATATCCTTTCAAAAAACGTGAGTAATATACTATGTATACCGTAAAACCTCGTAAAACTTCTAATTGAACTGCCTCGGAGTGTTGCTCTTAACGAATCCCAGGTAAAGTAAGGTAATCTTTGCATAAACTTCAAGAAAAATCGGCAAAATTGATCGTGGGTAAAACGCTCAAAAGAAAACGATATCTTTTTTTTGAGCATTTCAACAACGATCAAATTTTACCAATGTCAATCTAAAAAACGTCCTGGCAATAACCATCACTTCAAACAACAAACCAATCTCAAGTGATAGAAAAATCTCTATACTTTTTGATAAAAACGTTTTAAACTTTACATTAGAATAATTTAATTTGAAACAAGCCATTTGTGTCTTGGATTAATATTATTGTTTGTATATGTACATGTATCTACTAATAAATAAGTAAATACATGGACTTGTGACAGTGCTCTGATAACTTGAACGCTCTGATAATTCGAACACTTTTTCTCGGTCCCGTGAAGTTTGAGTTATCCATGTTTGACTGTATTTTACCAATTAGGCTACGCAAGATTCATACATTAATTAGGTGACATGCTTGACTATCTAGGCTAGAATATGCACAACATTAGGTTACAGCACAACGTCTCTGCAGCTTGCTCTCACAGCTCTTATTAGTAAGTTATTAGCCCACTCAAATTAGCCATTGGTAATGTGGCAGTCTAATTGCAAATGGCAGGCAACTATATCACCTGCCACTGTTTTATAAGCTGTTTTTAATACTCGTGCGAAGCCAGGCATTTTGCTAGTAAAAAAAAATATATATGTATACAGTAGGTGTTACTACAGCGTAAATAATCTGTTTCATGAACTTTTACGTTATAAGGATTTTATGTTATAAGAACAGTAAAATGAATGTAAACTGCCTAATCCGTTCCAAGATTTTTCCAAACTCACCTCTTCAGCCATCCAAAAAGGAAAAACTTGACCTAACTATTTACAGTAATCTATGGGCTGTACCGTGACTGCAGTATTATTGGTTTGCATTGATAGCTTTCCTCCTTTTTCTGTTCAATCTCACTGGTTTTATATATGTATATATATAAAACCATGATTATTTCAATTTTCACAATAAGTTGATGGGTAGCACACATCTTCAACATTTATTTACAACATTTTGCTTATTTTTTCTGAACAGTAATGCATACTCTTCAAAGTAAAACTACAAATAAATATTTTATACGTCTACCATAAAGCAAAACGTCAAAATAATTTTACTATAACAATTGGTAGTACTAGTTAGTCGTCATCTGTAATCAGGGGTGAAGATTACAATAAAAGAGAACTTTCGGTGATACTCCCTGCTGTAACACCTGCCCCAATCGATCACCTTTGCATATATGAACAATTGCGTATCCTATTCTCTGTTTTGTCGACACATTTCATGATCTGCAACGACAAATTTTGCTAAATTTGAACTCTCTAAAATTGCCAACACATGTTTCCAAATTTGCATTTAAGCACAAGGCAAACGAGCTCTTACGAGTCAAACATTGTTACCATATACTGTATATCCCTTTCCGGATTGCACATGTTGAAGCTTGTATTAGTGTATACATTGCGCTCATGGGTTATGAAGCCCCTGTTACAAAATATTTTTTGCCAACTATTCACCTCTTTGGTGGTGTGGTGATGACATATGTCTACAGATGTTCAAATTTATACATAAACAGCTTGATATTAAAGTTCAAAATATATAATATATTGTATATATATATATATATATATATATATATACTCAAAATATGTAGGATGGGAGGCCCCCTAATAAGAGGCCTTCGTATATATAAAAATTATTTAAAATGTGTATAGCAAATTGATAATAGGAGGCGGAACAATTTTGCCTCCTATCGTGGATATATTTTTAATTTCGTTAGAAGTAGTTTTGAACTTGGAGTTGTCTCCTCGTTGATTTGTGTCCAAAATTAATGAATTCTTTGGTAAAATTTGTTCACACTACAAAAGTTAAGTCTCCTTACACCAAAGTTTGCCATAAAATGCACAACTGATGGCTGCCAGCAGAGCTTTTATAGGCAGGTTTTTATCAGGCATGAAATCAAAGTGTTTTGTGATGTAAAAGAAAAACAAACCAATTATGAATTGAATTACCAAGAAGTGGTTTGGGAATGTAAAACCACAAAACTGATGGTTTGATTTCGATGATGGTAGTCTATCTTTCGAACTTGTCTGTAAATTGGCTACTTTTCCACAAAGTACAAAAATTCATAGCATTTTATTTATTGCACAACAAATATAGTTTGCAAATGTGGATGTTGGCTGACTGGTTATGGTCATGGCAAAAAGGGACTGAATGGTAGGTACTAGAACAGCTGGTTTACCTAACATTTTTATCCAAAAAGTTGTAAATGCATTAAAACCAACTAAATTAGTTTGTATTTTATTACCTCCCAAGGGTGCCAAAAATAAATAGCACACATCAATAAGTTTATGCAAACATAGTATGATCATGCAGAACTACGCTAAAAAATTTGTCTTTGGTTATTAATGTTAATTAATCAACAACATATTGATACATAATTAAAAAATACGATACAATAACAAATAAATTTAAAAGATAATTTCTACAAAAGTAGAAACACCATTATTCAAACACATACAAAACGTTCACAATGTGTTTTTATTATTTTGTATGATTCATCAGTGTCAGTTTATAAAACATAGTTATAATGTTTTTATTTTGAATTGTAAAATCAAGCTATTGATATCTAAGGTTATATACCTATGTATATATACGTATGTACATGTATATAATTTAAGTACGCATGTAACAATCATAGGATATGGAATGTTCAACAATAGATAGAAAGTAAATTTTGACTTCACTCTGACATTCTAAATCACTGCAAAATAATTTTGATGAAAAAGTTGCTAATCTGATGCTTCTATGGAAAGAATCGTTTTTACAGGGGAGATAAATCCTAAAAAATCATTTTTATCAAATCTCTCATAGAAGTGGAAATGACAGCTACGGCACTTCTTCAGCTTTGAATTATCCATACAACAATTAGTCTAAAGCACTGCATAAATTTCCCCTGAAAAAACGGTGCAAATGGAAATGCAAGATAAACTGCCTTGGCGCACGGCCTATACTGCTTGAAAGTGTTAATCGACTTCTTAACAGGTGTTCAGAAAACCATGAACAGGCCATTAAGCATGCCACTAATTAACAAGCTTACACTGTTCTGTCTACAATTGAACAAACATACTGTGAGAATCGCATGCAGCTAGTTTTGCGATGAAGGCAGCAAAACGCCAGTTATTTAGTTCATTGGCTACTACTACAATGATGCATCAATAGTTACAAAGAAGATATTTTTTTGCTTCTACTAGCATTTTATATTTATATAATTGTAAATAATAAAACATTGCCTTTTGCCAATAAAATGCTACCTCATCAAGCAGAGAGTGTTTAAGCGCATTACTTCATTTAATGAAGAACCTGTTCAGGCATTCTTTTTCTACCTGTTTTAATAACAGCACATCAAACAGAACAGACACTAGTCAATCATTTCTATAGTATATGGAAGTTTTGTCTGGGCCTCTGAAGCCAGGGTTAGAGATTTAGAAATCGTTGTTTTTATTGGTTTCAAATGTGTGGTATACAGCTTAAGAGTCAACTACCTTAATGCATGCAATAATGAGCTGCCTTCTTTAAGGATAGAATAATCAAAAATATACTTATTCTCTGCACATTATCGACACCCATGACCATTCCTCAAGATACAGCGGACTGCCATGGGACTAGTAATAATAATAACAATAATAACTGTAAAGTATGAAGGCCGCATTCTGAAGAAATACACAAGGACCAGAGTGAAGAAATTATACATATTTTAAATGAACTGATAACTAATAATGAAGAAGGAATACAAATATAGAATTTAGAGAAAAACGGAAATTTGCTATGCTAGATAATATACACCGAAACTGATGAATGAAAAATAACAAATAAAAACAAGTAATCAGAGAGTACGGGGACACAAAAGTGGATGACAAGAAGAAGCCTTTAGAAAGAGGTAGATAGTCTAATAACAGCAGCACAAGACTAAGCACTGCAAACCAATGCCAGGAAAGCATGGATTGAGGAGAGTATGAATGATGTTAAATTCAGATTGTGTAAGACAAAAGATGTACCAGCCATATTGTAAATGAGTGCTCAAAGATTGCACAAACATAATACAACCATCGACATGATCAAGTGACTGCAGCAGGTTGCTGGACTTTCTGTAAGAAGCATCACATGCCACACACAGCATATTGGTATAACCATAGGGTAGAACCAGTGTCTGAAAATGACAAAATGAAAGGTTTAGAACTAATCATAAAAGAAACAACATGGGTTAAGATTAGTTATATAACCATCCCAGGTGATGCAAGAGTAAAAAAAAGATATTAAGAAGATGTACAAAGGGCAAGATTTGAGCTTTGAAGGCTGGAGAATGTCCAAGCGAAAGTGTTATCTGTAGTAATTGGAGTGATTGAGACATTAATCAGCTAGCTTTTCTCATATCTCTCTGAGGGCAGTGCTCAACAGTTTTTCAAACAACTTAGAAAACAGTGCTGCTAAGAGCTAGATTTCTTATGAATACTGATGAATCTAAAATCAGTTAAAATAGTAGGATTTGCAGAAAGCACTTCTCCATAAGTTGTCAGAATTATCTTCTCTTTCCTTAGTTTACAAACAAGAGCCCTCTTTATGTAATGGTCCATATCAGTGACTATACTCATATAGGTATACTTTATAGGAATATTTATGTCAAATTTTAAGGAAGACTCCTCAGTAGAAGGACTCGTTAAAGTCAAATTCCTCAAGCTAAGGCCTTGGCTCACCTACTACCAGCCACTCGGTTGTGAAGACAGTTTTTAGAATGATACTAAAAATATTAATAAAAGCTGTGTCTGTCCATCTGTCTAAAGCTAAATATAGAGGTTAGGAAAAACATTGCACGGAGAATTGAACTCAAAATATTTGGCGAAGCAGCTGTGCACCCTAACGATGGCTCAGCTTAACCACCTTGCAGCTATGTGTAATAATTTTGCAAATTCAGCGTGCCAGACTGACAGGGTAGGCTACTAGTTTTCTGGTAATAACAGCCCTGGAGCTCCTTGGTTCCAAGCCATGGTTGGAGGTTTGGGATAAACATTGCATAATAGGGAAGTCAAACCTACAACATGCAAACTGATTCCCAAGAATGCCGCTACCAGCGTCGACCATTCAGCTTCAATTGGTTTAAATTGTTTGCCTAGGCATACTCACTATACTTTATTGACACATCTGTTAGTGTAGGCTGTACTGGTATATATAAACAGTTTGGAAAAACTTGTTTGTTGATAATCTACTCATGACACACTTACATCTGCATAACATTACCATGGTTGACAGTTAGTTGTGAAGATAGCTTGCACATTACTTTCATAACAATATCGTTTACCAAAGATAAAGGGCAGATGTGCTTTGCTATTCTCAAGCAATTATCTGTGTCGCTTAAAAAATGATACTACTGAATAAATGGGCTGTTTGCTTAGTTTGTGTGACAAGCATGCAAACTTTAATAAAATTTTCTGTAATAGGTTAAGACTGAAAAGTTGCAACGCAAACATTATTTTTGAAAAATAAATTCCTGCTGTGATAATTTGCTGAGATATAGTTTTTAGAATTTGGCCCATTCATGAAACATTACTGCCAGAGACAGTTAAAAGAAAAACACAAGGATAATGAGAGCTTGGAAGATTAGGTCGTCACACTGACCAAGAACACTCCTAGCAATCTTGTACTATGGCTAGAAAATCAGCAAAGAGCAACAAAAATTTGTAAAAACTATTAAAAAGAACACTACCACTGATTAGTTTACACTCTCATCCATCTACAAATAGAACTGGTTGGAATTTGTATTGGGTGATGAAAAGGCTAATGAAAAGGCTGAGCTAATGAACTGCCTATACAAGCATCCAGGCATCTTGTTTGCAGCTTTTGCATATATGCAGGATGAGAAAACTTGTGCTCAGAGGCCACTTATGATGGATAGTCAAAGCTGCCATGATTTTTCGCAAGCTTTTTAAAAACGTGTGGTTCTCCTTGCTGTCTATTTCACGTTAATATAACTCTCGCTGTGCTTCCCGAAATGTCAGCAATTCTTATATGGTTTAAACAGTAATTAAGATGCTTGTGACATTTTAGTCTCAATTTTTATACATAGTTCATTTGCTTTAATATCTTTAAGGCAATTTTACCTGTCAAGAATTTGAAGAGTTAATCAAAAAGTATTGAAGTTTTTTTATCATATGGAATTTTGCTGGTGGTTTTCGGAGTTCGGACAAGCAGGATATTTTAAGATTAAAATTTGCGAAACTCAATTCCAGTTACAATGCTCACAAGAAAAAAAATGTGCCCAGACCTCAAAAATTACATCAATAGTCATGCTTGTTGTTTATCAAAATACACATACTGTCTCATTATCAATGATTCCTCATGTGTTCATACAGTAGTTAATGGAAAACAATGGGACTAATTCTAATCAACCTATCTTTAGAAAAATTTGAAACAGCTATAGCAATGTGTCTAAGTATAGGCCTATATTTTAATTTTCATTTAAACAACCATAAGCAAACGCAAAATAAGATGTATGTCAATAAAGATGCATAACACTGCAACTTGGCTGCAATAGCCGATGGCATCACGGGAGGAAAAAACAGGAAGTGCAACGATTGACATAATTTTTGGAGAAATCTTTTTCTTCTGAGCCTTATAATTGCACTTAAATGTTAACAATTTTAATTTTGAAACATCCCAGCAACCAAATCACATAAAACCACATGCAGAAATTCAACAAATTGAAAAATGCCAATAGTTTTTTAAAACACTTTTTAAAATTTTATGTAATGGACCCTTTCAAAATATTTGTTTCAAAAAGTTTATGGAAATTATTTGCCAAATAATGACATCAAGATTAGTTATGCGTTATACTCAATAAATAGTAGGTAAAAGTTGCAACAATTTACATGTAGATGATATCAACATTTTAATATTTTCATGAAAAACGCTTTGATAACTTTAATTAGCTCGTGTCATACATTAAACTCTGCTACAGAAAGCTAAATCTGACAAAAAGTGATTATTTTTAACGTCTGTGAATTTTTTTGGTGGACTGCATCACAACTGTTGTGTCACACATGAGAGCACATCACATATTACCCAACATATATAAAAAAGAGTCGTTGTTAGCTCATTTGTTTTTTAGGATATGATGCTACCTCGCAACGCTTGTAGGCTTATACTGTTTTCTGTTGGTAGGATTTTTACTGTTAAAAATGTGGTTGTGTCAAATTTGAGTTGATCCTAAAAGAAAGCATTTTTTTCTCTATCAGTTGATATGTTGTATGTTGTGTTAGGCAATCTCATTGCCAAGATATTTGAAGATTAAAATCGGAAAAATATGGTCGCCGTAAAAACGCTCAGGCCAAAAAAACATGCCCAGACTTGCCCAAAATGATGTCACAAGTGAATTTATCTGTCAATATATCTCGTATTCACATCGGCTATTTGCGATAAAAGTCTAGTCCTACGCGGCTCTATCGGCATATACTTTATTTTGTATTTGCTCATGTTGGTTAGAATAAAATTTTAAACCCTACTACAGATACATTATTATGAATGTTTTAAAGGCCTCAAATAACAAAAATTAAAAATTAGTCTTGCTCACTTTTTCTAAATGCTGTGTAAACATTTGAGTACCGACTACCAATTCTACCGGTCTACGGTAATTCTGTCAAGTTAACTGTATAATAAGGTCTTTGTATCAGCACACTTCCGCCGCTACCCACACTAACGATATACAGCCCGTGTCGTATAGGGACATGTCCCTATACGACACTGTATACAGCCTCCCGAAAGCCCCGCCCACATTATGTCCGTCGCCTATCCTTGGTGCTGGGCCGTATATCATTGCCAACACTGAAAACTAGTTTCTTACTTCCTTTGAAAATAATATACATAGGGATAGAGTTTTAAGGATGAGAAGTCTGCTGCAAACTGGATTCGAACTCACATTCTCCAGCTCTGCGGACATCCATATACCGTATCCAATTCAATACAATATTCTGTAAATCATGTTTTGCATTATCGTCAACAATATAATGCTATTATATAATTTTTACAAGCAAAATATTTTCATCCCGGCATAAAGCTTTTATTAAAAATATTCATCAATTCGTGGCCACTCACATAGTTTTAGCTGTTACAATAAGACAAATTCATCTACTGCAAGAAACTTAAACAAAACATGGTTTATACAGCACACATTCAAGTCTCTCTTTTCCCTTTATGGCAGTTTCTATACTGACAAAGCTGCTTCGGATGGTGGGACGACATAAACATCCTGTAATCAGTAACACAAAGGCAATACAAATATGTCATTCATAAATATGTCATTCTAAAGCGTATCTACTGAAAGCTTTCGAATTGGGAGTTTGATAGACTGCGAGTGTAATTTTAAAAACGAATAAACGTTTAACAAAGGCACAAGTACGCCAAGCCAACGATTCGGAGCTTCGGTTCTGGAAATTAAAGATTTGCATTGATCAATCGATTTTCTTCACTTTCTACAAGTGAAAAGTGAACATCTAAAGTCAAATCATGAATCTAATTTACTACATAAAACTGCCACAGCAAATTTGAAGCAAATGTAGCTAGGAGAACCGATAAAAAAACATAAAAAGATAATTAGTGATAGCAAAAATGTATAATTTTATTAATTAGTACATGTATTATTGAGTACTAAAATATTACCTTTAGTATATTCATCAATCTAAGCCATTGTATTGCTAGATGCTAAAGATTAGAAAGAAGCCATCAAAAATTCACTGTACATACGTATCTCGCACGCGCAGGAAATTACATTTCAGCCTCAAACAGGGAAATATAATCTGAATGTAAACTCAACAGGAAACTTTATAGGAGAATCATAGTAAAAGATAAATTTATCTCCATTTTCCAATCTTCCTCCGTAGAACTTTTACTACCTGATGCCAAGAAAACTCACAGTCACCTTCGCAGCAATTTTTACAATCATGTTGTTCGCCAATAAAACGTGTCGATCGAGTAATTCATTAAAGTAACGATGTTAATTAATTTAGTAAATATCGATGTCCATGCGATTTAATAATATAGTAATATTCCTAAATTTGAGATCACAGCCAACGCGTCTTACGACTTACAACATTTGTTACGGCCTATATAAAAATTCTACGCTGATGATTGACTAAGGAAGCTACCTCATATTTATCGCTCGTGGTTTCTTTTCAGATATATTGCTTGTGACGTCACGAAAGAAGCACCCGCTGGAACGTGAGCTTTTTAAAAGCGGGCCCCACTTAAATGCATATATCTCTGAACAGGGTTGGTCTACAAAGACAAAAATGGCATCAAATTGTAGCTGATGTTTCAGCCTTTTATGGGTCTTAATTTAATTAAATCAAATTTTTTGACGCAACCACATCTTTAAAGCCTTTGTAAGATATATAGTTGGGGTCTGAAAAGTGAAAACATGACAAGCTACATCAAATTTACATACTTGAGCAGTAGCAACTGCTTTGCTTCCAGGAAAGCTTTTAGAAGTTAATTTATTTTCAGCCTTTGAAGTTTTTCGTGACTCTGAGTTAGGAAAGAAAATTTTAGTTTACCAACGCAAGTGTGTTACTATGCTACATTGTTTTCATGATTGTTTATAAAAATAAAAAATCTCAGTGAGCCGCAGCACTACTAATGTAAGCATTGTTTATAAACTAGCTGAATGCATTTACTTGCCTAGGCATTCTCATTGCGCAAAACTAAAGATTACATTATTTCAAGGAGTATGAACATTGTTCAGAATTTTCTAACAACAGACTTTAAACTTACAGTGAAATGTTGATCACTTGCAACATTTTATTAATTTGCAGTTTTAATAATGTCTATTGAAACAATGCAACTTTTTGTGGTGTATACTTGTACTTTTAGATATAACACTAGACCCATTCAAACCAAGCTCTTGCTGATTAAACTCCGCTAAACAATTGTAATGCAATCAGACTGCTGATTTGTGTGAATGGTTCAGAGTTGTGATGCGTTAAATCTGTACTGTGTAATTGCAGCTCAGTAAACAGTAATTTTCCACCGCATTACAACTTTACAAGGCAAAATGGACATTTTCTGTTACTTAAACCGTGCTCCTACTGTAATTTTCCTACTTTCATCCACTGCCTATTTACTTTCATGACTCATTACCTAAAACCCAGTAATTCATACATAGTACTAATGCACATTCTTAAAAACTTGAAACTGCATGCTACTGCAATTGTGAATTAGTATGAAAATGATACTGTGAACCAGCTGACACTACTGACTTTCTAAGCATCTGTACTGCATTGTACAAGATCGTCCAATACTATTGTTAGCACTACTGAACTTGTCTAGTAAGTCCCATATCATATTCCAGATTCCAATCATATAAGCTACAATATGCTAGTGGTGATCAACTTGTTTGCCTAATTACATTCAAATTTTAATGCCATCCACATCTTGCAATTGTGTTGCAATTTTCAACACTATACTTGATTTTGGAATGATATTTCATGAAAATGTACTGTGCATGTATGTACAATCAACCGTAATGCAGAGGTTTTTATTGCTTGTAACACTACGAAATGTACCTTAGCAACACTTCCACTGTATCTAGCATTGCACACTGTGCAGAAGGTAATACTGTCACTGAATCAATACTCATTAGTATGCATTATAAAAGACTTGTACAGCATGTATAGTGCATACTACCCATAGTAAAAGTTTGTAATGCAATTATCCTGACAGCATCATGGCTGTGACACACTTACTAGTGCTACTGCACGGCTAATGCAAATATATAGATGTCTAGACTGGCAATTGTTGAAATTGCTATGAGTTTTATATCCAAGCACAAGTGAGGGCAGTGCTCATTAATGAGTAGTTATGTTTTCTCATAATGGTGACAACCCTGATCATGGTTTTATGTCAACTGTTAATCCGCTTAATCTGCAAGAATAACTAATCCCCTACCAAAGCTAAGTGATTAGAATAACATAAAAATGTTTTGTGACCTTGTCTTTAAACCTTGCAGTTACATGATATTGACATGTTGGTATGAAGTTTATTTTACTGGCTAATGGAATAATTGGTAAAAGCAAGTGATGTTGTGTGGAAATAAAAGAAAAGAGCAATTATAATGACTCAAAAACTTAACAACTTTTAATAGCAAACCTTTTGTGAGATCAGGATATTTTGTGGCATCAAAGTTGCGGCATAGTATGCAGGATAGTCTGTTGACGTGCTTTAGACAACAGAGATTAAAAAAACCCGAGGTACATCGAGCCCAATTCTATACCTATCAAACATCATCAATCTGAAACAAAACTTGTGTAGTGTTTCTAGCTTTTCCATAGCTCTATCTAATAAATATGAAAAAAAATTAAATGAAACAGCAAGCAGTTGCAGTGAATAACTTTGTTATATATGCATAGGACATGATATGTTCTCATGATTGGCCTATGATTTACAGACTAGCTAGATAAAAGGGGTAGCGAGAGGGATTTTCTGTGTTATGAGTCATTGGTTTAACATTACATAACCAGGCTTCATAATTGGTAGCTAAATGAAAGCAGTGGATGTCATTTGGAAACAACCTAGATACTGACATTTCAGTAGATGCTGTAATGCTGAGATAACATTTTACCAAATCTTTTACCTTGTATCAATGGTAGTAACAATTTGCCACTACACTGTGTCATCATAGCGCAGTACCAAGTGATATTTCAGTGCAATCAAATCTTTTAATATGAGTAGGCTTTTACTTTATAGGCTTTAACATATATGTAATAAATTTAAATACTTATATTATTTTTAGCCATTTCTTAAACATATTTCTAGCAAACATCAGCCCCAGACTTCTTTGTTTTCAGGGTGTAATAGATAATTACTTCAACAGATGTGTCATGACTATGTAACAGGTACATTTTTATTAAATACTAATAATCTTTCCAGTCTTTGGTTGTTGGGATGAATAAGATGGAGAGCTGCTGCTGCTTCTGCTGCGATTGGTGTGGCTGAGCCTAGGACTATTTTAGGCACCGAGATGTGCACTAATTCTGTTTAGTTTTACGCATTCTCGGCTCATCTTGGTCTACTGTCTCCTCTAGACCTGGTCAGTAAAGCGGCAGTTGTTGTCCTGAGCAATATGGCTTAACAAGCTTACCCTATTGGTGATAAAGCTTCTAAGTTTATAAAGTTTTTTTTTTAAGTTTCAAAGTCTACAATATTTTCAATTTTATTCTACCAAGACGAGCCACAGAAGGCAACAAGGCAATTTTTTCTCAATTATTTTGTGTATTTCATTTTTAGCAAACTGTTGAACTTTTACACACATTAATATTTGTTACATTCACTGCCTATTTCTGATTTCATGTTTATTTTACAATTTATGGCTAATTCTATTCACTTGAGCTGCCTCTAAAACATTTGCACCAATATGTATATTTTAATCTGTTAGAAGTATTTGCAACTGTTTTATATTTACATGTCATGTAGTTCACAATGCAGACTTCACATTGAGCCAGTTGGGTTAAATAGAGTCACATGAACCACAACTTCTCATCATTAAATCTAGCTCTCCATTATGGCTTGTTGCCCTAGATAGGGCATGTTGCTGCAATCACGTAATTAACTTCAAATTGACTGATTTGAAAAAAAAATTCATTGCCGCTTAATGTTAGTGTTTTTTAAACTTCTCTCATTGACAAGCAGTTAGTCATGATGCATTTCGCTTGCCAATAGCTTGTGAAATGTGTGCTGTTTTTTAAGCATTGCAGAAAGCCCTAAGATCTTCAAATAAATCCCATAGGCATACCAGATAGCAGAGATTACCAAAAGGGGTTGGCAAGGCATTAAAATCACTTGTATGGTTCAAACTTGTATGTCCTAGAACATGTTATACAATACAAAAATACTGTTTTTTAAAAATTGTGCTCAAATTTATGCACGCTTTCATCATTGCCTTTTAAACCAATAATTTGGCAAGTCTCTCCCAGCTATTGTTTTAAACATATATGTATATTGTCTATACATATTAGTGTACGTGCTGTAGCGTAGCGTATAAATTAAAACCATCAAAAATGTACAAGCCTGATAGTAAACTCTCCCTGTTATATTGAAATCATCAAAGAGTTACAATACTTTTTCTGCAAAGGCTAAGGTAAGGCCTGCTTCAAACCTGCAGACAGCTGTGTAAACCCTGAGTCTTCATTTATCCAACAGCCAAAAAATTAAACAAATTACGTAGCTGCGTATGGGCATACACCTAATTTAATTGTGCTGATAACCACATTTCTTTCTGTAGGATTTACTATCGCTTGCGTGAACTCGGAGTGCACTCGGGATCGAATCTAAGCTTCAATTCTAGCTCATTTAACTCATCTCATGTCAGCAACGCTTTTTAGTGCAAGTATTATCAATGGAGGACAACTGAGCTGGCAGAAGATCTATGTGGCTGCAAGTTTCTGATTTAGACCAACGTGAGTAGATAATACTGTATTTAAGAAATGAAACAGATAATGAAAGCAGCAGGTATGTGTGCTTTTGCTTTAGATTTTACTTTACCTTGAACTTTGGGGACTACATTGGGCTACAGGATTTGTTGTTGTCGCTCATCCAAAGTAACAAAAATATACGACTTTCAATGAAAGCTTGGATGACTGTAGCTTAACATTTGCTTCATACTCAAGTCAAGTCAAGCTCATATGTCAAGCGATTTTCAGGAATCGAGTGTTGCGATCATTGGTAGACATTGGTAGATATGCATCACTGAATAATTTTCCATTGCTAGCTGGTTGTCGGATGCATGCTTTACGTTATATCCTTAAAATCCCAAATTTTTTCAACTTCTCAAAAATTCAAGTGATTCAAAGATCTATAACAAAAGTTTAATTAAAAATGGTTTACAGAAAGAGTTTTTAATTGAATTCTGAAAGAATATATAATTTATATTGTAATACTCATACAAAAATTAGTTCCGTAGGCCTACTATATGCTAATCAAAGCTACCGTTTCAAGGCAAAGGTTAGCAGTAGTTAACCTTTCGGTATAGAGATTCAAGACAAAAAAATTCCTGTAAAATAAACGTTTTATAATGCTAGAAGCCTAGAACTAAGTGCCAGCAAAGCTTTGCTAGCAAAGCTTTGCTAGCAAAGCTTTGTGAAGCGTATTAGATACACATGGCATGAGGAAAATCTGTTGCTGCAGATGTTTATATTATTGATTGATATAATTAATGTGGTTATGTAAACATTGACTGTAGCATATATTCTTTAAGGGAAAATGTATATTTTGCCATAAGCCTTGTTTTTTTTTAAAACATTTTTTGAAGATTGACTAACCAAACATGAAACAGGTACATTAAAAATAATTAAGCTTTTCGTATACCCATTATTATGCTAGTTTGCAACGAATTTGCGTGTAGCCTATCATCAGAAAACTCAATGACCAAAATTTGCTTGATATTTCTCCAGTATCCTGCGGGACATGTATTGCCTCCAGCTAGCTTTAGCTTTCAGAGCCAGACATAGAACCCAGTTCAAGCAATAAAGGTCATAAACTAGTAACAAGCATTAATTAAACATCTCTTTGTATATAGCTTAGTGTATGGCATTATGTAATCTCATACCTGTTGGCTGTTTAGCTCAGAGAAAGAGCTAATCTCATCAATCACTGTCAACAGGGTGTCAACAATCACTGTCTCTGTTGGCTGGCACTGGCTACATGCATTACTCATGTGTCTTTGTGTAACTTGTGATGTACTCTCTAACTTGGTCCACATAAATGCATGCTAATAATCAAATGTCTTTTTTTCTTGTAGAGTGTGACATTGTGTTTCGTAATAATGCTATAATGCCTGGCTTGCTCTTGGTTGCAGGTATGTACTGACAAGATAAAACAATCTGACATTTTTTCATTTTTTTTCCAGGCTTTCATTTATATGGTCTCTAATTTAGACAACAACTGCGACGACTTAGCCTTTAGCTGTGCACTTTTCTTGTTGTTTTGTTATCGTTACTTATGCCAACAGAAAATTTAATATTCACATTGTTTTTATATAGTAATGATAATAGCAAAAAGAGTACAATTTAAAATAGTTTTTCTCTGTAATTACCAAAAATCATTTAGCAACCGATATAGTTCTAGTCATAACATTGAAATGAATATTTTCATGGTGTAGTATCCTGGTTAGCCTCTGAACCTTGAGTTAAATGTATTCTGTTTTTGTCTAATTTAAAAGTTTTGAGCTATTGAGACATACACTGACCCTCGTATAGAGATAAACCCTGTCTTTAACAATGATGATTTCAGCCAGCTTTCAATAACCTAACCAACAGACCTTACCCATTCTGTGTTGTGCTGTCCTTGTATTGTGGTTGGTTTTTGTTAGTGCAGAGTAGGTGAGAAGTAGGATACTTGAGCCAATAAAAGAGTTACATTTTTAATATGAAATAACTAAGGTTTTTTTGCGTTGTATTTATAATTTTGCATGCTCTTAGAGCTTGGTTAAGTGCATCGGTGAACATGGTTTTACTTTTGCTCTCTCAACTGCATTCAAATAATTTCATATAGTAAAGTCAATGGGCCATCTATCTCTGAAGAAAGATGCATGGGTCAGTATGGAGGATTCAGAGGCCACCACTTGAGGAAACTTGGGCATAAGGGCAAATTTCATGATCTTAGGCTATACATATAACTGAAAGCTTTTCATTTAATATCTTATTACAGCACTACCCATAACATTATTTGACGTATAGATTTTTGCTGCTTTCTTTTTATAAAACTATGGTATTCGCTAAAAGCGTAAATTGAATGGGTTATGATAAAATTATACTTGGCCGCTTGACCCATCTATCCGTTTTTGCGCTTGCATTGCAGTAGATTAGTTGGGCCAACTGGTCCAACTACCCTCATCCTTAATGGCCCATGTATACCCAGCTTATAACTTTTGTAAAGTGCCATAACTCTCAAGTTATTTACAGATTAGTTTTAAATTTTGTCTCAAATCGGTTAAAAGATGTTTATTTATGTTAAAAACAAAAATTTGAGTAAACGTCATTCATTTGCTGCATGTTAAACCTGCTAGAATATTAAGTAAATTTACGAAACAGTACTGATGAAAGGTAACTTACCTCCATGCTTGACATTTTCACTTTGACAGAAACTAAGATGGCAGCAGTGACCTATTTTTGGATTGGACAATATTATACAAGCAATAGAAAACTAAAATAAAGTAAACAATTTCTAATAATGGGATACCTATGTATCCCCTGTTTCCATATATCCCACTTCTTCCCTAATATTTGTCCTGAGTAATTATACTCACTGGAAATGTGAGTTTATCTTCTCTCAATTTTTGGCATTAGAAAGTTTGAGTATTTTTATCATGTTTGTTAGAATTTTGACTTCTGAGTTCGAGTTTGGCACATGAATTATTGAAGCACAATGAATAAATGTTGGGATTAGTCGCTTGAAAGATGTGCGATACTCAACAACTATGCCTGCTATGGACTAATGCATCTATGGAAATAATTATAATTGTATTTTAATATCACAATTACTATTCTGGTGTTATGGATTAAATTAGGCTGCTGAAATAGAACACTGGATATCTAACATGTTTCAGTCAATGCTACTTGCTAAATTAAGTTTGAGCAGGGTAGTGTTTTTAAAAGTTTACTCTCTATTCTTTGGATTTAAGATTCAATGTTTTTGTAGTTGTACCTGCAAAATGATAGAAAATCATTTTCACCTGTAATTACAATTTAAGTATATGGAACAGTACTTGAATTGTTCCATATACTTGAAGAAAGAGATAGAGATAAAGTTATAGCGACCAAAAAAGGTAATTGACATGGTATGGCTAAATATGACAGGGTTGTTATTCACTGCTGCCACATTCAAGGCAAGGCCAATGTTTTCACTGCGGTTTATCTAATATTTTGCAATATTATCACAGACTCATTATACACGCATTATGTGGCTCTCGGAGCGAATAAGAGTCAGGCTTATAGGGCAGAGCTAGCTAGAGAGGGGCAAAACACACCTGTGAATAATAAAACTTGATCGGAAACACTTACTAGAACCAACATCTTCGTACATACATAAAGCACTAAGCTGGGACAAGAACCCACCAGAGCACGGCAAGCCAATAATAGCTAAAGCTGAAGCAATAATAGTCATAAAAGCTGAAGCAAGCGGTAGAAATGTCAAGTGATTTGCAGGAACTGATAATTGCAGGGCTTTGTGAAGCGTATTAGATATGCATGACATGAGAAAAACTCTTTGTCGCGGATTTACATATTATTGATTTTATTGAATGATATTAATTCATTCGCACCTGCCTAATTTTTAGGCGATTTGCCCCAGATACCGCTGATTTTCGGAAAGTTGCCGTAATTCAAATTACTACTACAAAAAACAAACTTAAGATAATTTACTCATTTAAATTTCACAAGAACCAGCCAAATCTCCGTTTTCAAATTATATTATATTCATACAAACAACTCGTATCCCTTTTATGTAGATTCATGCATCAAAGAAGGTAGTTTTAGGAAATTTCCAATTTTCAAAAAAATGTCATTTGCTGAAACAAAGTTAGATTTGCACCATAAAAATTGCAAAATATACTAAGTTTGACTGAAATTAGTTATTTATTACAGACAATACATAGTTATAAAGATTATTTATACAGATGTAGTTAGTCACGAACACGAAAATCATGAAACTTCAAATTTTTCCCAACGAGAAACTTTGAATTTTTTCTTCAAACAAATGCATAGCAAATCTATATGCCAATATAACACGAATAAAACTTCATGAAAATGTTTCAAATAATAAAAATATGTTCAATAACTCTGTTCTTGACTTTTCAGATATCATAGACAGCTCTCAGAACCAATATGATCCTATCGAAACTGAAAGATAACGTCAGTCTGACTACAGCTGGCAGCGTGAAGAATGCATTTTTATTCGAGCATAACGATTCAAATTGGCAAAATTAAAAGTTAATAGAAACTTTGAAACATTAAAAATAATGTTTTAATTTGATTTATGCAGTCTTTCAGTGTCTTACCACTTTTTGATCTGCATATTTACTGCTGAAGTTGAAAAAAGATTATCACAAACGATAAAATTTCAAGTCAGCATGATGATTTCCGGTTTTGGTAGATATTGAGATAGGTGTACTAATCGGGTTATAACTTTTGTCGGAGATGTCACAGAAGCATATTTTAAAGTTTGTCTGATTGGCCAGAAATCTTTCTTTATAGCGAATTAAAAGTATTATTTTATAACTAAAAAATAATGATGCAAAGAGTTGGTAAATTTCAGACGCGAGTAAACACGCGTTGAGTGCCTGACAATGTTATAAATACGCATGTTAACTTGCGTTAACTCGCGCATGGGTGCGAATGAGTTTATCTGGTTATGTAAACATTCACAGTAGCAGATATTATTTGAGAGAAAATGACTATTTTGACTTAGCCTTGCTTTTGTTTGTAAACATTTTGTTGAAGATTGTCTAACGAACCATGATACAGGTACATGCAAAATCGTGAAGCTCTTCGTATACACATTAATATGCTAGTTTGCAAGTTTTTGTCTCGAGCTTTAGCTTTCAGAGCCAAACAATAGAACCCCGTTCAAGAAATAAAGGTCTTAAACTAGTAAGAAGCATTATTTAAACACCCCTTTGTATATAGCTGAGTGTATGGCATTATGTAATCTCATACCTGTTTGCTGTTTAGTTCAGAGAAAGAGCTAATCTCATCAATCGCTGTAAACCACATGCTGGCACTGGTTACACTCATTACTCATGTCTTTGTCTAACTGGTGATGCACTGTCTAACTTGCCAACATAAATGGATGCTAATCAATTGTCGTTTTTCTTGTAGAGTCCGATATTGAGTTTCGTAATAATGCTACAATGCCTGGCTTGCTCTTGATTGCAGGTATGTACTGACCAGATAAAACGATCTAACTTTTTTCCATATTTTCTTTCCAGGTTTGCATTCATATGGTCTCTAATTTAGACAACAACTGCCAGGACTTAGCCATTAGCTGTGCGCCTTTCTTGTTGTTTTTTTTACTGTTACTTATGCCAACAAGAACTTTAAAATGGTATTGTTTCATATAACAATAATAACAACATAGAGTTACTACTTAGAATAGTTTTTCTCTGTTATTACAAAAAATCAAAATTTGCATTCAATATAGTTCTGGTGATAATATTAAAATGAGTATTTTTATGGTTTAGTCTCATGGTTAGCCTCTGAGCCTTGATTTCAATGTATTCTGGTTTTGCTAACTGGAAGGTTTTAAGCTATTGAGACATTCACTGACCCTCCAATGAAAATAAAAACTGGTTTTAACTCTTTCGCTACCGTAAGCCGATATATCAGCTTTAGTGGTAGTTCAAGTACAGGCCGTAAGCCATATATCAGCTTTAGTGGTAGTTCAAGTACAGGCCGTAAGCCATACATTGGCTTTAGTGGTAGTTCAAGTACAGGCCGTAAGCCATATATCGGCTTTAGTGGTAGTTCAAGTACAGGCCGTAAGCCATATATCAGCTTTAGTGGTAGTTCAAGTACAGGCCGTAAGCCATATATCAGCTTTAGTGGTAGTTCAAGTACAGGCCGTAAGCCATATATCGGCTTTAGTGGTAGTTCAAGTACAGGCCGTAAGCCATATATCGGCTTTAGTGGTAGTTCAAGTACAGGCCGTAAGCCATATATCGGCTTTAGTGGTAGTTCAAGTACAGGCCGTAAGCCATATATCGGCTTTAGTGGTAGTTCAAGTACAGGCCGTAAGCCATATATCGGCTTTAGTGGTAGTTCAAGTACAGGCCGTAAGCCATATATCAGCTTTAGTGGTAGTTCAAGTAAAGGCCGTAAGCCATATATCGGCTTTAGTGGTAGTTCAAGTACAGGCCGTAAGCCATATATCAGCTTTAGTGGTAGTTCAAGTACAGGCCGTAAGCCATATGTCGGCTTTAGTGGTAGTTCAAGTACAGGCCGTAAGCCATATATCGGCTTTAGTGGTAGTTCAAGTACAGGCCGTAAGCCATATATCGGCTTTAGTGGTAGTTCAAGTACAGGCCGTAAGCCATATATCGGCTTTAGTGGTAGTTCAAGTACAGGCCGTAAGCCATATATCGGCTTTAGTGGTAGTTCAAGTACAGGCCGTAAGCCATATATCAGCTTTAGTGGTAGTTCAAGTACAGGCCGTAAGCCATATATCGGCTTTAGTGGTAGTTCAAGTACAGGCCGTAAGCCATATATCAGCTTTAGTGGTAGTTCAAGTACAGGCCGTAAGCCATATATCGGCTTTAGTGGTAGTTCAAGTACAGGCCGTAAGCCATATATCGGCTTTAGTGGTAGTTCAAGTACAGGCCGTAAGCCATATATCAGCTTTAGTGGTAGTTCAAGTACAGGCCGTAAGCCATATATCGGCTTTAGTGGTAGTTCAAGTACAGGTCGTAAGCCATATATCAGCTTTAGTGGTAGTTCAAGTACAGGCCGTAAGCCATATATCAGCTTTAGTGGTAGTTCAAGTACAGGCCGTAAGCCATATATCGGCTTTAGTGGTAGTTCAAGTACAGGCCGTAAGCCATATATCAGCTTTAGTGGTAGTTCAAGTACAGGCCGTAAGCCATATATCGGCTTTTCAATATGGTTTCACTTTTCTTTTAATTATGAAGCCTATAGAACAGCTAGACTAATCAAATTTTGTCTCCAGTGAAACAACCTTGTTGCCAACTACTTGCTATCAATGTAAATATTTTTAGCTAAATATTGTCAACAAATCGCGGTGATAAATGTAGTGACCGTAAAACGATATATCGGCTTATCAATAGGGTTTCACTTTTCTTTTCATTGCGAAGCCTACACATTAGCTAGACCAATCAAAATTTGTCTCCAGTGAAACAATTGTGTTGCCAATCACGTGCACCTAAAAAATTTTTGTTTCAACTAATCCATTTCTAATTATTTTTCAAAACGGTGAAACCAGATCGTTATCGTCATAGCAAGGAAAAACACACTGCGTTCGTTCAACACAAATAAAACGTTCGATATTGTACAAGAGTAAAAATCACCTTGTAATTATCTTGTAGAAAATTTTGTTTTGAATAGGATGCATTTTTACAGTAAAGTGATATCTGCTTTTATTCTCGAGATATTGCTTAATTACTAGCGGTATATCAGCTTTTCAAAAAGTTGGTTCATTAATTTGGGCAGAATATTCATTCGGTAAGATTTTAATATGGTAGTGAAAGAGTTAAAGGTTTACTTGCATCAAAATTTATATTACAGTTATTTAGTATGGAAAGATTAACCAAGTCTTACTTTGTTGTGTTGTAGGTGAAAAATATTTTACTAACTATATTTTTCCAGTATATTTTGAGTCATGAAATGATGATGAGCGTGTGCTGGATGGATATGATCTGTAAATTTTTTTACGAGTTTTTAAAATTGTACAAAAGTTTATAGTTTCAGCCCGAACAATGGTGAAATACCATTTTTTTCTGTTTGATGACATCGGTGGTAGGTTTTTTACTAGTGTTTGATCAAATATCATTATACTATTCTTTGGATCGCTGAAAATATTGCCCAGGTTTACTGACACGCATTGATAAGATCGGCAAGGATCAAAGCGTTAAAACTTGACATATCATCAATTCATGAATTTTTACAAGTTTATATTTATATTTAACGACTATGGTATTATCTTATTGACATGGAATTACTTAATTTATTTGAAAATTTTAGCACTTTAACTACCAGAGGTGCGAGCTGTCTACTGACACAGGCTTGGGTAATATTTCATAACAAAGGCTAGTACAAAGCCATTTGCCCAGCTGCTTGCATTGAAAGCTGCTCATCCATAACAGCTCATGTATTGCTTTCCATTTGGCAAGCACTTTATGTATGCCTATATCAAATTTATCGGCATGTCCACCAACATATCAACTGGTCGTGGATCAGTAGTTTGTTATCTGTTTAGGCCTACGTAGTCATTAAAGTCATCTTTCCTGAGAGATGTTACAATGATGAACAGATCTCAAATGCTAGCTCAACGCTTCTTCCCAGTCATTGGATGCGTAACCAACCTGATTTTCAAGGGCTGGTAGGTCATCCTTAACTAGTTCACTTAATAAGCTTTTTACTCAATGACCTCGCATAGACCTTTCAACACATTAGTTTCAACACTTGTTGCCATTTGTCTGTTGCTTTGAATTTCTTTGCATAAAGTGAACCTTTTTGCGGTATAATTTTAATTTATTTTAGACTTGATCGATACCCCAAACTTTTTTTTTAACTTTTGATAAACGCGATAATAATACCTCAAAAAAATACCATAACGCAGCTATTTTGATGCAACAACACTCTATCTTTCAGTCCTACTCCCATCCTTCAATAAAAAATGGCCCTCAATTTTTCAAACAATTGCTTTAAGTGGTCTCAAATAGCAGTACCATTAAAATAGAGTTAGCATTCAAATATAGGTTTAACGGTAGCCCACTTTCAACATGTCTGCAAATACCAAATAAAAGGTGGTCAGAGGCTCAATGCATAAAGTGGTCATCAACTTTCTTACTTAATATTATGTTACAAACATTTTACTTTTGTAGAAGTTGTTTGATCTGGAGAATAAAGATGAGCTCTCCACACCGAACTATAGTCCCTCGATCATTTCCTCATAGAACCAATCATATCGGTCTACAAGTTTTTAAAAAAGCTAAAGGGTGAGTTTATGAGCCCTTGTTTTTTTAGTCTTGATCTTTTGATGATTATAGTTGGCTCTGGAGACTGCAGTCATTAATTACATTGGGCAGTTGGCTAAACCAAAATACCATAGCACTGGCAATCAAAAAAATAACTAAAACAATAGTTAGGATGCAAAATACTAATGTATGAAGTTGTATGTACAAATTATCCGTTTTTTATATTTATGTACAGTATTTCAACTATGTATAAATTTAGTATAAAGTTTATTAAAATATTATTATTAAATATTAATATTTAAATGTTAATATAAAAATATTAACCATTTTTGCAAAGTTTGACTGATTTTTTCAATGAGTTTAATTTGGGTTCTCAGAATTGAAACGTTTTAAAACACAAGCAGGTTTGTACGTAGTCCATTAACTGAGTGCATACAACAGGCTGTGCAGTGCAGCTCAGCACAACGTACGCGTTTAGCCAAGATCAATGTTCTATGGCTCTTACAAAGTTTTCCGTACAAAACACTTTTTTTAGTGAGTAGCTGATTAATTGATTAATTGATTAATGGATTACTGATTGCTTCCTATTTTATTAGCAAAAGAGGCCGAGAACACGGCCGAGCTCACACTGCAACACACTTTTAGCTTTTTGTTCGCATCTTTAGATGTAAAATTTTCTGTTGATGGATGTGTATATAAAAAATCTCATAGGCGGCGGGTTCAAAAATAGGGGCCATGCTAACCTGAGGGCACACTTCATTCATTGGTGAAAGTTAGGTCTTTAACAAAAGCCATTGCATTTATGAGAATAGCGATTTGTATACCAAAATATGTTGTATTCTAATAAATAGTGTATTACGTTGTTCTATATAGAACGATATGGTAATGATGCTACCATATCACTACCAGGCACACTGGCTTTTTAGCTATAACTAAAAAACAACTTGTATTAACCGTTTTAGGCAACACTCTTGCTCACCTAAATTCTGGAGTTTTCTGTTCATGTAATAATATTATGTTTTCCAAACTATGATACAATTAAAAGTGCTCTTGTGAATCCTGGTCATCAAATGTTTTTAGCATTTTTTTATAACATCAAGTGGCAATTAAATTTTCCTATTTAATAATAATAATTTATTGTGTTTTCCAAACTATGATACAATTAAAAGTGCTATTGTGAATTCTGGTCATCAAATATTTTTAGCAATTTTTTTATAACATCAAGTGGCAATTCAAATTTCCTATTTTCCAGCAAGATCAATAAATGTTTAACCCCTCTTAGCATTTTCAACATATTGAAGAGTGAAGTAATAATTTGTGGACATGATCCACAATAATCATGAACTTGTGGTATGACTCTTACTTTGTTTCTTACATCAAGCCTGCTTATAAACATGCTGTCAAAATGCAGTTGCATTTAAAGGTCGACTCGCAACAAATTTTACATTACAGTTATTTGGTATCAAAAAATTCACCATGTCTTACTCTACTGGGTTGTAGGTGCAGAATTTGTAGAATGGTAATTACAAGCTCTTAAAAGCTCAAAAATGAACAGTTAATCGCAGCCATCAGGAAAACATCGTAGGTTAGAATCCCTGTATTTTGATTACGTACTCAACTCAATGTAGTTATTGTTCTGACATGCAGTGTTATCACGTAAAATTAAAGGCCAATCACAGCCTCGGTATAAAACGTCTCGTAGCACTAGTTTATGACAAACACTTCGGGTTCTACCGGGAAGCTCTCATCAAATATACATGCTCAATTATAAATGCTCGCTACTTTACAATTTTTTCAGCTTGGTGTAATTTTTTTGTCGTAATTTGATCATGTGACCCATAATTCCTGTCAAAAAGCATGAACAATTTCTGCAGAATCCTTTGACTATCGCAGGTGACCAACAGGCTCCTCATGTCATCAGAGGATGGTATACATTCCTTCGAACTAAAGTTAAAAAATAAAATAATTTTTAGGCGAGGTTTTGAGATATCAGTGCTCAAAGTGACAGCATTACAATGATCAGGAAATAGTCACCTAAGGACAATAGACATGATTTATTGAATACATGAGGTAAATTTGTAAAAATATTTTGACAAATGAGGTTGCAAAAAAGTTTAAACAGAAGCCATCACTGCGCAACTTACACCCCATTTTAGCCGTTTCGTAAAGGGATTCCAACCTATGACGTTTTTGTGATGGCTGCGATTAACTGTTTGCTTTTGATCTTTTAAGATCTTGTGATCACTTTTCCCCATATTTTGCACTTACAACACAGCAGAGTAAGATACGGTAAATGGTTTGAGACTAAATAACTGTAATGTAAGTTTTGTTGCAAGCTCACCAATAATATACGCATAAATTGTCTCAGTTATTTTTTTAATCATTTAAGAATTAAATTAGCTATAATAATAATTAGCTCGATTAATATTAAAAGCTTGGAAACCTCTGGTATTGTTTTTTTTTTGAATTATACACGTATACAATATGATTCTCAAATACAGCAAAGCATGACGTAAAAGTAATACAAAGCAGATTTTACACTGATTGCTTCTGTTTTCTTTTGACGAAGCTGTTTCAGTGCGAATCAAATTGTTCAACTCCTGAGCTACTGTGAACCTAGTAGGACAGTAAAGATAGTCAAAGTGTTTTCGCATAACCAAGTGCTGCATGATGTGGCTTTGTCAAGCTTTTGTACGAATGGGTCGCAATCTCAAAAACCATGGTCAAGTCGCAAACCATGAAGTTGAGTTATCCGACTATAAAGCTGCACTAACTGAATAAGAATACATTTTTTTTAGATATACAGCTATTTCTATGACAACCAGCTACAATCTGTTTAGATTTTTAACTTCAGCATAATTTTCTGGATATAAATTCAGAAATCTAGATAAATATCACAACATCTTGATTGATATTGGTTGCTATGACATTTTGAAATGTAAACACAATTGTGCATTAGTTTTTGTTTCTCAAACTTCAACACTTGTTTTCTCGGAACTATGTTTTGGCATTAATGGTTTCAGCATTCAGCATGCATTAATTACATGCATTCAGTTTATTGACCATAAAACCTGCTGTAATTGAGGTAAAATCAAAATTTTGTTTTGCAAAATAGCTGTGAACTCACTCCTTTTGATAGTAGTGTAGATAACTCCCAATCTCAAACCACTGATTTAACCATGGTTTCTGAGATCATGACCCAAATTGTTTATGATTAGTGAGTAATTGACAAATTACTTTACTGTATATATACCTGAATGAAAAAAGCAATTGTTTGTATATGTTGAACCAATAAAAATATGTTTACAACCCAAGTGTAGTTTCGCTTTGCGAATACTTGCTTTATGACAATTTCTTCTTAGAAATGACAGTCATGTCGGAGGCATAACAGCCACAAATTTTTACTAGTTTTAGTTCTATGGACTGGGTAATTTTATTGAGTAATAGTGCTGATGAGAGTAATTATTTTTATCAGTAATAATATATTGTAAACTAATAATATTCATGAATCATCTGACTCGAGTTTTATGCTCACCTCACGGTAATTTCGAAATGAACGAAAAGTGTTCCCTCTCATTCTGCAACACATTTTTTATAGTTTTCGCGGCATCAACTAACGTATTATTATACTGATTAATTTGCTATAAAAAGACTGTTAATAGATCATGTGGTTTAAAGTTATAACCATTTATACAGACTCATTTTAGAAATTAGGTGTCACTAATTACTTATGTCGCAGTAAAGAAATTCCTTTCGTAGTAAAGGAGTTGACGTTAGTTTGTTAAATACATCATGTAGTTACCACACTGTTTAGAACAAATAGTGCTAATGTAAAACTACAATAAAAATATGTCATCGCTAACATAAATTTGCTACCAGTTTTAATTTTATATTATACTATATATTTTATATAGGTTTTGCATTTTCTATTAAAGGATTTTAAATGTTCCCAGGACAAAAAGAAGCCACTGCAACAGGCTTTTCATAGAAATGATTTTAAACTCTATCTTAGTATGATATTTCTGTAACAAGTATTGATGTGGCTAATTGTGCCTAATACTTTTATACGCTTTTGAATAAGTCGAACAAATCTAGTTTGTTTCACTCTTACCACCTGCCTCAAGTCGGTGCAAATGATCATCAAAAATTTGATTTCTTTGTGCCGCTAAAAATGGCACATTAAAGAAAATTTAGTTTGGTGAACACTCAAATATTGGTTAATTATTTGCCTTGCTAAAAACCGTAATAGACTCATCTGGATTACATGTACAACTTAGCTGCCTAGGTTGCTAACTCGTAGTTCCGTGGCTTGTTATCATTTTGCTTGTTAGGGAGTAGTAATCTTTTTAAAAAAATTAACCCGCTTTTTTTGTTGGAAACATACCATTCAAGCAGCAAATGTATGTCAGTGCTACTGTGCATTATGCTGGTTAATATTCTGAGCTTTGGTAATCATTCTTAGTATTGAATAAGTGTTGCTGCTTTTTGGTTTGTCTCTTTTTCCATATATATGTAACTATTATGTATGACTTTTTAGCTTCATGAAGCTGGTGCAGAGTTCTTACTAACCCTTTAGTGACCGCGGGCTTACGGCTGGAATTCCCCCAGCGCACCAGAGCATTTACTATGGTTATTTGAGCCTTCGATACCACTGCGTAAAAACTGCATCAACTTTCATCAAAATTGAGGTAGATACATAGATTAACATGCACAAGAATGCTGAGAAATTTCTCTACAAGCTGATTTTTTTTATGTAGCTAGCTTGCATTTGCTTTCCTGCAAAACTCTCAATTCGTTGAAGCGACGAGTTTTTTTATTTTTGTCGGTCATTTTCAATTGTTTTTATATTTACTAAAAGCAATTTTGCAATGTTGTATAAATAATTCCTGCATGGATTTATATGTTCACAACAATTTAAAAAAAAATTAGTCGTCCAAGAGCATTGAAAGTGGAGTTATGAGCTCCAATGTATAGCGGGAGCGCCACTGGAAATGCTCAAGACGCCTTGTCCATAAGCAGCGCAAGACAGTCACTCGACAAGGTTGCTCCAACTTTTGTGCAAATTGGCACAAAACTGTGAATAAATATGCATCTGGAAGCTGAGAAATTTTCCTGCAGAATGAGATTTTTTCCTCCACACAGCTTGCAAAAACTTGGCAGCTAGACATATATAATTATATGCAGTTACGATTTTTTGCTCTAGTTTTTATGCATTTCTTGAGACTATAGATCTATGTAAAAGTTTTGCATATATAGTCAATGCACAGGTTCATGTGTGCTGCAGCAAACATTAACCGGTTGTGTGCAAGAAGAATTAAGTCGTGAGCCTATATTCACACATTTGGTGAAGCAGCAAAAAACATGAAGTAACATTTATTATGAGCAGAAACAGCAAATCACGGACTACTAGATTGCAAAAGAATATGAGAACAGAACTTTTTGATTAGACCGCTGCTCTGAAGAGGAAAGTGTGCAACAAATACAGCACACCAATGCACAACTAATACAATAGGTTAGCAAATTTATGTAAAAATGCTAGCAATACAAAGCAGTGAAGCATTTGCGGAAACAATAAAATACCATTTGTAAATAAATTTAGTTAGCATGGTAAAGATCAAAACATGACTTGCACAAATATATTCTACTTGTGACTTCGCTGCCAGTGCATTCAGCTTGCTCGTCGACAATGTATACAGACAACTGGTGCACATAGCCAGAGACAGCAACGGAAAGCAAATAACTTAATTCCAAATTTAGATCTGTTAGATGGAATATACTGTCTGAAGTTGAGCCATCCTTCCCATGCCAGCAAGCTTTCATCTACAGATATAAATTTATCAGAGTGAAAAACAGGATAGAACCAGTCGCATGTCATGGCAAAATTTTTTTCTAACTTGAACATTTTATTGCCAGTAGGGTCTTCAAAATTGTCAATAAAGTGTAAGCTTGCTTCTAATTTTCTTTCAATTTTTAAATTGATTAAAAATCAGCGTAGATAATAAAGGAATGTCACAGTGGACCAGTAAGGCAGCATAGTAGGCTTTTTGAGAATACCTAAATGCAAAACTAAACAAACAACTCGCCAAATCTTTATCATCAACAGGCTCCGACGCATCGCAATGTTTTTGAAGGCCATATTTATTTGTTTCGTTCAAAATAATATTTATAGTGACCGATGTTTAAAAAGCTTTGAATAATAAAAAACACCTACCTGTTTAAGAATTCAAACTTATACTCCTGCCAGACTGTTAGCAAAATTTAATTATTTTGGTTTTAAATCAGCTCCTCTTTGATATCCGTCATTATTAGCCGTTTCAACACCGGCCGTTTCAGTCTCACTTTCGCAATCCCATTCATTTTGTTGATTCTCTTTTTTACTTTCATCGGCTTCCTCACATTTTTTGGTCTAAAATCCCCTTCTTCACTTTCAAACCTGTCGTTATCTTCCTGTAAACAAATCTTTTTAATAGCGCTTCAAATATCGCATCCGTTCATGATGATCAGCTTTCCATAAAGACCGTTCAACTTCTAACAAAGTGCTCTTTTTGCACATGCGTAGAAGGGAGTAATTACAGCCTCAAAACAGTAGTATGATATCTTTTAAAACTCCTCAAAATATTAATGAAAAATGTTAGTGCCATTTTTAAAATAAATAAATGAATTTAAAAAATACCTATCGAAGACTCAGATCTGATGGCAATTACGGGTTTGGTGCGCTGAGACTGCGCTCTCAGCCCATAAGATTTACGGGAACGGTGTGGAAAAGGTTAACAATAATTTGGTTGAACGTCAGGTTTTGGTTATTATGTTTTACAAATTGGACTATGCCCTGTGAATAACTGCTTAATTTCAATTATGTACACAGCTCCTATTCACCCTTGCATGTTTATAGTTGTCGTGTTCTTGCATTCCTGTTACCTGTTTACCGGCGATAGCACTTGTACAAACTATAGGTTAGCGTAGCGTCTGAGACAGGAACAGAAACTTGCAGTTAACACCCATGGTGACGAGCTCTAAACTTTACCTTACAATAATATCTAGAAGCCAAGTCCAAATCAAGGTCAGACAACTGACAATCGATTTCATGACTTGGTGATCGCTTTTGAAATTTTGTTCACATTGCTTAAGTCATGCTCTTCTAATGCCTAAAGACTACACCGGTGAGGAATATAAAAGCTGTGATTGAATGTCAGGGCTAGAATACCAAATACACTTCTACTTGCTCAGTTTTTGTTTTTTCTGCAGCAATCAATGAACTTGCAAACGATTTGCTGTAAACGTATGTTGAAAACAGTTAATGTAAATCGGAAAAGGTTCTATTAAAAAAAAACTTGTTATTTCTATTTTGTTATTAATCATTGCAGAGTGCTGCCATAACATGTCCTGCATCCTCTTTGATGCTAGTCAAGTTATCTACAGAACTGGCAATTTAAGGTTCAAACAGCTTACATACATCTTTGGGATGTTTCTGGTCAGAAGAGAGTGGACACAAGAACTTAGTGAAGGTAAATCACGGTGTTTATAGACCAAAATATTGAGAAACGTAGAATGAGCTTTAGTGAAAATTTTTTTTTTTTTAGAGGTATTTTACAATTATAGAGATAAAAAATCACTTCTAGTCTTAAAAATTCAATTATATTATTTTTGGCAAATACATTTAACACTTTTGCTATCACATCAATTTCTGACCAAACAAAATTAATTCAAACAAATTTTCAAAAAACTGATATACAGCTAGTATTTAAGTAATATCACAAAAATCAAAACCTACCGTTTCACTGTTAAATGCATCTTTTTCAAAAAAATTCTACAAAATAACTATGAAACTGTTTAGTGAGTCCCAATCTCACAAATGTTCTGACGCTTTCTTTGCGTTGAATGAACGCTGTGTGTTTCTTATTGCCATGATGATAATGATCTGGTTTTTCTGTTTTGATAATTAGTAGAAATGAAACTGTTAGGCTAAAAATTATTCTATTGGTTGCGGGTGATTGGCAACCAAATTGTTTTGGTAGAGACAGAGTTTGATTTGTCTAGCTAATGGGTGTGCTCCGTAATGAAAAGAAAAGTGAAACCCTCATGATAAGCCAATACATCGGCTTATGGTCTGTACTTATATTACCTCGGAAGCCGTGACATCGGCTTATGGTAGCGAAAGAGTTAATAATTTGCCCCATGCTATACCCTTTATAACTTTCAATGGCATTCATGTTGGTTAATAGATTGACTCGCATATTAGTATTACTTACAATCTGTTTGTGATAAATCCAATTTTTGCTCAAAATCCCGTTCTGCTTGTCATAGCTATCTTTTGCAGTTATCCTTCATTTTTTGTGATACACAGGGACATTGGTTCTTTGTGAAAAGTGAAATCGCAAAATAAAAAGTAGTTTTTTTACGTACTATATATACATGTACATGGCTCAAACTTTTTTTGTTAAAACACTTGCATTTTTCTCTAAACATAATGTATTTGTTTCCTGTATGATAAATAAATTGAAGTTCTCTTGATTGACTGTTATGTCGTATTTCAATTTCAATCCCAGTATGGAAATTCAAAGAATGAACTTCAAGGGTATGGGCATAGTTTGGACTTTATCTGGTTGGAATATCTGTCCAGTAAATGCTCTTATAATGCATTCCTCTTATAACGGGAACTCCACCTAAAAATAATTTATGTAAAGCTTTTGTTTGATGCAACATAAATACTTTCACATGAAGTAAAGTGTCAAGTTGGTGCAAATTCTCAAATTCAATGACGAGAATTTTATAGCTGGCTTTAAAAATATAGTTTACATTCTTGCCGAACTGGAGCAATAAGAGTATGTATAGGGTTCGCTATTATAGATTTTAGTACATTGTTAACTCTTTTGCCACCGCAAGCCTATGCATCAGCTTATCAATAGGGTTTCACTTTTTTTATTAGGAAGCCCACACATTAGCTAGACACATCAAATTATGCCTCCAATTAAAGAAATTTGTTTCCAAGCAGGTGCAACCAATATAATTCGTTTGCAGTTCAACCATTCTAACATTTCACAGTAATTTAAGTACAGACAGTAAGCCGGTGTATTGACGTTTCAATAGGGTTTCACTTTGCTTTTCATTACGAAACCTACACATTAGCTAGACTAATAAAGTCTGGTCTCGCACGAGACCACCTTGTTGCTAGTCAGGTGCAACCAATATACATTATTTTTGTTCAACTATTCAATTTCCAATCATTTTTTCAAAACGGCAAAACCAGATCGTTATCGCAAACAAAGCGTCAGAAAAATTGTGAGAGTGAGATTCACCAAACAATTCTAAGCTTACCTTGTAGAGAACATTCTTTTAAATAAGATGCATTTTACAGTAAAATAATATATGTTTTCATTCTTGAGTTATTGCTTAAATACTAGCGGTATATCGCTTTTTTTCGAAAAACCGTTTGAATTAATTTGGGAAGGTTAATCATTCGGTCAGAATTTTATGCAGTAGCAAAAGAGTTAAACTAGTTTGCCATTAGAAGATGTCAGTTGTGTCAAAAAATAGAAAAAATGACTAGCCTTTCATAAACTCCCAAAAATTGGAAAGCTACCTATTGGTGCAAGCATTGGAGTATTGATATACCCAGATGAATGTTATGAGCTCTAGTCTCATCAAAAAAATATATTTTTCCTAACTGTATCCCGACGATGGATAAATGAAAAGTCAGACAGACACCGCTTTCACCTTGTTAGTTAGCAACAACAAGTATCAATCAGTCTTTTGTTGCTTTTATTTACTTCACCTTCTTGTTTGTCGCCAAATTCATGTCTACTGCCAATTAACCAGAATGTTTTTAATTGTTTAATCGGTTGATATGAGCATTAAAGTGGAAATTTTACCTGAGCTAGTAATTATTTCAGTTTTCTTGAATAGTGTTACAAAAACGAACTGTAACAAACAGGCGCAGTGGCACTTGCATGCCAATGGCAGAGTAACTTTATTGTAAAAGCACATGCCATAATCGTGTAAACCAAGGCTGAAAATCTGTTCTACTAGAAACTTCTGAGCTATTTAAAGGACTTTAATAATGTCTATATAATCTCAGATTTTTTGAATTTTTTTAAAGTGCTCGAAAGGGCAACTTCATGTTTTTTTGTCCCAGCATTGAACCTTCTTCAAATAGATTACAATTTTTGGAGAAAAGCCGTCTGCACAGCAATTGAAGGCTCATGTTGTTCGTTGGAGCTTAGGACATATTATTTTAGTGTTAATTGTGTTTTAGTTGTATCATGCGTATTTTGGAAGAAAACATTAAACCTAGAAAGAGTAATTCAAAGTGGTCTAAAAACATGCGAGTTATAAAGCAAGCTGACTTATTTTTAATAATCCTATCTTAGACAACTGAAAAAATTATTTCTGTAGGAAATGACATCTTGAAGCATATTTGTTAAAAAGATTATTTGCTTGCAAAATCTGTTGGTCTAAACTTTTCTTGATTTTGCTGGACTTGCTGGACGTACTATTTTAGTGTTAACCCTTTGGCAGAGAAACGACTAAAATGTCGTTTACCGGTTGCGTGAAGAAACAAAATTTATGTCGCTTTCGGTAGACGTTTATAAAACTGTCGCCTAGTAACGTTAAACAAAGGATATGAACACTAGTAAGTTTTAAATATCATCAACAATATATCGGTTGATGATTTACAATATGAAATGATTATCTGAGAGGCTTTGATTTGTGCTAAAAACTAAACAAATTGCCTCTCCTTGAAAAAGAATAAAACTAGGAAAAAACAGTCAACATCAGCTCGACTTTCAAAACGGTAAAATAAAAGATTATTTGATCCTGCGATCATTAGTGACTTTTTGTTTGATCAGAATCAAAATAATTCAAATAATAGAAGTGATGTAAACTTTTTGGATTTTTAATAAACTTGGAAAATATAGGGAAAACGATCGTTGTGGTGTCAAATGCCTTCCAACGCTAAGTCGGTTAATATGCATCTGCAATGTGAGGTTTCAAAATTTGATCACTGGCCATTTAAGAAGAACTAAATAGTTTTAGTGTAATCAGTATTAATAATACAAATAAAATCCACATTGATCGAAAAGTGTGCGTGAGGATCTTGTCTGTTTATATTTGCCTCCAGTGTCACCTGCCTACAATAAATGATTTTAGTTTACATAAAACCTGTTGTTATTCAATAAAAGCACTGATTCAACTTATGCTACTTTTATTTCAGCTCATCAAAAATTGGTAAACTTGCAATGAATCTATGTACTTATTTTATATATTTAGCTCTTCATCTTAAGCTTTCTTAAATTGCAATTGAGGTCCGTAAAAGTCGACGATAATTTTTTGCGATAGATGTAAGAAATAGAGTAGTAGTCATACCACAAGTTCATGATTTTTGAACAATTTATTACTTCATTCTTTAATAAGTTGAAAATGCTAAGACGGATTAAAAAAATTATTGATCTTGTTGGAAGAGAGGAAATTTGAATTGCCATTTGATGTTATAAAAATTGCTAAAACATTTGATGACCAGGATTCACAAGAGCACTTTTAATTGTATCATAGTTTGGAAAACATAATATTATTACAGGAGCAGACAACTCAAGAATTTAAGTGAGCAAGAGTGTTGCCTAAAACGGTTAATACAAATGGTTGTTTAGTTATAGCTAAAAGGCCAGTGTGCCTGGTAGTGGTAGCATCATTACCATATCAATCTATATAGAACAACGTAATACACTTTTTATTAGAATACAACATATTTTGTTATACAAATCGCTATTCTCATAAATGTAATGGCTTTTGTTAAAGACCTAACTTTTACCAATGAATGTGTGTGCCCTCAGGTTAGAATGGCCCCTATTTTTGAACCACACCGCCTATGAGATTTTTATAAACATATCAATCAACAGAACTTATTACATATAATGATGCAAAGAAAAAGCTAAAAGTGTGTTGCAGTGTGAGCTCGGTCGTGTTCTCAGCCTTTTCCGCTAATAACATAGGAAGCAATCAGTAATCCATTTTCAAAAGTCTATTGATTGCCCATTTCTGAAACCTTGGTAACTTTAAAGGTCTGACACGGCTGGTTAAGTAACCAGCCGTGTCAGACCTTTAAAGTTACCAAGGTTTTTTTACTACACTTGTAGTAAAAAACGAAATTGCGAGAACAAAAATATGTGCTCCCAAAAAACGGAAAATCCCAGGTCGGTGAGGGTTGTTAACATGTTTTCTATTGGTTCAATGCAGGCAGATGATTCTTTTCTTTCAAATAGGTACACGTATGACAGGCTAATTAATCAGCTACTCAATAAAAATGTGTTTTGTACAAACATATTTGTAAGAGCCATAGAACATTGATCTTGGCTATATGCGTATGTTGTGCCGAGCTGCACTGCCTGTTGTATGTAAATGTTGTTTCAGCCTGTTGCAAGTAAATATTGTTTCTTTTTTAGATCAGCTGTCTCAATGAAGTTCTGCTTGGCTTTTAAATTGGAATCCCACTGTGTGGTCGTGTTTCAGTCAGTGTTTTTCACCTCCGTGTTTCAGGTCGCAAGCAGAATTTCGCGATAGTAAAAGTACTTAGATGATACACCCTAAGATGCATTCAAAACAGTATTGTACGATAGCTTAGTGCTATAGACTACAACCCTATTCTGGTGTTTCAAACTATTGCCAGTTAGGAGTGTGGTAAGTAGCAGCTAAAGCTAAATGTCTTTATTATATAAAATACCTAAATACTGGCAAGGCAGAAGCGCATGGAAAACATGTAACTATAGAAACTGTTCATAGCAAGATATCCCTTTTGCTGCCATATGCGCATTTATGCAAAGTGTATGGCCAACTGTCATATGCACACTATAGCAAATTTTCAAGCAGTCGCATAGTAACTTAATTTTATTACTTGTTGATAACATAACCAACGACCTTTAGTACTTTTATAGTATTGACAGTGTTGTCTAAATATTTTTCTATGAAAGTTGCATAAATTCGCAAGTCTGTTTTAAGTCTTTGTTTGGAAAATTTCAACTCCGAAACGCTCATCTTTTTTTCAACATTTGAACTATTTAGCGTTATTATGGCCTTCGCAAGTTCCTCGCGACTTAAAAAACAAAGAGTTACATATGTTGATGAAATTGCAGCCAATTCAAAATCTGGCTTAGTAATTAGAAAGATAATGAAAGACGCAGCACTAACTCTGACGGTAATCTGCTAAGTTCTGACGGAAATAATAGTTTTGTAAGTGTAAGTAAATTTGGAGATGATCATTTTAGTTTCATTGCGATCACAGCTTTACATAGGTTTAGTAATGCACAAAGCATAAACATGTCGATTTGGTGCATAGCTCTGGTAACACGTTTGCAAAATAAAATGTTACAAAAATGTTTTAGAGTTTGAAGTTTAAAAAACCCGTGAACATACCATGAAGTAAAATCACGATCTTTCAGTAAAATGACTGACAGTAAGCCGATGCTTAATTGGTACATGGATGGCAGCAATAGGCATATCTAAACACACCAACCTTAGAGTGTTAAAGGCCAACTGAATAATAAGGGATTTTTATACAATTAAATAGTCAATCTGTGCATGAAAAAACATTGACTGTTAGACAGTTAATAATTTTATTCAGCTCAAGAGTTGGACTAAACTTGGTTTGTACTAAAAATACCATGGCAGTCTAGAGTGCGGTAAAATATTGTCAGTTGCAATAATTAAACATTCAATTATTGCAAACTATTGCAAGAAGGTCAATTAGCACAATTGTTATTGTGTCAGTCTAACGCGTTGAATCTTGCAAGTTTAAATCCTATGTGACACAATATTTTTTTTCTGATTTCCAACTGTGGCTTTAGATGGACATATACTGTTCTCATAATAGTACAGGCTGAATGTGTACAATGTTGTTGATTTTTGTGCGTTTTGCTTAGAAGGGAAAGGAACAGTACCGCTGTAATTGTTGGTTTGTAAAATAGAGCTTTTCTTAATCCAACTATTTATTACATATTATATTTCAATGATACCATTCTTAACTAAGATTTGAACAAAGAAGCATTAGCTTGAAATAAATCACTGATGATAATCATTGTTTTTAATTTTACTGAGCGAAATGATTTGTGTTAACCACAACATTAAAACAAACTTTTTCAAAGAAAAGCTTATTGATTAAAGTTTTATTGTTAGGTGGAACATCAGCATACTTAGAATTGCAATATCTTTAGGAGAAATGTAATTATGCAGTTTCAGTAGGAAGACATCTTCTGTGCCACACCTACGTGTAGTAGTGCTGCCAAAGTAACCCGCTGCAAGAGCTTCCTTTTAAAGTTCAGGTCCATTTCCTAAGTATTTTGAAACAACGTGATGGAACACACTTTTTAGTAATTAATGTTAGAAAACCTCCTTGATATTTTGGGAAAGTCTGTAAAATGGGTAGGGTTCAAAATTCTCCTAATTTTCAACTATACAACTTACTAAATGGTTTCTTTGCAGGAAGAGCAGCAACTCTACCCGTTGAAGCATAGTGGTCTAGAATGCCTGACCTTCAAACGACAGGTTGTTGTTCAATTTCCAAAAAGGTATCCAGTGACAGGAAAGACATCCAAGCTTGAAGTTCTTTCTGCAACTGGGCGTGTCTGCAATCAGCAAAGTTCCCTTGCCAATTACTTTAGAGATGTCTTGCTAGAATATTATTGTAAAAAATTGTGCCTAGCCGTTGGTTACACTAACCAAAACATATTGCACTATACTCAACATGCAAGGGACTGCTCACACAAATCGCAGGACAATTATTGTAGCAGCAGTGTTTTGAAGCTCTAAAACTTTATTTGACAGAAATAAATCAGATAATCCATTTTTGTTGACAAAAGGTTTGATGCTATGCTTTGTAAATCATTCAATTTTCAATATTTTGGTATTGCAACAACTGTTCGGGCTGCTTTTGATGGTTGGTTCCATTTTCACAAAAGACCTTTAGGTTCATACAAACTCATTGTTTGTAATAATATTGTCTTTGTCATTGTTGCACTCAATTAAACTATTTGTTTGACACGCCTATATTAAGCTTATAACATCTCTAAACTCTACTCCCTAAAGGGGCCGCTTATGAATTCATTTTTTTCTTTTGACTAAGAATGATATTTTGAAATGAAAGTGTTGACCAATGTTGATAAATGCGAGATGAATATCTATGTAATCTTCACAGTGTGTTCAAAGTTACTCCTTGGTTTCATCGAAGGCTCCTATCGTAATTTTTTTTATAATTCAAAGGCCACCACATGCTATCTTTTCCAGTTTTGTCTGCTAGTAGCAATGATTGGATTTGATGAACATGTTTTAGTAACGAAAGTGGTCACAGTTCATGTTTGAAATTTATGTTCTGAACATTTTAGCTCTGTGAATGTAACGGGCATATTTGCAGCATGCTTGAATATATGCGATGCTTTAATATATGATCACAAAGTGTATTTGTTTCTATGTGAAAACTATGATGATCTCGATACCAATCCGATCATTATTGCAACTTGTTTAAAACTAACAAAATGCTAGTTATTGTGTTGCTTAACACGAACAAGCTATAAAGGGTGAAACAAAATTTTCATGTGGATAAACAATATGACAAACATTTGATCAAAGCACAAAAATATTTGCCAATAAGTCTTTTTTTTTGGCATTAGTTGACCAAAGTCCTGAAAACCGAATTAGTTGGCTTTTGCAACCTATTATTAAAACATTTTATCTAATAATCAAGGTTCATTGCAACTAAAATCCTTAAAATTAAATATCATATGGAATTTAGCTAAATTCATATAAAAAGAAGTAATGTAGACCTTGACACTAAGACTATCTAATGCTAGACATAAAAAACCTAATAGGAGTCCATGAAATTAAAGAGAAGATAATTGCTTGTGCAAAAGAGAAAACAACTCCAAATTTTGTATAAAAAAATTCAATTTATGCGCTAATGGGAGGCCCTCCAATTCATACTACAGAGCCTCCCAACCTGCAAAATTTTCCAAAATGTTGCATTCTCCGGCAAAATTTTTGCAAAATGCAAAATAGATACGTATGCGATCAGCATGACGAGTAGAGTTGTTTTAGCATGTTTTTAGCGAAGCCTCCTATCAGAAGCCTCCTATTATCCAAAAGCCCTATATCGTGGATATATTTTCCAAAGTGGCCTCCTATTCACTACAATTTGACTATATATATATATATATATATATATATATATATATATATATACATGCATGTACTATATGTATATATATACACATGTATATATACATATATGTACTCTATGTATATACACCTGTATATATACATATATGCATGTATAATATCTATATGCACATATGTATATATATATATATATATATATATATATACATATGTATATATATCTATATATATTAGGTATACCAAATTATGTCTGTTTGTACATATGTTGGTACGCATTCTGGCTATATATGTATTTAAAATCTAGTTTCTGCAATCTGATGGATTTGAACTCACGACGATTTTTGCATCGACATAAATATAAAAAGATTTATTAGAATAAAACACAATCTATATATACCCGTTTCTATTTATAGTATGCAGTATACAGTACAGCTTATGGTGTAAAATGTTGAAAAAAATACTTTACCGAAGTATATCTCCGAATTTACGCAAGTTTTTCTCATCTTGGAACGGATTAAATCTACATAATTTTATTTTAATGGAAAAAATTGTTTCGGATCTCGAAAAACTCTGTTAGCAATGCTAGAACAGTTCCGCTAGAATAGGTTTCACTGTACGTTATTAAAAGCTATACGTTGCTGAAAGTTATGAACTTTTAAAATTACAGTGGTTTGAAAACCTTTTCCTTATGATATGAAGTTTGAGAGTTACAGTTGTTTGACAAAGTTTGAAAACCTTTACACAAAACACTTTTTTCATGGTATGCAGCTTGAAACTTAGAGTTGCAAATGTTGTTATATGTTAAAAACAAATCGACTTTTTGACCAAAGATTTTTTATTACCCGGGCAACGCCGGGTAGCACTGCTAGTAGATGTATATACAAAATAAAAGTAATTAGATTACATAATATAAAAAATATGTTTTGAAACTAAATATTACATAGATTGTCTGTCATTCTAGCAGGCACTGAAACAAGAAAAGTCCGAGCAACAGTGTTTAGGGGACAGTGTATGAGTAAACCTAGGCATGAGATGAGGTATGTGCAAACCTACTTAAAATATAAGTCTATGGAGAGTCTATGGAGTAAGCCAGGTCTATACATGACCTACGAGTGAACCTTATTAGGATAAAGGCCTTCAGATAATCTTATGGACAAGAGGCTGTGAGCGCATTATAGGAGTTGTCATACATCATCTTTTCTCATCGTGAAACCTTCATTTCAATACCATGGAGCTCTAATTTTCAACTCTTCCTTTATAGTGGCTCTTTATTAAAGATGATGCTTCAATAAAGAGTGGTGTAGTATTTTTCAAATTGCATGTCAGATTTTGAGAAGATTAATCTACCCCTTTTACAGGTGAATGAAACGTTTCCTAAATTTTGCACTCTTCCACTTGAATCAATCTATGTGGAACCATGACCGAAGTTGATGGCTTTTGCCACGATATGCCCACAATAGAACCATCAAAGAGGAGTTGTTTTTTCTGTCAACAGCGACAGACCAGGACAAGAGCTTCTGACATCCTTAAGGAAGTCTCAGTTCTTTGAGGCTGAAAGCTGTCATGCACAAATTATCTGGCTGCAGCATATACATGTAGGTAGCTTAAAAACTTATTCAATTAACCAAAATGTTACAGCTATCAACATTACTGTGTCACTAGACAAAAATCCCTCTAGGCTTATGGAATCCCATGTGAAGCAGAAGCTACTCCATACAGCAATGTAACCCATAATGACGGTACAGCTGTACAAAGTACCTACGCAAATACTCACAAAGCTGGTGTTCATTTCCTACCAAATTGTTTTCTTTACCTGAACATAACTACATGTATATATTTAGTAAAATTTAAGATTTGAATAGGGAGTGTATAAATTTTCATAACTGTTTACTGCATGTTTATAAAAAAAAACATGTTCTGATACCATAGCAATCATTTATAAAATTTTCCGTGAGCTTTTGCCTTGAAGAATGCTTTAAATGTGTTTCAGAATAAGCTCGGATATATTTTTAACCATTTTCACTACTATAGTGAATGAAAATGTCTGAATCGGACAAGCTATCAATATCATTACATCTTACAACATTTTTATTACAACTAAAGAATCACCCTCCATAGTAATATTTTACATTAAAAATCACCTAAAGTTCAGTGATCAACAATTAGTAAAACTCTGCTAGCTGTAATGCATCTACATGTAACACGACTAGCTAGTTATCATAGTCTAGAAGCATATACATGTCAATTCTCTTTGAAATGAATCAGTGCTTGAGCTTTGTTAATTTATATGTAACTTCAGTTTGTTACTAATCTAGCGACTGTCATGAAACAAATATTTTGTGTTTATTTTTAAATCCAAGGAAATTCTCTGAAAATTCTGTTTTTTCAGTGCTTAGCATAAATAAGCACTAAAGGTTTTTGGTTTTTCCCCAACCAGATCAGTCATCAGCTACACTGAATGTGAGTAGGCTATCAGCTTAAATCAGTGAATAAAATCAATAGTGTTACAGCAGAGTGCTGTGACCAAGGCCGTAGTGATAGGCGGCCTCCTAGTCATCATAGTCATAGGGCTGAGTCTTCAAGATACTAAAGAAACTGAGAAGATCATGAAAGAGAAACTGATCGTAGAAAGAAAGGGGCGGAAGCCTGAAGCGAAAGTAAAAGTATGAAAGGAAGAAGATTCTATCGCCGTAGCAGAGCAGGCAGAGCAGTACCCGCCTTCTCTTCAGGCTTTAAACCGCTTCATCGCCTGTCATGCATGTAAACTTATATACATGCATATATTTATTTAGTAAACATACATTTCAATGGCACTTAACACTTAGTGTTGTCATTTCACTGCCTTTTGGAGAGTAAAAGGATCGGCAGTCTTTACAATAGAATGAATAAGATCTATCACAAAAGCCTGAAATAACATACTCATAATGCAAGCCAACATCTGAACAATAACTTATATTTTAACTTGAGCTCAGTGAATGAGGTCTCAAATGAATGATCAAATCAACTGATTTATGTCAGCAGCTGTTTAGCTGAGCTCCTAGCTGTGCTCCACGTAGGTGTACTGCATAAACATTAGTCACTAATCTCTCCAGGCAATCAGCGCTTGTTTAGTAACTTGTTTACCATGTATCAGCACCATGTTTTTGTTAACCTTATTGCTGTAAAGTTACTGTTACATGCTATCACAAATGTGTGATTACAAATTTACTCAAACATACACATACCCTTAACACACAAGCACACTAATGCGTGCGCTGCATTTTTAAGCAGCAAGAATTCCCACTATTCGTATTACGATAAACACAGGCAACAATAACAGTTTAAACATATTACCGTTTGTTCTTTAATAACACAATTTATAAGTAATTGTAAGTATTGAAGATTAGTCAAAAAGACTGCAATACTTAGGGATTTTCTAGGCAAGCAATATCAACAGAAACTATTTTAATTATAACTAAGGTGTACTCTATCTAACAGTCTCATTTTTGGTTTTTATGGGAAAAAGAAACCGCTGTATAACACAGTTGATATTTCACAGTTTAATATACTGTGTGTTCATTGAATGCTGACTATTATTGTTAATCTATTGCCTACTTATGATGAGAGTTTACATCTGCTTAGTGTGTGTTAGTATAGTTGTGTGTAAGTATTCGTGTAGAAAGGGCTTTATTGAATCATTGGAGAAACTAAAGCTATGATTTATGGCTTACACCCAATATCAAGTGATCTAAAACGCTTCACGTCAGACACAGCCAATTATTCTGAGTGTATTATGTTTGTTTGGCAGAGAGAAGAATACTATAACTGACATCGCAATTGCTTCCAACAGCTACATTCAGCACATCCAGTCATGTTTTTGGAGAAAACATATAGGAATTTCAAACAAACAGTAATAATCATATTGCTTCAACTTTTTTTGTAAATTTTTGCAAGTTTTCTTTAATAATATTAAGTTTATCAAGAGACTGTTTCATATTTGTTGTTAGTATGGTTGGTGTTGCTAGGCAACTATATGTCAGGAGGTGTAGAGTAGTCTGAGGAAAGGAATGTGAGTAAAAATCAATACCTGAGCAATAGGTTTTATGTTAACCTGAGTTTGATGAATAAGCTCAGATTATAAAACATGGCTAACTTTTACCTCAATTAAGTTTATAACCAAACAAGCAACTGTCATGGATAAGATCTCTTGTGAACGTGTTGTATCCAAAAATATCTCCAAAATATTTTTTTAAATGCTTAGCAAGCAAATGCGCTAAAGGTTATTTTGCCGTGCTCAAACCATATCGCGCATGATCAGTTGATTGCTGTGCAGAATGTGAATAGGCTACCGGCTTAAATGCCTCGATACGATCAATAGAATATATAGGATCTATCACAAAAGCCTGGAATAACATACTCATTATGCAAATAAAAATCTGAACAATAACTTTTTCTATAGTCTGAACTCAGTGAATGAATAAATAATAAGTGAATAAACAAGCTGATCTATGTCCATAGCTATTCCTCTGAGCTAGGAGTGTTACACATATCATGTAAACATCAGTCACTAGAGTCTCCTGGTAATCAGCACCTGCCTAGTGTGTCAACTGTTGGGTGTTAACATTAAGACTGTGAATGCGGCTACTCCTGCATGCTATTACCACAATGAGTGAGTATGTTATTGTTAAAAACTGACAGCTTACTTATTTTGTTAAGTTTGGCAATTGAGTACAACTCTGTTTAAGCAAAAACGCTGAGAAACATACTGAAGTGAACACCAAAGGAAAGATACAGTGTGCTAATAATAGCTATAGCCTGATATACCAGACAATACAAACTTTATTATTTATATATATAGACTGGATTCCCGCTCAGACACAACATCTTTAACACACAAGCATGCTAATTGATACATCACATTTATGAAGCAGAAACAGTTGCCACTATTCATATTCATGTTTCTGTTAACAATTTTAGCAATTTGTACCTATTAGCATTTGTCTTAGTAGCATATTTTAGAATCAGTTGTAAATATATATAACTACTTACAAAGACTCAACTAGTCCATCATAGTTGACATCTATCAGATAAGTAAGTCAGTTTACTATTGCTTCACTGGTACCCTGGCGGCCGGGGTGACTTTCTTCTATTAAATTTATGGTATTTATGTCATTCCGCTCAGCTTTAAAAACACTGAATTCATTATAAAATTTTACAATTTGTTTTAAGATGCCAGGTTCAATTTTTACAAAAAACATAGAAATGAGCAAACAAATAATTGTTAAATACATGTACCATTTGAATTACTAAGAAAAAAACAACAGAACATACTGGTATACACCTTAGATTTGCCCGAACTAAAGTATGGCATTGAACATATTAGTTGTGAACCTGCAAGTAGGACCCACCTGTACACAATAGTGTATCAGGGTCACAAGTATGCGACCTGAATCATACTGTCAACAATTGCAATAATGTGGCAATATGTTTGTTTCTTTGTGCTGTTGTCTTTGCACCTGAAATCGTCACTATGGTGAATCATTGATGACTTGCATACACATATATATTGCTTGTAATGTAAAAAAATAAAACAGTCTTGAATTAGCCATCCACCAGGAGTCTTGATACACTAAATTGGCGGCGAGAATGCCGGATAATAAAGCCATGGCTAATTTGCCAGAATTGGACAACTCTACGAGTGTTGAGTCATATTTGGAGTGGTTGGAGATATATTTTGCTGCGAACAAGGTTACGGGAGACTCTTGTCAGCACTTGCTGCTCATGGGCTTGAAAGGTTATCAATACAATACAATACGAGATCTGGCAGCCCCACAGAAGCCTAAGGATTTGACATACAGTGGCCTAGTTGACCTTGTGTGCAAGCACTTTGGTACGTCAAAGCACTGGCTTGTGGAACGACTTTCATTCAGAGAGATGAGACAGATTTTGGGTGAGAATCTCAATGAATATGTCAGCCGCTTGAAAAGGACAGCTCGCCAATGTGAGTTTGCCAGTAGTCTGGACGTCAACCTAGTGGAACAATTTCTATGTGGCATGCGGGACACTATGCTGAGGTCAAAGCTGATCGCACTTGAGGAATCAAAGCTAACTGATATTAGTGTGTTATTGCAAGAAGCAAATGCCAAGGTCGCTATAGAGCAGATTACACTTCCAGATGTGAAATCTGAAATGAATGCAGTCAAGAGGAATTGTTTCAGCAAAGGACAAGCAATCTGTGGTGATTGTGGTTTAGAGCAACGGATTAACCACAAGTACCCAGCAAAAGGGCGCGCATGTTTTAAATGTGGGGGCAACGGTCGTCTAGCAAAAGTCCCTGCCTGCCCAAAGATTAACATCGGAGCTGTTGAGAAGGCACAGAAATTATTTGACTACGAGGACTACGATTCCCTGTTTTAAGTCAGTCAGCGTAGCCAGTAAATCTACTAGTCAGTTAGCCAGTCAGCACTGTTTGCTCAATTTTGAAATGTGACGTTATTCAGCCATTCACTGTGTGTGATGTCTTTTTGCTATCTACTGTGTGTAGTGCTTCTAGTGTAGTCCAGCTAGAATTTGATTTAGTACTGTGTGAACTTCTCAACAGATCTTGAATTTGTTTCATGTGAATATTTCGGTTTTTGGGAGAAAAGGAAGGAATATGTTTATATGTTTATTGAATTGTCAAAGATTGTCATATCCTCCTTTGTAGCCTATGTACCTGTATTACATAAGTTTTCAATTTTGTAAAATTGGCAAGGGATGTAGTGTATCAGGGTCATAAGTATGCGACCTGAATCATACTGTCAACAATTGCAATAATGTGGCAATATGTTTGTTTCTTTGTGCTGTTGTCTTTGCACCTGAAATCGTCACTATGGTGAATCATTGATGACTTGTATACACATATATATTGCTTGCAATGTAAAAAATAAAACAGTCTTGAATTAACCAGCCACCGGAAGTCTTGATACACTAAACCACCTAAGTATTAATTTGTGGCAAAAGAAAACCTTTGTATATTTCCTAATTCTGCATGTGGCATCGCGGTTGTAAAGTTATTTACATATATTTTCATGATAACTCATTGTTGTTACTTTAAATTCATGAAAAAAGCTGTGGTACATAACATATAAATTAGCATTCAAATATATAATATAATATAATATACACATATATTATATCAAATATGTGGCTCCAAAATAGTTAAAAAGTTATTAGCAAAGTAAAGTGTGCCACCTCAATCCTGTAGCAAAACTTGGTTGTTGTTAAATTATATTTTAAAAGCATAAAGATACCACTTTTGTTTGAAATGAATCAGTGGCTGAGTTAAGTTAATGTATACATAACTTCAGTATATGTTTAACATGAACTGCTTAACATGTATATCACTATGTTACCATGGCACACATGATGCACAAATTTAAGCCAATCCGAAAGTTCACAACATCATGGAAACGGCATAAATCTTCAAGATAAACGAGTTTTACGATTGACAAATCTTTATCAAATCCATCGTGCTTGCGAATGATGAAAACGATGCTTGCAAATGATGCGCATTAAGTCTTGCACAAGTTATTCAGTGTAAACATTTTAAAGTTTCAGTCGTTTTTATTTTGAATAGCATGACAATACCGCTTAGGTATTTATAGGGTCATTAATTAGGTTAATACTTGACCTATGGGGTCAAGCACAGCGTTGAATGGGCATCATGTGATGCTCATTGAAACAGTTGATTACAGAGTAACTCAAAGTGCGCACAGTTCCAAATGCTCATCATTCCAGTCATGGAAACATAGTGTATATAACCAATCAAGCAAGTGTCATGTAACATAGTGTATATAACCAATCAAGCAACTGCCATGAAACCTAGTGCATATAACCAATCAAGCAGCTGTCATGAAACATAGTGTATATAACCAATCAAGCAACTGTCATGAAACATAGTGTATATAACCAATCAAGCAACTGTCATGAAACATAGTGTATATAACCAATCAAGCAACTTTCATGAAACATAGTGTATATAACCGATCAAGCAACTGTCATAGAAACATAGTGTATATAACCGATCGAGCAACTGTCATGAAACATAGTGTATATAACCGATCAAGCAACTGTCATGTAACATAATGTATATAACCGATCAAGCAACTGTCATGAAACATAGTGTATATAACCAATCAAGCAACTGTCATGAGACATAGTGTATATAACCAATCAAGCAACTGTCATGAGACATAGTGTATATAACCAATCAAGCAACTGTCATGAGACATAGTGTATATAACCAATCAAGCAACTGCCATGTAACATAGTGTATATAACCGATCAAGCAACTGTCATGACACATAGTGTATATAACCGATCAAGCAACTGTCATGAAACAGTGTATATAACCAATCAAGCAACTGTCATGAAACATAGTGTAAATAACCAATCAAGCAACTGTCATGAAACATAGTGTATATAACTAATCAAGCAACTGTCATGAAACATAGTGTATATAACCAATCAAGCAACTGTCATGAAACATAGTGTATATAACCGATCAAGCAACTGTCATGAAACATAGTGTATATAACCAATCAAGCAACTGTCATAGAAACATAATGTATATAACCAATCAAGCAACTGTCATAGAAACATAGTGTATGTAACCAATCAAGCAACTGTCATAGAAACATAGTGTATATAACCGATCAAGCAACTTTCATGAAACATAGTGTATATAACCAATCAAACAACTGTCATAGAAACATAGTGTATATAACCGATCGAGCAACTGTAATGAAACAAATATTTGTGTTCATGCTTGTAACTAAAAAACTTCTTATAAATATTTATTTTTAACTTACTAGCATACAAAACCACTGAAGGCTCTCTTGTTTGTTACAACCAGACCATGCATTAGCAGCCAATAGGTTACCAGTATTTTACTCTAATGTAAGTAGGCTACTAACGCACATCTTACAGCATATCCATGTTTACTGTGTACAACTTGTTATATACAGGTTTATTTTGTTTACCACGTGAATCGAAGACCAATTGAGCTCTATACAGTCACTCAACTAGTAGAGAATTACTATAACTATTAACTACAGTCCATCTTTAGAAAAGCTAACTTTTGAATGTTTCAACATAAATAATCTGGTCAGCATTATACAATTATCATGTATATGTAATATGAACAGACTGGTCAGCATTATACAATTATCATGTATATGTAATATGAACAGACTGGTCAGTATTATACAATTATCATGTATATGTAATATGAACAGACTGGTCAGTATTATACAATTATCATGTATATGTAATATGGACAGACTGGTCAGCATTATACAATTATCATGTATATGTAATATGAACAGACTGGTCAGCATTATACAATTATCATGTATATGTAATATGAACAGACTGGTCAGCATTATACAATTATCATGTATATGTAATATGAACAGACTGGTCAGTATTATACAATTATCATGTATATGTAATATGAACAGACTGGTCAGTATTATACAATTATCATGTATATGTAATATGGACAGACTGGTCAGCATTATACAATTATCATGTATATGTAATATGAACAGACTGGTCAGCATTATACAATTATCATGTATATGTAATATGAACAGACTGGTCAGCATTATACAATTATCATGTATATGTAATATGAACAGACTGGTCAGCATTATACAATTATCATGTATATATAATATGAACAGACTGGTCAGTATTATACAATTATCATGTATATGTAATATGAACAGACTGGTCAGTATTATACAATTATCATGTATATGTAATATGAACAGACTGGTCAGTATTATACAATTATCATGTATATGTAATATGAACAGACTGGTCAGTATTATACAATTATCATGTATATGTAATATGAACAGACTGGTCAGCATTAGACAATTATCATGTATATGTAATATGAACAGACTGGTCAGTATTATACAATTATCATGTATATGTAATATGAACAGACTGGTCAGCATTAGACAATTATCATGTATATGTAATATGAACAGACTGGTCAGCATTATACGATTATCATGTATATGTAATATGAACAGACTGGTCAGCATTATACAATTATCATGTATATGTAATATGAACAGACTGGTCAGTATTATACAATTATCATGTATATGTAATATGAACAGACTGGTCAGCATTATACAATTATCATGTATATGTAATATGAACAGACTGGTCAGTATTATACAATTATCATGTATATGTAATATGAACAGACTGGTCAGCATTATACAATTATCATGTATATGTAATATGAACAGACTGGTCAGTATTATACAATTATCATGTATATGTAATATGAACAGACTGGTCAGCATTATACAATTATCATGTATATGTAATATGAACAGACTGGTCAGCATTATACAATTATCATGTATATGTAATATGAACAAAAAAGAAATATGATCTAATAACATAATACTATGCATGATCAGTCAGTAAATTGTGCTTATCGACATTTTGGCAAATATTTTATTATCAAAATACATGTTAAAACTAACTATACCAATGTTAGACAATTTTATATTTATAAATAACATGTAGGCCTATTTTACAAAAAAGAAAATTGCTTGAAGTTTTTAGAGAAAGTCCATTGGGTATAGCTGATTACATCATTTTATGCATAGATTGCAGCATGACTATTAATGGCTGCAAATATTCGTATAATATTACGTGCAGTTGCCGACAGTTGCTTTAAGCATTTCAATATTAAACACAGCAGGTAATGAATGTAATTCAGTCATGATTGTTGAGTAACCAATGATCCTCCAGCTTTCATTCCAGTTTCCAAGGTCTCTCTGTTATATATACAGTAACTCCATGGACAAAACCAACATTCATCAACTACTCAACCTGAATGAAAATCAACAACAGTTCGTCACTGAGATGAAGGTCTACTTCTAGCAATGGGTACCACTTCATCTAAAAAGAGAGAAGACAGTGATGATTTTAGAGAGAGTTTCTTTCGCGAGGAGCCTAGTGAGTAAAACCTTGTCGGAAACCACTTTAAAAGTATCAAATTTTGTCAGTAGAAAGTGATTTCACGACACAAATGTTCTTATCTATTCCAAATCACCCAAAAACTCTGACAAAAACATTTGCAGAAGTTATAAATACCGGCAATGATGAGAACATTTAAAAGACCCATGCTAGAAATGTTGTACTACTAAACTATATAAACAAGAGATAAAAATAATAATTCAAAAATACAAAAGGATGGCAGTCTGGGCAAATGTATTGTTGTCTCAGCTTTGTTTTGATCATAATAAATGTTTTGAAAGTCATAAATGGAAAAGGTTATTTGTGTCAGCACATGCAAAAATCTATGTAATCATATGAAAACCACTCAACTAAAACTGCCAGAATGCAAATTTTCTGTTTCCGTATGTGATATATGTTAACTCTATATTGTTTTATGAGTAGATACAACAACACTGTATGTAATATATGTTAACTCTATATTATACTATGAGTAAAGACAAAACTGTATGTAATATAGGCTAACTCTATATTATACTATGAGTAAAGACATAACATTGTATGTGATATATAATAACTCTAAATTATACTATGGGTAAAGAAATAACACTGCATGTGATATATGATAACTCCATATTATACTATGAGTAAAGACATAACACTGTATGTGAGGTATGATAACTCTAAATTATACTATAAGTAAAGACATAACACTGTATGTGATATATGATAACTCTATATTATATTATGTGTGAAGACATAACATTTGTTTGTTGACTTCTGCTAACAAATGAGGCGTGGTGCATATTGCACCCCCAATAATCAAAGATTCCAAGATACCAACCAATAGGAAATTTAAGGCATTCAAATTGAAACGGCACATTCGAAGATAGCAAATTAAGCAAATAAGTAATAAATATAGCTAATATAGAGTAAATATACTAAAATATAGTAAATTGGTAATATATAGTAAATATATGAATGCAAAATGCAATATTTAACAAAAAATAAAAATACTTAGCTCATGTCCTTCGTATCGCGGCTAAATCAGGTATTGTTGAAAAGAAAATAATCTTTCCGTTACAAAAAGTGGTAATACAACTTTGATATCCCCAATACAATGTCAAAAACTTTAACAAACCACTATTTTCATAACCAATATTTTTATAGGTAACGGATATTAACTAATCTTTCTATATAACTATTTAAATTTTAACTAATCGCTATCTTTCTAAAAAAATCTCTCAAAAGCTATATGTTGAACAGTATGTTAGACTGACATGTTGTACAGTATGTTGGACTGATATGTTGTACAGTATGTTGAACTGATATGTTGTACAGTATGTTGGACTGATATGTTGTACAGTATGTTGGACTGATATGTTGTACAGTATGTTGAACTGATATGTTGTACAGTATGTTGGACTGATATGTTGTACAGTATGTTGGACTGATATGTTGTACAGTATGTTGAACTGATATGTTGTACAGTATGTTGGACTGATATGTTGTACAGTATGTTGAACTGATATGTTGTACAGTATGTTGGACTGACATGTTGTACAGTATGTTGGACTGATATGTTGTACAGTATGTTGGACTGATATGTTGTACAGTATGTTGGACTGATATGTTGTACAGTATGTTGGACTGATATGTTGTACAGTATGTTGAACCGATATGTTGTACAGTATGTTGGACTGATATGTTGTACAGTATGTTGGACTGATATGTTGTACAGTATGTTGAACTGATATGTTGTACAGTATGTTGGACTGATATGTTGTACAGTATGTTGAACTGATATGTTGTACAGTATGTTGGACTGACATGTTGTACAGTATGTTGGACTGATATGTTGTACAGTATGTTGGACTGATATGTTGTACAGTATGTTAGACTGATATGTTGTACAGTATGTTAGACTGATATGTTGTACAGTATGTTGGACTGATATGTTGTACAGTATGTTGGACTGATATATTGTACAGTCAAACCTCAACATACGATCATGGTGCGTTCAGTAACTGAGCTGTTATGTCAAGGTTCTTGAATGTCAAGGCAATATTTCCTATATAAAGTAACTGAATAAAACTTCCATATTACGAAGAACCACATAAGACAGAATATTATGGTGGAAAACAATGTTTCAATTGTTATCATTCAGTACATACAGTCACAAAGTAGTAAATACTTGTTTAGTGGCTATGATCTCCAATGAATGGTAACATTATTATGTTACTGTAATAAGTTCTTCTCTTCAAGACTCACTTAAGGGCTAACAGTGGTTTAAGAGAGGCATGTCAGTGACATGTCCGGAACCCTAGACTAAAACATAAAACCCTATGTAAACTTTGAAATTGACTTGAATGAATTTAGCTCACTAAATACCCAATTAAAGCTAAATTTTAATATTTTGTCAAACTTGAAAAATTAAATAAACTTGTTTTAAGATTTTATTACCCATTTCAGTCTCGACAATGTCTGCCTCTCTTTCATTGTTTTAGTCAACCTTATTAAACTTTTTCCCAACTGATGCAGCAAGAAAAAACTATTTATGCAGCTCTCAAAAGCGGCCTCTTAATAATTGGCTGTTTAATGGCCATTGAAAACCAGTGTGTATCTCAAATATTTCTTGTATCTTAAGGTAGTAACTTGCTGCAAAATTTGCTTGTATCTCAATTTTCTTGTAATTTCGCAGTTTTATGTTTTTTGTGTTAATGACATATTATATTGATTTAATATCAAACTACTGCTTGTTACTGATATTACTGTTATTGAAACTGGAGTGTTGACTCATAAAGTAATCTGAGAAAATCATCACTGAGAAAGGACCCAGTTACTGAAGTGTGAATTGTTTGCCCCTGACCAGGCTGAATTCTATCTCACAAGCAACCAAACTCTCAGGATTATCACTAAAATTGTCGGCATTCACCTCTGACCACGTTGCTTTTCAAACAAACAGTTGTACGTTGCATTGTCTCAAGTAGGCAGTAGAAGTGTCTTTTACATATTCTTTGCGCTTGATCAGACAAATAAAAATTTTTACCTTCGCGCACGTCAGTGACGTCTTTAATTCTGATACCTCATTTTCACCTTACTACCAGTATAATATTGTTGCATTAAAATTATTAAATTATGATAGATAGCTTTTTTTGCACAGTGACATTTTATAGAGACATTTCTATGTACTCTCTTCAATTATTGATTCAGCACATTCATGAGTTTTATTTTGTTTTCTCAGTTTGTAATAATTGTGACAATATAAATCATATTTTATCAAACACTAAAAACTGTCAGCACTCACTTCCCAACACCCTGCTTCTCCTGTAAACATTGCTATGCTGTATGATAACAAGTTTAGATAACTTGTTGTCTCTGTAGTATTATTGCGTTTGGCTAAAGGTAGAATTGAAGAGTTGCGGTTTTATTCGTAGTTTATTGCGTTACCTAGCGCCCAGAATGATCACCGATGTCAAGGTCAAAAACTACGTAACATTACATAAGCAAGGAAAGACAACACTCAGAGTATAGCCAGCCGAGTGCCGCTAATTGCTAAATTGCTTCTCAACTTTATGAAGTTGGAGTTTCGTAAAATTGATCTCTCTTTCAATTGGCCTCCTTTCCTTGAGAGTTCTCTAGAAGAGCTTTTTGTTACTGAATATAATATGGAAAAACATCGCAGTAGGAAATCAATAATTTATCTTTCATATGATTTTACCACATTGTATTAGATGCCCATTTTAGTAAATATTAAACACTTATATGTCTATTTAATAAAAACATGAACTTTATTTCATACTATCAAATGATTTTCACAGATGCGAGCGAATGTTATGATAATATCATTTCAATTACTAAATAGCCCTCGTTCCACTACAGTCTCCACTTGTTATTGTACAAGTTAAAGAAATAGCCTTCACATTATCACTTTCTTGGTCAGACAAAGAGCATTGCTCACCTTCAAACACTTCAGTGATAGATTTTTCTTACTGCTTTTACTGCTTGTTGCACGCTTTTAAGCCCCATGTCACCATCTTTTCTTCTATTTTAGGAGCTGCTAGTTTTGTACTGTAGAGGCAAGGCTGTATGATCAGCTGATTGCATGTTACCATGTCGTTTTTCTAGATGGAATCTCTAGTCAATGGTATATTATTTGCAAATGACCTTGTGCTGCACCTCAGTTTTATTATTGATGTTGATTTGTGTAATTCCTAAGTAGCACACTTGTTCTCTTCTATAGCAGTGATGATACAAGTCAGTGTTTATAAACCATCTGCATACGCAAGGCAGAGCTAGATAAAGCAACGCAAGATGAAATGGATTTGTTGGGCTATATGAGTGGTTATCTATGTAGGTTAAAGTATCATAGCGACTCTGCATTATGTTACGGCGCAACGTCACTGAAGCTCGCTGTCGCGACTCTTATTAATACGATTAGCAACATGAACATTTGGTCGAATTTGCCATTGGCAATGTGCCAGACTATTGGCAAGTGGCAGACAACTACTTTACCTGCCACTGTTTATAAGCTTTTTGTAATACCTGTGGAACGCCAGGCATTTCACTTGTAGTGCGCTATTTTTGAAATATTTTCTCAAATAAATTGTAAATACATTTAATAACTATTTTTATTATTTTAGCTACTCTGGTTGGCTTCAGGCATTCCGGTCAACCAGAATGGGAAGGTGAGCTTCATGAACTCGATTGCAAACATGTGACCGATGTGAGAGAAATTGCCGCAGAAATTGGAGAGCATCATATAACTCACCTTAGAATTAGAGGAGTCAACTGCCTGTCACTACCTGACATCGCTCCACGTGTGACTCATTTACAACTAGATAAAGTCTCACAGATAGAAAGGTATGACCTGTTTATGTACAGCAAAAGCTATTATTAATACACGGTAGTAATTTTGCTAACAGGATGTTAGTTAAAAGAAATCTTCTTTCATCAATTTTGTTTTAAAATTGCTTCTCAACTTTGTGAAGTTGGAGTTTCGCAAAATTGATCCCTCTCTCAATTGGCCTCCTTTCCTTGAGAGTTCTTTAGAAGAGCTTTTTGTTACTGAATATAATATGGAAAAACATTGCAGTAGGAAATCAATAATTTATCTTTCATATGATTTTACCACATTGTATTAGATGCCCATTTTAGTAAATATTAAACACTTATATGTCTATTTAATAAAAACATGGACATTATTTCATACTATCAAATGATTTTCACAGATGCGAGCAAATGTTATGATAATATCATTTCAGTTACTAAATAGGTCAGATCATAAAACATTGGTTTTTATTTTGCATTATAGTTTTTTTGCTTACACGATCACCTCATCTTGAACATATAATTGTGTTACAGAGACTTGCTGATTAATATTTAATATAATAAGAGCCATGCTCATCTGTCTGTCCAACTGTCTGAACCCGCACTATTATCAAATATTGAGTGATAGTGTCACCCAGAGTGATACAAAAACCACATCACTACACGGGTGTTGAACCTAGATATTTGAATTCCTAGCCAGCTGCGCTACGATATGCTCACTCACCCACATTTCCACACTTGAGTATAATAGTGTACATAATGATTAGACATGATGATATCCTACTGTACACAGGACTGACAGTGTATAAGTATTACAAAGTAAAATAATCCTAACAATACTACAATTTAAGTCTGTCATCTGTTTAATTTCGTTCTTCGGTATGTCCGGCTAGAGCTATTAAAAATTTGGGAATTAAAATTTTGCATCCTGCTAGATTAGAATTCTCGAAGATTGCACCCGCAGGTTTGTAATCCAATTGTTTAACCACAAGTCTATGACGACTCTTAAGTTTCGCAGCTCTTACTCTATATACCCTTTTACCAATTTCACACTTTAAATGACGTATTAATTGAAACTATATTAACTCTATGAAACAATGCTTTTTTGTGTTTTCGTGAACTTCTAATTTCAGTTTTTCGCAAAGTTCAATTGCTAACTCGCGGTCAAGGCTAATACTTTTCACGTGGACAACGGTCTTATATTGAGTAGGAATAGTCTGTACATTCTCTCTCTGATCGGTCAGACAAAGACAGTCTGATATCTCATTTTTATATTTGTACCAGTATCGAGAGGTACCAGTATCGTCACATTCAAAGTTTTGATGAATAGCTTCTGTTGAAACAGTAACCTTTTTAACACACGCACACGCACGCACACGCACGCACACACACACACACACACACGCGCATACACACACACTCACACACACACTCACATGCACACACACGCACACGCACACACACACACACACGCACGCACGCACGCACGCACACACGCACCCACACACACACTTCTATGCACATATTGTTATTAATAATTCAATATTTTCAGGAATTTTATTTTGCTCTCCCAGTCTGTATTAATTGTATCATTATTAAATCACCTTTTATTGTAACTCTAGCAGAAAGACTTAATTTAGCTATTGTTTGTGAATCACTTCACATTTACATTTAAACGTGAAGTGAAAAAAAAAGTTTTATGTTGTCTCTTAATTTATTTAACCTGCACAAAACATTTTTCCTCATGATATGAAGTTTGAAAGTTACAGTTGTTTGGCAAAGTTTGAAAACCTTTACAGTTGTTTTATTTTTTTCTTAATTTATTCAAACTGCACAAAAAAACTTTTCTCAGATATAAATGAGGTAAAAGTATAACATGTATCTTATTCAGAAATGGTCGTTTTTTGATTTCCATGATAAGATTAAGTGATATTAAAAATTAGATCATTAGACAAAAATGTTGCTTTGCTAATGGTTATTGGAGCCATTAAACTTTTTTGCAGGGCTGAAGTATTTTGATGTATAAAACACCAATAACATAAATTGCATGTTTATAGCTTTCCAACTGTCTAATCACAAAATAAAAACCTGAAATATTTTCATTTTTATTTTTGCCCATACACATTTATGAAAGAATAAATAAATATTGAAATTATTTATTTTATTTATCTATTTCTTAAATTATTAATAATTATTATTTCATATTAATAAACAATTAATATTTTAAAACCAGACGGTTAAAAAGTTATTTTCAACATTGCTACTTAAAGGTATTTTATTAATTCTTTGAATTAAAAATATTTGTTTCAGTTACTGATGTAATGCCACTAACAATAAAAAACACCGATATATATTTTTATTGTCATTTGAATGACATAATCTCTTTCTAATCATTATTTATAATTTAACTGTAACATGGGGAGTATAACGTAATATGCCCTTTTTTCATATTTTGCATTTCATCATATTTTAGGTTGGACAAACTAAAGCAGCTGAAGGTTCTGAAGATAGTTGAAATTTATGGTGATCTGCAATCTGTACTTGAGGAAGTGACCAAACTGACTTCATTAGAAGAACTAGACTTGTCACTCAATGATATCTGTAAGCTCCCAGACAGGTAAGAGGGATGAGTTTAACTTCAACTAGATTTACTCATGAAAACTCTAAGCAAAGTTTTATTGCAGTCTATTATGAACACTGTATGAAGTGTAAAGCCACATTCTGCTGCCATTTGATAGTGCCTTCACAACTTCATTTATATAAAAGTTAATATGCAAAATTAATAAATAATATCAAAGTATAATAGTATAAACAAAATAAGACTATAGAGGTCTCGATTTGCGCAACTTTTATACACAGTGCCAACACTTTACTGTCTACATATTTCAACTGCTAGCTCTACAAATTTATTGTAAAAGTATAAATATATGTTTTACTTTTGTTTTATTTTTGCTTATATCTATAATGATGAAGATCATTTGTCTATACAGCATCGTAGTTTCACATATAAGTTTGATAGTGATAGTAGAGTTTGATGGGTTTTAAAATATTGCAGTATTAATATAATATCTCTCAAGCTCATGGAGTGCAGAAATAAACTTTAATACTTTATGCAATGAAACCCAAAAGGCTGTGTTTATTAACAATGCACATACAAGTCATGGTCTTCTAGGGTTACTTTTCTTATACTAGACATAAGATCTCCAAAGTGAAGCACACTCCACTAACTTTCAAGTGCTACAAATAAGATGGTAGTGCTGCATTGCTGATTACTAAATTTCAAAAATACACTCGGGTGCCTTGTGGTTGTTCATTTTACCTCCACCCTGTATATGTATATGCTCTGTGTTTTCTGTGAAGTAAATAAAGATATCTATTAGATAAATGCAAGCAATAGATATCAACTGGTAAAGATATTTCTTGGTTTCCCAATGCACATTTAATAAGAGATATTTGACAAGTTGGAGGTAAGTTAGCAGATTTAAAGCATCCAAAAGGTTTAATATCGCTCCACCAAAAAAAGAGAGCAAACTTTACGCCGCATTCGCTTTGCCCGTAACAGGATTAAATTTATCGCCAAAAAATCTGATGAGCCATTTGAAAAAAACACCGCCAGCTTCTATTTGAGCGCCGCCTCCCATTAACCGCCACTATGGAGGAAAATTTGAAAAATAGAGTGCCATGGCATTCAGTTATAGGTTTTACGGTTTATATATGAATATTTACACATATATACAAGATAAAACAGGATATTATGGTGGAAAACAATGTTTTTAATTTTTATCATTCAGTACCTACAATTACAGAGTAATAAATACTTATTTAGTGGCTATGATCTCCAATAAATGGTAACATTATTATGTACAGTACTGTAATTAGTTCTTCCATTTAAGACTCACTTAGGGGCTAACAGTGGTGGGAGAGAGACAGGTCAGCGACACATCCGCTACCCTAGACTAAAACATAAAACCTTAAGTAAACTTTGAATTTGACTTGAATTTAGCTCACTAAACACCAAATTAAACCAAAATTTTAATATTTTAATAAACTTAAAATATAATTTAAACTTGTTTTAGCAATCTATTATTTATTTCGGGCTCGGCAATGTTTGCCTCTCCTTTATTGTAAGTTTTAATCAACCTTAATAAACTTTTTTCACAACTGATGTAAGGAAAAAATGGAAGGTGCAGTTTTTAAAAGCGGCCTTCTCACATATTGACTGTTTAGTGGCCATTAAACAGCCAATATGTGAGAGGCATTCATAGACCTTCAGATGAGAAGGTCAATGCATTGCCAAACAGCTTTGAGTTTCTGGGAACAGTTGCGTATTTTTGGGGGCAAAAAATAGCTTGCTCAGAATTCCAATTACCATTTACCAAGAAATCTCCCTGTTAGAATAGGGTAATCTTTTTTGACGTTTCGGAGTTGAATCCTTAGAATTTCTGCGGCGTTCAAGTGACACCTTTCACCAATACAAAGCAGTCCAGCATAATAAATTTGAATAGTTTTATCACCAGGTATAGCGGTGCGCATTTTTCTTACCAAAAGCAGCTGCACAACAGATGGCCACAAAATGATGATTTATGCAAGCGTCGGTGTTATAAAAGGGTGTGCTTCTTTGCAAAACTAGCAATGTTTGGCAAAAATCTCCAGAAAGTTAGAGAAAGACCCAACTCCAAGTCAATTGTTTTGAACAGTCTCCTTTAGTGGAAGATTCCCAGCCTCAAATGCTAGCTTGTATGGCATTATGCACTCCTACGCAATAAGAATTTTCTTTTTAATACACTTTTCTTACCGATACTGCACACATGATTCTCAGGTTTGATTAAATCAGAAGGCTCTTATTTTTTGTGTGACCATCAGGAAGTAAGGTAGCTGTAATATCAGTAATAGTTGGCCAGTAATAGTCGCATTCCCTGAAATCTTTAATGTTCTTAAAAACTAAGTAATTTCTTGTTCTTTGCTCTTTAAACAGCAGCGGCTCATTGGTTTCAATATGGCTGTTCACAGTCAAATACTATTTTGAGTACATCTCTAATCCTGCTTAGCAGGCCTCCAGACACTACAATAAAGTATCCAGACACTAGGAGATTGTTGTTTGGGACTTCAAGCAGTTGCTTCTCATTATGAATAAAAGTTGTGTCTGTCAACTCCAGTTTTTGATCCTGAAGCAGTTATGACAAATTGTTTAACCACATGTTTTTTAAACCTTTACCACAGCTGAAAAAAGTGGGAAACCTGGCGTGTACCCAACATAGTAGCATACTACTTGAAAAGTTTTTCAGCTGAGCCTACAGTTTCAGCTTCTTCCAGTGCCTCCCTGAACTTTGGATTATCTTCCAACAGACCAAACAACCTGCAAGCTTCCTGGAAAGGCCATTGGCATAACCTTTAACAGCACTTCAATTTTGAAAATACCGGGCACAGTGCAAAAAAAATTGCATTCATAACTTTTGGCTTGAGCATGGTAAATTCATGTTATGAAATAACTTTAATAAGCGCAAGAATAATCAGGCACTGCAGCTTCATGAACTCATCTCTTCCAGCATTTGGTGGATGAGTGAACGATGAGAAAAGCTGAAAACTGACAATAAAAGAATGCTCTGAAATATTTATTAAATTTATAAAGCTTGAAAAAGGTTGTATGGGTAGTACTGCATGATGTTTGAGGTTATTGCAAAAAATTTGATTCCGTGAAATACAGTTTCGAGCTATCCTCGAGATGATCACTCAGATGCTGAACAGTCCAGTGTTGTTTAATTTTGGGTGACGGAAAATAAGCCGAAATGCTTTGTATGCACTGATGTACCTTCAACTTTCACACCAAGTTTCTTCATCAAGCTGTGCTGTATCTCTTCCAAATCAAACACTGCTTGATCACTACCTTTATTGACATATTTTCACATGTATTTGATTGACTTCACTGAGTTGAATAGCCTCAACATTTTTGTGTACATTGAATACTTTGGACAGCAAAGGCAGTCATGCACTATTAATATATTGTCAAAAGTAATTAGGTAGGTTTCTCCAACAGCTCCCAATATATGGTGTACGATGAAACCTCTGCCGTCAGGAGGACATCAATATACATTAAATAACCATCTAAGCTGGTGACTGTGTATTAAATGAGAACCTTTAGGTACTTCTTTGAACTTGCGCCGCTTTCAAACAGAGGGTCAGCTAGTCACTTGAACTATGTACCATGTGCTTGATAACAATGAAGAAGAGTTCAGGGTCTTCCACTCAATTTGGAACCTCTGCTAAAATGATACAATCAATCTGTTCTGACCTGATGTGTTAGCATGACCGAATGTTAATGAGTAAATGATGTCATTCACATTTTTGCAATTACATGGTGTACGTTTGGCAACAATTAGTACAGCACCAAATATTGTGGCAGTAATGATGCAATCCATCAGTTGTTTCTCTTTAAGTGAAACACTCTCGCAAAAATATTGTGTCTGTCAATAGCTCTGCTGGCCAGGCAGCAATTTAATGAAATTTTATTCCATTTCTGCAGTGGATAACTGAAATGAACGATGAATGGGTTTGGTATTTTGTAATTTTGCTCATATGACAGTGCATCCTGTATAAGTTTTTTGTGTGTAGCGTGGGCCCCCAGTGTATGATGAAGGTAATATTACCATCTGAACCATTCGGCTTGCATTGCTTCATCAGCCACTTCATCATGTAGGTGGATGTAGTTATCAACTCTCCGTTGCGTCTAAGTGTGCAGGTAAACGTAAATTTTCTAGTTTAAATTGGTAACTGCAAACTGTCAAAACAGCTTATGGCACCTGCTAATGTAAATAAAGACACCAATATAAGCCATCAGTCTGTTAGAATAAAAATCTTAGCAGAAACCTTTTGGGTACCTGGCTCTTATGTGTATATCAGTCTGTATAAGCTAAATTTTGTAACCATATTTATCCTGCCAAAAAATGACTAGATACTAGTGCTGGGTGCGGGTAGTAATACTCATTGAACTCGCGGGTTTATCTTCTCTCGAGTATCGGGTAATAGAGATTTTGGGTATTCCGGTCCTTCAGGTTCAGGTTTTGACTTTCAAGTTCGGGTTTTGGTACACAGATCGGTCGGGTAGTGTTAGCAAAAACTCGGTCTATTGCACCCTGCGCTCTTAGTCTGGGACCGCAGGGCATTTATGTGTCATTTTTGCTAAGGAGGCATAACAATGGGGTTTAACGAGTCTTTAATTTAATAGATAAAATAAAATATATCATACCTTATTTACTATGCCTACTAGAAAGATTGTAGTCAAGCAGTGATTACTTGTCATTAAAAGGTGAGAAGAAATACTTGCATCAAATTTTATTTGCGCAATTAGCCAAATCGGCTTCGTAAACAAATCTATGCCATTTTTTAATACGGCGCGTGTTCGCTATCACCGATGACACATAGGTTCTTAGTCGGTTTCCGCTATCGCCTTGTTAGAAACAGCTATCAGCGTTGATGGTAGCAGTGAAAATTTAATAACTCTGTTTAAATTGATTACCACAGCTAGCTATTATGGATTACATAATTCACAATAACCAAGTTTTACTAAGCCAACAAGCCTAACTAACAGAAAAAGCCGATAGTGTAAAGTTTTTTATGATATTTGGAGCACCATCTACAAAAAGTCAGAGAGGTTCATAGAACATGCTTAAGTATTAAGCTACCATAGACCCTATTTTCTGCCACCTGTTGACACAAAAATACCCTGTAGTCCCAGACTATCTTGACTGTTTAACAATCTACCTGTTAACGCTGCGAGTATGAATGTCAGTCAATAAAAACTGTGAAAAATGATAAATAAATTGAAATGAAATATAATTGCTTTGTAAATTTGAAGATATATCTGTTTAAAAAATTTAAACATAAAATCCATATCAACAAACCCGATACCCGAAAAACCCGTAGGCAAAGAAATACCCGAGCCTAGCACTACTAGCTACCCGATACTCGAAAAACCCGAACAGAAGGGGGCGGGTCTAAACCCGTTGACCAAGAAATACTCGTGCCCAGCACTACTAGATACCATAAGGCATCATACGCTTTAGGTGTCTCAGATATCTTCAGCGGATCATTGCTACTTACCTGCAGAACAATATCTAGCTCTTCTAACTGCTGCCAAATATTTTAATAGTATATGCAACATAATGTATGATACCTGTAATTAACCTCCTTTCGAGCAACAGTGTGTTTGTCAGCATGACTGACAGTTTACAGTCATCAGCGTTTTAGGTTTTTTTAGGTTTTTAACTCTCAAGTCAAATTCACATATATTTGTTGTGCTGGCAGAGAACATCCTAAACAGTGTTTGAAGTGTAAGGGTTGTTACGAGGGTACTCTATGGTGACAGGTAGGCGAGATGACTCTGGGGCTAGCAGTCGGCCTAAGTCGCGTAGCGGGGCGGGAAGAGTCCGAGAGGGGCGCCGGAGGGCCGTCTCGGTAGAGGGAGTGCGAGAAAACTCCCTCGCAAAGATTTTGTGTAAGATAGTCTGTCTTATACATGTACCTAATTTTCACAGCATTTCAGAGAGAGCAAATATTTTGCAATGGTATAATTGATATTATTTTATTACACAGTAAATTCATTTTGAGTGCTTAACTTCACAGATATATGTTGGAAATATTTTCTCAGGTGTATGCTAACTAACTGATTTATTTGCAATTCTACCAGAATATATATATTATATACACATTGTTGTACAGGAAGTAATTCAATGGACATTAACTGACTCATAGATGAGGACAATGTTTATTGAATTAATTCCTGTACAACAATATATTCATTAAAATGGAAATGAAATGAGTTTGGAAGAAACAATCAGTGCAACAAAAAAATAAGAAGGAAATCTTCAAGTTTTCCCTAGAAAATCAACTACTCAGAAAAATGAGAATGGTTTAATTTTTAAGCAATCACATACAGTCTCATCTTTTAACATACACAAAAGGAAACCTAGCAAACCGAGATCATCTTAAATCTCAATAATATCACCCATTAAAAGTGTGCCCCAATTAGCTAAAATTTAAATTTAATGGCCTCAGACTTTTATCATTTCTAATCATCTAAGATAAAGCTTAGGTTTGATGTAGTATTAGCATAGTTTAAGTAATGAGTCGGTCAGTTATACACGTAGTATTAGCATAGTTTAGGTAATGAGTTGGTCAGTTATACACGTAGTATTAGCATAGTTTAAGTAATGAGTCGGTCAGTTATACACGTAGTATTAGCATAGTTTAGGTAATGAGTTGGTCAGTTATACACGTAGTATTAGCATAGTTTAAGTAATGAGTCGGTCAGTTATACACGTAGTATTAGCATAGTTTAGGTAATGAGTTGGTCAGTTATACACGTAGTATTAGCATAGTTTAGGTAATGAGTTGGTCAGTTATACACGTAGTATTAGCATAGTTTAAGTAATGAGTCGGTCAGTTATACACGTAGTATTAGCATAGTTTAGGTAATGAGTTGGTCAGTTATACACGTAGTATTAGCATAGTTTAAGTAATGAGTTGGTCAGTTATAAATAATACATTAATTTACAAGCATTGCCTTGCATGATATTAATTATTTGGAGCTGTGTGATACATATACAGTCCTCCCATCAGATATTCCAGAAAAGCTTTGTGATTAATTGAGGTTTCATAACAGCCTGTGCACCTGATGTGAAAATGCTACCCATTCCACTTGAAAGCTATTTGGGGTACACCTTTAAATAAACTGAGAGATTCAAGTTGGCATCACAATGAAGGTAAATGATCCTACCATTTCTTTGCCATAATTCCATCATTTCTGGTGGCATGGCTGTGATCAGCTATCATTTCTAGTTCAGGACATGATAAGTAAGGAATTTATAAGTTTCTAGTTCAAAAAATATGATCTAATCATTTCTAATGTTAGTAAGGTAAATCAATCACCACATACTCTCACTCACCTTTGAAGTAACTATCAATTGGTCCATGATGATTCATCATTAATCAAATAAGAATGATAATGAGGAAAAAATAAAAATTTGCTTTAGAACTTAAATTAGATAAGTTTTCTGAGAAAGTTTACTTCGATTAGCAAAATACCAAGAAAATGCTTGCACATGGAATAATCTCAAGTTATTTGATGATGTCTTTGGACAGGTGACAAGGACGCCTGTTGATTGTGTTGCTAGAAGAAAAAATGAAGGAATTTATGCTTTTCACAAGGTAGCATAGTTGATTAGCATTTTAGGTAGCATTTTATTGCATTTTAATAGTATATGAGCAAACTAATGTTAGGGGATACGCTTTCCAGAGAGTACACCCATAATTTCTTCTTAGGGATACACCGTATCCCTGCGTATCCCCCTATTTTAAACACTGATCCTAAAGCTCATGGATTATGTTTAATCACAATCCTTCAGCAATATCATGCCTACATTTTACATATGCCGGCTGGTCACTCATTAAATAGATTTGATGGAACCGTCATTGCTCACCTTGTATTAGAGAAAGAGATCTAATCAATTGGTAAACTTGGCTTTAACATTAAAATTTGAGTTCAATCTAGGTGGTTAAAGGATTTTAGCCTCAAACAATGATTTCATTTAAAGACATCAGTTATACTTTTGCCAATTCACCAATAACTTTCAGAATCAGTATTGTCACCTTGAGTAAGATGAGTTAAAACAAGTCAAGTAATGTCAGAGAGGGAATGTATAGACGACATTCTCCAATTCTACCGGACTGCGGTAATTGGGTCAAGCAATCTAAGTAGAATAAGGTCTTTGTATCGGCACACCCATGTGGCTACCCACACCGGAAACTAGTTACTAAGTAAAGCTATGCTGTTAATTAAAACAACTGATCCTTAAAAATCATGTCTAGTCAACGTTATCGAGTTATTATTGTTGAATATGTACTAGTTGTTGACATCTACCGCAGTCATTCGCACGTATTTGTATATAGACGTTGTCAGACTCTTTGTTCATATTTACTTACCTATATGTTATGTAATTCTTGTGTAATAATCCTTTTACTCTATCGTCTCACTTATGTAGTAAATTAGTAGCTGTTTAGCTTTCAGATATACAATACTAACAATCTTTATTATCAATTTGTAGGAAAAAATTCACTGATCACATTTGATTCTATGTAGTGGATTCAAGTACTAAACAAATGGTTTAATAAGTTGACCAAAATAGTGAACGCAAAGCGTCAACTTCTTTGAAATCAACCAACATACCGAGTATGGGGTTAATAAAGTCATTCTTGTACCTGGTTGGCAGTTTGTCGGCTCACCTGTTTTTTCTTAGCACTGTGGAGCATAAACTCTTTTGGACTCTTTTTATTTGGTATGTAGGAATTGAGTCAAGCTATGTAAAAGTACCTGTCAATACAGCTCTGATTGCACTTCATAAATCCATCTATCTGGCAAGACTTGAGCACAGGTGGCAACGTGGCGATGATGTATTCAATGTTCTGCTAATCATGTTTTGCATTATTTACAACAATATTATTTTATTATATAATTGTCGCAAGCGAAAAACCTTTTATATTAACATAAAGCTTATATTCAAAACATCCACCCAAGTCGTACCCACTCACATAGTTTCAGCTCATATATTAGGACAAATTAATCTACTGCAGCAAACTCAGACAAAACATATCATGGTTTTTGCAGCACACAATCATGTCTCTTATTCCCATTTATGGCAGCTTCCAAACTAACAGCTACATTGCTGTGACCCACTGCTGGTAGCACCACATAAACATCCTGTAATCAATAGAATAAATATAGTAAATATATGTTATCTACTATATAAACGGCAATCGTTGTCTGTCTATCTGTCTGTCCGCTTTATAGAGTACCGTACTTTTCGGACTATTAGCCGCTACTTTTATATAAGGGCGTGTCTATTCTGTGGTTTTTTCACCGCTAGGGCGCATTAACGGGAATCTCCGGTTAGTACACGCCTCTATTATAATACGTAACCTGCTATTCATCGTAGTGATGGACGATAAATACTGATATGCTAATAGTATGAGTTGTCTTCTCGATATATTGAGTCACCGATAACTCCCAAATATGAGCAGTATAAATAAAAAATATGGCGGTCTTTTTTTTCGATTCGATCGTACGAAGCAAACTTACCGGTAATTAATATGTGTAGTAACGGTAAATAAATTATAGAAATAAAAAATTAAAAGTGAAATTTAAAAATTTCTTTTTCCATTCGGTCGAACAAAGCTAACCGAACTAATACTTATGAATACTAAATATCGTAATTTCGTAATATCGTAATATGGACTATTAGCGGCTACTTTTCTCTGACGATTTGAGCCAAGCGGCTTATATAAAGGTGTGGCGATTCTGCTGTTTTTCTTTCACCGCTCGAGTGCATTAACCGAAATCCCCAGTTAGCACGCTTTTTAAGCGGCAAATTTTCTGTGTATTAAGCGCCTTTCCTGAGTTCTGCGGCCTATACAAAAGGGTCTATACAGCTATACAAATGTACTAGGCCTATTCATTAAATAAAATAAATTAACGAGTAGTTATTTACATGCAATTAATATTTACTGCCAACGTGTACCGAGAAGGTCACGTAAACGTTTGTTTCTTGGAGCCACTGGAAAAACGCATTTCTCACCTACTAAATTTCCACATCAAAAAGGTAAGTGTTTCTTATACGATGTTGTATTGTCTATGAATTGCCACATCTCCACTACTTAATAACGTTGGATTTGCCGCTTTTCGTGATAGTGGGTCATGTTCATTTCCTTCAGCAGCCGAGTTACTATTTTTTTTCCAGCTACGAGTAGGCCTACTGTAACTTACTATTACAGAACTTTCATGAGTACTCCGAGGGTTGCGATACGCTATTGTGAAAAGAAAGAGAGCAGCTGTTATTGACTTACTGTCACCCTGCATCAGCCATGACCAGCTATACGTCACCTGCTCAAAAGTAGGCACACGCCGAAAACTGTTTCTTCATACGCCCGACAGAAAAACCAGAAACGTTGTCTATCCGCATGTGTTGCGTGGAACTAAGGGAGAGAGAGAGGGAGACAAAGGCAGAGAGAGAGCGAGGAGGAGAGGGGGAGGGATAGAGAGAGAGGGAAGGAGGGAGAGAGAGAGGGGGGAGAGGGAGAGAGAGAGAAGGGGAGCGAGAGGGAGAGCGAGGAGGAGAGAGAGGGAGAGAGAGGGAGAGGGGGAAGAGGGAGGGAGAGACGGAGAGAGGGAAAGAGGGAGAGCAAGGAGGAGAGGGGGGGGGGGGGGAGAGAGGGAGGGAGAGAGAGAGAGGGAAGAGAGGGAGAGACATAGAGAGGGAGATGTAACTGCAGAGTTGGAGTTGTTTTACAGTATGAAAGACAACTCTCAATAAACCTCTTGCTGTACAAGAATCTGATCCCGTTGACAGGTAATGCAGCTAGTTTATTATATATATATATATATATATATATATATGTCGTTCTAACGCGTATCTACTGAAAGCTTTTAAATTGGGAGTTGGATAAACTGTGAGTGTAAATTTTTAAAATGGATAAATGTTCAACAAAAGCATAAGTAGGCCAAGCCAACAACTTGAAGCTTTGTTTCTGAGAGTTAAAATGAGCATGATTGATCCATCAATTTTCCTCACATTTTACAATTGAGAAGTGAATATAAATTCTAATCGTAAATGTAATTCACTAGCTAAAACTACCAAAAAAATTTGAAGCAAATATTATAGCTAGGTAAAACAATAAAAACATGAAACGATGATTGGTGATAGCAAAAAGCTATAATTTTATTAATTAGTAATTGTACTCATCAAATCTAAAATTATTAGCTTTAGTATTTTCAACACTTGCTCATCAATCTACACTAAGCTGTTGTATTGCTGGATGCTATAGATCAAAAAGAAGCCGTCAAAAACTCACTGTGCATCCGTATCTTGCATGCGTGCACAGGAAGTTACATTATAGTCTCAAACAAGGAAATATAATGTGAATGTAAACACAACGGTATATCTATAGGGGACTTAAAGAATAGAGAAAGCATAATATCATTATGCTTTATTAGTTATTTTGAGGTGTTGACTGATGTTCTGAAAAAAGAATCAAGGAGATTGACCTACTAGAAGCTGAGATATAGCCAGCCAAACACAGGTCTACCTAATAAAGAATCAGAGGAAAACCCTTCGAAAATCCCGAAAACTGTGACGTATAAAATCGACTTAATGTTCATGTGCCGGAGTTGTGCACCCTTACCGCCGTTACGTATAATGATTGTTTTGGCTACGAGATGTGAAAAGCTACTCGCGATAGTAAATAATTTACAGACTAGCTCTGGTTTCTCAGGAAAATCAAGCAAACATTGTGTGGTAAAGGCATTTGCCCACAACCCCTCGCCGTGATTTGTCAAAACAGAAGAGCATATTTTGACTATTGTGCTTCAAATTTTAACTCGATCTCCACGGATATGCTCCGAAGATCCTCTGTTCAACGAACGGCGCGTGTATAGTCTATATGCAACATCCGCGATTGCAAGTCGTTTAGAATAAGAAATGAGGATGTGAATTTTAGTTCATTCATCATTTTTCTATTGTGTATCTACTGCAGCATTTAGTTGATTTTCATGATTATCGTCACTATTAACAGACTGTAAGTTCACTACAGCCATAATCTTAAAAAGAATAACTTGACCGTGCTGCTCTTGCTGTAAAAAAAGAAAACGATAACTTTTGATTTGATTTTTCTATTGATCTTTTATCTTATCTATGATTATTTTTTATGATTAATATTATAATCATAATGCATATTACACAAAATAATAATATAACTGCGTATAGAATAAATGATGTAACTAATATAATTTGTAGAAAGTGATAGCAGATTGTTGCGAACTAATAGATGCGTGTAATTATTTTATTCTAAAACTAATCTACACGTCAGAGGGACTGGTTCGGAATTCTTAGAGCAATGATTGTTAGGCCCAATTTGATTGTTCTATACTTCCAGGGATTGAACCAATTAAAACGCCGTGATTGTTATAGGAGAGCGCATTAGTTGGCTTAATTGACCAATGGCACACAAGTCGATTTCATACGTCATATATTGATGACTACCAAAAAACTTATGTTTTTGGTAGACCTGTGTTTGGCTGGCTATATCTCAGCTTCTGGTTGGTCAATCTCCTTGATTCTTTTTTTAGAACATCAGTCAACACCTCAAGATAAATGATAAAGCATAAAAATATTATGCTTTCTCTATTCTTTAAAGTAAAATATAAATTTACCTCCATTGTCTTATCGTCCTCTGCAGCATAACGCTGCTGATGCCTGTCAGCTCTAACCATAAGCTGTCTGTCCCAAACTTCAACCACCTGTTGCCCAGAAAACTCTGAGTCACCTTTACAGGAACTGGAAGCATTGTTACCATTATGTTGTTCGTCATTAAAACGTGTTGATGAAGGAAGTCAGTAAATTAACGATGTTACTTAATTTAGTAAATATCAATGTCGATGTAATCTAAAAATACAGTAAAATCCCTAACTTTGAGATCACAGACAACCCATTTTATGATTGATAACATTTATTATGACCTATATAAAACTTTTGTGCTGATGATTGGCTAAAGAAGAAAGCTTTTATTTATTATTTAGCATTTCTTTGCTGAAAAACCTCAAATATTGTTTAGGCTCTTGCTCTTCTACAACACGGTTCATTTAGCCAAAATAAGCAATTCATCGTTAAAAGCTTTTCAACAACAGAACATGGTTATTATTATTTGTCTTAGGTGCCTCATAACAAACAAGATGATACCAGATACAACAAAACCTGTTTTTTGAGTAGAAATACAACTGTTAGAGCTCTAGTTTGTAATTCATAAATGCTAGCCATTTTATTTTGCTACTAGCAGTGTTTAGATAATTTGAAAGCAGTTTGGACCAGCTAGGCTAAATTAATGCACATTTATATTATATATAACATAATATTTATTGAACATAACATAATTTACCAAATCAACTTGTGTAAAGCAAAATATGATTATCGACAGCAGAAACTTTGTAAAATTAAAGACAGAATTCTCTAATAACGATGGTTTTGAATTTAAACTAAAAGAGACTGTAACACTGTTAGACATAAACCCTGTTCAAACTTGTCTTCTTATAGAAACACATGGTTTCGGATTATCGATTTTGTAAAACAACTCTTTTTTCCATTTGTGAGGAAACAATTGCTAAGGAAAATGGCATTTTATTTTAATATTTCATAGATATTTAAAGATTGATACTGTTTTGGAACTCTGGTTAAGAAAGCATTTACTAAGTTTTAAAAAGGTTGTTGAATTTTGAAAAAGCGTTTGCAACATCGCGATATAACTGGTGCAATTTTGCTGTTATCTATTTTTTATACCACTATTAATTAAATACTCGTTCTAACTGTCTAAAACTATTTCTTTGGCCATCTAAATATATTTCTATTTTGAATATACCAGGCTTGCAAATATGTTGTAATCATATTGTTGTAAAGGAAACTGCCAGTTGTCTCCTCAAGATTAAATACCCGGAGTGTATCAACAATATGAATTTATATATGTGTGCTATGTGTACAAGTACATGAAGTTATTGTGTGCATATACAAATAACAACATGCATGGAGACTGCTGTTATATCTGCCTTATTATATCTGCCTTTTTTGTCTTATCAGGCTCCTAATATAACTAGCTGGTGCCGCAGGCTTCGCCCTTTTCTGTGGTCACAGCTGATCGATCCTTTGTTAAATATCTGGGTGTACCCGGCTGACTCATCTACAACCGTAGTGAGACTCAGTCTGGTCATGGGGTCGATCGTAAAGTTGACTGGGCAGCCGGCCCTGATCTCGGTTTTCTGCTATTACATTATGCTTATTCACCGGTCTGTAAGTTTCATCAGTTCTGAGCTGTTGTAGATTTGCAGAAATGTGAACTTAACACCCAAAGGGCTAATTACTATACGCTTATCAAATAACTAGCTAATCTCAAGTTTTTGAACTATTGGGTCAAAATCAATTGCATTGGTCTGAGTCTTGTTTGACTGAGCTTAAGGTCAGTTTCATTAAACACTTTAATAACTCTTTAAAATACCTGTATAAATGCAAAACATAAAAATACACAATTGGATTTATCTGCTTTGATTTATGCAGATGATAAACTGCTTTGACAGGTTTTAAAATGAAAACATTTTTTTCCTTTACATGATATCATACGCTGTCTACTCAGGTGGGTACATGAAATTTGACTACTGATACTGTTGAAAGTGTAAGGAGGCTTAAACTTTTAACAGCATCAATAATCAACTTCTGTGTACCAACCTGAATACACGGAATTTGATATAAAATATACATTGAATTTTTGGAAAATATATTTAGCCCTATTATATGTATACGACAGAAGCGAATGTTGCCTATATATTGCCCTCTTTTTGGTGGAGCGATATTAAACCTTTTGAATGCAATAAATCTGCTAACTAACCTCCCATAGGTCAAATATCTCCTAATAAATGTGCATCGAGATACCGAGAAATATCTGTATTAGTTGATATATATTGTTTGCATCCGACCTGCAATGATATTATAGCCTGTGTCCTTTGCAATTTGTTGCAATTTTCAAATTTTTTTCATTCCAAATTTGAAGACACATTTATATTTTATATCTAAATTTAATATTGTTAAATGAAAGCTTATTGCACTCATTGATTTTTTGCTCCAGTTTGCAGCCACAACTTGGTTTTTATGTGCAATAGAAGCGGATTTGAGCATCGTTCCATTGTAAGCCGTGTTAAGATAGCCGCAAGGATGATATTAAATAACTTGCTATATGATTCTACAGGTTTATAAGTTATACAACAATACTCTATTAAATGGTACAAATATATATTCATGAATAAGTGACATAAACAAACCAACTTATATTACATGCAGAAACAAAAATTAACATTTTTAAAACAAAAATATTTCCATAGTTTGCTCGGACAGCTGCATTCTGATTGTTGCTTTTGATGAAATGAACATCTACATGTAGCTGCATTTAGCACTAACATAGTGCTAAAGGTTTGCTCGCTAACATAACCTTCGGTCTAAAAATTGCAACCCGGTTTTATATGCATGTCCTTCAAAGTATTAGGACCGCATTAAACAACGAAGCACTACTAGCCTGAGACAGTAATTATTTCTATGTTGTTGCTTTGAAAGTTTATCCACCATCGTAAATTTAAGCCGCTTTTTATATATGTAGGCTACTTCGGAGTAAAAAGAAAGTAATACAGAGAGCTACTACTAGCCTGAGACCGGTATTGATAATTGCTACGGTGTTGCTTTCAAAGTTTTAACAAAAAATTCACAGCTTTGAAATTGGACAACAAGATAATTAATTGTTATTGATATAAATGATTCATTATTAATTTGATTTTGTGGACACTTTTTTATTGATCAGTTCATATTATGGGCTCGAAAAGATAAAATAATGTCAAAATGGGTGGTCAAATGGACAGGTGTTCAATTGGATAGGGGTGTTCAGTTAGAGGTTGTACAGTATCTTAAAGTGATAGAGAGTCCAAACATAAACATTTAATATTTAAGCAATTAAACCCCTAAAACTATGTTTATTTGCAATTAACATACAGTTGATAGTGTAGTTTATACATACATATAGTTTGACAAACAAAGTTTTTTAAGCTTCAGAAACATTATAAGAAGTCCTTTGTATATGGATTCTAGTACCAAAAGATCTAATGCTAAAGACAAGTTTGCCATTACAATACAGCTAATATTCATATCTAGTAACCTTGTTAAAGTGCTTATCTAGATGTAAAAAACTTTCAACTGAACATAACTTAGTCAAAGTCACACTGATAGTTCTTCTTGTTTGATAGTTTGCCTCGTGCTGCTTTTTGAGATTTTCTCTCAAATAACCATTAAATTTTCTCTTTCCATGTTTATCTGTTACAATTGGATATTCATCCGAATTTTAAACTACGGCAGCAATTGTGTAGTACTACCAGGCTGTATCATTTACTGTGCTCTGATTAGGTTAATTGTTGAAAACACCTGTTATTTCATTTTACTTTGTGGACAGTGCTGAGTTTTTCATTGTATCCAACAATTTAAAATGCAGTTTTCTATGACTACACTGCTTTTTCTACTGTAAAATTAATGTTACGTTAAACTATATGTGTTGATATATATAGTAGGACACATAGCTCCAAATTTTCAAAATTGACAAAGATGGTTTTCACGTTGGATTCTTCAAATACTATGCAAACTGTTACGAAAAGTCCTAACAGACCAAATTAAAGGAACATAAGTGTTATAAGATATAAAGTGTTGTACGGTTAAACAATCAAATGCAATTTAAACAAACAGTATATGCCAAAAATATAATAAATATTTTCTTTTAAAGTTGAATTTTAGTAAAATTTGCATTAGTTTTCACTTGAAAGACTAATCAATCTCACATTTGAGTAAAAAACAATTATAACAGATTGTATTTTGTACCGTTTGCAAAATCAAAGATTTTCTATGAAATTCCAAAATGCAGTGCAGAATTCTAATACATTTTCTAAAATGCTCTGTGAAAAAATTAACTGTCATAAAAAACAAAATGTTGCTTTTTTTACATGAACGTTGTAAGTTTGTTTAATACATATAAAGTCAACTCATTTTACTTCCTGTCAGCTATTTATAAATGTTATGCATCAAAACATATAAAAATTTTGTTATAGTTGGTATACATCATTCTAAATTTTAAAATTGAAGATGCAGTGCATTATATAATAGTATTCGATGACCAGACTAAGTGAGAGAAAGCTTTTTGTACACATGAAAATATATACAATATGATAATTTTTACAACTGTCTCATGTCGAAATTTATTCTTTATGTCAAGATAAACATTAACTCATAATCATATTTGCTTTAAAATGCATTTTGATGTGGTCATAAGTCAAACAACATTTCTATCTAAAATTTGTATAAAGACACATTTTAAACGAATTAAGAATTTTAAGACGAATTATAAAATTACTATTACTATTACAAATTAATAAAAATCTTATAACTTGTCGGAAATTTTCTCTAAAAATATGATTGACCTATTATTTTCAAACTTCAAAGTACTGAGTTACTGCCATATTCTTTTGAAGAATATTTTTTATTTCACTTCTATGAGGAAAATAGGTAATATTTAAATTTAAATCATAGAAACAAAAATCAACTTGTTGGACGTACAAAAGAGATTTAAAATTTGTTAGTAGTTTTCGAAACTATTTTTAATTAAAGTTTAAATATTAAGTGTTGTCATATATAAAACACTAATGGCAGCAAGAATGAAAGTCTGTTTAAACTTTTTAACTTTCTAGACACAAGAGCACTGGCTGAAATTCTTTTGTTTTTTATTGACAAAAAACTTTGATAACTTTCAACTGTTTTAACTAAAACCAGATGAGTCAAAGGTTTATTTCACAATTGATATTTTAAAGCCTATTAATATTATTACTCGGACAGTGCTATACGAGATACGTGCAATTATTCTGATATGCCAATGAGTCGTCGATTTGTTCAGTTGTTTGAGTGCCGGTCTATTATGGTGAAGGTTGTGAGTTTGAGTCCCACCCAATGTAATCCTTTTTCTTTGCTGTCAACTGTAGCTTTATACATTCGAATAGATATGGTTACGATTAAAGTAAAAATTATTATTATTTTCAAAAATGTTTCATTTACATGTATGTCTAAATTTTATCAATATATTTTAAGTTAGACAAAATCTAAAAGTTAAAGGTTTGGAAAATCATAGGAAGTTTCTCAACCTTCATCATGCTCTCTACAATCTGTTCCTGAAGTAGTGACCAAATAACCTTCGGTGGAAGAATTTTATTTATCTTACAGCAGTATCAAATTTTAATAACCATAACAATAACTGTCTCATCACAAAAGCAAAAGTTTAAATATTATTTTTTGACTAGTTTTTGACAGTAAACATTGATGACAGCATCATTTGTAATTTAAACTAAAACCAGAAGATCAAATGGTTTAAACATTTCTACATGAAACATTTACATTCCTAATGTAAGGTATAATATCATTTGAATCAAAATGTTTGTCTTATTGTTGAGGTAACGACACTGGCAATAATAATAACTAATTATTTATTTATTATTGCCTTTTGAAATACTTTATCACATTTTTACATCATTGGCAAAGTTTAATTGTCACATGCCAGACATGATATGTATCTATTTCGTATCATCATATTTTAGGTTTGACAAACTACAAAGACTCAGGGTTCTGAAGATCACAGATTCTACTTCGGAACGTGGTCCTCTTCAATTATTTCCTGAGGTAGTGACCACACTGACTTCATTAGAAGAACTAGACTTGTCATCCAACCACATCAATCAGCTCCCAAATAGGTAAGAAATAAGAGCTTTACATCTAAAGGGCAACACAACTGATACTTGCTATATTTTAAAACTTTTGAAGTTTAACAGAGCTAAAATCAATAACAGATTTCTAATAGTACGAAGCCTGTATCTTAGAGATGGTAACCACAAGCACTCTGTTTAGTCAATGAATAATAAAGATGAAAGATCTCACATTATTTAAAATTTATTTAGCTGCAGTTCTGAGCAGCTACCATCTTATTAAATTTAACAAAACTGAAAGCTGTGCAAGCTGTATTTTTAACGCAAAATTATATTTTAAACTAGAATACCCATTCTAGTACAGCAATAGAGTAACATAAGGTAAATGTAACACTGATTTTGTCACAAGGTTTTTTGATTTTGCAAAGCAGCAAGTTTCCACAAAAGCTTCGGTATATTTGCAAAAACTGTTTAAGATTGAATAAGTTATGTGGCAGTTTTAAAAACTACTAAAATTGTCAAAGTTTAATGATGAATTGAATAAAAATTGTTGTTGTTTCTTTTGTTTAAATAAATTCAATCACGTCATCTTAAACCATTTTTAACTGGCCTATAATTATATTGTGCTGCTGAATTAGAACTATAAAACGTTTAAAAACTTTCTTTCACTTTTTCTACTTGATAGATAAAAAGGTTAATAAATTGTATTTGAATTTAGCAACAATTACTGATGACAGCCTTTAATGGCCAATCTGCAATAAAATTATTAAAATGTTGTTTTAAAAATAATTTCAGTAATAGACTGTTCTACACTGTTTCAGTATGAAATCACTGTGTAAACAAAGACTGTGCAATATATTTAAAAAATGTAACATTTTATATAAAAATGAAATGGGTAGACCCCGTTATATGATTCAGAAATCAATTTCAATAAAAGGAAGCATTATTAAACTACAACAAAAGATTTTATGTAAAATTTGAAGTTATTAAAACTTGGTTGAAAGTAAATCAAAGATGTTTTTCCTTTTTGCCTCATGTAAACCTATTCATTTTTATTTCGAAATCAAACTTTAAAGCCAGTTCACTTCGCTTTGTGTCAACCATCTACAGATTGCACACAGCTTGTCAAAGGTCTGTTGAAGTTTAAAAATGTTCCTGTTTTGCAAAATTTATATTACAGACTTCAACAGTAACAAGTTTTTTTTCTACAAACATTTGGAAAGCAATCACTTGCGTTTTTATTGCTTTTTGGTTCGTTTCCTGAATGTTCACCATTACCATTTAGCCATTAACACTTTTATTCTTGGTTTTTAGTCTAAGGGATGATGATTTGAAACATTTTTTATTATTGTCTAATAACCCAACGATGTGGAAAAAAGTTTCCCGCTTACATGAAGCTTGATAAGTTTGAACCACTTTTCAAACTTTAAAACACTAATATTAAAACGTAATATTGATGTAGAAATAAGAGTTCACTAAAATTTATAATTGTTTATAAAAATCACACGTAGATGAAATTATAAATTGAATCTCATTCAGAGAATGCATTTTACACAAATTATTCAATTATTCTCATTTGTATTTTTCTCCGCTCTTTACGATCTCTTCCTGAGTCGGTGACTAAATAACCTTTGACAGAAAAATTATATTGGTGTTACAACAGCATCAAATCTTAATTACCATAAAAATAACTTTCTCTTCAAAAGAGCAAAAAACCTAAATATGGTCTTTTGAAATACTTAATTATATTTTTACATCATTTGGAAAGTTTAATTGTCAAATGTCAGACATAATATGGATCTTTTTCATATCATCATATTTTACACTAGGCTTGACAAACTACAAAGACTGAAGATTCTGAAGATCAGAGGTTTTAATATGATCCGCGGTTCATTTCAATCAGTTCCTGAGGTTGTGACCAAACTGACTTCATTAGAAGAACTTGATTTGTCATACAACAACATCAATCAGCTCCCAGATAGGTAAGAAATAAGAGCTCATTTCCATAGAGCAGCTCAACTGATACTGAAACTTGCTATATTTTGAAACTTCTGAGGTTGAACAAAGCCAAAAGCAATAAAGGATTGCTAATAGTACAAAGCCTGTATATTGGTAGCAGTAGCCACGAGAGCCAAGAAACTATGTTCTAAACTAGAATTGCTGTACTAGAATACTCATTCTAGTACAGCAATAGAGTAACATAAGGTAAATGTAGCAATCATTTGGTCACAAAGTTTTGTTGATTTTGCAATACAGCAGATTGCTGCAAAACCTTCTGTTTATTAGCAAAAACTACTAAACGTTGGATAAGATATTTGGCAGCTTTAAAAACTAACAAAATTGTCAAAGTTTAATGATGATTCAAACAAAAAATGTTTTTGTTTCTTTTGTTTAAATAATTTCAATCACGTCATCTTAAACCATTTTAGCTGGCCTACAATTATATTGTGCTGCTGAATTAGAACTATAAAATGTTTAAAAACTTTCTTTCACTTTTTCTACTTGATAAATAAAAAGGTTAATAAATTGTATTTGAATTTAGCAACAATTACTGATGACAGCCTTTGATGGCAAATCTGCAATAAAATTATTAAAATGCTGCTTTTAAATTAATTCCAGTAATAGACTGTTCTACACTATTTCAGTATGAAATCACTGTGTAAACAAAAACTGCGCAATATATTTAAAAAATGTTACATTTTATATCAAAATGAAATGGGTAGACCCCGTTATATGACTCAGAAATCTATTTCAATAAAAGGAAGCGTTATTAAACTACAACAAAAAACTTTATGTCAAATTTGAAGTTATTAAAACTTGGTTGAAGGTAAATTAAAGATTTTTTTACTTTTTGCCTCATGTAAGCCTATTCATTTTTATTTCGATATCCAACTTTAAAGCCAGTTCAATTCGCATTGTGTCAACCATCTACAGATTGCACACAGCATGTCAAAGGTCTGTTCAAATTTAAAAATATTCCTGTTTTGCAAAATTCACGTGTATATTACAGACTTCAACAGTAATAAAAAAAAATTTCTACAAACATTTGGAAAGCTATCGCTTGTTTTGTTATTGCTTTTCGGCTCGTTTCCTGAATGTTCCCCATTACCATTTAGCCATTAACACTTTTATTCTTGGTTTCTAGTCTAAGGGATGATGATATAAAACAAACTTTTATTATTGTCTATTAACCCAACTATGTGGAAGAATGTTTTCCGCTTACATGCAAGTTGATAAGTTTGAACTACTTTTCAAACTTTAAAACACTAATATTAAAACTTAATATTGATGTAGAAATAAGAGTTCACTAAAATTTCTAATTGTTTATAAAAATCACACGTAGATGAAATTGTAAATTTAATCTCATTCAGAGAATGCGTTTTATACAAATTATTCAATTATTCTCGTTTGTATTCTTCTCCGTTCTTTACGATCTCTTCCTGAGTCGGTGACCAAATAACCTTTGACAGAAAAATTATATTGGTTTTACAACAGCATCAAATCTTAATTACCATATAAATAACTTTCTCATCAAAAGAGCAAAAACCTAAATATGGTCACTTGAAATACTTAATTATATTTTTACATCATTTGGAAAGTTTAATTGTCACATGGCAGACCTAATATGGATCTTTTTCATATCATAATATTTTACACTAGGCTTGACAAACTACAAAGACTGAAGATTCTGAAGATCACAGGTTCTCCTAATCTGCCTGGTCCACTGGAATTAGTTCCTGAGGTAGTGACCAAACTGACTTCATTAGAAGAACTAGACTTGTCATACAACAAGATCAATCAGCTCCCAGACAGGTAAGAAATACGAGCTTTGCTTCTATAGGGCAACTCAACTGATACTGAAACTTGCTATATTTTGAAACTTTTGAGGTTGAACAAAGCCAAAAGCAATAAAGGATTGCTAATAGTACAAAGCCTGTATATTGGTGGCAGTAGCAATGAGAGCCCAGAAACTATGTTCTAAACTAGAATTGCTGTACTAGAATACTAATTCTAGTACAGCAATAGAGTAACATAAGGTAAATGTAGCAATCATTTGGTCACAAAGTTTTGTTGATTTTGCAAAACAGCAGATTGCTGCAAAGACTTCTGTTTATAAGCAAAAACTGCTAAACGTTGGATAAGATATTTGGCAGCTTTAAAAACTAACAAAATTGTCAAAGTTTAATGATGATTCAAACAAAAAATGTTTTTGTTTCTTTTGTTTAAATAATTTCAATCACGTCATCTTAAACCATTTTAGCTGGCCTACAATTATATTGTGCTGCTGAATTAGAACTATAAAATGTTTAAAAACTTTCTTTCACTTTTTCTACTTGATAAATAAAAAGGTTAATAAATTGTATTTGAATTTAGCAACAATTACTGATGACAGCCTTTGATGGCAAATCTGCAATAAAATTATTAAAATGCTGCTTTTAAATTAATTCCAGTAATAGACTGTTCTACACTATTTCAGTATGAAATCACTGTGTAAACAAAGACTGCGCAATATATTTAAAAAATGTTACATTTTATATCAAAATGAAATGGGTAGACCCCGTTATATGACTCAGAAATCTATTTCAATAAAAGGAAGCGTTATTAAACTACAACAAAAAACTTTATGTCAAATTTGAAGTTATTAAAACTTGGTTGAAGGTAAATTAAAGATTTTTTTACTTTTTGCCTCATGTAAGCCTATTCATTTTTATTTCGATATCCAACTTTAAAGCCAGTTCAATTCGCATTGTGTCAACCATCTACAGATTGCACACAGCATGTCAAAGGTCTGTTCAAATTTAAAAATATTCCTGTTTTGCAAAATTCACGTGTATATTACAGACTTCAACAGTAATAAAAAAAAATTTCTACAAACATTTGGAAAGCTATCGCTTGTTTTGTTATTGCTTTTCGGCTCGTTTCCTGAATGTTCCCCATTACCATTTAGCCATTAACCCTTTTATTCTTGGTTTCTAGTCTAAGGGATGATGATATAAAACAAACTTTTATTATTGTCTATTAACCCAACTATGTGGAAGAATGTTTTCCGCTTACATGCAAGTTGATAAGTTTGAACCACTTTTCAAACTTTAAAACACTAATATTAAAACTTAATATTGATGTAGAAATAAGAGTTCACTAAAATTTCTAATTGTTTATAAAAATCACACGTAGATGAAATTGTAAATTTAATCTCATTCAGAGAATGCGTTTTATACAAATTATTCAATTATTCTCGTTTGTATTCTTCTCCGTTCTTTACGATCTCTTCCTGAGTCGGTGACCAAATAACCTTTGACAGAAAAATTATATTGGTTTTACAACAGCATCAAATCTTAATTACCATATAAATAACTTTCTCATCAAAAGAGCAAAAACCTAAATATGGTCACTTGAAATACTTAATTATATTTTTACATCATTTGGAAAGTTTAATTGTCACATGGCAGACCTAATATGGATCTTTTTCATATCATAATATTTTACACTAGGCTTGACAAACTACAAAGACTGAAGATTCTGAAGATCACAGGTTCTCCTAATCTGCCTGGTCCACTGGAATTAGTTCCTGAGGTAGTGACCAAACTGACTTCATTAGAAGAACTAGACTTGTCATACAACAAGATCAATCAGCTCCCAGACAGGTAAGAAATACGAGCTTTGCTTCTATAGGGCAACTCAACTGATACTGAAACTTGCTATATTTTGAAACTTTTGAGGTTGAACAAAGCCAAAAGCAATAAAGGATTGCTAATAGTACAAAGCCTGTATATTGGTGGCAGTAGCAACGAGAGGCCAGAAACTATGTTCTAAACTAGAATTGCTGTACTAGAATACTAATTCTAGTACAGCAATAGAGTAACATAAGGTAAATGTAGCAATCATTTGGTCACAAAGTTTTGTTGATTTTGCAAAACAGCAGATTGCTGCAAAGACTTCTGTTTATAAGCAAAAACTGCTAAACGTTGGATAAGATATTTGGCAGCTTTAAAAACTAACAAAATTGTCAAAGTTTAATGATGATTCAAATAAAAAATGTTTTTGTTTCTTTTGTTTAAATAAATTCAATCACGTCATCTTAAACCATTTTTAACTGGCCTATAATTATATTGTGCTGCTGAATTAGAACTATAAAATGTTTAAAAACTTTCTTTCACTTTTTCTACTTGATAGATAAAAAGGTTAATAAAATGTATTTGAATTTAGCAACAATTACTGATGACAGCCTTTAATGGCAAATCTGCAATAAAATTATTAAAATGCTGCTTTTAAAAATAATTCCAGTAATAGACTGTTCTACACTGTTTCAGTATGAAATCACTGTGTAAACAAAGACTGTGCAATATATTTAAAAAATGTAACATTTTATATAAAAATGAAATGGGTACACACTGTTATATGATTCAAAAATCTATTTCAATAAAAGGAAGCGTTATTAAACTACAACAAAAAACTTTATGTCAAATTTGAAGTTATTAAAACTTTGTTGAAGGTAAATTAAAGATTTTTTTACTTTTTGCCTCATGTAAGCCTATTCATTTTTATTTCGATATCCAACTTTAAAGCCAGTTCAATTCGCATTGTGTCAACTATCTACAGATTGCACACAGCATGTCAGAGGTCTGTTGAAATTTAAAAATATTCCTGTTTTGCCAAATTTATATTTCGGACTTCAACAGTAACAAATTTTTTTCGACAAACATTTGGAAAGCAATAACTTGCGTTTTTATTGCTTTTCGGCTCGTTTCCTGAATGTTCACCATTACCATTTAGCCATTATCACTTTTATTCTTGGTTTTTAGTGTAAGGGATGAAGATATGAAACAAATTTTTATTATTGTCTAATAACCCAACTATTTGGAAGAAAGTTTTCCGCTTACATGCAAGTTGATAAGTTTGAACCACTTTTTAAACTTTAAAACACTAATATTAAAACTTAATATTTATGTAGAAATAAGAGTTCACTAAAATTTGGAATTGTCTATAAAAACCACACGTAGATAAAATTATAAATTGAATCTCATTCAGAGAATGCATTTTACACAAATTATTAAATTATTCTTGTTTGTATTTTTCTCCGTTCTTTACGATATTTTCCTGAGTCGGTGATCAATTAACCTTTGACAGAAAAATTAAATTGGTCTTACAACAGCATCAAATCTTAATTACCATAAAATAACTTTCTCATCAAAAGAGCAAAAACCTAAATATGGTCACTTGAAATACATAATTATATTTTTACATCATTTTGAAAGTTTAATTGTCACATGGCAGACATAATATGGATATTTTTGGTATCATCATATTTTACACTAGGCTTGACAAACTACAAAGACTGAAGATTCTGAAGATCGCAAGTTCTCTTTTTGAGACTGGTCCACTTAAATCAGTTCCTGAGGTAGTGACCAAACTGACTTCATTAGAAGAACTTGATTTGTCATCGAACAAGATCAATCAGCTCCCAGATAGGTAAGAAATAAGAGCTCATTTCGATAGAGCAACTTAACTGATACTGAAACTTGCTATATTTTGAAACTTTTGAGGTTGAACAAAGCCAAAAGCAATAAAGGATTGCTAATAGTACAAAGCCTGTATATCGGTAGCAGTAGCCACGAGAGCCAAGAAACTATGTTCTAAACTAGAATTGCTGTACTAGAATACTCATTCTAGTACAGCAATAGAGTAACATAAGGTAAATGTAGCAATCATTTGGTCACAAAGTTTTGTTGATTTTGCAAAACAGCAGATTGCTGCAAAACCTTCTGTTTATTAGCAAAAACTGCAAATTGTTGGTTAAGATATTTGGCAGCTTTAACAACTAACAAAAATGTCAAAGTTTAATGATGATTCAAACACAAAATGTTTTGTTCCTTTTGTTTAAATAAACTCAATCACGTCATCTTAAACCATTTTTAACTGGCTTATAATTATATTGTGCTGCTGAATTAGAACTATAAAATGTTTAAAAGCTTTCTTTCACTTTTTCTACTTGATAGGTAAAAAGGTTAATAAATTGTATTTGAATTTAGCAACAATTACTGATGACAGCATTTAATGGCAAATCTGCAATAAAATTATTAAAATGCTGCTTTTAAATTAATTCCAGTAATAGACTGTTCTACACTGTTTCAGTATGAAATCACTGTGTAAACAAAGACTGCGCAATATATTTAAAAAATGTTACATTTTATATTAAAATGAAATGGGTAGACCCCGTTATATGATTCAGAAATCAATTTCAATAAAAGGAAGCATTATTAATCTACAACAAAAAACTATATGTCCAATTTGAAGTTATTAAAACTTGGTTGAAGGTAAATTAAAGATGTTTTTACTTTTTGCCTCATGTAAGCCTATTCATTTTTATTTCGATATCCAACTTTAAAGCCAGTTCACTTCGCTTTGTGTCAACCATCTACAGATTGCACACAGCATGTTAAAGGTCTGTTCAAATTTAAAAATATTCCTGTTTTGCAAAATTCACGTGTATATTACAGACTTCAACAGTAATAAAAACGATTTTCTACAAACATTTGGAAAGCAATCGCTTGTTTTGTTATTGCTTTTCGGCTCGTTTCCTGAATGTTCCCCATTACCATTTAGCCATTAACACTTTTATTCTTGGTTTTTTGTCTAAGGGATGAAGATATAAAACATTTATTATTGTCTATTAACCCAACTATGTGGAAGAATGTTTTCCACTTACATGTAAGTTGATAAGTTTGAACCACTTTTCAAACTTTAAAACACTAATATTAAAACTTAATATTGATGTAGAAATAAGAGTTCACTAAAATTTCTAATTGTTTACAAAAATCACATGTAGATGAAATTGTAAATTGAATCTCATTCAGAGAATGCGTTTTATACAAATTATTCAATTATTCTCGTTTTTATTCTTCTCCGCTCTTTACGATCTCTTCCTGAGTTGGTGACCAAATAACCTTTGACAGAAAAATTATATTGGTTTTACAACAGCATCAAATCTTAATTACCATATAAATAACTTCTCATCAAAAGAGCAAAAACCTAAATATGGTCACTTGAAATACTTAATTATAGTTTTACATCAATTGGAAAGTTAAATTGTCACATGGCAGACATAATATGGATCTTTTTCATATCATCATATTTTACACTAGACTTGACAAACTGCAAAGATTGAAGATTCTGAAAATCACAGGTTCTCCTTTTGAGACTAGTTCACTTCAATCAGTTCCTGAGGTAGTGACCAAACTGACTTCATTAGAAGAACTTGATTTGTCATGCAACAAGATCAATCAGCTCCCAGACAGGTAAGAAATAAGAGCTTCACTTCTATAGAGCAACTTAACTGATACTGAAACTTGCTATATTTTGAAACTTTTGAGGTTGAACAAAGCCAAAAGCAATAAAGGATTGCTAATAGTACAAAGACTGTATATTGGTGGCAGTAGCAACGAGAGCCCAGAAATTATGTTCTAAACTAGAATTGCTGTACTAGAATACTCATTCCAGTACATCAATAGAGTAACATAAGGTAAGTGTAGCAATCATTTGGTCACAAAGTTTTGTTGATTTTGCAAAACAGCAGATTGCTGCAAAACATTCTGTTTATTAGCAAAAACTGCTAAACGTTGGATAAGATATTTGGCAGTTTTAATAACTACCAAAATTGTCAAAGTTTAATGATGATTCAAATAAAAAATGTTTTTGTTTCTTTTGTTTGAATAAATTCAATCACGTCATCTTAAACCATTTTTAACTGGCTTATAATTATATTGTGCTGCTGATTTAGAACTATAAAATGTTTAAAAACTTTCTTTCACTTTTTCTACTTGATAGATAAAAAGGTTAATAAATTGTATTTGAATTTAGCAACAATTACTGATGACAGCCTTTAATGGCAAATCTGCAATAAAATTATTAAAATGCTGTTTTAACAATAATTCCAGTAATAGACTGTTTTACACTGTTTCAGTATGAAATCACTGTGTGAACAAAGACTGTGCAAAATATTTAAAATAATTTAACATTTTATATCAAAATAAAATGGGTACACACTGTTAGATGATTCAAAAATCAATTTCAATAAAAGGAAGCATTTAAAATTTAAAATTTTTCCTGTTTTACAAAGTTTATAATACAGACTTCAAAATTAACAAATCTTTATTCTAAAAACATTTGGAAAGCAATCGTTTGCTTTGTTACTGCTTTTCGGCTCATTTCTTTAATGTTCCTTTTTAGCTACTAACACCTTTATTTTTAGTTTTTAGTTAAGGAGAAAAAAATTGGAACATTTTTTATTATTGTCTAATAACCCAACTATGTGGAAGAAAGTTTTGCGCTTACATACAAAGTGAATAGTTTGCAGCAATTTGAAACTTTAAAAAACTAATGTTAAAACTTAATATTTATGCGGAAATAGAAAAAGTTGTTAAAATTTCTAACTGTTTTTAAAACTCACAGATGGATTAAATTATAAACTGAAGCTCTTTCAGCGAATGCATTTTACACAAATTATACAGTTATTCTTGCTGGTATTCTTCTCCGCTCTTTACGATCTATTCCTGAGTCAGTGACCAAATAACCTTTTACGAAAAATTATATAGTTCTTACAACAGTATCAAATTTAAATAACCATAAAAATAACTTTTCCATCACAAAAACAAAAAATTAAATATTATTTTTCAAGTTTTTGACAGTGAAGATTGATGACAGCATCATCATTAGTAATTTCAACTAAAACCAGAAGATTAAAAAGTTTAAACATTTCTACATTAAACATTTACATTCCTAATGTAAAGTTTATTATTATTTGAGTCAAATGTTGGTCTTATTGTTGCAGTAATGACCCTGGCAATAATAATAATAAATTATTATTACATTATTGCATTGTTACAACACATTATTCTGTTTTATTGTCATTTGAAATACTTAGTTATATTTTTACATCATTTGGAAAGTTTAATTCTCACATGGCAGACATAATATGGATCTTTTTCATATTATCATATTTTACACTAGACTTGACAAACTGCAAAGATTGAAGATTCTGGAAATCACAGGTTCTCCTTTTGAGACTAGTTCACTTCAATCAGTTCCTGAGGTAGTGACCAAACTGACTTCATTAGAAAAACTTGATTTGTCAGACAACAAGATCAATCAGCTCCCAGACAGGTAAGAAATAAGAGCTTCACTTCTATAGAGCAACTTAACTGATACTGAAACTTGCTATATTTTGAAACTTTTGAGGTTGAACAAAGCCAAAAGCAATAAAGGATTGCTAATAGTACAAAGCCTGTATATTGGTGGCAGTAGCAACGAGAGCCCAGAAACTATGTTCTAAACTAGAATTGCTGTACTAGAATATTCATTCTAGTACAACAATAGAGTAACATAAGGTAAATGTAGCAATCTTTTGGTCACAAAGTTTTGTTGATTTTGCAAAACAGCAGATTGCTGCAAAACCTTCTGTTTATTAGCAAAAACTGCTAAACGTTGGATAAGATATTTGGCAGCTTTAAAAACTAACAAAAATGTCAAAGTATAATGATGATTTGAATAGAAAATGTTTTTGTTTCTTTTGTTTAAATAAATTCAATCACGTCATCTTGAACCATTTTTAACTGGCCTATAATTATTTTGTGCTGCTGAATTAGAACTATAAAATGTTTAAAAACTTTCTTTCACTTTTTGTACTTGATAGATAAAAAGGTAAATAAATTGTATTTGAATTTAGCAACAATTACTGATGACAGCCTTTAATGGCAAATCTGCAATAAAATTATTAAAATCCTTTTTTTAAATAATTCCAGTAATAGACTGCTGTACACTATTTCAGTATGGAATCACTGTGTAAACAAAGACTGCGCAATATATTTAAAAAATGTAACATTTTATATCAAAATAAAATGGGCACACACTGTTATATAAATTCGAAAGTCAATTTTGATAGAAGGAAGCATTGTTAAACTACAACAAAATATTTAATGTAAAATTAAAGTTACACTTAATTAAAGTTACACTAATTAAAGTAAAACTTAAAGTTATTAAAACTTGGTTGAAAGTAAATATGTTCAGCGATCAATTTAGCAAAATTAAAAAATATTCCTGTTTTGCAAAATTTATATTACAGACTTCAACAGGAACAAGTTTTTATTCTACAAACCTTTGGAAAGCAATCACTTGCGTTTTTATTGCTTTTCGGCTCGTTTCCTGAATGTTCACCATTACCATTTAGCCACTAACACTTTTATTCTTGGTTTCTATTCTAAGGGATGATGTTATAAAACATTTTTTATTATTGTCTAATAACCCAACTATGTGGAAGAAAGTTTTCCGCTTACATGCAAGTTGATAAGTTTGCAGCATTTTGCAAACTTTAAAAAAACTTATGTTGAAACTTATTATTTATGTAGAGGTAGAAGTTCACTAAAACTTTAAATTGTTTATAAAAATCACGCGTAGATGAAATTATAAATTGAAGCTCATTCGAAAAATGCATTTTACGCAAGTTATACAAGTATTCTTGCCGGTATTTTTCTCTGTTCTCTACATTCTGTTCCTGAGGCAGTGACTAAATAACCTTTTATGAAAAAATTATATTTGTCTTACAACAGTATTAAATTTTAATAACCATAACAATAACTTTCTCATCAAATAAGGAAATGCCTAAATACTATTTTTCAAGCTTTTGACAATAAACATTGATGACAGCATTATTAGTAACTTCAACTAAAACCAGAAGATTAACAAGATTAAACATTTCTACATTAAACATTTACATTCTTAATGTAGGGTATACTATTATTTGAGCCAAAATGTTTGTCTTATTGTTGAAGTAACGACACTGGACATAATAACAAATTATCCTTCTTTATTGCAATTTGAAATGTTTAATTACATTTGTACATCATTTGCAAAGTTTAATTGTCCAATGGCAGACAAAATATGAATTTTTTTCATATCATCATCTTTTAGGTTTGACAAACTACAAAGACTAACAGTTCTTAAGATTACAGGTACTTCTTATTCTGGCTCAATAGTTCTGGTTTTCAATATTAATAAAGATAAAGATCTCACACTATTCAAAACTTATTTGAAGACTTTGAAAACTTATTTGAAACTTCTGAGCAATCTGTAAATTACCATAAAAAAAACTTCCTCTTCAAAAGAGCAAAAACCTAAATATGGTCACTTGAAATACTTAATTATATTTTTACATCATTTGGAAAGTTTAATTGTCACATGGCAGACATAATATGGATCTTTTTTCATATCATCATATTTTACACTAGGCTTGACAAACTACGAAGACTAAAGATTCTGAAGATTACAAGTGCTTCTTTTCAATCAGTTCCTGAGGTAGTGACCAAACTGACTTCATTAGAAAAACTAGACTTGTCATGCAACCAGATCAATCAGCTCCCAGATAGGTAAGAAATAAGAGCTTCGCTTCTATAGGGCAACTCAACTGATACTGAAACTTGCTATATTTTGAAACTTTTGAGGTTGAACAAAGCCAAAAGCAATAAAGGATTGCTAATAGTACAAAGCCTGTATATTGGTGGCAGTAGCAACGAGAGCCCAGAAACTATGTTCTAAACTAGAATTGCTGTACTAGAATACTCAATCTAGTACAGCAATAGAGTAACATAAGGTAAATGTAGCAATCATTTGGTCACAAAGTTTTGTTGATTTTGCAAAACAGCAGATTGCTGCAAAGATTTCTATTTAACAGCAAAAACCGCTAAACATTGAATAAGATAATTGGCAGTTTTAAAAACTAACAAAATTCTCAAAGTTTAATGATGATTTGATTAAAAAATTCTTTTGTTGCTTTTGGTTTAAACAAATTCAATCACATAGTCTTTTAACCATTTTAACTGGCCTTATATTTATATTGTGCTGTTGAACTTAACGACAATTCCTGATGACACCCTTTAATGGCAAATCTGCAATAAAATTATTAAAATGCTGTTTTTAAAATAATTCCAGTAATAGACTGTTCTACACTATTTCAGTATGAAATCACCGTGTAAACAAAGACTGTGCAATATATTTAAAAAAATGTAGCATTTTATATCAAAATAATTTGGGTACACACTGTTATATAAATTTGAAAATCCATTTCAATAAAAGGAAGCATTGTTAAACTACAACAAAAGATTTAATGTAAAATTAAAGTTACACTAAAAGTTATTAAAACTTGGCTGAAAGTAAATATGTTCAGCAATCAATTTAGCGAAATTAAAAAATATTCCGGTTTTGCAAACTTTATATTACAGACTTCATCAGTAACAAGTATTTTATTCTAAAACATTTGGAAAGCAATCACTTGTGTTTTTATCGCTTTTTGGCTCGTTTCCTGAATGTTCACCATTACCATTTAGCCATTAACACTTTTATTCCTGGTTTTCAGTCTAAGGAATGAAGATATGAAACATTTTATTATTATTGTCTATTAACCCAACTATATGTGGAAGAAAGTTTTCTGCTTACATGCAAAATGATAAGTTTGCAGCATTTTGCAAACTTTAGAAAAACTTATGTTGAAACTTATTATTTACGTAGAGGTAGAAGTTCACTAAAACTTTAAATTGTTTATAAAAATCACACGTAGATGAAATTATAAATTGAAGCTCATTCGGAAAATGCATTTTACGCGAGTTATACAAGTATTCTTGCCGGTATTTTTCTCTGTTCTCTACATTCTGTTCCTGAGGCAGTGACTAAATAACCTTCTATGAAAGAATTATATTTGTCTTACAGCAGTATCAAATGTTAATAACCATAACATTAACTTTGTCATCAAATAAGGAAAAGCCTAAAAACTATTTTTCAAGCTTTTGACAAAAAACATTGATGACAGAATTATTAGTAATTTCAACTAAAACCAGAATATCAAAAAGTTTAAACATTTCTACATTAAACATTTACATTCCTAATGCAGGGTATATTATTATTTGAGTCAAAATGTTTGTCTTATCGTTGAAGTAACGACACTGGTCATAATAACAAATTATCCTTCTTTATTGCAATTTGAAATGTTTAATTACATTTGTACATCATTTATAAAGCTTAATTGTTCAATGGCAGACAAAATATGAATTTTTTTCATATCATCATCTTTTAGGTTTGACAAACTACAAAGACTAACAGTTCTTAAGATTACAGGTACTTCTTATTCTGGCTCAATAGTTCTGGTTTTCAATATTTAATAAAGATCTCACACTATTCAAAACTTATTTGGCTGCAATTCTGAGCAATCAACATTCAATTAAGTTTTAACAAAGTACAACTCCGCAATTAGTTTTTGTAGCACCAAAATTATGTTCATAACTAAAACACTCATTTTAGTGCAGTAGTAGAGCATCATAAGGCATGTGTAGCAATAATTTGGTCACAAAGCCTTGGTTGATTTAGCAGAACAGCAGAAAGCTGCAAGATTTTCTGCTTTTTGCAGAAACGTCGAAACCTTGAACAAGATAGGTCGCAGTTTTATAAACTGCGTAACTTTTTAAAGTTTGATGATGGAGATGAATAAAAATGCGTTCATCATTGTTTTTAAATAAACCTAATCAGGTCGTCCTTTAACAATTTTTCAGTGTCCTGTATTTATTTTATTAAAATAGAACTATAATATTTTTAAAGACGTCCATTAGTTCCTTTTAACTATTAAATAAAAAGGTTAACCAATTGTATTTAAATTTAACAGCAATTGCTGTCAGTCTTTACCAGAGGTTACTCTGTGGAGCCTTTACCCTGTAACTCAGATCTTTTAATATAAGTTGGAAGCAAATCTGCCGTAAAAATATCAAAATGCTCTTTTTAAAATGAGTTGACGTAAAGTTCGAAGTAACTAAAATCTATTTCGATTTTAATTTACTAAATTAATTTAGTTCATGACTTGGCTGAAACTAAATTATATTGTTTTCACTTTTTTGTCATGTGAACCTTTTATCTATAGTTCGATATCCAAATTAAATGCCAGTTCACTTCACTTTTGGGAACCATCTACAGATTTTATACAACATGTTACATGCCTGTTCAATATTCTAGATATTCTTGTTTTGCCAAAATTATGTTATAGACTTCAATAAGAAAATTGTTTTTTGTAAATTAATTAGAAAGAATTTCCTGGAATTTTTGTTGATTTTTGCCTTGTTTCCATACTTTTCACTGGTACCATTGAGCTATTACATTTCCATTCTGAAATTTTAGTCTAAAAGCTGAACGTGTGAAGCATTTTTTAATTTTATTTAATAACCCAACTTTTTAGAAAAAAAATTTCTGAATGCAAATTGATGTGTTTGCAAAGCTTTAAAAGTTTTAAAAGAACATGCTGAAATTTATTAGTATTTAATATTTAAATAGAGTTAAATATTTCAACAGCAGATTGTTGTTGCTCCTCTTATCAACATGGTGGCTTTCAGGTCTTTTTATTTAAATCTTGAAAAAAGTTTTTAATAAAACCCACTGATTCTAGTCAGTCACAAGTCAAAACTTAAAATCTGCTCTAAAGTTTGTAATACCCTTTATAACTTCAATCTTGATGAAACAGCCCTATAAAAAATTGTCCATTTCATAAAGCAATTGTTAATATACTGGACTTTAATGAGTTAATTCAGATGCTCAAGTTTGCACCAAAGAGATTTCATAAAAAGATGGACAACATAATTGTTAGCTAGACACCCTTTTCTAATATTTTAGCACTTATTTTGTGTTTTTTAACTCTTCGCTGACAAAACTAGCAGGAAAAAGCTTTTCATTAGTATGTTGCATCAATACAGAACCTATACTAATGTCTGTGCATCTGTGCCCAACACATCTGTGCTCAGCACATGTGTGTTATTAGTCTGTTAGTTTACATTTCAAACTCTTATTGGCAGTTTATGCAGGCATAACAAATCTTTTAGTTAAACCCAACCTTCTTAACCAGATCGGCCAATGACACAACACTGGCAGCAGACCTTTTTGGTCTTAGGTTGAGGTGCATCTGCAGATTCTTCTACCCAAAAAACAAGCACAATGTGATGCTGTGTTAAAGGCACTTAAACTCCACATGTCTTTTTGACCACCTGTAGGGTTTTCTTTTGGTCATAATCTTATGCAACAGGCGGAAACTGTGGTTAACTGATTGATGTACTGCCCGTAGTGCTCAACACTCTCCACTAATGTTTGTAATTCTTTAATTCCCTGAGATGCAGACCATTACTTCATCACTTTCACTTTGACCTGGTAAGTGGACACTCAGTCATTGCTGACTATGTGTCCAAGGGATCTAACTTTAGGGTAAATCGGCTCACATTTGGATAGGTTTTGCTTCAGTCTAGCTTACTTTAGTCTCTAACAGGCCTCATAGTGGTGCAGGCGCATCTCAAATTCTGGACTAATTACATTTATATTGCCCATATACAGTAAGAGGATGGACTAATTAGTATAGCTGACCAGGTTTATGGTACTAGAAAATCTGACTTTCCTCAAAGGTTTGGCTTACCAAAGATACTTTTTTGGTATTTGAGGCTCATAGCTGGAGCGGAAGCCGGATCGAAAGTCAGATCCCCCGAGATAAAGTACTTGTGTCTCATCTGTCAACAGCTGATGATCATGGCTTACTTAATGCTGGGTTTGTACAGCTTTTGCTACTAGCACACTAGTTCACATCACTAGCAACTAATCAAACACTTGTTTACTCAGCAAGTTTCACATACAGCTGGTGTATAGCTGATGTCCCATAGCTGGGGCTGACCTTCTAACCTTCTGGGCAAGAAGTCGCTTGTAGATTGATGTCAATCATGACTTGCACCATTTATATGTCTTCTTTACCAGACCTATGCAAATCGGCCAATGGCATCTGCCTTTGTCACGTTTGCATCGTTAGTTAGCTTTTCATTTATGGCCATGGCATCTGTGTCGGTTGGTGGGCAATTTTTTAACTTTTATTTGGAGGTATTTATTACAGCTCATATGGCGTTTACAAGTTTTGAGTTTGACACAGTTTTAGTCTGTAAAGAACGATTGTTCAGCAAATTGCAGAATGTTTCTATTGTTGTGTTGGCTCTGTGCAGTTTGGAGAGGTCTCTATATGCAATATGGATCAGCCGTTCTATTTTTAAAGCATGTTGTTGTAGTGTCACTCTGTCACACTGTTTTAATGAGCTGATTTGGGTATGGGCTAGTCTGGATGACAGCCTGAACCAAGCTTGAGGTGTCCTAAACATGCTTTCAGGGATCCAGGCTCATCAGCAATTATAGACCTTGCCTTTCTAAGCCCCTTTGAAGGGTAGTAGGAGGCCTTTCTAGTATATCAGTTTGCATCTGTGAACTCTTGAAATGGGATGATGAAGTACTTAACATTACCAGTTTCAGTTTACTGTTGGTGCCTTAAAATGGCGCCGGGGCATTTGAGGCCACGAATTTACTGACAACTTTACTCATTCAAGACTTCAACCAAGTGGTCCCAGCTTGGATGTAAGCTCCTGACACAGCTTTTGACCATTGTGCAAAGTTTTTTTCCATCAGTACAGAGCTTTTACCTTACCACAGGAAGTGCTCACCTTATGCTATGCCTTCGAGTTGCGTACTGCTGTTTTTCAGGCAAAGACCCACTCGGCTACTGTTCTGCACCATTTAGAGCAAGCCAAGCCTAACCCTTACCCTATTTAGAGATTTTTTTAGGCAGAAAATACTTGGTTTGTCCTGTTGTAAAATAAACTTTTAAACTAAAGCAGTTTCATTTACTGCTTCACAAAATTAAAGACAGAAAGCATTAAGTGAAATATATATTTCTTGAATTAATATGAATATATACGATTAGCGTGTCCGCCTAAATTAGAACAACATCAAGAAACTGCCGGCAATCTCAGTTCCTTGCACTCTTCTTCTTTCCTTGTGTAGATATGCTGTTTTGATAGGTTCTGCCTTTCCACTATATCGGTCCATCAGTTTATTTGTTGGCTCCTCTCGGTCCTTTCTCTGCTCAACATTGTAGCCTGAATTGACTCATCTACTATAGCTATAGCATAGTTGAGGTTTTGGCTAGGCAGCCAATCTTGATTTTTGCACCTTGCTATCACTGTAGTTTTTTCTCAGCAGCCACATTGCTTTCAAAGTGGCGACTAGGAATTTATTAAAATTTATCTATCAGCAGTTTTTGGGCGCGGAGACAGAGATTGCTTGATACCACTAATGCTGCCAGTGTAAAGCAAGCCTAAAAGACTCCTTAAAGTGCTTTACATCAGTCTCAATTAACTGCATGTTGCTGGCTTAGTATAAATATATGTATATATCTATTTGAAACATAGGCATTTCCATTAAAGCACATACAATGAGAAAACGCAAGGTTGCTGTGTATGTTTCACACTTTCTGTTCTCTTGTTTTGAGCTCTTCATTAGGTAGACTCAACGATGTTGCATCTGATTCTGTGTTGATATTCTGTGGAGCAATTGAGCTGAGTAAAACTGAGCCAAGCTGGCCAAGTCAACAGGCTCGTTTAGCTATGAATGTTCTCAGCTCACACTGCACTACATGTCGCTTTCATCTGCAGTGTGTTCTTTATGTTTTCATTAATCAGTAAACGATAGCAAATAAAAGAACACTTAATTGTCTAATTTATCTCATGTTCTATGAGAGTTTTATTTTTTGGCCTTACATGTAAGCACATCGGAATATCTTACAATTAGTGATGTTAACTTTACTCTCTGATTTTCACTTAAGTTGTCCCCATAGCTGACACCTTTCCATGGTTTTTTTTAACTATAACATCCAATTTCAGAAATCCCGTTTAGAATTTGTGCCAAATTTCCATCAACAATCATATTAACTAATCAACTAACTTGGTCTATGACACCGATAGCAGTGTTCACTCCGGAATGATTAGTTTTACTAGATTTGCATAAAATACCATTTTATTCTTATTTAAAAAAACAAAATTACTCAAGCTGACCTGACAAACAATCTTAACAAAAACCTTTCACTGCATCAGTATTTTTGATATCTGTAGACAATTTTAGCTTTCTTTTTTCTAACTAAAGGGGATCTTCAAGTTTCTCAAAAATTCAAACTCATATTGATATGCATTTACCATATTCACATTAATGTTTTCCGAAGTTCACAACTCTTGAAGATTATGTATAGGCAACGAGCTGTGTGACCATAGAACAACGTAAATGGAGAAAACCGTATGACTCATGTGAAATTTAACCATAAGCAAACAACAGAGCATAGATATGTTTACCCTATTGTTTGGAAATATTACTGCCCATTCTCATCAGCATCTGCTTCAATTTACCATTGAACTTATTTACAAGATCATTACACATTGAATAAGGAATTACAATCATATACTTTCTACCTAAAAGTGGGTAAAGTTCTTTTACGCGTTCATACAAAAGCTTAGTACTTAAATTGCTTAGGATCTTCTCTGGAATGCCCAGTAGACCAAAAAATCAATTAAAGGTTGACTTTTAACAAAATTCACATTACAGTTATTTGGTATCAAGAGCTTTACATGTATTACTCTGTTGTGTTGTAGGTGCCAAATATGTGGAAATGTGATTACAAGCTCCTAAAAGCTCAGAAACAAAAAGTTAATCACAGCCATCACAAAAACGCCGTAGTTTAGAATCCCTGTATTTGAACGATGTACTCAACCCCACCTGGTTATTTTTTTGACACGTGATGTTATCATGTGAAATGAAAGACCAATAAAAGGCTCAATATATAACATTTTGTGGCATTAGTTTATGACAAACACTTCAGGTTTTATTGGAAAACCCTATCAAATATAGATGCTCGCTACTTTACAGTTTCGATTCAGTTTGGTGTAATGATCTGGTCATAATCTGATAATGCAACCCAAAATTCCTGCTAGATAGCGCAAAAAATTTCTGCAGCATTTACAATAACACTGCAATATCAATAACAATATAGTAAAAAGAACAGCACAGAGTGCAATATAATGTACATTTAGGAGTATTTACAAGAATTAGAAAGTCATGGTTCGGCGTCCACCGCAGATATCAGTGCTCAAAGTGACAGCATTGCAATGAGAATGAAATAGACACGTAAGGACTATAGACATGGTTTTATTGAAAGCGTGAAGTATATTTGAGAAAAATATTTCCAAAAATGAGGTTACATGAAAGTGTAAAAAGAAGCCATCGTGTTCAGCTATGTCCCATTTGAGGCGTTTTGGAAAAGGATTCCAACCTACGGCTTTTTTGTGATGGCTGTGATTAACTGTTCGTTTTGATCTTTTAAGAGATTGTAATCAAATTTCCACATATTTTGCAGTTAAACCACAGCAGAGTAAAACATGGTGAATCTTTTGATACCAAATAACTGTAATGTGAGGTGTAGTGCAACCTTTCAGGCTTTTGCGACACCAGAGACATATGGAATATGTCTATTTATTTATGTCTGTTTATTTTGATGTTTACTACTAGACCTATACTCTAGTTCCTTCTGACCACACTGCGTTACTCTGACTACCTAAAGAACTTTAGGCTTAACAAACCTTTTATTGACTACTAGTCCAATACAGGCAGAATCTGTTAGAAGTTTAACCTCCTAATCACCTATGTAGCCCTTGGAAACTTGCAAATTGTCATCATCTAGATTCAAAGACCCGCTATCATATTAAAACCAATCTTCACCCTGCTTAGCTTATGCTCTAATAGATTTCTTATTTGACTCCGACTTGATGGACAAGTTTGAATAAAAGACCTTGTCTTTCAAAGAAGAGACATTTTCGTTTCGTACCTTTCTAATCAGGAGACTTCTGACTAAACTGTGAACAGTTATAAAACTGAATAGAAGATTGCAAAGGAGACTATTGTATTAAATTTTCTTAAATCTGCCATTGTTTTTGAACCTTTGGCAAAGTTGCTATCAAAACGAATAAAAATTTTACAGCAATTTTAGCTACTAATATGACTTAATCAGGTTTTTGTTCTTGCAGATTCTTTCTTTGAATTAATTTTAGTTTGAAATCTGTTTATTAGTTAGCAATCTCTATAATATTGAGTATGATATATGCTTAGCTTATTGCAAGCAGAATCTGTGTGTGTTTCTAAAAGCGTTGCTTCACAAACTATGGCTCGGTGATTTTTGCTAGACATGCATGTGTCCAGTGGCTACTTAACTTCAGCAACTGAAGACGTGCCTAGTTGCAGAGAACATGTTAAAGTTGGATGTCTTTTTGTCACCTCCAATGACTTTTTGGAGAATGGCTAACCTGAAATTGGTATGTCGGGGGTTCCCGGAACTGTGAAAAGGATATACATGTATGTTAATTGACAGCGGTTTATTTTCTCACCACTTTTCAAATGACGCAAATGTGATCACAGGCGGCGATTTTGATAGTATGACAAAATTTGGTTAAGTTTTTAGCCGCTAGTAAAATATTAATTGAAATATACACAAATATATATATTATTTAATTAAGCCTTACTAGTCTTAGTTTTTGCACTTCAAGTACTAGTAATATATGTTCAACTTGGCTTAGCAAGTGATGATTTATGACAAAGTGTTACCTATTCCAACTCCTACTTAAAATATATAATTTCCAAATAGAATTATTGCTGATGAACTGAAGTAAACTTTTTACTGCTCCACAATAAGTCAACCACTTGTTCTCGTAGAAAGGTTCAAATCTATATATTTTAAACAAAACTGTCGGTCCCCTTTACCATTCGCAAGGCAGTCAAACAACAAAATTGAAGGTTAAGAGCCATTGAAATATGTGTTTACTAACTAAATATATTATGTATACAAGTTTACATTCATGACAGGCAATCAAGAATATACATGCAAAAATCATGTGCGGAGTATGACTCTGCCTCAATTAAATCTGTCGAGTTGAGCTCCTTGGACAGTCAGCTGAAAATTCTCCACATAAAGGAAGAAATCCGTACAGTATAACATCAACTAAGTATACCTCCTGACTAGGTTTACAAGCTGATACAAGTATACATACCTACTAAGTATGCAAGCCAATTCTAACATCAATAGTGTCTTGTCACTCATAAAAAGGTCTGTAGATATAAACAGTCTACCTTCAGCAAAGTCAACCAATTTCTCTAGAAACCCCCTTGAGTACCCTCAGTGGAAGTGGCATTTGACTTGTATAATGAAGAAAAGGACCTATCCCCAGCACAGAAGCTGTCCCATTTGCAAACCTATGTCAGCGGTAAGGTACTGAAATGTTTACAAGGATATATTGTGTTCAATACTGCTGAAGCACATACAGAGGCCAGAAAAACATTGGACAAACGATACAGTGATCCGTTTGAAGTTGCTGATGCTTTCAGGGACCAACTAGACTCTTGGCCAAAAATCAATGCCACAAATCCCGACAACCTTGGAGAATATGCTGATTTTCTCATACAATCAATACTAGTCACGTCAAAGATTGACGAATTTGAACGTCTCAATGATCCATGAGAACTAAGAAACTTTGTGCGTTTTTCCCCAATCACCTAGTCAAGACATGAAGCCGCGAAGTCACTCTCTGCAAATTTAAGAAAAGCGAAACCCAGTTTTATCTGAATATGCAGACTTCGTTATGAAAAGGTTGTCCTAGCCTGTAATAAGACTACCTCATTTGATGCCCTAACAGACAGGAAGAGCAACTCGAGATCTCAGACTATTAAACCAGAGAAATCCCACAACTTCTTTGCTCATGCCACAGGTGTGAATGAGGTAAGTCTCACTAACGCTCATGATAAAAGTCCTGTGTTGTACTGCCTCTTCTGCGATCTTCATGGTTCACATGACCCTACGGTTTGCAAAAAGCTGTTTAAACTCTCAAATGATGAACAACAAACCTTCTTCAACAGAGAAAGTCTCTGTTTCAAATGTTTGAAACCAGGGCACATCATGACTGACTGCATTGAAATAGTCATCTGCCAACAAAAGGCCTGTGGTAATATGCACCCAACCTGTACACATAAATACAGAAGGTAAAAGCCAGCAAACACCAATGACAAGCCCAAGCTAAAACCGCCATCTACCCGGATCAATACCACTCAATGCAATTCAAATACAGTAGATGCAGAAATACATGTCGCCAAATTAAAGGATATTGGCAGCATACCACAGAAGAGGATCATCTCACTTACTACTATGATTGTTCCTGAAGGTTTGTCTTCATCTGAAGATCCAAACAAGGGAATACTTACATATGCGCTCTTGAACACAATGTCAAACACCTCAATCATCCTTGATGACATTTGTGAGACTCTTGCTACCCGTAAAACAAGAATACAGCTGAAGATATCTACAGTCACCACATGCAGGCAAGTCTGATGGAGCAATGAAATTTTAAATTTGCGAGTCTGAGCATTTAATTCTGGAAAATCTGATGCCATCACAATATCAAAGGCATACTCGCAAAGCTCAATCCCAGCAAACAGAGGCCATATTCCTACTACACACACAGCAGGTTAATGAGAACACCTCAGGCACATTAATAGGCATTTCGCACCACTGCAAGTTTGTGAAATAGTACTCATAATAGGCTACAACTGCTCAGTCGCATTGCTCCCCTCATCACCGTTTGGAACAAATCTAACCTCCCACTACCCACTCCCACGGTTAGTCAATCATTGGCGGTTAACTTGCCTCTGATTCTAGCTAATACATTTGCAGAATCGAAACATCACATCAGAGCTCACCAAAGGGGAGGTAATACCTTGTTTGGAGGATGATCTCTCTGTGATCCATAGTACCCATCGTATGTCTCAGCATGATCTCCAGTTCTTAAAAAGATGGAAACCTCCATCAAGCAGGTAGATAGCTTTTATACCAAGCCAATCTCATTCAAAACTGCCCCAACACTACCACACAACATGCGATTACGCCCTTAGAAGATTCAAAGGACTAAACTTACGGCTAAACCACAATCCTACAATAAAGAGCAAGTTCTTTGAGTTCATCCAATATTTTATTTCAAAAGGGGGAGCAAAACCACACCAAGATTTGAATGAGCTTGGATGGTAAGTTCCTTATAACGGTGGCACTTGTCCGTAAAACCCGGCAAACTCAGAATAGAATTTTATTGTAGTGCAACATTCTGCAACCATTCCTTGAACCGACTGCTTCTACAAGGTGCTGATCTCAACAATAGTCTGACAGGTCTGCTGTGTCGGTTTCGGAAAGACAAAGTTGCAGTCACATGTGACATCAAAAAGATGTGTCATCAGTTTTGAGTGGACCAACCATACAGAAAATACCTTCGTTTCCTATAGTATAAATCTAACTCTTCGGATATTATAGACTATCAGATAAGTTTTCATCCCTTTAGTGCTGTATCATATCCAAGCTGTGCAAATTTTGTCTTGAAGAAGATGGCAGAGGATAACAAAAATAATTTTCCACAATTGACAAAATTTGTTCAACAAGGTTTCTGCGTTGATGACGGCTTGATCAGTGTTCCCACAGCTGAAGATGCAGTGACAGTGAGGCTCATGTCTGAGACCAAGAAAATGGTGGCACCGAGCAACCTGTTTTCCATTGATTTCTGTCAAATAATGACGCAGTATCTAGAAGTCTGGAATATGAAAAACTAAGAAACAAGGTAATCACGCCAGATTTGAGTAAAGAGAGAGCTCTTGTACTATGCTGCAATAACACACAAGATGCATTTAAATTTTTGAAGGTCGAAATCAAGTCTTGCATCAGACGTGGTATACTCTCCACTATCGCTTCGGTGTTCGATCCACTTAGTATTCTCACTCCATTCACCTTGAAAAGAAAAGTACTACTTAAATTCCTTTGTCATGACAAAGTTGGGTGGGATGAACCATTGACTACCAACCACATAACTGGTTCGATCAGCTGGAAGAAAAGTGCTAATGACCACATTTCCTTCAAGTTCAGCGATGCTACCCAACTCCAGAATTTACCAATAACTGCAGAGCAGAACTTCACAAATTTAGCGACGCTTCCACCGTCGCATACAGCATGAGCAATTCTAGTCTAGGTAGAAACTGGAGTATCTTCAGAATTTACAGAAAAAAAAAGTGGAAAAATGCCAAAATCAACCTCAAGACTGGAGCTGTGGCAATAGTTATGGACCTTAAGCTACTTCAATGCAACTGGCAACTTGGGAGAGCAACTGAAGCACAGACCAAAAGTAGTGGCTATGTGAGGCATGTGACCTAGCAAACGGCCAAAGCACACTGAAGAGACCAGTTCACAAGCTAATACTCCTACATACAACTCCAGATATTTAGAAAACTAGAAGGTTTTTAGAGGGGGTATAATGGAGGTAATCAGGAATTATTCTTTTGCTATGTGCAGACTTTCTGTAATACGCTGATAAGCCGACCGTGCATAAGTATCTTTCTGTCCATTAGGCAACTCATAGTTTACAGCACAGGCTAAGGATTAACTTTTGCCTGCCATATAAAAGCACACCTTGCCACAGTTGGGAACAGGACAAATGAGAACTTCACCACATAAACACTCGTCCTCAATCACACTACGCTGTTAGTAACAATATATTTGCTTGTCTGTATAGACAGATAATTAGAGGTAAAGAGCCTTCATTTGGTTTGTTCATACATTCACTTTATTTAGTTTTGTGTACATAATATATAACTGCACTCATTATGGACATTATCTCTGCAGTTTAATGGTCAATGTAATAAACGTATGCACACTCATCCCAAGCATGAGTCATACTCATTTGGCAAATCCATACAAGAAGTAACAACGAGCAAAATAAATGTATAATACAGCAACGTATAATATGTATGATGAGCGACATGTAATACATCTTATGAGCAACATATAATATGTATGGTGAGCAACATATAATATATGTATGAAGGGCAACATATAATACGTATGATGAGTAACATATAATATGTATGATGAGAAACATATAATATGTATGATGAGCAACAAATAATATGTATGATGAGCAACATATAATATTTATGATGAGCAACATATAATATGTATGATGAGCAACATATAATATGTATGATGATAAACATATAATATGTATGATGAGTAACATATAATATGTATGATGAGTAACATATAATATGTATGATGAGCAACATATAATATTTATGATGAGCAACATATAATATGTATGATGAGCGACATGTAATACATCTGATGAGCAACATATAATATGTATGATGAGCAACAAATAATATGTATGATGAGCAACATATAATATTTATGATGAGAAACATATAATATGTATGATGAGTAACATATAATATGTATGATGAGTAACATATAATATGTATGATGAGCAACATATAATATGTATGATGAGTAACATATAATATGTATGATGAGCAACATATAATATTTATGATGAGCAACATATAATATGTATGATGAGCGACATGTAATACATCTGATGAGCAACATATAATATGTATGATGAGCAACAAATAATATGTATGATGAACAACATATAATATTTATGATGAGAAACATATAATATGTATGATGAGTAACATATAATATGTATGATGAGCAACATATAATATGTATGATGAGCAACAAATAATATGTATGATGAGCAACATATAATATTTATGATGAGAAACATATAATATGTATGATGAGTAACATATAATATGTATGATGAATAACATATAATATGTATGATGAGTAACATATAATATGTATGATGAGCAACATATAATATATATGATGAGTGACATATAATATGTATGTATGATGAGCAACATATAATATATATGATGAGTAACATATAATATGTATGATGAGCAACATATAATATGTATGATGAGCGACATGTAATACATCTGATGAGCAACATATAATATGTATGATGAGCAACAAATAATATGTATGATGAGTAACATATAATATATATGATGAACAACATATAATATGTATAATGAGTAACATATAGTATGTATGATGAGCAACATATAATATTTATGATGAGCAACATATAATATGTATGATGAGCGACATGTAATACATCTGATGAGCAACATATAATATGTATGATGAGCAACATATAATATGTATGAAGGGCAACATATAATATGTATGATGAGCAACAAATAATATGTATGATGAGCAACATATAATATGTATGATGAGCAACATATAATATGTATGATGAGCGACATGTAATACATCTGATGAGCAACATATAATATGTATGATGAGCAACAAATAATATGTATGATGAGTAACATATAATATATATGATGAACAACATATAATATGTATAATGAGTAACATATAGTATGTATGATGAGCAACATATAATATTTATGATGAGCAACATATAATATGTATGATGAGCGACATATAATATGTATTATGAGTATCTTATAATATAAATAATGAGTAACATATAATTTGTATGATGAGCAACATATAATATGTATGAAGGGCAACATATAATATGTATGATGAGCAACATATAATATGTATGAAGGGCAACATATAATATGTATGATGAGCAACAAATAATATGTATGATGAGTGACATATTATATGTATGATGAGCAACATATAATATTTATGATGAGCAACATATAATACGTATGATGACCAGCATATAATATGTACAATGAGTAACATATAATATGTATAATGAGAAACATATAATATGTATGATGAGTAACATATAATATGAATGATGAGCAACATATAATATTTATGATGAGCAACATATAATATGTATGATGAGCAACATATCATATGTATGATGAGTAACATATAATATGTATGATGAGTAACATTTAGTATGTTTGATGAGCAACATATCATATGTATGATGAGTAACATATAATATGTTTGATGAGCAACATATAATATTTATGATGAGCAACATATAATATGTATGATGAGTAACATATCATATGTATGATGAGTAACATATAATATGTATGATGAGTAACATTTAGTATGTTTGATGAGCAACATATCATATGTATGATGAGTAACATATAATATGTTTGATGAGCAACATATAATATTTATGATGAGCAACATATAATATGTATGATGAGTAACATATCATATGTATGATGAGTAGCATATAACATGTATGATGGGAAACATATAATATGTATGATGAGTAACATGTAATATGTTTGATGAGTAACATATAATATGTATGATGAGTAGCATATAACATGTATGATGGGAAACATATAATATGTATGATGAGTAACATATAATATGTATGATGAGTAACATATAATATATATGATGAGTAACATATAATATGTATGATGAGTAACACATAATATGTATGATGAGTAACATATAATATGTATGATGAGTAGCATATAACATGTATGATGAGTAACACATAATATGCATGATGAGCAGCATATAATATGTATGAGGAGTAACGTATAATATGTATGATGAGTAACATATATTGTGTATGATGAGTAGCATATAATATGTATGATGAGTAACATATATTATGTATGATGAGTAACATATGTTATGTATGATGAGTAACATATAATATGTATGATGAGTAACATATAATATGTATGATGAGCAACATATAATATGTATAATGAGCAACATATAATATGTATGATGAGTAACATATAATAAGTATGATGAGTAATATATAATATGTATGATGAGCAACATATAGTATGTATGATGAGCAACATATAATATGTATGATGAGTAGCATGTAATATGCATGATGAGTAACATATAATATGTATGATGAGTAATATATAATATGTATGATGAGCAACATATAGTATGTATGATGAGCAACATATAATATGTATGATTAGCAACATATAATATGTATGATGAGCAACATATAATATGTATGATGAGTAACATATAATATATATGATGAGCAACATATAATATGTATGATGAGTAGCATGTAATATGCATGATGAGTAACATATAATATGTATGATGAGTAATATATAATATGTATGATGAGCAACATATAGTATGTATGATGAGCAACATATAATATGTATGATGAGCAGCATATAATATGTATGATGAGCAACATATAATATGTATGATGAGTAACATGTAATATGTATGATGAGTAACATATAATATGTATGATGAGTAACATATAATATGTATAAAGAGTAACATATAATATGTATTATGAGTAACATATACATGCAATATGTGTGATGATTGGTTGTTGGGTGTACTTATGTTTGCAGTATGTGTTACCGCTATATATTATGTCACTAGTCAAAGCTCTCCATGCCCGTCATGATTTGTTTATGTAAGAAAACAAACAAAAAAATTTCATGTTACTGTGATATTATTTTAGTTATAATATTTATATTCTAAATTCGTTATGTTACTTAAAAATAAGTATCCTATGTTAGAGTTTTACTAGTTTAAAATTTTTTTATTTTTTGGTTGGACACAATGAAGTCACTGAAAAAATTGATCCTTGCTCATAACCCTCTCACAGAGGTCCCTGACTCTATCACTGCATTGAGTTCACTAGAATAATTGCAGCTATCATACTGTGGAATACAGAGCTGCTTTCAAATGACTTTTTTATGACTCAAATCAAATCATATCCCACAAACTACAAATCAAATCAAATCCCCCACCCTTGTCAGCAGGTTTGAAGCAAATCAAATCAAATCGATTCAGCCCAATAACGAATTCAAATCCTGAATCATTTGAGAATGATCTGAAATACTCTTTCAAATTGTTCGCTCAATTGTTGCATATTATGTTCAATCCACAGTATAGCTGAAGCGGCGTAGCCTGTACTCCTATTCATAGGACCTGAACCAGAGAGAAAAGGTAAGGGGTTTGCCCCCGCTGCCCGTTTTGGGTTCTATGGATAGGAATAGTATAGCTGTATCTTTGTGCCACTATATGTATTATGTATGCTAAATTCATCACTAGATACGGTTTTGTTCTTTGTTTTACGAGGTATGTTGAAACATCATTGCAGAGCAGATCATACCATTGGCTCGATACATCAATGAATGAGTGGAGGGTTTTGTAACAGTCTACTGTCATGGCTGTGACTTTGCTTTAATTGAAGCTTTTATGCAAGAATGTACAAATGTAAAAAAAAAACTTTAGATACTTGTTTAAAGTTACACAATATAAGATACAAATATAAGATAAAACCTGAAAATATTGGCAAGTGAAACACAGTTACTGAGGCTTCAACTTGAAAGAGACGAAACTAAGCATTGAGCCTATAATTACCAGTTACATAATAATAACACATTAATTTTACTTAAATACACTTGTTGCGTTTTAGAAAAACTAGCTTGCGCAAGTTTTCAGATGCTAAGAAGCTCCTGTGTGACCTCATGATGAAGCCACTTTTACTAAAAACCCGTTCTATGGGAGCTGATGAAGCTGGTACTGAAAGGACCTTCTTGCTAAGCCTAAGGAACTTGCTAAGCCTCAGTAACTGTGTCTCACCTTGCCAATAGCTTAGAGTGTTACAAAAAGATCTGCTTTTCGCCATATACTTTTCAATCTCTTGATTTACTGAATCCAGGTTACTTGTACTAGCTAAAGGTGCTCTATTCAAAAAATCAGTGAACATATCTTCATTGTCACATATTTGTATTTGCTTCCTTTTTCTGTACATCGTCTTTTTTAATCGAAATCCCGTTTAAAGTATTTTACTTCACTTATTAAGTAAGTGACTGTGTATAAATTATTATTAATTATAATACTATACATATAATAAGATTATTTATATAATAAAAATGTGTACTACATAAATGGTAATGTTAAAACCATGAATGATATATAAATATTACATTTATTATACTTACTTGGATAGAATTTTATTGTTATGCTATTCATTTATAATTTAAAATAATAAATTAAATCAAAATTTTATTTAATATTATTCTAATAAATTTGATATAGCAAATAAAATCTTAATTTAGTAATTAAATTTTACCCAATTATAATATAATGCATATTTATATTCATGAACATTGTCATTACTGTGAATATTGAATGTGTCTGCGTCATTGAATAGTATTGTATGGAATATTATATACATGTATCACAAAACTGTAATCATTCATTCATGCCGTAGGCACAGCACAAGTAATTTTTATTTTGACTAGTGACTGTGAGGTTAGAGTGGGATAGTCACAACCAATTTCTAGCAATCAAATAATTGACATCAAAGTATTCAATGCCAGCACCACAACTACAAACATGCCTTTTCTAGAACTTACCAGAGCTGCTCATGTCGATTTCTTTTACACACACGATTCGCGGTCCTTCTCTTTGTTCTGTAGAGGGACACGCACGTGGTGGCTTAGCCTAAATATCGATGGTTCGCATTTCATGCCAAAGTTTGGGTATAACTTCGCAAACGTCGTAAAAATGTTTCGATTGGTTACAGAAGACAAGGCTATCGATAGCAATGTGATTTGATTTATTTTTCAAGTCAAGTCTTCAAATCAGCCCAAAACTTCAAATCAAATGAAGTTACTTCCAAAACTTTTCAAATCGAATCAAATCAAATCACCATTTGTGTCAAATCAGTACAATGTGATTTGTTTCAAATATTCAAATATTCAAATATTCAAATCACCATGATTTGAAAGCAGCTCTGGTGGAATAAGACAACTCCAAGAGAAGTAAATATGTATACACTTTATAGGAATATGAGAGCACATTTCATTACCTATCAATACGCAGTCATGTGTACTTCTTTCTCATCTTAATTCCTTTGTAATTCAACATCTATTACAGTACCAGCTTGTGTACTTATTATTTTCTCTCAGGACTGAAACAAAAGCTAGTAATCTTTGTTAATTGTATGAAACTCTCAAATTTCTCTCCAACAGCTCTGTAGCTTTAATGATGCATTAACTAGATTTTTATAAAACCGTAATAGCTAATTTTCGCAAAAGTCGTTTGCATTAAATGCATTTTTTTCTTCAACTGGCAGAAATAGAATGTGTTGAATTAATTTAATAAGGTTTCGCTTGGCTTGAAACCAAGTTTAAGACAATTAAAATTCTTTCCTAATAAATATTTATGAAAATATTATTAAAGTTTCTTGTCAAGTTTTTACACAGCTGCAAAAATTTTTAGTTGACTTACTAATGTTTGTCATATGCATTGGACATTGTAATATAGCCTTTAAATTAAATTACCTATATAGCTGTTTTATAAAGTTTATTAAAACTATATTTTGTGAAAAGATTAAAATATTACAACAGCAAAATAATTTTTGAACGAAAAAATTTACTTTTGTAGTGTTAGTATTACTTTAATGTTTGTTTTTTTATTGAAAAACAGTCAGAATTTAATGGTTTATGTCTAGAGATATACCATATCTAAAATACCTTTATCAGAGACTAAGTGTCTAGAGATACATCATATCTAAAATACCTTTATTAGAGACTAAGTGTCTAGAGATATATTATATCTAAAATACCTTTATTAGAGCCTAAATGTCTAGAGATATATCATATCTAAAATACCTTTATCAGAGCCTAAATGTCAAGAGATACATCATATCTAACATACCTTTATCAGAGCCTGAATGTCTAGAGATATCTCATATCTAACATACCTTTATCAGAGCCGAAATGTCTAGGGATATCTCATATCTAACATAATTTATCAAAGCCTAAATGTCTAGAGATATATCATGCCTAAAATACCTTTATCAGAGCCTAAATGTCTAGAGATATATCATATCAAAAGTGCCTTTATCAGAGCCTAAATGTTTAGAGATATCTCATATCTAACATATCTTTATCAGAGCCTATATGTCTAGAGATATTTCATATTTAAAATACCTTTATCAGAGCCTAAATGTCTAGAGATACCTCATATCTAACATACCTTTATCAGAGCCTATATGTCTAGAGAAATATCATATCTAATATAAATTTATCAGAGCCTATATTTCTAGAGTTACATCGTATCTAAAAGACCTTTATCAAAGCCTAAATGCCTAGAGATATCTCATATCTAAAATACCTTTATCAGAGCCTAATTGTCTAGTGATATTTCATATCTAGCTTACCTTTATCTGAGCCTATATGTCTAGAGATATCTCATATCTAACATACCTTTATCAGAGCCTAAAACATATATGAACTTCTCACTCTTAAATGATTGAGAAATAAACATTGATTAAATAATGTGACAGAAACATTAAACTGTCTCTCTGAAAAACTAGATAGTACCACCAACAACTTTAGTCTAATTCATTTACACGAAATCTCACAAAGAGTGACTTAACACTTTATGTGTAGAAAGCTATGTTAACTGATGATATTTATTGAAAGGAACGGCTGGGCAGACAGCTTTATAGATAAAATACGTAATTGGTTCAAGGTTATGGTTCTAGTCTCAGTGTGTAATACTACATGCATATATTAGGGTACAAAGCAGCTGCAGTAATAGCAAAATAGTCATTTCAATCATAAAAAAAGGTTTTGAAAACCAGTTTCAATTACTGCTGCTGTAGAAGATTTTTCCTGCCTCTTTTTTCGTTTGAAAGGTAAAGTTTCTAGATGTGATCATATGAACTAAAATAGGTTTCATGAGCATCAAAATAATCTTTTTGTCATTCATGAAGAGCAACAAGAATAATATGCAATATGCATAATAATTATTGCTGGGTATGCCTTAAAGTGTAAGAGATGGTGTCAAAGTCAAATGAATGAAGGATTGAATAATTAATTTAGTTAGAAGCTGATGGCTGAACTATGTTATGTTATTAGGAAAAACTGGCTCATTTTTCAATTTGGGTGTATTATTATTATTGGATTAAGTTAAGTCGGAAATATGTTGATTAGCTCGCAATCCTTGACAATGAAGTATAATATATGCTTAGCTTTTTTTGCCAGAGAAGTCTGTGTGTTTCTAAAAACATATTATCACAAATTATTGCTCCTTTACTTTGGCTTTACATGTCTGCATCAGGTGGCAATTGAACCTCAACGAATAAAGACATGTCCAGTTGCAGATATAGTTTTAGGGTTTGATGTCATTGGTGTCCCCACCGGTGACCTCTTTGGGAAAACACACTCTAACCTGTAGTTTGTAAGTTTAGGATTTTGAACCTGTAACAAAACCTATGTTGACACAATTGCCAATAATATCTTTTTCTCATCACTTTTTGAATAACAATCACAGTTTCAGTAGTACACAGGAAGTCAGTAAGCCTGTTAAATAGATCCAGCAAGTGAATGATATTAGTCATTCATCATTTAACTATAATAATTACCTGCGAAGGTTAATAGACAATAAATGCAGAGTAAATATATCGTCACTGTCTAGTATTGGTCTAGTGTCAATTGAGCATCATATTTGATAGATAAAATTCATTAACTATCATCAACTAGGAATTGTCACCTTTAGTATGTTGATGGTGACAACCATTAGTTCAGCCATTCAAAAAAGCATTCTACCAAAATGTGATCACAGACAGTCATTTTGATAGTATGACAAAATTTGGTTTAGTGTTTGCCACCAGCATGTTGTTTAGTGAAGTATACATAATTAAATATATTATTTATCTTGACATCAATATATTTAGTTTCTACACTTCAAGTAGCAGTAATAGATGTTAAACTCAACTTCATAAGTAATCATTTATGAAACGATTTTACCTGTTCCAACTTCCTGCTTACAACATCTAAATTCTAAATATAAATATTGCAAATGATTCTTCGTAAACCCTTTACTGCTCCAAAACAAGCAAACCACTTGTTAGAGTAGAATAGTATATATTTATATATGAGAAATATATAGATATATAATATCTATATATATTGTATAAATATTTCATTAAGAAAAAAGTAACACTGTAGTTTTAAATAACAAGAAATATAAATATGCAAAATGACCACTAACAGCACTCTACTGTAAATAGTTTCATGTTGTGTGAAAATAAATTTGTTGAAATTTATAGATATATATATATATACATAAACAAAAAAAAAATTATAAAACATCACAATGATTTTATTTTTCATTCGGGATGAGCAACATAAAATATGTATGACGTGTATTTGCTGGTTATGCCTTAAAGTGTAAGGAATGGTGTCAAAGTCAAACGATCAGAGAATTACATCTATAATTTAGTAACAAGCCGAGGGTCGAACTATGTTATTTTATTTACACAAAAACTTGGTCATGCAAGTTAATTTTAGTCGATTATTAATAATGGATTAATTTTAGTTAGAAATCTGTTGAATAGTTGGCCTCGTAAGTATCAAGTACATGTATGATGTCTGCTTAGCTTATCACAAGCAGGGTCTGCACCTGACTCTAAAAGCTGTTTCACAAACTATGCCTCTGTGATTCTGTTAAATTTGTCTTTGTCCAGTTGCAATATATTCTTGATGACTGAAGATATGCCTTGTTGCAGAGAGCATTTTAAACCATAACTGTCACGAACCACTTTTATCGTATTTACTAGGTACATTGTAAATCAGACACGCTGATTCCGATTTTGTACTCAAAATAAAGATTAGTCCACTAACCTTCAAAGTCATTGAGGCTTTTTAAAGCGTTTCAATGTCCGTTTCGAAAACAACACAATCAGCATTACAAGCTCCGCCCATAAATATGTGACGAAACCTAGTTTTTTCAGAAACGGAAGTTCGGAATGTTTAGTCCGATTTGGAATAATAGATGTATATACACAGAGAGAAATTTTGATTGAATTTTAAATCATTATTAAATCTAAATTCAGGGTGACAAAACTGTACTCAAAATTGATTTAATTGGATTTAATAATGATTTACCTATGCCAACGCATACTGTGGCTATTAAATCATATTATGATTGATAGCTGAGCTCCTGTACAGCTTTGCTAGTGCCTTTTCAATCATATAATGATTGATAGTTGAGAATTTGTACAGGCATGGGAGCGCTCATTCAATTATATTATGATTGATAGTTGAGTCATTGCACAGGTATGCTAGTGGTTTTTCAATCATATAATGATTGATGGTTGAGCTTCTGTACAGGTTGCTAGTGCTTTTTCAATCATATTGTGATTGATAGTTGAGATGTTGCGCAGGTATGCTAGTGTTTTTTCAATCATGTAATGATTGATAGTTGAGCTGTTGTACAGGTATACTAGTGCCTCTTCAATCATTTAATGATTGATATTTGAGTTGTTGTACAGGGATGCTTTTTGTGGAAATAACCAAAACTAAATCATTGTGTGATTTAGTGCTGTGCTGCCATGGATGCTCCCTGTTCGAACTTGTGGCCCAGCACCTTGACTAGCAATGCTACTGCGCAGTTTGGGCCTCATCATTTTTTCTTTTTCTTTTTTTTCTGTTTTCATATTTTTGATGAAACAAAACAAACAAACAAACTCTGGTACTATCATTTTTAAATTACAATAAAAATTGTGATTTTATACCAGGAGAAGACAATTACACATTGAGGTTAGTTATTTACTATGAATTATTTTATTTCCATGAAATACGGATGGTAAATGAATGTATAAGCATAATATAATATGGTAGCGTTAAAGGTATAAAATGAATAAAAAAGGTTTAAAATGAACGGTTTTGTGATTATGTATTTACATGTGCATGTTTATAAATATAAAAGAGAAAATATATTGTGTATTAGCAATACCAACCAAGACACCATCAGTTGGAGTTCTAGAGAAACTGTTGCTGACTATCCCCCATCATTTGAAGAAATCTCCTCTGCAATGCAGAGGCTGTTGACATCAATGATGAGGGCAGCCGTAACAGACGTTCCACCAGAACCCCAACTGATGAATGGGCTTGGGTATGGTACTTCTGATTAAAAACAAACAAGCACTTGACATAGGCCAGAAATACATCTACCTCAGTTGCCATTGGGAACACTGCTCCCGTTGGCAAAACCAGGTAGATGCACCCCTGTGCCTTTGTCAAGACAATTGATCCTATTCTTGTATCATCCAGGATACTTTGTGGGTGTCTTTCCATGAAGAGGCTGGTTGCTGCCGACTTGCCCCTCAATACACATTTTTTCAAATCGTCTAGCTTGTCACCTATAAAATCACAAGGATAGTAAGTTCTTAGTTTTATGGATACAAAAAATTGTACTTCTGATATATGCTGTTGTAGTCATCTAGCATGACGATGGGAGATAATGCAAACCTCTAGCTCATGTAAACTAAGCTACAACTAGTAATATAGTTTTGTGGGTAGGTGAGGTTAATGATTAGGAGTTATCTAACTCTGTGTTAAGAGTTAGGAGAAGATGATAATACAACTCATAACTAATCACTCATGTAAAGTTGGGTAATTATTATAATACAAGTCATAACTAAACTCTGCTACAACCAGCATTATAGTGATGTGGGTAGGTAGGGTTGGGGGATGATTATATTATGTAACTGATTAAAACTAGTTTTGGATATTGTTTGTAGGAGTGAGTATAGAGTTATAACCATGGGTGTCATGATTCTCCACATACCTTTCTTCTCTGTCATAATCATGACCATGTCGGTAAAAGCATCTGCATCGGCAGCCTCCGTCTCCAGACCAATTATCAATCTGAATTCATACTCGATCTGTGTAATCAAATGACAATTATTAATTTAAGGCTACTGGCAAATAGTTGGGCTGGTATGTATGGTGAAACTATGCTGATGTGGCTGCACCATGGTGAGGCTGTTTTTGAATTGATTTTTTCTATCACTAGTATGAATACTACAATGGCACCCATTCAAAAAACATTCAAAAGGTTGGTGCATCAGATTGAGTCCTTTTGAAAAAAGTGGGATTTGCCTCCCCTTTGTGCCATCCAACAGTACACATCATTATAAACAATGAGTATTTCGAGGGAAGCAATTATTAGTCTATTCAAACAGACTATGAAATAATATGACAAAAACCTACAGTACGTACCATTTCAAAGCCTCTTGTCAGGTGCGGCCATCCCTCAACAAATTTCGTTATATCTATATTCTCCTCTAAAAGATGGGTTCTTCTTTGAGTAAAGGTTTCGCTCAGTAGCTTTTTGCTTTCTTCGTTAAGTAGAGCATCCATGTTTGGTGCTGCTGAAATTTATATATCTCGAATTATTGTTTTGAGTTTTTGTGTTGGTAGGAATCCGATATCAATGTGTGTTTCAATGAGCTACATGCAAATGTGCATTCCTGAAGTAATAATCAATACATGCATATGTATGATAGGCTAACCGAGTGCAATCATTAACTTGCATAGTCCACAAAAAATTTTAACTCATGAAACATACCAGTTGACAGTTTAGCTTTATTGGGTGGCATAGTATCTAAACCTGTTCTCCTTTTTTTTATCAGCACCATTGATCTTTTGATATTTTTAATGCAATAGTCAATGGCCCCTCCTTGGGTAGGCCTTGTGTGGAACAAGTGGCCCTGTAAAGAAAAATATGAAAACTGTCTATAACCACCCTTTATAATACCCTTTTTTACAGCTAAACAAGTAACAATATTAATATCTACCCAAGATTTACAATAGCGTAAGAGCTCATTGGCCGTTATTTTTCATACATCTGCGTTTTTGCAAATAATAAACAGTAATTTGAATCATAAAAGATATATAACCAATCTTGAAGAGGATTTTATGCGTTTCAACTCATGTTAATCTTTTCTTGCTGGAGAGCAGGTGTCTAAAGACAGATTAATGATTAAGAGATATCTAAATCTGTTTTAAGAGTTGGGAGATGATAATAATACAAGTCATTACTAGTAGCTCATGGAACCTATGCTACAACTAGTAATATAGTGATGTGGATCTAAGCAGGGTTAATGATTAGGAGTTATCAAACTCTGTGTTAAGGATTGGGAGTTGACAATAATAACACAAGTCATAACTAATAGCTCATGGATCCTATGCTATAACTTGTAATATAGTGATGTGGATCTAAGCAGGGTTAATGATTAGGAGTTGTCTAACTCTGTGTTGAGTTGGGAGATGATAATAATACAAGTCATACATAATAGCTCATGGAACCTATGCTACAACTAGTAATATTGTGATGTGGATCTAAGCAGGGTTAATGATTAGGAGTTGTCAAACTCTGTGTTAAGGATTGGGAGATGATAATAACACAAGTCATTACTAGTAGCGCATGGAACCTATGCTACAACTAGTAATATAGTGATGTGGATCTAAGCAGGGTTAATGATTAGGAGTTGTCTAACTCTGTGTTGAGTTGGGAGATGATAATAATACAAGTCATACATAATAGCTCATGGAACCTATGCTACAACTAGTAATATAGTGATGTGGATCTAAGCATGGTTAATGATTAGGAGTTGTCTAACTCTGTGTTGAGTTGGGAGATGATAATAATACAAGTCATACATAATAGCTCATGGATCCTATGCTACAACTAGTAATATAGTGGTGTGGATCTAAGCAGGGTTAATGATTAGGAGTTGTCTAACTCTGTGTTGAGTTGGGAGATGATAATAATACAAGTCATACATAATAGCTCATGGAACCTATGCTACAACTAGTAATATAGTGATGTGGATCTAAGCAGGGTTAATGATTAGGAGTTGTCTAACTCTGTGTTGAGTTGGGAGATGATAATAATACAAGTCATACATAATAGCTCATGGAACCTATGCTACAACTAGTAATATAGTGATGCGGATCTAAGCAGGGTTAATGATTAGGGACAATCTTACTCTTATTCATAACCTAAAAACTTACGTATGTCACTCCACTTGGATCTTTGTCTCCTTTCAGAGCAGGGAATGCAGTTACCAGATGTGCTGCCAACTCTCTCTTGTCAGTTGCAGTAGGGGAGCTACAAATGCAGTGATTATATTACACAGGTGCTGATAGTTCTTGGCCATGTGACTAACAGATAAACAACATAATTCCATCAAACAATGCAATTTACATAATAGTCTAGCATAGCCACATTTCTGTAGTCCACCAATACAATAGATACATAATATAAGGCCTACAGGCAAGACATTCCTTTTTTGGCTAAATCTGGAAGTCAAAACATGATTATGTGGCAGAAGCTTCATTATTAACATAATCGTTAACATAACCCATCTCCAACTAACAACCTATGTGACAGATACCTGTTTGGATGTGTTTTCCTCCACCAAAATGTTCTGAATGTTATTCTGAATGATGCGAGTCAATTTGGTTTGCATAATTTCTTAAGATCAAAATTCTAAGCTTAGTATTGGTTAAAATAGGCAACCTGAATACCAGGTCATCAAAAGCGCCAGCATTTTCAGTGTTTCGCTATTTTTGTTACTAGGCGTAAGTAGCCTAGGATAAAGGGAAGTCATATAATTATAGTTTTTGTGTGTAATAGACAAAGAATTGAAACAATGCTGGCCTTATAATGTAAACATAATCTGAGTTAGGTAATTCAAAATCTATGCCGCGACCCTTAACAGCTACTATTTGTTTCGCATGCCTTTAGCATTGTTTAACAATCTATATTAAAGATGTTCTAAGGTGATCCTTGAAAAGAGGAACTGATCCAACTCTTCAAATGTTATTGAAATTCTCTTACCTGCGACTGGCATTTATTTAAAAAAATTGGATTTGATCTTAATATGAAGGTAAAATACCAGTAACATAGTTTAAACATGTCTTCCAAAGATATTATTTGAAGTTTGTTTAATTTGAAATTGAACATACTAAAAGCGACATCATTATCATAAAAGGAAAAAACCACAAAAATACCACGCGATGGCATTCTTGTGAAGATTGTTTTGTCAGCCCTGAATGGTCAATATAGATTAACTCAACATACTCCTACAATTTGAATTAATGTATTTCAACTTACTTGTTTTAACTCCCTCTGTTTCCTCATAAGGAGTGTTTGTGCTCTTAAAGTCATGTTAGGCTGAAGCTTGGCCAGCTGGTGTTCCGTCAGCTCTATAAAAATATCCTCGTCAACTCCTTGGTCTGAAAATGATTTAAAAATTTTAGTTATATATTATGGTTGAATATGTGAGCAATTTTTTCATAGTTGTTTTGTTCTTTCTTTGAGGTTACATGTTCTATTATATGTTTTAAACAACAGCTAATACATATTAAATTATAAAATATTTGGGATTGTGAGTTGTCTTAAAAATCCCAATACAGCCACCATTCCTTTTGCTCCAAGTGATGTGCTTGTGTTCTATGATTTTTGGAATATTCAATAATGTAGTTCTCAGGAATTTTATATTGCTTGGTTGCAAAAACATTATCATGACATTTACAATAGATTTTTGGCTAAATATTGCCATGTTGTATGTTATACAAACTCACCATGACAGGTTTTCACAATTGACTCTCCAAATGACTGCAGAAAGTGTGATGACACAGATGGCGCGAGCTCTTCATAATTACATGTACTTGCTTCTATATTGTCTATGTCGTCACTACGATATGTTTGATAATTATCTGAATAGTTGTCCATTGTGTTGTGTTCTCTACGAAGTGCTCGCTTTAACAGTGTCAAGTGCAAAATGACCATTGCCAGCTTTAATTCTACAATGTTGATTTAAAAATGCCTACCTTGTTTTCATTGGTCACTGCTATGATTAGGCTGCCCAGTGTCTGACCTGCTTATCATCATCATAGATATTGGGAATTCATAGCTGTAAAGTCAGTAGACCTGCACGATTTGTCTCCCCATGCCAATTCGATTATCGACCTCAACTTCAATCGAACACCGTTTATGACCAACACACATTAGGACTCACCACGGTGTCAAACGATGTCACAATTGATTGCGGTTAGCCTGACACCGAGGCAACTTGAACATCCTCATTTCATGAACCCTAACTTCAAATTTTTGTAATGAAATTTAACCCTTTCACTGCCAACCATGCACAAATTCAAGTATCTACCCAGTGCCAGCCATTTTACCGAAAACTGCCGATATTGCTTCATGTTATGTATACAGTAATTTTTCAATCTCTATCTAGAGCATGTTTGTTACGGTACATATTTTATTTTGACAACATTTTAATTAACATTGCTATCCAAAAATTCAATGGATCTATACTTTGTGCGATGATAAAGCTATGTGAAGCTACGATCGATGCGAAGCTAAAACGATTCTCCACAATGTTCCTTACTCTTACAAAACTATTACTTTCACCACTATCAAAGACAATGCTACTACTTTAATTATTAGTATGACCACGAAATTCTGAATTGGCTACAATGTGATCAACATAACTAATTACCTGTTTTCTGACTCGCGCGCGGTACTTAATGAACTCACACAAAAAAATGTTCATTTTTAGGTTAGAAAGGTTAAAATTGCTTCGTTGTTTTAGGCTGATTTTTCTAGAGAAGTTTTCGGACAACATTGTCATCTTCATAAAAGTCTTAAAGACCGTGGGTTATGTTGTCAACGAATAATAAAATCAGGTTACTACGTAATTGCTGGGAAAGTCGCAATAATTCATCTATGGCAGTGGACCCTAGAAAACGCATAAATGCGTTTATGGCAGCGGGAGGGATAAATAGCTTTCGAGAATGGATGTGATATCTACGTATATGTAAAGTAAAAATTAAAAAACCTGTCAAGAGAAAGTAGTGTCAATTTCCATGGATTATTCCGTGTAACTGCCCAAGCACGCAGGCATAGTTTTTATGATATGGAAACCGAAACCGCGCCTCAAACTCACACCGGTTAACCGGTGTTTTCGGTTTTGTCCGATGTCAGAAAATAAAATATTCCGCTCGATTTAATATAAACTAACCGCAACCACGGGATCAAACCGAAACATTTTGCAGGTCTAAAAGTAAAACATGGCCAATTTGTTGTATTTAGCTGAAATACTGTGAATAATAGTTAACCGTGAATGCAATGATTTGATTTTGTATTTTCAAGCTAGAAATCCAAAAAAATTTAAAAACCCCAAGATGGCAACATAAGTAAAAAAAAGGCATAATGGATATGGGTTAATCTGGACAGACTCTTTTGGAGGGAGAGAGAGCCATGCCTCTATCCCACCACGCAAGATGTGTAGTGTTGCTACTTGATTTGACATAAACCAAATAGCTTATCTTATACTGAATATTGTATTATGGATACATTAATCATTTCAGTTGGGTTGAGTATCAGATAGATAGTGCAACAGTAGCAGAAATGTGCAGTGTCAAAAATGCATTACTATCATGGTTTCTCCTTATTACCAAGTAAATCAAATTTTGTGTACACAGCACCAATAAGTAGCAAAATCGACATCTGTATAATACTGTGTATCAATGCCAGCTCATGGCAGACCATGGCCACCCCCTTGGCTCACATATAACCACCTTAACTCCATGTTCTAAGCAACACTTAACACTTATAAAGTAAAAAAATACAGATTACAGAGCTTCTGAGCACTACAAATGACGATGCAACTTTATAGGAGAAATCAATCTTCACCCAGTAAAATAAAATACATTAAAGGTTTCTATGTATCGGATTAGGTGAAAATAATTGCCAGATAGTTGCTCCCAACCAAATGTTTCACTGGTAGAAAGTGTATTTGATCGAGATCAGGCAAGGCAAAAATTCCTAAACAAATGTAATGTAGTAATTTATTGAAGTATCTCATCTTTTTAGCTTTAGTAGAAAGCTTACAGGTGGCTCCAGCAATACTATATTATTCACTTATCTTCTACTCCATAAACTACCTTTGGTTTATTGAATGATGAAGGTGAAATTAGGAGATTTGAGTCAGACAATGGCCATTGAATGGGTGGTTTGAAGCCATCAATGAAAATAGTAAGGGGATAGAGTTTTGTCAATAGTACAGCCTCAAGCTTAGATTGCAGCAGTTTGGATACATTAGCTACATGCTACAAATAGAGGATTTCAGAGTCAAGTTTATCCTTAAAGTTTAATCAAGAAGGTAAGTTGTCTTAGCTATTCTATCTCTGGTGAAATACAGTCATACTGGTGACAAACATAAATGGGCCATTAATGATATCCATGAAGCATTGGTAAAACAACTGTGACTGCAATGCACAATAATTTTTATGATTTGCTGAAACTTTATTTTTGTTTTCATTGAGAATGGCAGAATGGCTTCAGTTGCCTCAAAACCTGATATACAATGAGCTCTACCAAAAACCACTCCCTTCAAAAGGCCACCATAATTGAGGTGCCAAGCCATATATAAATAAATTCTATATGGCTTAAATCGATTTCAATGTAAATTATTTACATTTAAATCATACTCATTTCAAGGTATCATGAGTTTTGCTGTCGATCAAGGGGTGGTTTCAACTACCTGTTTCTACTGCAAAACCAAATTACAGAATATTGGTATTAAGACTGCTTGGGATCATAGTGTACAGTGCTCAACGAAACATCCTGACAGCAAAAAGAACAAAGTGAGTGATTATAATAGCTAAATGTTGTCAATAAAAATGTTCTTCTCAGCTGTGGCTGTAATTTGTAATATTACCAGGTCGCTTTAGTTGTCGTGTTGGCCCATACCAAAAGCAAGCACTCCCAATAACTCACAGCGTCATTGTTTCATATACAGCATAAATCCCATCATTGAGTTAAGTTATGTAACTCATGGCGTCTGTTAATAATGAAACAAGGTATAACCATGATGTAAATAAACAATCATATAGTACATGTATTAGATAAGTGTGGTATCAGTAATAGAATAATACTACATGTATGTATGTATGTACTCATACATGACTGTAGCCTTTTAATCTTGTGAGATTTTGAAAGAAAAATTCCACAAACTTGGTCCAAACTTTACTGCTTGTATAATAGGAACTAATAACCCAATAGAGTTAGAATATAACTCAATGAGTACCCCTGAGGTGTCAGTTTGGAGAGGGAGGTATAATTAAAGGTGATGTTGTAAATTTTTATTGAAGCCCATCTACTTATGCTGTCTATTTCCTTTTGTACTATTTTTTAGATAACCTGCGGTGGTTGTGAAAAAAGTTTTGTCTCTACAAATACGAAAGTTCGTAAAGCACACTATACCAACCATCTAATCACAACTCATAGAGAAAATTCATCAGGTATGTAAATTCCATTGATAAATTTCCCTATTTGAAGAAGTAGTCTGACCTTTGCAAAAGGTGCGTAACTGATCTCACCCGATCCAAACTGATGGTACATTATGCGTACATTATGCAGTGTCAGACAGCAATAAATTCATTTTATTACTCCTGAAAGGTTTTCCTTCAATACGATTGAGTGACACAGCAAAATCATACAACAGCCAAGCTTCTAATGAAAATGTTGAACTGTGTGAAGCAACGAAGGATGACTGCACAAATGATGAAACGAAGTTAGTTGGAGATGTATTTGGAAGTGAAGAGACAAATTCTTCTGCCATTTTAGATACTGTGACGAGGTGAGTCATAAATCATAATTATTTTTACACATACATGTAGATACAAATTGCGCATTTCTACCTCGGCCAAAAAATAACAGTGAAGTTATTAACACTACCAGATATAAATAGCAAGTGAACTCAAGGTGTATCACGATGAAAAAATTTCCATGCTAATCATTGGCTGATAGTGGATAAACATCACTGTCTGTTTGCATGAATTTTACAGAGCAATAAACTCGAGAAGTAGGTACACCTACTTCCTTAGTTGGTGCATCTTCCTCAGTTGAACTTCCTTTCTTGGGAGAATATCTGGAAAGTTTGAACAAACTGAGACATGAATTTATTTATAATTCTTCAAATGTATAAATTGTTCATATGTATCAATCGAGGGGGCTGTGCCCAGTTCTCAGGAAGGGAGGATGTCCAGTACTTTTTATTTATTGTCTGTTAGTTTCCAATACCAATTTTAAATCCAGCTCTTCTGTCCAGTTCCAATTAGGAAACATATAATTTTATGAATTAACCCAAGCCTGATGTGGTTCAAAATACAATACATTACATTTCTTAGTTTAGTCAACTCAACTGCCATGTCATTCTCACAATCCTTTTGCTGGAGGGAATGGTCTGGTTTTGCTCAATTATCTAACCAGGTAGGAGATTGCTTTGCTCGAATAGTAGTGATAAAGGCTGCTGCGAATTGAAGCATGATTTGCAGCAGTCTTTGAATGCTTGCAATAAAGCAGCATCGTGGTTTCATAATCCATTTATTATGGCACCAACCTTTATGATTTTTAACAATCCGAAAGCTAGCGGATAACCATGTTTGAATTCGATATCATCTAGCCTGGGCTAGCCACTGCGAGATTTTTATTAAGTGGGGCTGGTTGTTGCATACAACAACAGCAATCAATATCTCAAGCATATTGTTTCTGGAAGTGGCCAACATTCAGTCCAAGTTATGAGTGTTTTAAAGTGGTTTGACATACTTTTTAGTAGCAGCAATGGAAGAAGCACACTTGAATTATATAGGGCACATGTTTTTCTTGAAAATAACCTTTTTGAAAAAGAAACTATTTTGGGGGTGCCTACTAACTTTAAGTGGGGCTGGTTGTTGCATACAACACAACAACAAACATCCCCTTTGTATAGGCTCGTCAAGGCTATATATCATGGCTTGATTGTTAGCCGCGCTCGCTACATACAATGAACTAAATGGGCCAGTCTCTATGTTTTTTACAAAAGCATTGCGATGCCAAAAGCATTGCCATGGCGACAAAAGCAGCGCATTGTGCAGCTTGCTCAATTGAAGATAACAGTTTATGCACAATCCAACAAAAGTTTTAGGGCATTGGTGAATAGATGTTATTGGGCTCACTGAATTAGGAAGGCTTTAGCATAACAGCCAATGTGTTTATCATCTAGTATGTCCATTTATATAAAAATATATCGACTACAACTAACTTGACACACACTGAGTTCAGGCTACAATACAACAATATTAGATAGAGGGTTTTACCATTGTATGAATTATATCTAAAACTGCCTACCAAAGCAATGTTTAGCTGATGACCCCGTTTTCAACATTCTTTTATTGTAGCTCATTCCATTTTTTTGCAAGTGAGAAAAGGTTTGATACTATAATTTTATCTGGTTTTAAATGTACAACTAATTAGTCAAGAGCTTCACAACACAATGCTATGTTTATCAAGGAGAATGTATACAAAGCTCTAATTATTAATATGTACACAACTTCGTCATGCTGGTGAAATTTTAATCGCTTCAAAATGAATTTTTTCAATATCATAAACGTCTCTTATACTGTTGACATTCCAGGGTAAACCAATAGTATGCAATGAGGTGATTTTTCAATTATTCCAGATTTGAAACTCAACAATATTATGATCATAGCTACATTGTATTTCCTTACCACAAGAGTCCAAGATTTTTTAGAAAATTAAAAAACAATTTTTACAAGTTGATTATGTCAGTCCTTGCCAGCTATTTCATTGGATTCATTATATAAAGAGCATGCCTGAAGAGCTTTCATTGCTCCTGCATAAGCTCGTTAATAAACAGCTTTGTAAATGACAGCTCAATTTTGTGTTGCTGGTAGAACATGAAATTTGACTTGCTGTAGTCAGTGCAGCTAAATTGATGATGTGGTGGTCTAGATTTATTAATGAGATCCCAGTCTTGGCACTTATAATACTAGACTGTTGACATCCAAGCTAAACATATTATGATTGAGTATCTGGTAAAGCTCAACCCTGTTTCATAAAATGAAATCAAAACAACAGTGTGAATACAGATTCACACATTTACATATTAACATTTTTAACAAGGTTAATTTGGCTTGTAAAATTCAATAATGAGTTCCAATTCTCTCTTTATGATGACATTTATAAATCTTTCTTAGTTAGGTTGCTAGAGGATATTTCGTCCTTTACCATTTGACACTTTTTATGCAAAATGTTAATACAATTACCAATTCTCAATAATTTACTCTGTTGTATATTCTTATTTCGGTATTTCATTACTCCAGCGATCAGACCAAAGTAGTCTTAGGCCAAAAGTTGTGTTTGGCTACACACAGTTTCCACAAAGTTGTGCAAAGAAACCATAGTTCAGTTAACTCAACAATGCTTTGTTGAAAATCTTTCTTGGGAGAATATTTGGCCAAGTTTGAACAAACTGAGGCATAAATACATTTATAATTCTCCAAACGTATAAATTGTTCATATGTATCAATCGAAGGGGCTGTGCCCAGTTCTCAGAAAGGAAGAATGTCCAATACTTGGAATGGTCTGGTGTTGCTCAATTACCTAACCAGGGTGATTGCTTTGCTTATATAGTATTGATAAAGATAAAGGCTGCTGCAAATTGAAGCATGATTATTCTTGTAATAAAGCAGCATCGTGGTTTCATAATCCATTTATTATACCACCAACCTTTATGATTTTGAACAATGCGAAAACTAGCGGATAACCGCGTTTGAATTCGATATCATCTAGACTGGGCTAGCCACTGCGAGATTTTTATTAAGTGGGGCTGGTTGTTGCATACAACACAACAACAAACATCCCTTTTGTGTAGGCCTGCCCAGGCTATATATCATAGCTTCATCGTTAGCCGAGGTCGCTGCATACAATGAACTAAATTGGCCAGTGTCTGTTTTTACAAAAAGCATTATAAAATTTTTATCACTGCATAAGTCAAAGCACTAGTCTAGTTCTTTGAACTGATATAACCAATCAATAGAAATGGTATTGACCTGGTAGGCGCTAATCAATTGGCAATGGCTATCCAAAACTGTTAATTTTCCCATCGGGTTTGTCTTCTGTAACTTTCTCTCTCCTTTTTCTTGATATTTCAATTAAAATGTTCATGAATTAATTCTGGTTGCCCGACCCCACTGTTTTACAGGCATCACTGGTATAAAGCTCATGAGCAATGATATGATACACAGCCTTCATATCAATGTGTGAATATTATTAAGCTATGATTGTAATCCAGCCAAATTTAGAAGCAAGTTGAAAAGCCGCATTAATAAGGTCTCGGAATTATGAATGATGTAGTGATTACAACTGAACTGTTACAACATGGCAGTGTCACTACAGCTGTACATGCACAATAAAATTTCACAGATAATAATCTATAGCATCCCGGCTATAACAATAAAACCCAGTGGGGGATAACAGTAAACTCCCTACAGGATGAAAATATTCGATGGATATAAAATTTCGTGATTTCGCCAAGTGAATTCTACAAATTTTTAAATTCCGTGAATATTTATTTCTATTTTTAATCAAAAGGGAGAATAAATACTACCTCAAATGATAAACTAGCGGCTAGGCATAAATACTAAATGTCGCCGAGTTCCAAAACCTTTTCAAAATCATCGCAGGGCTTCAAGGTAACCCCTTTGTCTATGCATCACATTTCTTTACAAAATTATTCAAGGTTGTCACAAGATATACAGAATGGCGTCATCTCAACAATCTCTCCTACAGTGTTTTTACACTAACATATACTCCATCAACCTCAAATATCGAAGTTGAAGACGATAATGATCCAGATCTGGACATTATAGTATGTATTGGATTTTCAGTGTGGATATGTTTTCCATAATTAACTGTGTCGGTTAAATATTTTGTTTAAACACTGATCGCTTTCATTAAATACTTCAGCTATTGTTTTTGTACTTTCTTTAAACTTTTTTTTCTTTTTTGTGTTCACTGCAGATTGAGAATGAATAAAACATATTCCTATTACTAAAACTAGAGACATGTAGTAATATCCACCAATGCATGCATATTGGCAGAGAAGCAACCAGTCAACCTAGACATTCATCAACAACAACTCCTTGATATCGCTGTAGCAAACATGATTATATTATATATTCTATTTCATGTATAGATATATCATAATTTATTACAAACTTGAGTGTACAAAAGAATTTGGCGTATCCCTAAAAAGAAATTAGAGGGTTACTCTCTGGAAAGCGTATCTCCTAACACTAGTTGATCATATACTATTAAAATGCGATAAAATCGCTATGAAGTCAACAAATATTCACATAACTTTTTTCTCAATCTTTTAATCCGAGTGTGTCTTAAACCGAAAACAGTAAGCACTATTGGAAAGGGTGACACTACGTCTGCGCTACTAATCATTGAGCAAGTGCATCGCTTCAATGGGTCAACTATGCTACTTTGTGAAAAGCCTGAATTCCTTCAACTTTTCTTCAAGCAACACAATCAACGGCTGTCCTTGTCACCTGTCTAAAGACATCACCAAATAGCTTGGGATTATTCCATGTGCAGGCATTTTCTGGTCTTTTGCTAATCGAAGTCAACTTTCTCAGAAAACTCATCTAGTTTAAGTTCTAAAGCAAATTGTTTCTTCATTATTATTTTTATTTGATTAAAAATGAATCGTCATGGACCAAGTGATAGTTACTTCAAAGCTGAGTGAGAGTATGTGATGATTGATTTACCTTAATAACATTAAAAATGATTGGATCATACTTTTTGCACTAAAAACTTATAAATCCTTTACTTATCATGAACTGACCTAGAAATGGTAACTGATCACAGCCCTACCACTAAAAATGATGGAATTATAGCAAAGAAATGGTAGGATCATTTACCTTCATTGTGATGCCAACTTGAATCTCTCTATTAATTTAAAGGTCTATCCCTAAACAGTTTTCAAGTGTAAGGGTTAGCATTTTCACATCAGGTGCACAGGCTATAATGAAACTTCAATTAATCACAAAGCTTTTTTCAGAACATCTGATAAGGAGTGTATGTGTATCACACAGCTCCAAATATTTAATATCATGCAAGGCAATGCTTGTAAATTAATGTATTATGTATACATGACTGATTCATTACCTAAACTATGCTAATACTACATCAAACCTAAGCTTCATCTAAGATGATTAGGAATGATGGAAGTCTTAGGCCATTAAATTTAAGTTTTAGACCCACAGATTTCTTAACTATTTGCCGCGCAGCTTTAATAGGTGATATTGTTGAGATTTAAGGTGATCTCTGTTTGCTAGGTTTCCGTTTGTGTCTATGTTAAAAGATGAAGCTGTATGTGCTTGCTTAAAGTTTAAACCACTCTCATTTTTCTTGAGTAGTTGATGTTTTTGGGAAAACTTGAAATTTCCCTTTTTATTTTTTTGTTGCACTGATTGTTTCTTCCAAAATCATTTTACTTCCATTTTAATGGACATTTCTGGGAAGTTGAGCACTCAATATGAATTTACTGTGTAATAAAATATTATCAATTATACCATTGCAAAAATTCTGGTTCTCTCACTGAAAAGCTGTGGAAATTAGGTATAAGACAGACTATTTAAACAAATATTTTTATGGGGGAGTTCCCCCGCACCCCCTCTAACGAGAGGGCGCTCCGGCGCCCCTATTTGGACTCTCCCGCGACGCTACGCGACTTGGACGAGCCGCTGGCCCGGGAGTCGTCTCGTCTACCTGTCACCATAGAGTACCCCCATAACAAGCCTTACACTTCAAACACTGTCTATATTGCTGTCACTGTCTTGGGTAGATGTTAAAAGCAATTTTCTCGCTACTACCTGGCTAATAAGGAAGTTTTCATCAGAAGTCTTCTCCTAAAGGTGTTTTTGCTTCTTTTTTAAAATGGATATATTCTCCTGATTAGCAGCTGCGGTCAATTTTACCTCAATTTCAAGACCTCCCCCAATGATTTGTGATCTTCTAGAAATGACATCTACTACCCTTCTAGTCACTGGTCCTCCGTGTATGATGAAAAATCATGTGAAAAATAAATATAATATTGTTTTTACCAAAGTACAATTCAATTATTAATTTAGTATAAATGGTTTTGAAAAATAGCTTATTACATACCACAAGTTGTTGGTCCATCAAAGGCCTTCAAATCGATGAATACTTTGGAAAACCTCTGAATTTAGACTGTCTTGGCAAACTGTTGTTTTTGTGGAGTTGTCCCTAGACAAGCGGGGTGAGCAAAACAACAGCTTAACACAAGACGCACTGTACCTGATGCAACAGCTGCACTGAAAGGGAGTTGGTCTCTTCTGTCTATGCGGCTTGGCTGCGATGTTGCACCGGTCGCTCGATTGGTAATCATAATGGATTTCACGTGAAAATTTATGTAGAAAAAATAAGATAGCAGCGCTTATCCAGAGACCAGTCTCTGCGATAAAATTTAGTAGAACTAAAGAACTTTGAAAACGACAGCAACTAAACATTTTGTTATTTGTGCGCTCAGTCAGTTTTATTTGTATTTTTGTATCAGTCAGTTTTATTTGTATTTTTGTCTTCATCAGTTTCATTTGTTCTTATTAATTTTATTTTAATTTATTTTATTCTCAAGTTTTACTAAAGTTTTCGTAAAGGCTGGTCTCTGGTTATACGTTTACATCTTATTTTTTTCTCCATAAATCGTTGCGCGAAATCTGTTATGAATACCAATGAAGCGACTGACATAACATCGCATCCAAGTCACATACATAGGTAGACGGAAGAGACTAACTCTCTTTCAGTGCAGCTGACGCATTGGGTGCAGTGCGCCTTGGGACAAGCTGTTGATTTGCTCACCCCGCTCAATGGAGACAACTCTGCAAAACAACAGTTTGTCAAGACAGGCTACTCTGAACGCTGCAAGAAATTTATAGCTTTGCATGATCGACTCGTAGTTGTAAGCTAAATAGAAATCGAAACACGCGGTGCGCGCATGCGAAGGGTTAACTCTATTGTTAGCCACAATAGAGGTAACTCTTATTAGAGAGTGATTGTGTTCATCTATGAATAAATTAGTCTGCGAATATATAAGAAAAAGCCAATTTGCGCAAAACTTAACTCCACGAATAAATTCATCTTGTAGGGTAATAAACATCTTATGGGCGATACTCTGATTAAACAGTCTAGGTCAGTCACAAGATATCAATGTTTTCACAATAAACTAAGTAAAATGCTAAGCTCATCAGAGAAATGAAATAGTACAAAGACACCCAATTTTAAGGTAGCATATTGATGAGCTGAATGTCCATTGTTAGCCAATAAAAATTTCATAACATGCCTTAACGGTTCAAGCTTGAATTTCTTGGTGCTGCATATAGCATTTGAAAGAGAATTTTCGTTCGATAATAAATGAAAATATATTCAGAACCCATTAACATCAGGGCTAGGAAAATAGACGAAGCTGCATTGGTACTCGGAGGTACTTCTTTCTGTATTAGTGTTATATACAACATGTTCTTTCAATAACCAAAAGCACTGCAGATATTGAAGTGTTATTTTCAATTTGTCATATTCTTGCAGCCTTGTCAGATACCACAAACCAACAGCTATTCTGAATATACATCATCTGCTACAGTTTTTACAAAAACTTAAGCCATGACCTAATTTCATGACCTTGCTTAATCTCTTTGCTATGCACTACTTCATATCAATTCTTCACTAATGATCCAAATAATACTTTGACATTGATATATGGTATAAATGTCTTTTGTGCTGTTTTTCTTGTTTAATTTATACATGTTTTTATTTCCATAGGTTTATACTTCGAATCCAAGCAAATCCACGTATCAATTTAACCACCTCACAAGAGATAGTGGAGGGTATAGCTTCTATACTTGGAGACCTTAAAGATCATCAAACTGATCCTGAGTACCTTGATAGTGTCTGGGCTGGCATTCAACAGATATCAACCCAGCACAAGCGGCTTAAGTTCTTTGAAACTGAAGGTTATGTCCCTGCTGTCGCCAAATCCATTGGTCAACGTTTAGAGACAGTAACCTCAAATGGGAATAGCACACAAGTGATGGTGAAAACTGAGATACAGTATGTTTCAATACTATCCACGCTTGAGATAGTACTTGCCAACAAACACATAAAAGAACTGATCTTCAAGGGGATGAATAATGACACCGATCTTATAAAGGACTTTAGTGACTCAAGGCGATTTGCTTGCTCTGATCTATTCTCCAAGCACCCTCATGCACTGCAGCTTAAACTCTACCAGGATGATGTGGAGGTATCAAATCCATTAGGTGCCAACAGAGGTGTCTACAAGCTCACAATGTACTATTTCACCATTATGAACTTGCCAGCAGAATACCACTCACAAATGAGTCAACATCACCTCGTTTGTGTGGCTATTGCCAATGATATCAAGAAACATGGACACAATGCTGTTACTCGGCACATTGTAGAAGAGGTAAAACAGCTTGAGGAAGGTGTGATCATAAATGGAACACTAGTTTATGGTACCATAGAAGCCCTAAGTGGAGATAATCTAGGTCTAAATGGCCTACTTGGCATGGTTGAATCATTTTCAGCCAACCATTACTGCAGGTTCTGCATGATGGCAAGGCCTTCATGCCAACACAACACAACATGCTTTGAAGCTAATCAGCAACTCAGAACGTATGACCTCCATAAAGATCATTTAATGATAGCAGACCCTAGTAGGACAGGAGTTGTTTCAGCCACAAACCTAGATGGCTTGCAGTACTTCAAAGGAATAGAGAGCTTTACGCCTGATATAATGCATGATCTTCTTGAGGGTGTAGCCAAGTTGGAGTTGGGACTAATTCTAGAACAAATGATAATTCGCCATAAGTACCTGTCATTATCTGAGCTGAACAACATGATTGATGCATTTTATTATGGGTTAGTTGTTTATAAATTAATAGCAATGCAAACCTGCCAATTAACTTTCTCACCCCACTATCAACCAATTTGTGGTACAGTTTTACTGCTTAGTGTAAACATAGCTGTCAACTACTGTATATCCAAACTTCCATTTTTCCTGAAACTGATAAGAGCCACTGACAGAGGCCTTGTGTCTCAGATCTAGAATGTAAATAGTTTAAATTCCTGCATACATATAGATCGAAATTATACATGGTCCAATGCTACTCTATAGCTAAATATGTTCAGGATGGACTTGATGGTGTTGCCTCTTCCTGGGACAAGTCTTAAGTATAGCCAGTTAGCCAATCAACCAATCCATCCAAGTCATCAAAACTTTACATCAAAAAGTCATCAAATCTTTTATCTTTGCATGCTATGTTTTTCAGGTATACTGACTCGGCCAACAAACCCAGAGCAATAACAATCAGTAGCAGCAAAGTTGTTATAACACAATCCGCCAGTAGAATGTGGTGCCTCCTCAGAGCTCTACCAGTTATGATAGGTCATCTCATACCTCATGATAGCCAAGAATGGGAGTTGTTCCGACTACTCCGTGAGATAATGAATTATTCATTTCTACCAGCACATAGTCATGGATCAGTATCTTACCTTGAACTAGCCGTAAATGATCACCATGAGCTCTTCATCAAGCTCTTTAAAAATTCTAACGATCTCATCCCAAAGCACCATAATCTTTTTCATTATGCAGAGGCCATCAGAAGGAATGGTCCTCTAACTCAGTTTAATGCCATGAGATCTGAGTCGAAACACCAGATGGCAAAGATTACAGCAAGTCTAACTTGCAATTTTTCCAATGTCCCGCTGACTGTAGCAAGGCAGTACCAACTGCATAGTTTTGCAAAATGGAAAGAAGGAGATGTCCATCTTTTAACTGATCTTGCTGGAGTTTGTTCTAAGAGAAGACGAGGCAAGTCAGTCACGATCAGGGGCTCTACTTATAAGGTGGATGCTATCATCAAAGTAAAGCAAGATTGGTGCCAAATTAAAGACTTCGCACTGTTTAATACAGGAGAGGTTCAGATGATTGTATGCAGGCTAAAGACTGAGTGGGCATATGAACAAATGTGCTATGCTGTTGAATCTACTGCGGATGAACTGGTATCAGTATCAATAACGGACATAACTATACCACACCCACTATCCCTTTGGGCAAATGTGAAAGGAGAAAAATTCATTGTAACACGATATGCCACATAAGTAGCCCAACTATAAAAAGATAAACAAAGTAACATGCTGTGGTTACAAAGAATTTACCATTGCGTTTTAAATTATTGGATGTTGTGAGAATAATTAATATTGATTTACTTCAAAACCAATTTTTTTATATCGCAGGTTGTATAACTAGGCTTGTTATGACTTTTCATCTAGTTCAATGAAACTAGTTTTTATTTGGATTTATGTCATTTGTTTAAGGTTTCAGCACACAAGGTTCTAGATACACTATTTTCCTTCAAATTAAATATCACAAGAATTATATAAGCATCAAAATCTGATTCAAGTGGGTAAAGTTTGATCATATATCTCCTAAGCTTGTCTCATCCATAGATATAACATAGTACATCTATGGTCATATCTATGATATGTAACAAATAAAGCCTGATAAACTTACATGGTTAAAACATTTATTGATGACATGAATAACAGAAAATGTGTTGAACACATCCAATCAATATGCTATCTATGCAGGCCATAATCCAATTATAATATGTTTGCCAATCAGATGGTTATTATAAAGATTAGTCGGTAGAACCAATGAACTAGTTCAGTGATAGGACAGTCATTGCTGAACTTGTTGTAGCAATGTTATTGTACAATATGTCATAGTCGATAATGTATATACCTGGCACCACGAGTATAAGTTATATAAGTTAAGAAATTGTTCAAAACACCAAATTCTTTCAGCTCATTGTCATTATTTTGCTAAGGGAACACAACTCTTGCCCTGAGCAAGGCATTGCCAGCTTTATAAGACTAAAATGAAGCAAATATTGTTTAAACTATTGAAAATTTATTGATTGTGGACTGTTGTTAAAATTTTCTTTTTTAATACAGCTTTGTGATGATATACAGCAGCTATTGTACCAATTGTCATCATCAGCCGCAAGCCTTTTGAGCAATCATGCTATAACCCAGGGCTGTAGGCATCATTAATACTAAAGTTGCCTGGCCCGACCCAGTTTATTGCGTCTGTTATGACTTCTTATATGTTTCTCAATGTTTGGCCTTACTAAAAATTGGTCTGACCCCATCAACAGCGGGTACCATGCCTACAGCACTTCTATAAACATTTAATTTTGTGGACATGACATTCTGCTTCATAGAATGCATGCAACAACAAAACTAATTGTAAGATTTAATTCGCATTGTGTCCAACAAATTTTCTCATTTTTATTTGCTCATAAGGGAATTCAATCCAGTGGCACTTAAAAAGATTCATGACTTGTCCCTCTACATCAACTGGAATCATTTTTGCAAGTGAAGTGCTAAATTTGGGTACTTAGCAATGCTCCAGGTCTCCAAGCAGAATGATTGCCACTCTTGTTTGTCACCATACTATCAGATAGGCCAAAATAAGTTGTCCTCACAATGAAATATCTGTTAATCAGAAAATAAGTGAAGGTGTGCTTGAGTGAATGGAAAATGAAGTGTTGTTATATCAAGTTCGTAACACAAGTTCGTAACTACCACTCAGCGTATGCCATGGTCAGTCTGATCATAGGTGACATTAGGATTTATTTGCTCATTGATTATTTTTTACTAAGGCAACACAACTCATAATTGACATTGTGTTTGACTAACATAAATAAGCCCAATATAAACAAGATAGCAACCATTGCATAAATAGTGCAGGTTTCATCAACCTTGTCTGGGTTTTATAGCTGTTGACTATTGATTGTAAGCAAATACCTGGACACTCATCCAGAGCCAGAACGCGCTTACTGACTTACTGCAAGTTGTCTAACGCGCTTCTTGCTGGACATTGAACGGATGTTTTGTGCGGCTGTTCACCCTAACTTTAACTTGGCTGGGACTTGGCTATGAGACTATTTGGCATTCAAATCAAAATATTCAGAAGTATTGCTGTGGTTGGGGATCTCTGTAACATGGCCAGGGTCTGGCTCACCCACCCAACGACCCTGGCTAACTCTGACATGTAACAAAATGAGTACCGACAAGAGGTGGACCAGGGAGTGGTTGATTCATTTATTATTGGGAATAACGTTTCATTGTGTAGTAGCAGTAATAGTAGTAATAGTAGTAGTATCAGCACTAATAGTAGTATAGGTAGTGGTAGGGATATGTGTAACCAAATGTAAGTGGGAACAACTATTGGTCTAAACTGCTGTGGATTGTGGAATCAATAATAAATGGCAACTGTCTCAAGTTTGATTATTTCAACAATGATTTAAAACAGATTTATGAGGAAGTATGTGATTGAATTTTGATTATCACGACTGTCAACAATTAATTAGTGATCATTATCAAATCAATCTTCAGTGTCATATGATTGATTTTTTCATTTTGCTTCACTGATTTAAGAATGATCAGTTGTGATTGAAGTTTGAGTTGTCAGTTGAATGTAGGATAGACTCACTATTTACTCCAGCTCTTGATTAATTTGCCATTAATCATCGTTATCAAATCATTATTCAATCAGTATGGGTATGTGTTATGAGTAACAGTGATTTTTAAATCATTATCAACATATTATTAAATCTTAAGCCTAGGTAAATCAAATTACAATCATTTTTTTCTCTCTGTGTAGGTGTCTTAGGAACGACTGGGCAGTCAACCTTTTAGATAATATCTGTAATTGGTTCAAGGTTATGGTTACAGTATCAGTGTGTAATACTACATGCATATATTAGGATACAAAGCAGCTGCAGTAATACTAAAATAGTCATTTCATTCATAAAAAAATATTTTTTCAAAGCCAGTTTCAATTACTGCTGCTGTAGAAGGTTTTTCCTGCCTCTTTTTTGTCCGTAAGGTAAAGTTTGTGGATGTGATCTTATGAACTAAAATAGGTTTCAAGCGCATCAAAATAATATTTTTGTCATTCATGAAGAGCAACATAAATAATATGCAATATGCATAATAATTATTTGCTGGGTCTGCCTTAAAGTGTAAGAGATGGTGTCAAAGTTAAATGAATGAAGGATTGAATAATTAATTTAGTTACAAGCTGACGGCTGAACTACGTTATGTTATTAGGAAAAACTGGCTCATTTGTCAATTTGGGTGTATTATTAATATTGGATTAAGTTTAGTTGGAGACCTGTTGATTAGCTCGCAATCCTTGACAATGAATTATAATATCTGATTAGCTTTATTTTGGCGAAGAAGTATGCGTGCTTCTAAAAACATTTTATCACAAATTATTGCTCCTTTACTTTGGCTTTACATGTTTGCATTAAGTGACAATTGAACATCAACGAATAAATACATGTCTAGTTGCAGAGATAGTTTTAGGGTTTGATGTTATTTTTGTCCCCACTAGTGATCTCTTTGGGAAAACACACTCTAACATGTAGTTTGTAAGTTTAGGATTTTGAACCTGTAACAAAACTTATGTTGACACAAATGCCAATAATATCTTTTTCTCCTCACTTTTTGAATAAAAATCACAGTTTCAGTAGTACACAGGAAGTCAGTAAGCCTGTTAAATAAATCCAGCAAGTGAATGATATTAGTCCTTCATTATTTAACTATCATAATTAGATGCGAAGGTTAATAGACAATAAATGCAGAGTAAATATATCTTCACTGTCTAGTATTGGTTTAGTATCAATTGAGCATCATATTTGATAGATAAAATTCATTAACTATCATCAATTAGGAGTTGCCACCTTTAGTATGTTGAAGGTGACAACCACTAGTTCAGCCATTCAAAAAAGCATTCCACTAAAATGTGATCACAGACAGTCATTTTGATAGTATGACAAAATTTGGTTTAGTTTTTGCCACCAGCATGTTGTTTAGTGAAGTATACATAATTAAATACATTATTTATCTTGACATCAATATATTTAGTTTTTACACTTCAAGTAGCAGTAATAGATGTTAAACTCAACTTCATAAGTAACCATTTATGAAACGATTTTACCTGTTCCAACTTCCTGCTTACAACATCTAAATTCTCAATATAAATATTGTAAATGATTTTTCGTAAACCCTTTACTGCTCTACAATAAGCAAACCACTTGTTAGAGTAGAATAGTATATATTTATATATGAGAAATATATAGATCTATAATATCTATATATATTGTATAAATATTTCATTAGGAAAAAAGTAACGCTGTAGTTTTAATTAACAAGAAATATAAATATGTAAAATGACCACTAACAGCACTCTACTGCAAATCCTTTCATGTTGTGTGAAAATAAATTTGTTGAAGTTTATAGATATATATATATATATATATATATATATATATATATATATATATATATATATATATATACTCATGCTACAGACAGCCACAAATCCCATTACCAATGAGAGTTGACTTCCTGCCATGAAACAACTAGGTTGCCTCACAGACTTTAAGAAAGTCAATTTGCTGGCACCAGAGTGCTCAAATCACAAAAGTGATGAGCTTTGCACGAAGGCTAATAGCTAATATATATATATATATATATAACATAATAATATAATGATATATATATATATAAAAACAAAAATAGGTTTATAAAACATCACAAAGATTTTATTTGTCATTCGGGATGAGCAACATAAAATATGTATGACGTGTATTTGCTGGTTATGCCTTAAAGTGTAAGGGATGGTGTCAAAGTCAAATGATCAGAGAATTACATCTATAATTTAGTAACAAGCCGAGGGTCGAACTATGTTATTTTATTTACAGAAAAACTTGGTCATGTAAGTTAATTTTGGTTGATTATTAATAATGGATTAATTTTAGTTAAAAATCTGTTGATTAGTTGGCCCCGTAAGTATCAAGTACATGTATGATGTCTGCTTAGCTTATCACAAGCAGGGTCTGTACCTGGCTCTAAAAGCTGTTTCCCAAACTATGTCTCTGTGATTTTGTTAAATTTGTCTTTGTCCAGTTGCAATATATTCTCGGTGACTGAAGATATGCCTTGTTGCAGAGAGCATTTTAAATCTGTCATTTTGTTGCCATCAGTGAACTTTCTAAGAAAATACACCCTAACCACTCTGCACGTCTGGAGTTTTAGACCTGTAAAAAGAACACATTTTGACATGATGGCCAACAATGTATTTTCCTGCTACTTTTTTGATAACAAGCACATTTTCAGTATCAAATAAAGTCAAAACAATTAATAGTACTAGTCAGTCATCAATTAACTATCATAATTACCAGCAAAGGTGAATAGTAAAAAATGCAAAATAAATCTATAGCCACTGGCTAAAATTAGTTAAGTATTAATTGAATATCATATTTGATAGAGAAAGTTCAGTGGCTGTCCCTAACTAGGAGTTGTCTCCTTCAGTATTTTGATGTTGACCACTAATTGTTCAACAATTCCAGAAAGAAATTCTAAGCAAATGTGATACTAGGCAGTCCTTGTGAAAGTATGATAAAATTTATTTTAGTGTTTGCCACTAGCAAGTTACTTTTTAAAATATACATAAATATATTTATTATTTAATTTGGCTTCAATAATTTTAGTTTTGGTAGTTTTTAGCAGTTGAGAATATTGAATAAATATGGACGGTTCAGTCAAAATGCTTTTCGCCCATTCACTGTTGCTTTACTCTTACGCATCCACCGAGGTTTGTAGCAGTGAACACTTTTTTTAAAGTAATCATGCAACATAAAAGTACATTTCATTGCACACTTTCCTTATATATGAATCAGTTTTTATCATTGCTGTAACACAAAAATATATTTTTGAGCATCTTTCATTATTAATATTGCAGACATCTCGGCAAGCTCTTTACTATAGTTGATTATAATATCAATACATCAAGTTTTAGCTGATCGATTTTTTGTAGCTGGATCTACCGGAGTTTTACATATTATTCTTGTTAGCGATGTTGAGTTTCTTTTCTTAAAAAAAACCATTTTATTAAGTTCACATCATGTTATAGTGCATTATCCTTTCAATGTTTACAGTGCCCATTCACCTCCACTTATCGCTTTGTAATTTAATTTATTTATAATTTAACAACATGAGTCCTTAGATAATAACAATTATTTTAACTTACCACAAGATAATAAGTAGCGCACGACGACGATTAACATGACTATATGTATAATATAATAAAATAGTTTATTAAGTCTCTAGAACAAATAAAATGAACAAATTAATGGTGTTTAAAAGTTATGAAATGCAAAGAAATATTATTTTAGATGCCACGGTCTTCAGACTCTGAGAGTCTTGAGGTTATCTAACAACAACATACAGTCTCTCCCAATGTGGATCTACAAACTCGATAACCTGGATTTGCTAGATTTGAGCGAGAATGAAAAACTGTTAAAAATAGAGAGTGCAGTTGTAGAAATGAAAAGCCTTGCTGAGCTAAAATGTCACGCATGTGTAAGATTGAAATATCCTCCATACAGTGTTTGTGAACAAGGAATCACAGCTATCAAAAAGTTCTTTGTTGATCTTGAGGCTGCCAAACCAGTGCAGTTGATAGGAGTGCCAGTAGCTGTTATTGGAAGTTCGCTCTCAGGGAAGACGAGCTTATTTAAAACGTTGAAATCTGGCAAGCGTGTTCTGACAAATCGCACAAAAAGCTCTGAACAGGATGAGACAACCAGAGTTTTTCAAGTAGAAGATTTACCTCTTGAGACCACACAAGTGAAGCTGTTTGATTACGGAGGTAATCAAATATACCGTCTTGCCTATTGCATTCTCAGCAAGGAGGCGTGCATTCCACTTGTTGTAGTAGACTTAGCTGACTTTGCGAGAAAAGCACAAGCTGATGGAGCAGAACAAGCATGCAGAAATGTTTGTTTCAATTGGCTAGCTCATCTCTACCTGGCTTGCCCTAAGCTCGGTCCACCAATTCTTGTTCTCACCCACACGGATGAACTGAAAAGTGATCAGGTAAGTTCAACACGTATGGATCTTCTGTCAGAGGCAAAGTCGATACGCCAAAAACTTCTAAAAGAGGAAAATGAACTTGCAAGCCTTTCTCCAAAAATGCTTAATACCATTGAGCATCTATCTAACAGTCAGCTTCCATTGTTCAATGAAGGTGAGATTTTTGAGTTTGGAAACGATCTGGATGTGACGTCAAACATCACACTTCTTAAGGATACTCTGAACAACAGATGCATGGATCACATTATTGAACTACCGAAACTTTGGCATTCTGTGGAGCTTTTTATTCAAAAATGTTCTGAACAACCATATGTTGAAGTCTCAAAAGTTCTGAAAACTTTTCCAAATGATGACCCACTGATCGTCTTGCGGTACATGCACAATGCTGGTCGAGTGTTCTTCTTTGAAAAAATTGAAGCTCTCTCTGGTTACATTTTTCACAAGTTCAGTGAAATCACATCCATGATAAACCTGCTATTTCATCATTCTTCACAAAAGCAGTGGGATGATCATCTCGCCACATTTGTTTCTTTTCCCCACCGAGGCAGAGTGATTCATAAGCTTGAATATGAAGCACTAGTGCAACGACTACTACACAATGGCATCCTGGCTGAGGCTCTTCTGAGAAATCTTCTCAAACCTTCTGCCTTTTCCTTTGAAGTTTCGGTAAGGCTTTTGCAATCGTTTTTAATTATGCATGGTCCAATTGGGAAGTCACCTCATGCAGAATATTTGATTCCATGTTTGGCATCTGAATCTCTTGGAGACCTGCTCATAATGAAAAAGCAGCTGCAGGTGAAAGTTGATATCCTTCTCGGAGGTCTGCCTTTACCAACATACGTTCATCAGCAAATTTCCGTTACAGTTCTCAATCGTCTTTCTAACCCTCTTCATCAGTCTTCCGCATTCAAGAATGGAGTGAATATTAGACACGGAAGTAGTGTAACCACTGTTAAGCATGATTTCAAAGAAAGAGTTGTAACAGTGCAAGTTGCAACTATCTCCAGAGAGCTTAGTGAATCTTGGCAGCATCTGATTGATGTAACTCAAGCCATCATCCAACAGTTGTCTCAATCATGGAAGGCTTGCCATGTAGCTGTTCGTATCTACTGCTCCCATTGCATGTTTCGAGGGGATCCGCAGCCAGATTCACAGGTTAACCCCAAGTGGCTTTACTCCATTTATGAGACAAATAGAGAAACTGCATTGAAGGTTTCCACATTCTCTGGGATAAAACCAGTTATTTGCAAAAAACCATCCGCTTCTTGTACACAGGTTCCAACACCTTTGAGGTTTCCGTGTGAGTTAGATATTATTTTTGTTATAAACTTTGTGTGGAGTCTGTTAGATCGCAGTTGGTGCACTGTTATACTAGCTTTATTTTGTAGTCTGAGAGCTGCAAAATATTTAGTAAAGATCATTACCCTCATAAACTACTTAATTTACAATTTATATATGGTAAACTTTAATGCATACAGGCACTTAATTGAAAAGAGCTCATAGGAACTTCTAAACATTCTATTGTAGGCTTTCAACTCACTGACAATGAAGTCGCTACTCTTGATGAGTATCTTTCCAACTTGGAACCTTGCCAACCTAGCTCTGCGAGAGGGGAGAATTTATGTTGGCTAAAAGTGTATTTAAATATATTATCTAGCATAATCCAGGTAAACCAAGCGATTCTTTAATAAATAATTGAGCTATTTGTAGTCTCTTCTTTGTGATGCTGAGCTGTACAAGAAACTTACTGTGAAACATATTTATTCTTATGTTAAAATGCAACCTCAAATTCAACTTTCACTGTTTTTTATTCCAGCAATGGGTGATGTGAAACACATGGATCAAGTGCAAAGCTCAGCCATTGATGATGACAGTGATTTGTCTGATGTTGAACAAGAAGGATACTGTGATGAGAAAACATCAGAAAAACAGATCATAGTCAGGCTGATTCCCACAAGAAAGAAACATGTGAAGGACATCTATAAAAATAAAAATGAGGTATTTTTTGTTTGACACAAGATTGTCTTTTTGATATAAAAACAGAGTAGCTCATTTGATTCCTGCTATGTATATCAGTATTTAAAATTCCTGCTATATATATCAGTATATACAATTCCTGCTATATATGTCAGTATATAAAATTCCTGCTATATATATCAGTATATAAAATTCCTGCTATATATTTCAGTATATAATATTCCTGCTATATTTATCAGTATATAAAATTCCTGCTATGTATATCAGTATATAAAATTCCTGCTATATATGTCAGTATAGAAAATTCCTGCTATATATCAGTATATGAAATTCCTGCTATGTATATCAGTATATAAAATTCCTGCTATATATATCAGTATATAAAATTCATGCTATATATATCAGTATATAAAATTCCTGCTATGTATAGCAGTATATAAAATTCCTGCTATATATCAGTATATAAATCTCCTGCTATGTATATCAGTATATAAAATTCCTGCTATATATATCAGTATATAAAATTCCTGCGATATATATCAGTATATAGAATTCCTGTTATATATATATCAGTATATAAAGTTCCTGCTATGTATAGCAGTATATAAAATTCCTGCTATATATATCAGTATATAAATTTCCTGCTATGTATATCAGTATATAAAATTCATGCTATATATATCAGTATATAAAATTCCTGCTATATATCAGTATATAATATTCCTGCTATATATATATCAGTATATAAAATTCCTGCTTTATATCAGTATATAAAATTCCTGCTATGTATATCAGTATTTAAAATTCCTGCTATATATATCAGTATATAAAATTCCTGCTATATGTATCAGACTCATAAAACATTACTTAATAATTCCTCTTCTGAACGAGTGAATTATGTAAAACTCACCAGACCTTTCAGTAAGATTTTATTGACCATTTTAACTAGAGTGTGGAATAGTATCATATAATCTGCTAACTTCTTATTTAAAACTGCAACTATTGCTATATGCGAATAGTTAAACATTTTTGTAAATGATATACTTTTCTGAATAGGAACCAAAGTATCTTAACGTCTCACTCTAAGGCTAGTTCTACAGGTGCATAATATTTTAACTGTATTAATGCTTAACTAAATAAAGTGTAAATAGATTGTTTTAGAACAAAATTACATTAATTTTTTCAAACACTTTAAATGGAAATTTTACAATCAAATTGCCTCTACCATAGTAGTTTGGTGATTTTAAAACTGTGATAGAATAAGCAGCCCCAAAAGATAATAAACAGATGCCATACTATTCCCCACTACTGGTAATTAAATATAGTATGATAGTTTAGGTCAGATTTAATATTTACATGCTCAACTAGCTTCTGAACTAAATTATATGAATATGCTCAACTAACCTAAATATAAGTTAAATCTTCTAAAGAAAACAAACCAGAAATATACTCATGCTAGATCAGTGAACCAACTAAACCGATGATAAATTTTAAAATGGCAATAACATAAGCATTACCAAAAGATAATTAACGGATACCAAAAAAGTTCTCACTACTGTTGATTAATCTTAGTATGATAGTTTATGTCGGATTTAGTTTTTACATGCACAAGTAGCCTATAAAAGATTTGATCTGCAAAAAAACACCAGAAATATACTCATGCTAGATCAGTGAACCAAATAAACCGATGATAAACTTTTCTAATTGTCTATAACAAACATAGACACAATCATATATCACATAGAATCACTTGCATCTGTTAAGTTTGTGCATGATGTGCTTTAATAAAAGTTACTTTGAAAACCAAAGCTCAAGGCCACTTATTATTTAATTGTAGTATTTTTTAAAGCAATATCAATATGACTTAGTGAATATTGTGTGAAAGAGTACAAAAAATATAACTGATTTCATAGATTATCTTCTTGGATAAAATATAAATAATAAAGTGAATTTGGTAAACTCTGCTAACCTAACTGATAGCTCATAATTTACTTCAGCTTTTTATTAAAAAACCAAATACCAGGCTAGTTAGAATGTTATCAAAGCCAGTAGTTGTTTTAGGAAATCTTAATATTACTAGAATAATTTGTGAAAAGTTACAGGAAATATAATTGATTTAATATAAGATTTTCTAAAGTAAAATAATAATATTAAAGTGAAATTAGTAAACTTTGCTAATTTAAGTGATGGCTCCTGTTTTAATTAAGCAAATAACAGTTTTTATTGTATTTGGTTTATTATTAATAACACGTCTGCCTTCTTTTTATGTACTTAAGTTGTTAATAGTATTGTTATTCTTATCAGCAACAGTAAATTGACATGCCAAAACCTTTTCTATCATCATTTGTTTTATTAATACTCTAGTACAAGTCTGTACCTGTCTACCACACTAGCCTCAATTACTATCATACAAATATTTTTTGAAGTTATATAATTGAAACAGGCAAAATGATAAATAGTTGTCGAGCTAGAGCTTTTCCAGTTGAGCCGCTTGTCATACTACAGTTTATTAAATGTTGTATATAAAGTTAACTGGCATGCATAGTGTAACTAGTAAAATTACAAATAAGTTGTGCTATGAAAATGGGAAGATATGTACTTAATTAAGTTCTCTAAGAACGGTACCAAATCATTAATTGATTGCATTTTAGATCTACAGGATGAGTGAGGGAGTCAGAGGGAGAGTCCTTATTTTCAACATGAAAACATTCCGAAACTCTGATGATACAAGACAAGGCTCTGAAGTTGACTATGCAAACTTGCGGAGACTGTTCAAAGACTTGAAGTTTGATGTTGCCAAAACCGAAACAGAACTTACCGACTTGAGTCATGAGGTAGCTACAACAGAAACTAGTCTGTTTGTAGAAATACAGAGTGTCATGAAATTCTCATGAGTTTTATAGGATACAGATGAGTTCAGTTAAACTGGAATTACATAGTTGCATCATAATCAGTGTCATAAATGCAGTTTCAATACTGGTAGAATACTTTTATGCTAGAGTTTTATTAGCTGTTCGGTGAATTATTTGTTCTTTTCTTTCTGTTCTTTATTGTTTGAAACAAAGGCAAAATATTAAATAATGTTAGTGTTGTACCATTCAGTTTTCATTTAATTTTTTTAACAAACTAGTTTTGTGCAACCAGATTTTAAATAAGGAAATATTCAAGGTTTAACAAAAGGTTAAACCTTTACAAAAAAAGAACTTTCACTATTTTTAGCATGACAAGCATGTGTTTTAATACTGACTCCAGTTTTACTTCCACCCGGTGTTTTACAGTTCACCTTGATTTAAATGTTTTTATTTTAGTAGCATGAAATAAAGTTTAAATAACATTGATCAGCATAAACACTAATATAAATTATACTATTTCTAATAGTAATATTTGAAATATTGAAAATTAAATAAAAATTTGAAATTTATACAAAGCATTTCACTATGTTAAGAGGACGAGTGCACATTAAAATACCTACAGTAATTGTTATTTAAATCAAAGAGTTTACCTATTCACTTTTATTTAATACTTTTATTTTGGCAAAAAACTAACAGGATTTAGAAAACATTCCTCACCTTTCATCTCTTTAATTTTAAAGCATCCCGTCTTACAATTGTAATAGGAAATTCTTAAAGAGATAGAAGAGGAAACAAAAAGAGAAGAACATCACAAACTGGGAATGTTTGTACTGATCATAATGAGTCATGGAACAGATGGAGACATGATCATGGACCACCATAGAAAGGAGTTCTCATTGGTGTCTATCAGGGACAGTTTGTCTCCACAGAGATTTCCTGCAATGGCTGGCAAACCTAAACTCATTATTGTGCAGGCTTGCTCTGGAGGTTGGTATATGATAGATAGATCAATGTATACAACGATCTGATTTAAATAGTATTAAATTCAGTTTACTCTAACACAAGCTTGAATCACATTGAGAAGTGTATTTGTCAACACTTAAGAATATTTATATTATTTAAAATGCTAATTTTTACAATTAAAATAATAGATGGACAATTTCATTGCATTACAAGGATTATCCGACCTGAAAATGGAAAGTTGTTATCATAAAATCTCTATGTGAGTCATAAATTTAGGGGATTGTTAGTTTATACCTATTTTTAGACATCAAATATTAGCTTAGTAATTTTTGAGACAGCTTTTTATGTACACTACTGGCAACACTCACAAAGTTACTTTCTGCTACTGTCCTTCAGAAATCCCTGACTATGGAATATCACAAGACTTGTCTGTTAGGCAAGCTGCGTCCACATCTGCAGCAGTAGGATCTACAGCTACCAACGCCCCAGAACAGTCTTTTTTCTGTAAAAATTCTAAGAATGAACCACAGCCTCCTTCAACTCCACCAACTGTGCTAAATGTGGATGATTTCTGCATCATGAAGGCTAGCAGTGAATGTGTGTATACACTGTATTCAAACATCTCTAGTCTGTAGTAGTAGTAGTAGTAGTAGTAGTAGTAGTAGTAGTAGTAGTAGTAGTTGTAGTTGTAGTAGTAGTAGTAGTAGTAGTAGTAGTAGTAGTAGTAGTAGTAGTAGTAGTAGTTGTAGTGTGACTAGTGAGAGGGCAATGGAAGTGTTAGTTATTATTCTTTCTTACTTAAACTGAAGCTCAATGAAACCATTTTAATGTTGATAAGCATTCATTTCAATTATTTAAAAATATCATTGTAATTAGTTAAATTAAACTCTTAATTACATTTCTCAAAGAATTTCTTTTATTTATACAAACATAAATAAGACAACAGGGTATAAAAGTGTCTAGTTTTGATACTTGACTGAAATACCTGAATGAACTAAATCTTGTTTTACAGCCTACACATCAACAAGGTCTCATACTCGTGGATCCTTTTTCATACGGATACTAGTTTATACCTTCTACAAACATGCATGCCACAGAGATGTTGAGAGTCTATTCAAAATAGTAAGTGTTTTTAATTTTTAACTATTAGTGCTCAGGAAGAGAATATTCTAACTGAAAATAGTTTTTTAAAGAGTGAACAAGTCGAAATGTAAAAATAATGTCAATTTAGTGTCCAAAGGGTTTCAACTGGTCTTTATAGATTCAAGAGAGAGTACGCCAAGTTAGTCTTTGTGATCCCAACTACCTGGCGGGAGGAAATGTACCAACATCAATCTGCACCTTCACACACCGCCGAAAGCTATACCTTTTTCCAGGATTCTCAAAGCGCACCCTTCATTGACAAACTTGTCTTGACTTATCAGTGATTTCACAGACTCAATTATGGCATAAGTTGTCTATGTTACATGTGAGTTTGGTATTAGACTCTTTGCTGCCTGTTGATTATTTTATGCAAATCAATTTTCCTTATTGGTTATTATTACCACTGATTACCTTTTGACACTCAACACTTAGCAGCAAGCTGTAAATTAGCTGTTCTATTTACTTATGCAATCAATCTATATTACATCTACTAACAGAAACTCTGTATGTTGACATCTTATGCTTGTTGCTAAGCTGTAGCTGTTACTAATATTCTTTGATTTTTCTGTAGATTTTATCGGGTTTTCAATAAAAATATATTAGTTTGGTGGGAACGTCAAGTACTGGTGTTTGTATTGTGCGCAGTCTAGTGTTAATAGTTTCTTGCGCATGCAGTGATGTAAAGAAATTGATTGTTATATCTATAAATCCCACCACCATATAAAACCAGTTTGCAAATATGCAAACTCACACACCTGTATGGAAATTTACCACTTAAATTTAAAGGCATATTTGTTATTTAAAGGTGGTGTTCAAGTTTGTATACCCATTGGACAATTATAATTGCAAATTCTATACCATGGTGAATATATTAATATATCACATGGTGCACAGGATGCAGACACAGCTACATTGGCACATGCGCTAGCACAAATATTCATACATCTATCTATACAAGCAACTATATGCACCCACACATGTGTTTGTGTGCACACACACCACAAACCACACACACACATGCAACACACACACGCACGCACGCACACACACCAGAGCTTGCAAGATGGTGAACAACTCTAACATATTCTTACTAATGAATATTTCTGGAGGTTGCTTGAGAATTGAGATTTAGAAGGAATGATCCTTTGTCAAAGAAATCAGTTGTTTGCGAAACCGTAAGAATAGTAAAAGAAGGTATTATTCTGGAGGTAGATATTCTCATGGGGTAGTCTGAGAGACAGTAAAAAATTCGATTGAGATAGCAGTGATGATAGATATTTTAGTCCGTATTAGGCAAGGTGTCAAGAGTATTGTAACAACAGAGACAATAAAAAAAGATCTACAGATAATATTGAGGAGATGCATGTCTTTAGATATGGAGTAGGTATTACGCAAGGTGTCAAAGGTATAGTAACAACAGAGACAATAGAAGGAGATCTAGAGATGATATTGAGGAGACATATGTCTCTAGATATGAAGTAGGTAACAGAGAACCTTCCCTCGAGATGGCTGCCATGCCTTCTTCTAGTATTGAGATGAAGGGGATGGCAGCTGAAGTACAGGAGTCATTTTTGACCCAACCAAAGTTGGGTAGTCAGTCGCAGTCATAGCAGTTGTTAATGGATAATACCAGGTGACTGTGTAGTATCATACAGTATATATGTACATGTGAGTGGAAAGGATGACACAACTCTTCCTTGCTGTGTTTAAAGTTAATCAATTTCCAAAGAATTATTTTCCTGGTACAGAAGTATACCGTGATTGAGCAGTGCCCCAACTAATGATTATAAACTACTGCAGTAAATTTTCTTAGCACTTCTAAACACAAGTTTTAGTGGGTGCAGTTATGGATTTTTATTTATAATTAATTATACTATGTGTTGGGGTAGCAGAAATTTGCATATTATCTATTCATATTGAGAAAATTGAATTTTTTTGTTTTTAAATAGTATTTCGTTATCCCTATAAATTTTATGGTCACCGAGAATAAGAGGTATACATATTAATGCTTGACAATGCTTGTTAATACATTTTGCAATATATTAACCTTACTGAAATTCCATATAGATGAAATGTCTACACAAAACAGTTTGTTAATTTTTATTGTATCTTGACAAGTTTTCTCCAGTTTTTTGTCATTTGCGAAGACACACAAGAATAATAACATATTTTTCTCCCTAAACACTTATAACAAGACACAAGACACAAGAACATGTCTGGTCTCAAGTTCATTTCTCAAATGGTTGGTAGTTCTTCATATTTGTAGGAGTCGTACGTTAATCATGAGTAGTTTCTACATGCTAAATCCAATTGCATCAAACTTATAAACTGTTGGCTCAGTTGCTTGATGTACCTTTTTAAACACTGGTAAGACACCTGAAGATATGACTACACCTCTGGTAGCAACACATACTTTTTTTACTTATTGCTGAGTTTAATTACTGTATGTACTGTTTATTTTGGGCATGTCCTCCTCTCTTGAACCTAATCTGAATTGAATATGACAATGCTGCATAGTTGCTGAAATGACACGCATTTTGCAGCAAGCCGCATGTGTGCATAAGCATAAGCAGATGAATATGTTTGATGTAGGAGTGCACACATGTATGTGCCTGTTTATTTGTGAATTTGTGTATGTGTCAATGCGTTTACTTTTATTTGTGTTTTTTATTTTTTTTATTTGTTTGTTTTTGGCTTTGTTTGTGGCTATAGTTGTGCCATGTGTGCGTTTGTGTGTTGGTTGGAGTGCATGTTCATTTCAGTTTGTTTTTGTGTTCATTTGTGTATTTGTTTTTGTTTATGCGTGCAGCCTCTGTAAGTGGTAAGGGGGGTGGTTTGGGCCAACTCATTAAACTTAAAACGCCTAAAATGGCAATCACGCAACTGTTACATTGATAGCGATACGTAATGCTTGGGCCATATTGGAGAGATCATCGGGTACTAGTTCCGTTTGTAAACAAACAGTGATGACTGACAGAAATGTACATGTTGAATAGTTATTTTCCACTTGGGTGTTAATGAAAACTCCTTCTACACAACGTTTAGAGTGCCCTGATAGAAGAAAACCTATTTATAACATATGGAGTAGGATATAATAAATGATAAGTTGATGTAAAATAGGTTGTTGTGGGCCATATTATTTATACAAACAGTTGTATTACAGATGCATAAACCCAGCAAATGATAAATTTAGGCAAATAACAACTGTTCCATTATATTACAGATCATATTACATATGCATAATCCATAACAGAGAAAATTAGCACATGAAGTATTTTGATGAGAACAACACATATGCTGCCAAGACAAAGATCGTTTTCAAGATTTAAGTAATAATAGCTTATGAATGTATAATACGTATAATACAGTATCTGTGGAAAGTGGAATAAACTACTGCAACAACTAAAAGGAAAATAAAAACCGTTGTAATAGAGAACAATCAAAATAATTCAAATGATGAAATGCAAGAATGAATAAAATCAGATGATTAAACCTATACATACACGCTACATAAACTGTGTAAAAGGAGATTTGTATATCACTGGAAATTGAGCCAAGGTGCATCAGAGTTTCTTAGAACTAAAGCAGATTAGAAATAGCAGCGCAACAACAGCTACAGATGAATATTACAGTGATTACATTGTTACTAGCCTTTAAAAAGTACTGCTTTAATATTTTATGCTGCAAAGATGCACCTTGCAGTTTGAGTGTATGATTTTAGTATAATGTTACTGTCGGAGATCATAAAACGATTAAATAAGGTTTTTCATCAATGAATCAGTGGTTGGATACACCATCTGCTGTATTCGGAAGGTGTTTCCCAAGACATAGCACATCACTAGCTGTTTGCAGAACATATCTATGTTGATTTTACTTGTAATTGTGAGAGCATAATCACTGGTTGACCTTTTTTATAAAAAAATTGATAAAATGGCAGCAATCTGTGGTAATAAATGCTAATTATAAATTATTGAATTGAAGTTTAATAGTAACTATTACATTGTCTAGGGATAATAATAGCTTTGGTTTGTCTCATACAAGATCCACAGAATTCTAGACATTGTTCAGTATTATATGAAGTGAGTGAAAGGTTTGCAGATTGATTTAATCTGGGTACCAAATAAAAAAGGTGCAACTAAATGCATGTAATATATTTTATATAAATTTTATAAATTTCCAGCTAAAAGATTTCCACTTGTAATTTGTACATTTTAACCATATCTGTAGCATACATCATCCAGTAGCGGAGCGAAAATCGAATTAGCTTAAGGGTTGCATAGACCTCAGTGCTCTTGTTTTTCTTATATGTTAATAATGTCCTAATGGTCAAACACCCTAGCTTTACAATTTGTTCCACGACCAAACATGAGTGGAGCAATTGTTTGAGAAGTTTATAATAAATGCTTGTGTGCACAACTCATGAAAATTATTCATCAACATCGTCGCAAACACTGGTACCAAAACCATTTTCCAATGGAGTCATTTAAGTATAATAATGATACAAAACACATATAAACCTATTTAAATACGTTATCAAGTCATTGAAAATTGTCGACAATACCCTAAAAATTACCCATCTGGTCGGATTATACACAAATAGACAGAACATATCTGCCTGAAATCGTTATTAAAACTTGACGAGCCTTATTTTTATCAAAATTAAGACTGGCAAACGAAACGCTGAGCGACAGAGAATAGAACGATTAAGTTGTGCGCAATTCACACAAAAAAAACCATGCACATTTTACCAGTCTATAGCATTGTCGAATTGCCGAAGGTTTCTAATATGTTTTCATTTTTGATATCTTGCAAAAATATTTATTTATAGGAATAATTATTTGATTTCATAACATTATCATAAGAATAATTAATTGAATGTATTTGTCCAAAGGTTTTTGTAATAAACGTAGACCGTTTGAGGCAAAGACCGATTTACAGGTACGAAGTTGTGGTACACAGTTTATCAGCCTATGTTTTTTGTCCAATCACAGAAGGTTTCATTATTTAAAACGTTAGCCGAAATCTTTTACAACTTATGTACAAGCTAGGGCCAAACTACAACACTTATTTATGATGATAACAATTTTTTATTTTGCTGCAGTTTGGAGAAAACAATCAGACATGTGACTGCTCATACTTGCTTTCTGTTAAAGATTGCTATCAAAACCATTCTACATTCAACACAACCAACTTTCAAACTGTGTATAGTACACAGTAGCTTGCCATTTTACTTCTGATTTTGCATTTCAGAGTTATAATAAACATATTTCCTTATTGTTAATTGTTGTTAAACTACATTATTAAACAAGAAATTCTATTAACATTATTAAATTAATTATTAAATTACGTTATTGTTAAGTTACTCATTGTTAAATTACAGTAGGTTAGGCTTACAGTTTTAATTTATATTTTGGTGTTGTAAAACAGGTTTGAGATAGTAGTAGATTAGGTGCAATTTTTGTGTGATTAAATGTGGTTTATTGTTGTATTAAACCAAGCTTTTCAAACGTTTCGTGGCAATTTTCGGTAAAATCGGGTTGTAAAGCATAGTTTTGAGATAGTGGTCGATTAGGGGTAATGTTTTTACAACCTTTCGTTTTGCATAATTGACTTTTTGAATTGAATTTCAAAACAACTTGACAACTACCATGGACATACAACTTCCCAGAACACCATGTCGCCATGGCCGTCCACGTGTCTCTCAATTGTTACAGAACATTAGGAGGTTAAATAGAAGGATAAATAGGTCCTCACAGCAACCATCTACATCAAACGCTAATGTTCAACAACACGTTACTCAAATTAATAACAATTCATCTGATTCAGATAATTCTTTAGTATATGTTGTAGGCGATGTAAATGACATCAACTGGACAGCCCCTTTGTTTCAAGATGATGCTCATGATTTTGTGGACATCATTGACCATGAAAATATTGCACAAAACAATATTGCTCCTCCCATTAATGCCCCCCATGTTGAATATGTACTAGTTGTTGACATTGACCAGTCATTATCTTGTATTTGTATATAGCTGTTGTCAGACTTTTTGTTCATATCGGCTTACTCATCTGTTATGTAATTCTTATGTAATAATCCTTTTACTCTCTTGTCTCACTTATGTAGTAAGTCAGTTGCTGTCTAGCTTTCAAATATACAAGAATAACAGATTATGGGCCCAGACAGGCAACCAAAGAAGCTGTACACGGGTTTGATACCAGAACAAAGACGATCAGCTATTATACTGACTGACCAACGACTGGTGAACCAGGAATTTAACAGTTGATATCAGGAACAGTAAAACAAGGACTACTGAACCAGAACTTAGATTGTATCTTTCATTCTACAATGGATAGTGATAAATGAACAATAGATAAGTTGGACAGTCAGAACTATCAGACATGGAAGTTTCAGATGAAACACATTTTGCTGGTAAAGGATCTGTACGATATCGTGGATGGCACTAAGAAAGCACCAGAAGGTTCGGCTCATCAAGCGCTGAAAACTGCTTTTACATCCAGGTATCGTAAGGCTTTCTCAGTAATTGCTCTGTCTGTTAGTACTGAGCTTCTCTACTTAATAACAGATACAGAAGCACCTGATGTAGCGTGGAAGCGGCTTCAAAACCACTTTGAACGCAATACACTAGCAAACAAGTTATTTCTTAAGAAACAATATTTCAGAACAGTAATGAAGGAGGGTACACCTGTAGAACAGCACTTGAAACACATGAAAGGACTTACAGATAAACTCGCCGCTATCGATGCACCAATTTCTGAAGAAGATCAAGTAGTCACGCTCTTAGGCAGCCTGCCAAACAGCTATGCTCATCTTGCAACAGCATTAGAAGCAAGAGTAGACAACTTGAGTCTTGAGTTTGCCCAGCAATCATTGATAAATGAAGAGTTGAAACGTAGTGAGCAAAACTCCGATGAATCTAGTTCTGACGGTGCATCTGATTCTGCATTGGTGTCAAGAAAGCAGCCCAGAGCCACAAAACCTATTATTTGCTACAACTGTAATAAGCCTGGGCACAAGTCACCAGAATTCTCAGAGGACAGGCGCCGACTGAACGCGCAGTTAGTAAGTGAATGTAGAAAAACTGTATGTGAAAGTGACAATGACTGTGTAGGCAATGAATTTACATTTATCACTCACGATGGCAACACATTTTCATTGCACAGTAGCTCACTCTGGCTTATTGACTCTGGAGCATCGTGTCATATGTCACCTAACAGGGAAAGTTTTAATAGCTACAAGAAGCTAGAACATATAGAAATGGTCAGCCTAGGTGATGGTCGAACAGTTGAAGCTGTGGGAGTTGGTGCTGTGAAAGTGATGCTAAAACTCAATCGTAGAGTTCAATGTGCGGCTGTATTTTACAATGTACTTCATGTCCCTCAGCTAGCTAGCAATTTATTTTCAGTTCGAGCTGCCACTAAGAAAGGCTACATTGTTCAGTTCGGCCATACTCGATGTTGGATTAAGGATGCTACTGGTCGAGTTAGGGCCATGGAATCACTAGCTAATAAGCTGTTTAGTCTAGACTGTGTGCAAACTGAAACTCAATACTCAAACACTGCTAGCGCAGAGATTTGGCATCAACGTCTAGTACATGTGAATGACTCTGATCTGAAAAAACTGAGCAAAGGAAATATAGTCTGTGCAACAAGCTTACCTGCAATGAACATTTCCTTCTGTGAAGGCTGTGCTGAAGGGAAAATGACTCGTGAACCCTTCAAACCTGTGGGAGATATCAAGGCTACCCGTAAGCTAGAACTAGTACATTCCGATGTTTGTACAATGGAAACAGAATCAATTGGAGGTAGCAAATATTTCGTTACTTTTATAGACAATTTTTCTAGATGCTGTGCTGTGTATTTTCTTAGAAACAAATTTGAGGTATCTGAGAAGTTAAAAGAGTTTGAAGCATATACAGCCAACCAATCTGGAGAAACCATTCAAACACTGAGATCAGATAGAGGTGGTGAATACTTGTCTCAAGAATTTACTGACTACTTGAAATCTAAAGGTATTCATCATGAACTCACATCAGCCTACTCACCAGCACAAAATGGTGCTGCTGAGCAAATGAACAGAACTCTTTGTGAAGCAGCACGTTCAATGTTGCGCCATGCTAAATTGCCAAAGCAATACTGGGCTGAGGCCATTTCTACTGCTGCCTACGTTAGAAATCGGCTTCCCACTTCTTCACACAACAATGATCTCACACCGTATGAGAATTGGTATGAACGCAAACCCAACATAGACAATCTAAGGGTGTTTGGATGTATTGCTTATGCTCATGTTCCAGATCAACTACGACAGAAACTTGACAAGAAGTGCCAGAAGCTAAGGTTTATAGGATACAGCAAACAGTCAAAGGCATACCGCCTGCTTGATGAATCGACTGGTAAAGTCACTACTAGGCGAGACGTGGTATTTGATGAAACGAACTTTACAAACACCGTTAAACCATCATGTGACCAATATACAAAGCAGAAATCTATTGTTGTTGAACATTCAGTAAATGAACAGACAACTTCAAACTTCTCTGGGCAATGCATTGGTGAAGGGCAACAGCGACGCTTATCTGCTCGCAAACGTAGACCTCCGGTTCGCTATGGAATTGATGAGTATGTAAGCCAGGCTCAACATGTCAAAACTATGTGGGAGTGTTGAATATGTACTAGTTGTTGACATTGACCAGTCATTATCTTGTATTTGTATATAGCTGTTGTCAGACTCTTTGTTCATATTGGCTTACTCATCTGTTATGTAATTCTTATGTAATAATCCTTTTACTCTCTTGTCTCACTTATGTAGTAAGTCAGTTGCTGTCTAGCTTTCAAATATACAAGAATAACACCCCACCCTTCATCACATTCCTCATTTTCAATCTTTAGATTGTCCTGCATTTTACTAACTGCGTAAAACTTTCTAGGCAGACTTGATAACAACATACCACAGCTCACATGTACTGGATGTAATGAGAAAGATTTTATTATATACAATGCTCAAATACAACTATGTCATACGTGCCAACAAGTTAGACCTGGCGCTGTTAATAAATTCGGTTCAGCCAACAATATGAATCCAGGTCCATCTGTTGAATTGTTGTCTTCTCTTACACTTATAGAACAGCCACTCATTGCTCAGGTTAATTCTACAATGTCTATATTTAGTCTTCCGCGTGGTGGCCAATTTGGGTTCAGAGGTCATGTCATCAATTTCCCTCAGAACGTAAATGACTTTGTTATAATTTTACCTCGCCAACTACAACAAATTGACATCGTTGTCCTTTGTTGACTCGTTGACCAAATTGCCTTGCCAGCCAATCACTTTGCAGTTCGTCGTCAAAGAGTTCTTGCCGCGCTCATTTGGCTTAAAGTTAACAATGAATTTTACCGTAACATAAACATTATCCAGGAAAACATACAAGTAGATGTTTTGCTTCTTGATGACATTGTGGAATTACCTGACCATCATATAGTACAAGAGTTAGATGCTGACCTACCTCCAGCACCTATTCCAGATTATGGCGCCAACAACCCAAATGAAGCCAACAGCAATGATCCTAACTTGGAACGTCAACCAAATATTCCAAATGACCATATCATCCCAAATACATTTGCACCTGCACAAAGGCTCACACCAAATGAACATCAAGCTATTCAGGTTGCAATTGATAACAATTATGTAATTGATTGGCCTGAGAGACAAGGTGAACCTATCAACGAGTTCAACACTGCTGGCTACATGGCAAGAGCATTACCTGTTTTGTTCTCGACAGGTGCAGCGGATTTACGTGCACCCCGTGCAAAACCTGTTTCTGCGCGTGACTACTTCAAACATCTTCTTTACTACAAAGATGGTCGAATTCAAGCTGATCCTAGATTTGTTTTCCTTGCTTATAATAGTACACTCTGCTGTCAATATATTCAAGTAGGTCAAGCCTTCGTACAGAACAACCCAAATGAACGTGAAATGTCTGTTGCTGATATTCGCCAATTTGTCAATGAAAATCAACGAAACTTGAGCAACCGAATTCTTAGGTTTGGTTCCCAAGTCAGGGGTACTGCTCAATACTGGTATAGCCGATGCAACAAACTTCTGGTAATGAACGAACAACTCGGAAATGCTACTGCTTTCTTCACATTTTTAGTTGCTGACATGCAGTGGCCCGATCTTGCACGTTTCCTTGACACTGACAATAGAAACATTGATCAAGCAATTGCGCACTCACCTCTTACTGTTGACTCATACCTAGGTGTTAGATTTGACACATTCTTCAAACATTTCCTTACACCTTACTTTGTAATTGATGACTATTAGTACAGATTTGAATGGCAACATTGAGGCAGCTTGCATGTACCTGGCCTAGGTTGGTTAAAAAATGCCCCAAACACACAAACTTGTACACAACTTGAATTAACATCGTATTTGGATAAATATGTATGCACTTGGAATCCTGCCATTGAACATTACCAAAATCTAGCTAACCCACAAACTTCTATTGGGATGTTCAAAACCACCCATGCTCAGTAAGGGGTCAATATGTAGATAGCTTGGAAAACTACTTGAAAGACCTCGTCAACATTTGTCAAAAACATACACTTTGCATTCCGGGGTACTGCTTGCAAACACAGCCAGATGGCACTCAAAAGTGCCGATTCGGCTTTTTAAAAGAACTCCAAGCACAAACATCTGTTGATTCTGTTCTAGATAAACAAGGTCATAAAACATCTATGGCTATAAAATCTGCTACTAATGACCCTATCTTGAACAACTATAATCACAGATGCATGGTTACATGGACTACAAATCATGATGTTTCATTGACTTTTGACATAACCGATGCAGCCAAATACATTGCCAAATATACTTCAAAAGCTGAAACCGCAAGTACTGACTACATGCAGGTTTATCATCAAATTATCACACAACAGCTTTTTCCTGAAGCCAACATACAACGCACTGCAACTGCTTTACACCTCAACACTATTGCTAGAGATGTTTGCGCACAAGGAGCAGTTCATGTCGTTGCTAGCTTACTTCTGTATCACTCTTCACACAGCTTTGTCATTATTAAAGTTGATGGTTGAACAATACAAGACAACTTACCTGGTCAAAGAAACTCTGATATGCAAAAATACATGACTCGTCCTCCTGCCTTCCACACCATGTCTTTCTTTGCATTCACAAAATCATTCAGACTTATCCAACACCGTAATGCAAACTTCCTTACAGCTCATGCCCGTATCGGTGGTGATGCCATCATGCAAATCTTCCCCAAATACAGCGCATATCTAGAAAGTGACACATTTGCCAAGTATTGCATGTAGTTTTTAGCTCTGCATAAACCTTTCAGCCAGTGGAACCAATTGCTCGCAGGCTTTGAGAACCCAGTCGATGCTTACACACAATTCATTTATGAAAACCCCCCACTCGTTGACCAAGAGCAACCTTTGAAAATGCCGTGGAACAAGCGGCGGCCCAACTTTCTCAATATGCAGAAAACATTCCTGAAAATCCTTTCCATGAAGTTGAGCCCTGGATGGGCCTTCTTGACCAAGAAGACGACTTGCCTCTTGCTCAACCTGCTTTACAAGCCAATCCGGATTTTTACTGGGTTGCCGATAGCCAAGATCTCCTACACCTTCTCCCACACGCTCCTACTTTTCTAATTGATGCTCAAAACAATTACAATCCACCTCCCTTTGAAATACCCCTTGTTGATATTGCCCAACTAAACAATGAGCAAAGGCAAGTCTATGACCGCATAGAGAACCATTCCCAACTTCCCAATCCTCCTTTCCTCAGAGCACCTGTTCTTGGTTCCGCTGGAACAAGTAAAAGCTTCCTAATTCAATCATTGCATCAACTACTCGGTCAACCTTGCAAACTTTTGGCTCCTACTGGTTTTGCGGCAATGAACATCTCTGGTTCGATCATTCATTCTTTCCTACACTTTGGTAAACCTACTGACATTTAGCAGCTAAATGGCCCTGCTTTACAAATTCTTCAAGCTAAATGTCTGCAAATTAAATTCATCATAATTGATGAATTTTTAATTATTGGCTGCTGTCTGATAAATGCAATTGATAAACGTCTGCGACAAGCCTTCCCTGAACAATCTTACCAGCTTATTGGTGGCTGCTCCATAATGATGTTTGGCAACTTTGGTCAACTACCGCCTGTTTTAGATGCCAGAATGTTTTAACCCAATGTCAGGAGTGCTGTTTGTTTGCATGGCTACTCAGCTTACCAAACATTTGATACTGCGTTCTTCTTATCCCAATGTATGTGCCAAGCAAAGGATTTAATCTTCCGCGATCTATTACTAAGACTCTGTATAGGAGAGTCAAACGAGCAAGACTATGAACTCCTGTCGCGCCGGATTCTTGGCATCACTGATCATGATTCCGTCTTCGATACTGCTACTCGTCTATTTCCAACATGTCAATTGGTCCACGACTACAACTCAAACAGACTTCTACTACTTGTCAATCCCATTGCACAGATTAACTCAAAACACGCTGGCCTCATTGCTCACTTGGCATCTTCTAATCTTGCATGCGGTCTTCAACGCACTGTATTTCTATCAGTTGGTTCGCGAGTTATGCTTAGAGCAAATCTTTGGGTTGAGAAGAGATTAGTCAATGGTACAATTGGTTTTTGCGTATCATATACTGTGCAAATAAAGGCCCACCTGCATTACTGTCTTTCGTGGTCTGCATATTTCCAGATTTTACTGGTCCAACATTTCTTTCCGAACACCCCAACAGTTTCCCAGTTATTCCTATCAAGCGTACTTGGACTGCTGGCCATGCCACTCTTAGCCGTACAGGCATTCCCCTCAATCTAGCATGGGGTTTGACAATAGACAAGAGTCAAGGTCTTACCATGGCTAAAGCTGTCATTGATATAGGCCACCACAGAATGACCGCTGGAATATCGTTTGTTGCGCTCTCTCGAGTTCGAAACATCAATTACTTACTTGTGTGTTGGATTGAGCCACCAACACGTAGCGGCGTACAAAACGTCTTACACTACAACAAATCACTAACCTTGGGTAGCACTGCGTTGGGCCGAGTTACCAACGCGCAGCGGCATATGGAATGTCTTATGCTACAGGTAACAAGTCACCAACTCGGGTAACCTTGCGTTAGATTGCGTCACCAACACACAGCGGCGTACGAGACGTCTTACGCTATAGGCAACGCAATTGCTTGTCTCTAGACAAGGGTCGATCCCTGGTCGACAGGTCGACAGTCTACAGCAAGGTCGACAGGGTTGACAGCCAGTAGAGGTCGACAGGTCGACAGGTCGACTTGTCCTGATATACCGAGCAGCGCTTAGAGGCAAAATGCCGAGATACTTGCAATAAATCAAGTAATTCTCCTTATCAGAAAAACTGAAGAATGAGATGGTTCATGGAACAACATGTATTTCAAAACGAAATAATAAAGCTGATGCCTTCCTTTATATACTATAAGATATGCAAATTAGTGGAACATAAAGCCAGCCCACGACGGCGTAGCTACTCGAAAAAAGATTAAAATAAAATAGGGCACAACTCCCTATAAAAAGAACGTTATTTACGTGGTGGCAAATCCACCACACTTGTTAACAACTTCGCTAGGGAGTGCATCACTCGATTAGCTATCAATGACCAAATCTTACAACGCAAAAGAAAGGAAACTAGACTGCACAACCTTTAACAGATAATGTATACTTATAATAGATATCACAATATGAATAATTAACCAATTACTGGTATACCCGGTTTAAACCCAACGTTACATCCAAAATAAATTGTTAGTTGCACTTTTTCAACAACCAACAGTACCCTTTCTTTTTTTCAATCATCACTTTGGTCGTGGGCTGTATGACAGTGAAATTTATAGTATATAATGAAATATAATAACTGAAATATAATCATACAATATAATCAGTATTACATTATGTTGTACACTTTATTATTAGATTACATAGCGGTTGTTAACAGCATCTAAAGTCCAACACTATTTATTGATAAGATTTAATTAGTCAGTAAGCCACTATCTAAAAAGTGGCCTAAAAATTGAGTTCCGCTCCAGTTACATGGATATACGCAATTTAAGTGGTTTCTGGCTCAAAAATACCTGAATTTTTCAAATCTGGGTAGTAACTCACTCCAAACCAGCACGATAGCAAGGAAAACAGGGGTGTATAAAAATACAAACAAACTCCCTTCATTGCATATGGGAATCATTTAAAATCAAATTGAGCATTAAGTTTTCATAAATTTATTGACTGAACACTCATATCTCTTAAATGAAAGTATTACTAAAGATTTTGATTGTTAAAAAATCACAGGGGTAGATAGAAATACCCCCCTTGCTGGCATATGCCTTGCAAATTATCAAAACAGTTGAAAAACATTGTTAGCTGATATGTTTGATTATCCACCGGTCTATGGAAAAGTTAAAATTAGATTGTTGGAACCAATAAGAAAATAATGAATTTAAATACACCAGAACTGAAATTAGTCATCAAGTTCATCATCCTCTTGGATTTCTCCTTCGTCGTTGTCATCTCCTTCAGTTTATTTGCACAGTGACAACACTGACAAAACTCGGTGCATTTGAGGTTCTGCTAATAGCAGCCACATTGTCCAGACTGACATTTACTAGCCTTACATGAGCAAAAGACATCTTTGAGTACTTCCTTGGGAGCAATAGGACCGTAATGCCACTTGACCACATACTGGTTAGCTTCTTCATCCCATCCTATACCTACAGGGCTAGGATGATCAATAAGAGGGTCAACAGATCGCTTCCACAAAGCTGCTACATAATTGGCTCTTTTGGTAAGCTGCTTCAGGGATTCTTTGCAAGGTGGCATTTGGCTGCTGGCACCTGTTGACAGAATAAACCTCTAGAACCTCAACTCATCTATATCATTGTCCTGAGAACCATATAGCCGACAGGTAACCATTTTCATGGAAAGTAAAAGCTCATCAAAGCAGTCAAAACTATCACCAAATTTTGAGAGTGCATGCAAACATGCGTCTCGATCTGGTTGGTGAGCATCAAGAAGTTTAAATGCTGTCATCTTTCCTTTACCACTGAATGAACTAACAACATCACACCTTGTGAACGCATGCAAACCAATGAGTGTCTGCAGGCGATCATGTAACTTCTCTGATTTCTGCTTGATATTAAGGATACGTCTCCTATCCCGTGTACCAGTGAGAAATCCAATATCAGAATATCTAAACTGAGAGCTGTGAGACAATGCCAAAATGGTGACATCGGTATCTGGACTGGATATGATAACTGTATCAAATGATTGGCTGACGTGAACACCATGTAGTATGAGACGAGTGTCGGCCTCTTCATGGTCTGAAACCAGTTCAGGAATTTGATATATTGTTGGGAGCTGACATGAAGTTTATGTGTAAAAATGGCATTCTTTTGTGGTGGTGGCAAATACTGTTAAATTTTCATCAAGTTTGCATGTTTGCCAATGAGTCACAACAAACCTGAAAGCTCATTCTTATTTTGTTGAGATGAGATATACTTCTTGAATTGCTTCGGAACTTTCACTTCAGGATTTGAGATGTGTATTGTTGGGCTGTTGTTGTTTATAACATCAGTGCCAACGCGCTTTGATCTTTCTGCATCTTTAATTAAGGCTGACTTGTAGGTAAGTGTCAATTACAAAGTCACCCTCTGTGCTTTAACCGACATTGCTTTGGTTAGAAGCATGGACAACAGCAACTCAGCAAGAAGGCCAAACGTGTGTGGAGTACCACTGGTCAAAGCTTGTACAAGAGCCATTGCATCAACAATAAGAGCAGAGAGACCCGGGATTTCCTGTAAGCTCATTTCATCACTTTTAGAGTGGACCTCTAATGCATTCAAAAGCTTTGATTTGCTGGTCTTTGCAATAACACCGTCGGCACCAGACAAACGCAATGATACACTGCTGAGGGGATATCTCAAGATAGAGCAAAGGTCAATCTCCCTTGTTCTACTAATAATAAGTAAACGAGCATAAAGTGATCTATCGTTGATTTGTGTAGCAGCCTTTGCTTGCCTGGCTATTCGTTTTTTTTTCTGAGTGTCATGGAATGTGCTTACTTTAGACGCCTTGATTGGCGAAAAAAACTCCACTTTGGTGCTGTAAATTCTATTGGAGAGGAAAGCTCTCACACATTCTTCACCTTTTGAAGAGCACTAAACAAGTCTTCTTCGGCTTTTGGCTAGCAATTACACCAGACATCAGGCTGCACAGTCTCTCCCCATCATATGTGCATGGGTTGATGAAGGCCTTAATAGAGCTCATCATAGTCTGAATGGCCTCTTCGTCTGCTTTCATTCTAAAAATTATAATGAGAAAATGATTATTCCAATCATTCAAGAGCATCAATTAGCACACTACATTCTTGCATACAAAATGTATGCATACGCGTGTACTATATCATTAAGTGAAATGAGTCTGAATCAAGTGACACAAAATCAGCAGTATGAATCAGTATGTAACAAAAAATCTACATCTACCAAATCTACCTTTTGTCAGAAAGGTGAGTTATGAGTGTGCATCCATCTCTCATGTTGGCCATGTTTTCACATTCTCTTGCAATTGTTGCTTGCTCACTCTGTGTGAGATACCATCTTTGCAGAGCACCTAAACAAAAAAGTATGATGATCAGTTTGTAAAATATTATTGGCAAACCAACAGTTCTTCGAGCAATTTAATATATTCTTGGCTGCAAGTCAAATCATGTTTGGTTTTTTTTCACAAAGGGAACATCTTTCCAAATAAAACAGAGATCGGCAACTGGTATTCAATGAACCTTCAATGTTGTGTTATAAAACATACTTACCATCTGCCAGTGTGATCCCATGTAATCCTTCGCTTGTCTTACAGTCTCTGTTGAGAGTCTGTTCAATTCCCTGGTCACCTGAAACACTGCTGAATGGTTCACTAGCTAGACGTCTCAATGTCCATGTACCTCTCTCCTTAACCAAAGTACTATGCAAGTCTGGATGAGTGTCTGCCATTCCAGTCATTTCAGCCCAGTAGACTGTTCCATATCTGTAACACAGGGTCCAATTAAAACAATGCATTTGTTTGTGCCAATGATTCTGTGGCTTTATACTCTGTTAGACATTATACTAGCCTTCAGATGGAAAGCAGCTATGCATATTTCTGTGAGTGCAAGCATTTTACAACACAAGGTCAGATTTGCCTTATGCCTGGTGTTCATACCTTGTGTAGTTTGGGCGATCTAATGAGAAGAAGAAAGGCAGCATTAACCGTAGCGAGTTGACATGATACTCCCAGTCTGACTCTCTTGTTGCACATATGAAACACAGTAGAATTTGGACAGCCTGTGGGTATAGGTTCCAGTACTTATAAGTAGGGCTGTTTTCACGTTGCACATCAATAAAAGCCTGGAACTGATCATACTGAGCTGACAATGACGGCGACTCTGAGCCAGAATATACTAGGGCTATGTCTTTTTTATTCACTGCTTGTACATGATCAATGGTGTCCATATAATGCTCATACTGCAATCGCGATAAAGCCTCATACATACACTTGTGTGCATAAATGGATCGATTATACATATGACCTGACACAACTACATTCATCGAACCACTGGCTATGATTCCTGCCTTGACCAGTATATCCTCAAACCCTGACATCTTGAACATTTTGCCGAGCGCACCAAGAAATGCCATACCAGTATGGAATTGGCCAAGTCTGATGAATAGTCTGTTTTTCAGCACCACATCCTTCCAGCGAATCTGTTGTGCTTTAGAGTAAAGAGCCAAATCAAACACAACAGTCACAGATGTCAACTGAAACTGGTAAGCTTTCTCAACACTGGTTTTCAGTACATGTGATATGGTATCTATACTAGTAGGAGAAGCCTGAATGACATCAAGGTGGTTTAGTTGTGACTTTGGGAGGTAGTCGGTTACAGGGGTAGTCTGTTTCTGTAAACCCATCCAGTGGGGGGAGGAGCTGATCACTGCTAGTCTTTGCAACAATGAATACAAATTCCTTCAATAATGACTGTGACAACATAGAGGCATTAGACAGAGAGAACACAGCCTCTGATGACATTTTAGAAAAATTTTGTTTGCCTAGGTAGTATGAAGGTAAGACACTGAGAAGGTCATGAATAGTTTTGGCTCTCTTTGATACCGGGATAGATGCTGCATATGAGACAATATTATCAGGAGATGTAGTGTCCTGACTCTGAGACACGATACTATTCACATGATGACTAGTACCTGACCCACTTTTGGTCACCTCACAGAAATCATTGTTGTCAAACACAAGCACTAGCGGGTGTTTCTCTTTAAATCCAGGGGATATTAAATTGTTTTTGACTTGTAGCTCGGCAGAAACTATTGCAGTTTCGGCTCTGTTCACTGAATCATAACTCACATCATGACCAAACTTGTTTAATAAGATACATATATGTGCTGACTGGGTCATATGTTTGACTGTCATGCCAAGACTCAAAGATTTGGGTGTTTGCATTTGGTCATCAGAAGACATGTACACCAAATATTGACAAATTGATAAAATCTTTGCTTTAGTGTCTGAACCAAGAGAAACACATTCTTCCTTATCTATAGGCTCCTCGTTCTTTCCGCAAACTACAGCTAGGAAGTTATAAAGAACAGGAGGTACAGATTCTTCTGCTTCTTTTAAGGTAAGGGCAGAAGCGGTTAGTGGCTAGGGAGGAGAATACCTATGATCGACTATGGTATTTCGGAATGCCAGTGCACCAAAATAACAATCTCGCTTATCATCTGAATGAATTTTGAGATCAAGGTCACTCACTCCAACGTCATCATGATTTTCTGAGCTTAGCAAGGAATCGTCATGTGTGATGGTAGGCAGTTGAGAATATGATGCATGTCTATGGTACATCAGTTCACTTTTATTGCACTGTGGAAGCTTATCAAACTGCAACTCAGGATAGTGGTGGCATAGATAGGTTTTCAGAAAATCATTTCTACAAAGAACAGCACCTATCTTACTAAAGTTTGAAGCTTTGTTGCAAAATATTTACTCAGTGATATAATGAATTAGAAACATGTGTTATAAACCTCTTTAAATTTCCAGAGTATTTGAGTTAGCCTTCAGTTAGCAAAAACAAATTGCACATGAACCTATTTTGCAATGAGAAATTCTATTCATAAGGTTTTCAAAAACTAATGAACAATCCATTACTGGCGCTATGTATTGATCATGCATAGGTCTTAATCTCAGGGGCATCATCATACTTATTGTGGAGCTCTCTTAACTGAGTCATTGATGAGACCTGCTTCATGGTGACTAATCGATAAGCGATCACTTCCCCGCAGAAGGCAGGGCTGAGTCGTGTCTCCGGGTTACTAAAAAAATAAGTAAAACATTATTACAAATCCATATGGTAGCGTTGGTCGCAATAGATGCCCATGGACCATTATGTTAAGTAATGTTCATTATGTACTGAAATTCATATAAAGGTGCTTCCTCACCAAGGAAGCAGTCATCAAATTTTTTATTGTTTATAAGGACACCAGTCCAGCATTGGCCATGTTAAGAAGTTTTTCCAATTTCACACAGACGAGACGAAAGCGTATTTTGAGTTATATTACGCATTCAGTTTACAAAAGAAATAACCACACTTCACACAATCTATATATTATGCAGTATTACATATATTAGCTTTTTACCTGATTGAGTAGATGTTTACTGAAAAGAAACAGAGTATAGCTGAACTATAGCATGTTATAAATAATTTAAATTCTACATACTAAGTATGGATGTAAATCAGAATTTACACACTTCATATTTCATTTGGTGCCTTGCTGAAATCTAAGTATATGATGGACATGTCATATTAGTTTGTACTCAGGTTTTGGTTGATATTGGACGATGTACAGAACATCCAGCAATAATGTTCACATTCACATAATCAACAATGTACAGTGATTACACCAACCTGGATGATGTGCCTGTGTCTTGTGTGTGGGAGTTATACAATGATTTCAGCTCTGGGTATTGGTAGTAACACTGTCTGCGGTAACACATCTCCTGAGCGACGGCGTCAGCAGAGAAAAAATGTACCAAAAGGCTATGATCAGCTCTTAGCTCAGCAGCTTGTTTTAATTAATCTTGCCAAAACAAACATAACAATTAAACTAACCATCACAAATGCTAGATTAATTAGTCTCTATGGTAGAGTTTGTGATAAACATAATGCCAAAATTATCTAACTTACTAGCATCTTTGGTTTCTGCCCTTAGTAGCCGATCTCTGATGCGCTTAACAGCTTTCTTAGTTCACCGCTCCTTTTTTCCACAAATAACACATAGTTTCGGTAGCGTATTTTCAGCCCTTATTGAGGATGAGGAGTGCAGTTGTTTAATAGTTGGCTCAGGATCTTCATTCTCATGAGTTACAATCTTGAAAGAAATATGTACCAATAAAATTTAACCATATGCAGGCATTCATATATTTCATTCTCATTCAGAGTTGTCTAGACGACAGTAAAAGCCTACCTCAAAGTTTGTAATTTAAAGTTAATAGATGTAATTTAAAATTTTAAAAACATCATTAGTTATTGCAGGTGAGGTCAGGATTATAAGCTTACTTACATTTGACTGTTTTGCTGAATTGAGCTTTGCTAAGCTTGTTATCCTCACATAGCAGGTTTGGTGAATGAAAAGCACCTCAGCTTTGCTACCAGTGAGCTTATTAACAACATCATCATAAGTATAAGAATGTATAAATTCCTTGCACAATGTTCTTTCTGGATCTTTATTAGTAACTACCCAGTCTTAGGCATACTTCAGCAACATACCATAGCATTGCTGACTCAGTTGTTTGGGTAGATTTCTTTGGCTAGTGCTTTGAAAGTAGCAGCAACAAATCATAATGCCAATTATCTTACTCAAAAATCAAAAACATGTCGATTGGAATTCAATTTCTCAATATAAATAAAGGCTAGAACTCTACACACTGTGTTCACTCTTAAACGACCTTGCGCTTTGAACCAATTAAATGTCCGAAATTCGTTTGGCAAGAGAGCAACTCCTTAATTTTTTTCCCAAAAAATCATTAATTCTGAGTGAATGCGCGCTTTGCAGTGAGTTACTACCTGCCATGTTGTTCAGCACCTTCAACTCCATAACCCACAACATACTCAATGTATATTTATGCAACTGGAGAGGAACTGAACAATAATTGGAGGTGGCTTACTGACTATACACTATTAGTGGCTAAACTAAAAACCTAATGTAATACCACTAAACAAAAGCAGAAGGCTGATCAATCATGCTTGTTTTACATGCAAGAAAATTTCTTACTCAAGACTCAATTCTAGCTCCGACAGGCCTAATTGAACATTATATATACATATATATATTTTTTTTGTATATATATTTAGATATACACACATACTTAAACCTGTAAGTAACCAGTTCCAGAGCAATAAGAGCGTACTGGCTTTGAGTGGAGCAGTGAAGCTCTCATCGTTTGTCTTAGCTTATGTTTTAATATATGCTTGAGAACCATCTAAGATGCTGAACGCACATACCGTATACATGGTAACGGAGTAGCCAAGCAGTAAACAAACAGAATGGATACTGTAACAGTAGTTTAGAAAATAATACCGGTATTTGGGTCAGACTACTACAAAGAAACATCAAAGCATATTGCATATCTACTGACCCATGCAATCTTGTTCTAAAGAGTGATGTTAACAAAGAGGTACAGCTGCAATCGTTTAAATTATGGGGGTAATGTTGTGTAGGGTATAATTACTGGTACATTGCATTTTGTTGCAAGTCAACCTTTAACCTTTAGTCTTAATAAACCTGTGCAGTCTCAATCCGAGTTTTACCATCGCAATCAACCTATCACATAAGCAATAAAATTAACAAGGAAAAGAGGAGTGGGTGTTCAGGATGTTGATGTAAATGTTTACCCACGACCAATTGAGCGGAGCAAATGTTTGAGAGTTTTTATGATAAATACTTGTGTACACAACTCACGAAAATTATTCATCAACAAAGTCATAAACCCTTGTACCGAAATCTCATCAACAAATCTAAAAAAATTTCTGTGTCGTCGTTAAAGTATGATAACTATACAAAACACATATAAACCTATTTAAATATATTACCAAGTCTATGAAAAGTTTCGACAGTATCTTAAAACTTACCCATCTGATCGGATTATACATGAATAGACAGATTAATTCGGCCAAAAATCGCCGTGAAACGCTTGAAAAGCTTGGTTTAGTAATAGGTAATACCGGCCTACGATACGCCAATAAAGCCGTACGACAGATAGTAGAGCTATTTAGCAGTGCGCATTTCACGAGAAAAATGTGCTCATTTCACCAGTCTATGGGATTGTTTACTTGCTAAGCTTTCTAATATTTTTGTTAGATTAATTTATAAGAATAATTAATCGAATTTATCCAAACGTTTCTGTAATAAACGTAGACCGTTTTAGGCGTAGACCAATTTACAGGTACGAAATTGTGGTACACAGTTTATCAGCCTATGTTTTTTATCCAATTACCGAAGGTTTCATTAAATTATTTAAAACATTAGCCAAAATTCTTTACAACTTATGTACAAGCTCGGGCTGAACTACAATGCCCCTTTATGACGAGAACATTTTTTTATTTTGCTCCAGTTTGCAGAAAACTTCCAGACTCGTGATTGCTCATACTTGCTTTCTGTTAAATATCGCCATCAAAACCATTCTACATTCAACACAACCAACTTTCAAACTGTGTATATTAAACAGCAGCTTGCCATTTTACTTTTAATATTGCATTTTAGAGATATAATAAACATATTTCCTTATTACTGTTGTTAAATTATATGCAGTACAGTAAGTTAGGCCTACAGCTTTAATTAATATTTATTTTATTGTTGTAAAACATAGGTTTGAGATAGTAGTAGATTAGGTGGGATTTTTTTACAACCTTTTGTTTTGCATAATTGACTTTTTGAATTTAATTTTAAAACAATTTGACAACTACCATGGACATACAAATTTCAAGAACACCATGTTGTGGCCGACGCAGTGGTCGTCCACGTGTCTCTCAATAATTACAGCTCAATAGGAGGATAATTAGGTCCTCACAGCAACGATCAACATCAAATGCCAATGTTCAACAACACGCTACTCAAATTAATAACAACAACTCATCCGATTTAGAGAATTCTTTAGTAGGATGTTGTAAGCGATGTAAATGATATGGACTTGGCAGCCCCTTTGTTTCCAGATGATGATCATGATTTTATGGACATAATTTACCATGAAAATATTGCACCAAACAATATTGCACCAAACAAAAGAATATTGCTCCTCCCAATGCTGCACCCTTCATCACATTCCTCATTTTCAATCTTTAGATTGTCCTGATTTTCAAGAACTGCTTAACAACTTTTTAGGCAGACTTGACAACAACATATCACCGCTCACATATACTGGATGTATTGAGCAACATGTCATTACATACAATGTTCAAATACAACTATGTCATACGCGCCAACAAGTTAGTCCTGACACTGCTAATAAATTCGGTGCAGCCAACAAAATGGACTCAGGTCCATCTGTTGAATTGTTATCTTCTCTTACACTTATAGAAGAGTTACTAATTGCTAAGGTTTTTTCCACAATTTCAAAATTCCATCTTCCGCTTGGTGGCAAGTTTGGGTTCAGAGGTCATGTAATCAATTTCCCTCAGAATGTACATGACTTTGTTATATATTTACCTCGCCAACCACAAAAAACTGACATCATTGTCCTTTGTCGTCGCGTTGACCAACCTGCCTTGCCATCCAATCTTTTTACAGTTCATCTTAAGCAATACCCTTTCTTTTTTCTATTATCACTTTGTCATGGACTGTATGACAGGGGAATTTTTAGTATGATAATATACTACTTAACAATATACCACCCAGTCAACAATACACCACTCTGAGTCTACATTACTCCATTCTATGTCAATGATACACCACACAAAGTCGACAATACAACACTGAACGTTAGTAAAACAACAATCAAAGTTAGCAATACACCACTCAAAGTTAGCAATATTCCACTCAAAGTGAACAATACACCAATCCTAACTAACAATAAAGAAGATGCTCTGTGTATTCCGAGAATTCTCAATAAATGATAGTTAGTTATTATTTTCTCAACAAAGTTCTAGCGAACTTGCAACGAGAATTCATTTTGTGGGTAGCGACTTAAAGGGAAATGAGACTTAGGATGAGAACAGAAACTTTTCTACCATAAATGTCGTATACCGTTTCTCTCCCCCAAGACCTTTTGGATAGGAACTAGATATTTCCGTTTATGTGCTTTTCAGTCGTCACTTAATTCCTTGTTGAGTCAACTATTGAAAGTTTGTGCTAACCTTTGGTATTTTTGATTGTTTCATGGAAATAAGTTTACTTGTTTTCAAAGCATTATAATCACTGATGAATACTGGATTAATAATACCTTGACTTGACGTTTCCCAAGCGAATGATTCTACACTACCGTAGTGAATTTTCTTGACGCTTCTAAATGCAAGTTTTAGTGGATGGAGCTATAGGTTTTTATCTATAATTGATCATACTATGTGCATAGATAGCAGAATTATACATGCTAATTATTTACATTCAGCAAGTTGGCATCGCTCAAAATACTGTACTAAAGCTAATTTGCAATATATTAATGCACTCATTCATGCACACGATATCCAACTTTATATCTTTACTATGTTGTTTTATTTTTTATAGCTTCAAATGAAGCACTATTTTTGTACCATTATATCTTTGTTCTTGCTACATTGTTTTATACTAACATACCATACTGACCTGCATTATTGGCTCTAGTCAGCTAGGCCGCCTCAAGCGCTTCTGAGCATGTTTTTGTACATGACAAGTGGTACATTTTTAGTAGCTTTTATTTTTATTGAACGTCTCTGCACCTAACTTTAGTTTTAAAATATGTATTTTACTTTGTTGTGACTAGTTTTACAAAGTGAGTGGAACATTGTTCTATTTTTTGCATTTTTGCATACTCTGGCAGTGTTGGTGGTAGACAGGGTAGGTTGGAATCAGGTACACCTTCACAGATTTTCATGTCACCATTGGTTAATAAGCCTTCATCAAGTAAAATGTTTCTGTGAGAAATGCAAAGGTCAGTTGAAGGACCAAGAGATTGGTTGACTTGTGTTCTTTTTGGTTTCATCTAAAGTGTGCCGAGGTAGGTAAGGAGGAAGCGGGGTTCATTTCTCGTCTAGAGTCTAAGGGTGGTAGGTGGTCCTGCAAGACTACTGGGAGATCATTTTTGGTATTTCCAAAAACAAATTAAAATAAAACTTGGTAGAAAACCTGCACAACATAATCAATGACTGTCACATTGACATCACTATAAGCCAGAATAACATGCACAGGTTAGGTAGGGTAGATAGAAAACATTAAAATTGATACTGACAGGTGAGCGCTGCCTGAAGTCATTGAAATTAATCACAAAACCTAGTCAGCAAAAGTAAGAAATATTGAAACCCATAGAAGAGTCAAAAATGTAAAACAGTCAATTGCAGACCGAGTTGAGAAAGACGAGGAGAGACAATCCGGACCACAAACACAAGAATTTTAGAGGGAAGGTTGAGAAAATGAACAACTAGATTTTCTTAGGATTTTATACGTCAACAGAAACTCTATACGAGGGAAATTGATTTTGATAAAGACACGGGTAGATGTATATAGACCAGATATTACCTGCATTGTTGAAACAAAAAGTGATTCAAAATTTGATGATAATGAAGTCCTTGGTATATTATATACAATACACGGAAATGACAGTAAACATGGTGGTTGCGGTATCCTTGCGGCTTTTTACAAATCCTGTCGGATTACTGTTATGAAAAATTAAAGGTCAATGAGATTTACTCATATGCATGTTTCTGTGTCCTCACATGTGACTTTTGTTCTCATCACCTAATACAGGCCGTCAAATGAACATCACCTAGATAATTTTTTGTGCTTTTTCATATTAGGTACTCCAAGTTTCTATTTGCTAGTTGATGATTTTAATCTTCTTGATATTGATGGGTTCAGTGGTTCAGAGAGAGTTAAGAATTTATCCAGTAAGCAACGTTCTCACCGGTAGGCTATTGATATTTTTTAGTCCTCTGGTCTGACTCCATTGGTTCATGACGTTACTCATGATAAAAGCAATACACTAGACTTAGTGTTTATGGGATCGAAGCTTTTAGAAAAAAGAGCTTAATGTACACACTGCCATCAAGGTTGTCAGACCACGATATGCTCCTAATTGAAATTGATCCAGTTTAATTGCCTCTAAAAATATCCCAGATGCTAACAAAGTAAAATTTGTTTTAAAAAAAACAATCCATGAGGAAATTAGCATTTTATTCACGGATAGATTCGAGCAAATTACTACTAATAATTATTTCGTAGATAAAATGTGGGACCTGTTTGAAAGCACCACACTATTCTCTATGCCACAACATGTTCCTACATGTTTTCAGGTTTTCAAACCCGAAAAGGAAAATTTGGATGACACGATCTCTTTTTTGCCTATCAAGTAAAAAAGACTGGCTGTATAAAACAGCAAGGCACTACTCTTCAGTAAAAAATTCAAATAGCTTGAAACACCCAAAAAACCAAGTGAAATTTGCGGTAAATGATGGTAAATGTAATTTCAACGAGTGCCATATGACTCAAATACTTGAAAAAATGCAATAGAAAGCCACTTTTTAACGTCATTAATTAATCACGAGGCCAAACAAACAATATTAAATGCCTAGATAATACTCCTGCAGAGAATACTGCCAATGCCTTTGCAACTTATTTGTCATCAGTGTTTAATTAAGACATGAATCCCTTTCCTAGTTTTTCTTTACCCTATGCCTTCCTCGGAAAAACTTGGAAAGGTAATAATAGCAGAGGTGGAAATTGCCAACCTATTCAACTCATTAGACATCTGGAAGGCTCATGGCCCTGATCGTATACCGCCGTACTGTCTGAAAGCATCCGGCAGTGACATAAAATATTTCATTTCCTGTCTGACGTTTATATTGTAAGCCTGTTCAGACCAAGACTACGTTACTGAATACTGCCGAGCCACTTATGCTGTTCCCTTATTTGAGAACAAGAAAAAAAATATTCCCAGTAACTACAGCACTATCACTCTCATATCTGTTATATTTAAAATTATTGAACATGTCATAGTTAGTTCTATCCTGCAACTCTTAGACCATGTCAATATGATAAATAGTAGCGAACATGGTTTCTGCAAGCGGTAAAGCACCACAACTCAATTTCCTGATGTTGTTCACCATCTAACACAGGCTCTAGCTAAGCAAAAAACTTAAGATCTTATTTGTTCGACTTTGCTAAGGCTTTTGATAAGGTACCTCATCATTTAATCGTCAGTAAAATCAAGGCTTATGGATAAGATAAGAAGATATATGTAGTGCAGTGGGTTGAGATATGGTTGAAAAACCGGACTTTTCAACCATAACCCGCCTAACCATAGATATAAATGCCTAATATTTAACATATTAGGCATTGATAAGGGAGAGTGGGGCTGCTGGTTTTCAAGATAGCGTAACAGCGCTGTATGACTGGTCTGTCTAATATGGCGTGACTTGTAATGCTACCAAATATGTTCAAATTGAAGTTGGGAAGGACGTTCCCAGTTTTACTTTAGAGCTAAATATCACTTTTATCCCACGGCCAACAGTGTTAGATACACATTTTATTTATTTATAGATCATAATTTCAATTGGCCTGAACACATATCAAATTTTGCCAAGAAAGGTAACAAGACCCTGAGGTTGGTATCAAGTCTTTTAACACTTCCCGTCAGACCAAACTGATTGCTTATAAACCAGTTGTGAGACCAATTCTCAAATACGCCTGTCAGATGTGGTCAACATAAAATAAGTCTCAAATAGATATGCTAGAAACTATGCAGGGGGGATTTGTAGGCTAGGAAAATTAGAAAGTGTCACTAGCTGTATGAGACAACATGGTATAGATTTACTTGTGGCTTGTCAACACGAGTTAGATGAAAGAAATCTTTTCAACTGTTGAATGGTGTCAATTTGACATTTGCATAAATGATTATATTTCTTAGTGAATCATATTCTACCCATAAAGGTACCGTCGCTCCTCACTTTTGCTTGGACTAATTTGAGTTCTCATTTTACAATAGAATTAGCATTTTATTAGATATACTGGCGCAAGCATCATCATAGTAAATTGCAAATAGTTTTTTGTTTCATTTCAGTCAAACTTGTCACATTTAGCATTGGCTTTGCTGTCAAAAATGTCAGTATCAGGCGGACCAAGTAGTCTTATTATTCTAAGGAAAGCCTCATCTGAGGGTGATAACTCTTTTTTTGCTCATTCTTAAGCCTAATTAATCAATCAGCATGAACATTGACTTTACCAGCAATAAAGGAACATAACATAATGGTTGCATTGTTCTGAACATAAGCCACCCATGCTGTTGATATATTGACAACTGTGGAACTATCACAACGAACTGACACTTTTCTATTCATTATACAATTTTCAAAGGCTGATAGACCTTTCCATATTGCTACCATCTCCAAAACATTGATATTAATTGCATATTTAACAATTTCTTTCTGATTTCATCAACCACCAAAAATATCAGATCCACAAACTAATCCAAACCCGGACAAACTTGCATCACTCTGGCACTCTATATCAAGACTAAAAGGAATAAAATATTGTTACTCCTTGATCACTGTGAAGCTTGGGGCATGACCAGTATTGTGAGTCGGTGATTGTTTCATCACTCAATCAGCATGGCTGGTTGTAATTGCCTTTATTTTGTTTCAGGTCAGATATTTTACAGGCTTCCAAACCGCGATAATGGGCCTTGCCATATGTAAATGCAGGCATGACAGATATAATATAACCTATCAATTTAACCAACTCTCTGGTAACAACAACCTTATTCTTTTCAACTTCAGCTACAACATCCAGCAACTTCTCATACTTGTCTGCTGGTAATTTAAATGTGTCCATATCTGGTTGAAACTCAAAACCCAAGAACGCTATCTTTTGCACTGGAGCAATAACAAATTTTTCCCAGTTAATAAAAAACCCAGCACATTGAAACAACTGAAGAGTTGCCAGTACATTCTCAATGCAGTTAATTTAGGTTGATTCTACCAAGAAACTATCAAGATAGCCAATAAATGTAAAACATTCTTGACCTCTTGTCACTAAATAACACCTTCAATAATCTAGTAAACAATTATGGAGCTGATGAAAGTCCATTTGGTAATGCCTGATACTCAAAAATGACCTCTTTGATGGTAAACCTTAAATATATAGGATGAATAGAAATGATATAATAAGCTTCTTCCAGATCGACTGAGGCCATAAAACAACCTCTGCTGACCAACACCCTGGCATCCTGAATGTTTGTCATTTCAAAATGTTCATACTCAGCACACTCGTTAAATTTCTTATGATTCAATATCATGCGATAAGAACCATACTTTTTTGGTACTAGAAAGACTGCTAAAATAATTTGACCTGGTTCTTACCCAATTACCTTGACAACGCCATAATCTACCAATTTCAAAGCTTCTTGCCACAAAATATTTACATCTCCCATGTTCTAACATTGTGTGATTGTGTTGAGATATCATTCAACTCTAATCTATAGATAAGTATATCATCAATAACAAATGGATCAGAAGTAAGTGTACGCCAAAATGGCAGGCTTTCTGTGAGAGTTCCATGTCTAGATTTTGTTCTTATATTTTGGCTTAGTTTATTTCTTTCTTCTGTTTGTTGAACTTGAGGTAACGACTGTAACGGGATGATCCCTAGTGTGATCCTCTCTTGTTGCTGTTGTTACTGCCAAGCCTTGGTTGCTTGTCCCTGTGAAACTATCCTCTCCAGTTTTTTGATCCTCTCGAGTAAAGCTTGTCTCCAAGTTCAGCGTGCTTCATAGCAGTTTTGAGCTCTTTCTCCTCTCCAAATAACTGATTAGTGATTTTTAGCTCATCCCCACTCAGTGATTTGAAAGCAGGGGCTCTCTTCAGTTGCTATCTCTATACAATAAACAGTCATAATCATTATATAAACATGTTGACCAGTTTTAACCCAAAGGTTTGATATTGACAGTATTTTTGCACATTTCCAACAAACACCAAAATAATGTGTATGCAACTCACCCGTGATAAATTAAAATAAAGGGAAGCTTGGCCATTCATAGTTATGGCATCGACAACCGAATCATATGCCTCTCTAATCCTTTCCATAGTCTCGTCTTCCTTGTATAGATTGAATATGAATTTGGCTGTTCTGACACTTGCAATGCAGCTTTTGCTATGATCTTTTGTATATAACTTAGCTTGGCGTCTCTCCTTATCACATATTTAGGAAACTTGTGAGCGAGGCAGCTGTTTATGGTAACTTTTTTCATATATTTTGTATTTGCTGGTGCCTTAAGGCGATCTATCTTTTGTTTGAGTTTATCTTTAGAGATTGTTTCGTCATTTGGCTATCTACAGAGAGAGCTATAGATTCTGCCGCTTATGGGCCATTTGTCTTCTCATCGTCCATACACCAGTTTTCATCATAATTTTCATTATCTGTGTCCTCATCTGACTGGCTTGAACTCGAACTGCTTTCGCGCCTTCATTTCTTGTTTTGTTTGGCTGTTTGCTGTTTACTTTTCCGCTGATATTTTTTCACCATCTTCATTAGGGCCGCAACTGGAGCCTCTAGCGCTGCCACCTTCTTATCTTTTTTTTAATTTTCATTTTTAGAAGTTGACTCCTCATTTCTGGCATGGGGCGGTGTTTGTTCCTCTTCTAACATCTGCAAACAATCAAAAACATTTTTTCAGCTGGTGTGAAAGAGAACGAGCACCTGGTGTTTATTTTAATGACAGTGTATCATTGAGATATGTATATAATCAATTTTTTTCAATATGTTTCATAACGGCCTCTGCATTATATTAGAGCAGTACCTGACCTGCGGTCCACCAGACCTGAGACCACCAGACCACCAGACCTGAGGTCTGGTGTCCATGTGGTATACTATAAAATGAACAATCATTGCCAATGGTTCATTTACATCCCTACCTAGCTCAGAGAGTCTAGGGTATCTGGATGTGCCAGAATTTTTTTCCATACAGACTTGGCTGCTCTACAAATAATCCATCCACAAAACTCAATACAAAGTTTATCTCAGCACTTACCTTTTATAAGGTATGAGTTACCAGGACACAACCTCACCAGTCAAAGGCTAGACAACAATTGAAGGCTTTCTCGCTGGTCAAGTATAAGCTACGCTCTCAATTGATAGCTATGATATCTTATAGCTTGAGAAATGATTTCTGTGTACTGTGTTTATTTCTGTGTACTTCATACTGTACTGTCAGTAGTGTCTGCTGCAGTTCTCTACTGATTACAATAGACTTGTTGGTCATATGAGTTTGAACATTTTTCCTAAGCTTGAGCTGCTATTTTTCTTCTGTTATGGGCTCATGCTTAAGGCTAACTAAGCGTGACACGCTTCTTACACCTGCCAATCATTCATGGATTCATGCCTAATGCTAGCTAAGCATGAAGCCATGATTGTTTAGCAGGTGTAATAAGATAGTATTATCATACTATCAACATCGTATTGTGTAGGCCTTTTATATAGCAGGACCAGTTGTAGATGAATGGATTAAACAAATTGCAATAATCACCACTATAAAGTCATCTCGCAAAGATCTTTTTCTGAAGGTCATATTTGCGATAAGGCGTTCCTGATTTGACATTTACATGTATCTGCGATAAGGCTCTGTTGATTTTAATCATGAGACATGGTAACAGTCATATCACCTAAAACCTTAAAAATAAGCTCAACGTTTGAACTACCAAGTGTGTCGCTGTCAAGTCTCTTTCACATTGCCGTTGCCCATTATATCTGTCTCAAAGGTAAAAGCGCCGTTTGGTACTCAACATAGTAATGTTGGACTTTTCTACAAATCATAACCACTAAATACGTCAAGTAGTTTAAGCATAGGCAGTGTATAACAACAATTTAAAACGTGATTTTCATGATATTATCCAGTTTTTAGGTGTGAGTTTTTCATGGCATGGGAACGAATCCAGTTGTATTTATACTGATTATTTATTGTTTTGATTATCTATTATGATATTTATACAATTATAGTAATTTTATAAAGGAGATAGATAGTGCCTATAGATACAGGAAAACTGTCATGCAAGTTCAGTACACGTGTGCGTTGTGTGTGTGTGTCTGGGTGGTTAGAATTTGAATTACCATTATAGCTCTGCAATTACTTTTCGAATCGTTGCAGTTAATTGAAATTCAATAGATTAATCTTTGTTACAAGCTGCTACTATGAATTTCTAATTGTAAATTTTTCAGATTCAATGGGGCGAACTTTGAGTGATCACCATAATCTTCAAGAACACGTTTTTAACCTGAAAGCTGAAGGTATTTTTAAGACTATCAAACTGCTACTGTGTAAGACCGCTATCAAGCTGTATTTGTATGCGTTTTGCGTGTGCCTGGGTGTGTGCGCGCACACACACAGGCACACTCACACACGTTATTAAATTTTATTCAATAACAACAAGATTTTCAAGTCGGTCAAGAGGTTACCATAAACTTCAAGGATGGGTTTTCAACCCTACAGTTGAAGGTACATTTAAAACTATCAAACTGTCACTATTTAAGACCGCTATCAAGCTGCTACTGTGAACTCTCAATAGAACATTTGGCGATTGATGAACGAATCAAATCCATTTCATTTACTAGTACATATCTGGTTACTTAAGTGCGTGTGTATGTGCATGCATGTGGGGGTGTGTGTATGTTTGCGTGTGGGCGTGTGCGGGTAGATGTGCACATGTGTGCATGCATGTATGTGTGCGTGTAGATGTGCACATGCATGCATGTGAGGGTGTGTACGTGTGTGTGGTGTATGTGTACAGTATGTGTAGTGGGTGTGTCTGTGTACGTTTATGTCTGTGTCTGTTCTTTTGTGAGTAAGTATATGGATGTATTTGTCCGTCTCTGTGTCTGTGTGACTATTATTAGAATTACCATCAATGCTCTGCAAACATTTTCCCAAATGGCGCAATATCGTGAGATTTAAGGGGGTGAACTTTGTTCAATCACACTAAGCTGTTTTAATCCGTCAATCCGTCCGTTTATGAATGTGTGTCTGTGTCTGCATGACTATCATTAGAATTACCATCATTTTTCTGCAAACCTTGTTCCAAATGTTGCAGATACGCCAGGATGAATTTTGTTCAATAACAATATTTTCAAGTCGGCCAAGAGGTTACCATAATCTTCGAGGACAGGTTTTTACCTAAAAGTTGAAGGTACATTTAACACTATCAAACTGTCACTATTTGGGACCGCTATCAAGCTGCTACTCTGAACTCTCAATAGAACATTTGGCGATTGATGGACGAATCAAATCCATTGCATTTACTAGTACATACATGTATATGGTTACATAAGTGTGTGTGTATGTGCATGCATGTGAATGTGTGTGTGTGTGTTTTCATGTGCGCATGCGTGGGTAGATGTGCACATGTATACGTGCATGCGTGTATGCGTGAGGGTGCGTGCGTGTGTGGTGTATGTGTACTGTATGTGTAGAGTGTGTATGTCTGTGTATGTTTATGTCTGTGCCTGTTCTGTTGTGAGCAAGTATATGAATGTATTTGTCCGTCTCTGTGTCTACGTGACTATTATTAGAATTACCATCAATGCTCTGCAAACATTTTCCCAAATGGCGCAATATCGCGTGATTTAATGTGGGAAACTTTGTTCAATCCCGCCAAGCTGTTTTAATCCGTCAAGAGGTTACTGTGCACTTAACCGTGCAGTTACTGTGCAGTTTTTTACCTGAAAATAAAAGGTAGATTTAAACTATTAAATGTGTGGGTTTGTGTGTGTATGCATGCGTGTTGGTGGGAGTTTGTGTGAGCGTGTGTCTGTTCAAGCGTGTGTTTGCGCATGACTGCGTTTGCGTGACTGTATGTGTGTGCAACTATGTGTGCATGCAATTGTGTGTCTGATTAATTGTCTGAGTGTCTTTCTGTGTGTGTCTCTGTATGTGAGTTTGTGTAATTCTGTGCACATTTGTGTCTGTACATCTGTGTGTGTCGGTATATCTATTCGTTTGTGTATCTGGGTTGGTGTACAAGTATCTGTCCATGCGCACGTTTGTGTGTTAGACCATTTTTAAAAGTATAGGTTTCTCAATCATGAATCTTGTTAAAAAATTGATCTAGCAACCTTCATGTATGTATGGGTGCATGGTGCAACTTGTGTGGCCAAACGTGTTTCTTTGTGAATATGTGTTCAGTGTGTGTTCAGACTTGTTTCTCTGTTTACTTTTGTATCTTTGATGCGTTGGTTTTTGTCATTGTTTGTTGCTGTGTGTGAGTTTGTATAACTGTGTGTGATTGTTTGTGTCGCTTTGTGCTGGTGTTTTTGATTTTGTCTTTGTGTGCTTGCTTGCGCGTGTTAGCACACAGAAACATGCATGCACGATTGTATTTGCATGCATGTTTCTGTGTGTGCTAGTGTGTGTCTTTCTGGTTTTACATTCTTTGTGTTTGCGTCCCTGTATGTGTGCATGGTGTTTGTTTGTGTGTGTCTACAAGACAAGCAGGTATGTGTGTGTCTATCTGAGTCTCTGCATGTATGTGCGTTTTTGTCTGTACATTTTTGGACGTGTATTTGTATGTATTTGTGTGTGGTGTGTGTGGTGTGTGTTGTGTATGTGTACTGTGTGTGTTTGTGCATTTGTGTGTGGTTTGTGTGTGTGTGTCTGTACATTTTTGTATGTCTGGTTGTGTGTGTGCGCACACAGGTATGGTATGTGGTGTATGTGTACTGTGTGGGCTTGGTTTGTACTGGGTTTGTACATACGTGCATGTGTGTGGTGTATGTGTACTGTGTGTGGTGTGCATGCATATGTGTACTGTGTGCGTGTGTGAGTGTGTGTCGCTCTCCGTTTCTGTGTGTATGTCTGTGTGCATTTATATATGTGCCTGTTCTGTTATGGGCAAGTATATGAATGTATTTGTTTCTGTCTGTGTCGGCTTGACTATTATTAGAATTACCATCAATGCTCTGCAAAATTTTTTCGAATAGGCGAAATAGCGAGACTCAATGGGGGAACCTTGGTTCAATCACACTAAGCTGTTTTAATCCGTCAAAAAGTAAAAGTAAATTTACCAGTAAAGAAAGTACAAGGTACATTTGAAACGATTTAATGTGTGTGTGTTTGCGTGTTTGTGTGTGTGTGTGCGTGCGTGCGTGCGTGTGCGTGTGTGTGCATGTGTGTGTGTGTGCATGTGTGTGCGTGTGTGTGTGCGCAAGTGTGCTCATGCGTTTTGGTGGGTATTTGTGGGAGTTTGTGTGCAAGCGTGTGTGTGTGCACGACTGCGCGCATTTGTGCATGTGTGTCTGTCTGTGTTTAAATGTATGTGTCTGCGTTGTTGTGAGCAAGTTTATGACTCTGTGTCTATCTTTGCGAATATTGTTAGAATTACCGACATTGCCTGCAAAATAAATTTTTAAATGTTGCAGATGCACGAAATTCAATGGGGGGAACTTTGTACAATTACCACAACATTCTCAAGTCTGTCAAGTGGCTACCATAATCTTCAAGAACAAGTTTTTAACCTGAAAGTTAAAGGTACATGTACATTTAAAACTATCAAACTGCTACTATGTAAGACTGCTATCAAGCTGCTACTGTGAACTTTCAGTAGAACATTTTGTGATAGATGAATCGATCAAATATATTGCTGTTATTGTTACATAGCTGTTGATATATCTGGGATTGTGGGTGCGAGTGCGTATCTATTCCTCTGTATATGCGCGCGGGCATTGTTGTGTGTGTGTCCGTGTATGTGTGCGCGGGTCTGTTAGAGTCTGTGTTTATGTTCATGATTGTGTTGTGCGAGTGTCTGTGTGACTATTATTAAAATTATCGTTAGCACTGGCAAACTTGTTTTCCAATTGTTGCAGACCCACAAGATTTAGTGTGTGCATATGTGTAGAGTGTGTAGAGTATGTGTGCATCTGTGTGTGTGTGTTGTGTGTGTGTATGGTAGAATTTGCGTTTATGTACATGTGTGCATTGTGTATGTGTCTGTGTGTGAGCATGAATGTGTGTGTATTAGTGTTGGGCCGGTATTTGGTTATCCGCTCTTACCGACAGCGAGGGATTCTCGCTATCCGAGGAAACCAATCACATTTAGTGACAGCTAGTTATTCGCGGCCGGCTTGATATGATCAGTATCTATCCGTAAAAGCCTATCGGTAAATGGTTATCCAGATGGATTTTTGTTGCTTTGGAAATTCTTCGATTGTTATTGGTTAATTGCAAAAACACCTCTTTGACGAACATGGTAACCTCAGCGCGCATTGGCGAACGAATTCAACGGACTTTTTCACACTTGCCGTATCTACTTTTATATTACATTAAATTGTTAATGCCACCAGCCTCGAAGGTTTGGGAGTTCTTCTCCAAAGATAGGAGGATGTACAAAGACTCTAACGACGCCCTTGTGACATGCTTGTTGTGTGACAAAAAGTTGAAACAGTCCAGAGGATCTACCAGCAACATGATATCATATCTCAGATCAGCACACACCAGTAAGCTCTACTCAGCCTCCTCTGATTCAAGCTCTGGTTCAGGTGAGTCATTGAGATCGATTAAGTTGATTATAGAACAATCAAGAAAAGTAAACAGTAAGTCTATAGTCTATGCTAAACTAGGAAAAACAAGATAACCCACTCGACTCCAGCAATTCCTTAGTATAGCTATTAACTCCAAATTACATTACTTAGTACTTACTTTATTTTACAAAACTATTAATGGAATTGTAGCTAATAAAATAATTTTATTATAACTTTTATATACATGTAATTAAAAATTTATAAATACTAATTAATTTTAACTAAACAGTTTTGATATTAATTTTAAATGGTTTTTCAAGTTGATATCTCTGGAAAGACTTGAATTCATGATACCATTTGCAAATTGTTATAGATATAACGTTGACTGCTATGTAAGCAAGCTCAGGTCAAACTTTCAAATTTTTAAATGTTAGTGCTAAATAAATAATATGATCATTTGTAAAAAATGACCACGTTTCCTTCGTTGTAATTAACAAGTACAAAACCAATGTCTTACACCATGGCGTCATCTACCCAAAAGAAGCTGGACAGCTTCGGAATGACTGATCTTGATCACAGCGATTCTCCTCAGCTCTCTGACATACTCTCCTCTCCCCCAAGGTCTCAGGTGACTTCAACCCCACACAGTAAGAAGAATACTAGAACACCAATACACAATGTTGAATAGCGATGAAGACGAAGGTAAGCAAAGCATTCATGATTTAATATATTACAAACAACTTATCCATCAAGTCTTAAAGATAACCATAAATAAATACTCAAGTATAAATGCATATTGTAACAATGCAAATCTTTCGATAATAATCTCATTGGTCCACTAATGTCACTCATCCCCTGATAACTGATAACTACAGAAGTATACGGAATGCCCCACACCTCCCTTATGTATGTACCCAAACAGTTACTTGATTTAAACTTATGTTGTTTCAGATATCTCATGTGTTGAGGAAACAGGCACCAAAGCTAGGCTTCAACCAGTCAAAAAATCACAGAAGCTTTCTAAAGCAGAATCTATCCACCAGCTCTTTAGAACTCCTTACTCATCAAGTTCTGGAAACTACAAGAAGCTTACTACTGCTGTAGCTACATTTATCTTCAAAGAAGGCTTACCACTGTACACTGTGGAGAAGACAGGCTTCAAGGAATTGCTGTCAACTTTTGACCCATTGTAAGTAAAACTAGAGAGTAATGTAAAATTCTTGAGAGCGCTGCTGCCAGCTATGTACAGTGAGACAGTCAGATGTGTCCGAGATGAACTAGGAGCTGTGAAGTTCTTTAGCGCCCCTACTGACCATTGGTCTTTTATAACCGAAGACCTTTTTATGGCGTATACTGTCCACTGGTTAACGGACGATTTTGAGCTCGAGACATGGCCGTTGCAGGTAACCAATCTTGACTTTTCTCGATATGTTATATTTTTCACGCCCCCAACTCATTTTGTAACAATAATGAGAAACCATGATGACAAGCAAAATCGAAGTGAGTCCTGCAACTATTGAAAGCAGAAACCCAGAAACAAATATTGTAATGCACAAACAAGATCAACCAAGGTTGTTTTATGGTGATTTTTCTTCACAAGTCTGTTGTTGAGTTTAATTAAAAGTTTGATTTTAGTCTTATTGCTGTTATAACCACACGGTGAGTATAAAAATAGATAGATCATGTGAGACAATATGTTATTTGATTTTCGTATTAACAATCAAGGCTTGGGTGGTGCAAGCAGAAAACATCATGGTCATTGGTTTGCTTACTAATAAAGTATTAGGATTGCCAGTTCTATGTATGTCTATTGTATATCGCCTTCACTTCAATATATGTACATATTGTGTTTATAAACTGTTCCTCTAGAGAGGAAGTCTTATTCTCTGTTTGATTATTTCCTGTATGTTTAAAGGTCAGCCACTGTCCAGAAAACCACACCGCAGCTAACATTCAGTTGATGTTGGACCAAGTGTTTTTAGATTGGGAGTTGGATGCTGAGAAGCAAGTAGCCGTTACAACAGATAATGCTTCAAATATTTCCACTGCTGTCAGAGATCAAGGTAAATTATAGTTCATTTTATGCCTTTGGCCTACTTGGTCTGATAACCAATTCTTATCTTTTTTCATGGAATTTAAGTTTGTAGAGTTTGTAATTCGTATTGAAATTAATGGTCCAAGTGAACTTCCTTCAAGTATCAAACTATCCAAATAGTTTTATCATTTCCAGACTGGTTACGAGTACAATGTTTTGGCCACCGTTTTAACTGGGCAGTTACTTCTACTTTCAGGAAGTACGATGAGGAGATACACCCTTCTTTAGCTGCCATCAAGAAGATTGTAGGCCACTTTGCCCACTCTCACAAGAAGAAGCGATTGATGAAAGAGGCACAGGTATGTTTGACAGAACTTTGTTTGTCATTTTCACAAGACTGGACATCCCAAAACAAGTTATTATTTAATAAATAATAATGATATACATTTGCAGATAAATAATATTTATCTGCAAACGTATATCATAATGACAAGTACGTGTATTAGAATACAGTGATGGATAATAGCTGTTCCCCTAATAGATCAGAAACACACAGGGCAAGTCTTATTCTGATCATCATAGATATAGCTTTGAGAATCGCCCATGATGCTGTTACACTCCTAATATCATTAACATTGGAGTGTTTATATCAGACTGTTTGACAGTAAAATGTAGTCCGTCCAACACAAAAGCTATTTGAGATAGCAGTCTTTCACGCTGCAGCTGCCAGATCTACAAGCACGTCGCTTTGTCAGTTGCATCAAAAAGGTTATATATATAACATCCTCTTCTAACATTTCAATTCTTGCATTCAGGATCGCCTGAACATGAAGAATCACTGCCTATTAAAAAATGTTGGACTCGATGGGCTAGCACCTTCCTCGTCATACAGAGGATGTTGGAGCAATAGAGGGCAGTAAGAGTGATACTCTCAGCTGATTATTCAGCCACCTAATTACTTCTATCCAATGTTGAGCTAGACATCGACTGCTATAATTGATGCCACGATGCCCATATCACAGCTCACGGATATGCTATCAGGTCAGTTGATTTAATTGTTCTGTAGTGTTGAGTTTGCTTTCTTTCAATGTGTTTTACTGAAGCAGAGTAATATGTACATGTTGAATTCTCTACTAGATGTATTCTAAGCCTTCAGACATCAAACGTGTGGGGTTGCTAGCGCTTACTATTGAGGGGAGTTGGACAGTGGGTGCCAGAAACTCCAAACGTTTGAAGTTTGAGGGCTTAAACTATACTAGATGGGTAACACAACTTCCTTATGATAGATTTGTAGTTTAGTTGCGGAGTAGCAGTTCAAATATTAGCTATGCAAATTGCACATATCACATTATTCTTAATTCCATAACAGGCTTAACCCTCAGATGTACAAACGTTTGGGAGTTGATGTCACCCACAATCCACAGCGGGTAGGGCACCATCAACTCCACACGTTTGAAGCCTCAGTGCTAACACTATTATAGGGATGGCTGATGTCATGTCATACTACTGTTTTTATTATATTACAGGAGAAAAGAGTGTCACAATCAGTAATGCGCTGCCCTCCTGGAAGCTCATTCAGAGCAAGATGTTACCCTTGCCTGATGAAGCTACACTCACAACCAACATGAAGAAAGCTGTGTGGGACTATCTGGATAACAAATACAAACCACTTGATCTTCAACAGCTGTTACAGAAGGTGACCTTCTTAGATTCTAGATATAAAAGTAGATTCTCACCAGGCATCGAACAAGTTCTAAATGAGGAGGCTAAGTCCACTATTGAACAAGGTTTGTTATTAATGACTGTCAGTATTATAGAGGCTTGGTTTGTGGCCTGTCCATCAACTATGTTACTAGACTTGAATTTGACTTTGCTATACGTATATAATATCTTCCATGTAATACTTTATGTAGATATTAATTGTTTAATATGGGACAAAAGACACGCCCAATTCATCTAGATAACATCCATTTTCCTTTCAGTGATTTTAAATGTTATTTTTTGACTTAGAAACGACAGGTGAGCCACCAAAAGATTCTCTATACAGACAGAATGTAACGAAAGGCCAGGCTACGCTAGCTGATATTCTAGGTGAGCTGATGGAAGAGGACGTGAGTGACATAGCTCCAACAGAACAGTCATCCAAGACAGAGAAGGAGATATTATTATATGCCTTCTTACCAAGGATTTCCCTGAGGAGTGATTCTTTAATCTGGTAGAGGGAGCATAAGGTTACTTTCCCATACCTGGAAAAGTTGGCGCAAAAATATCTCGCCATACAAGCAACATCTGTATCCTCAAAGCGTGTTTATTTGTGCTGTTGGAAATATTGTAACTAGCAAAAGAAATCTGTTAAAACCTTGCAAGGTGAATATGCTATTTTTCTTGGCAGCTAACCTCTGAATTGGACTGCGTATAATTGTGATTACATTACCTGATTACAATATTTGATAGTAAGATTTCTGTAAACCGTTTTAGTATATTTAATAAAAAGAGCTCTTTGCCATTATTTATCTGTTCTCTATTATACATAACGTTTGTATCAATAGCGATATTTTTAATATAATAAACCATAAAAACATCTATTATGTAACTTGTATTTCCATTTTTATTTTTTGTTTGGCTTGCTAAAACAAGAAGTCGCCATGCCGTAACAATATACTGCTGACTAAAGAATGTTTTTTTGCAGAGGCTACTAAATGTTATTCCAAACTTTTGATCAGGTTGCTGGTTAGTTGTCTAGTTAAACCATTTGGTTCAGTCGTTGAGTGAGTAAAAAGCTTATAGTTTCTGTCTGAAGTATTCCTCACAGGTAGGACATGGTCTCAATCAACCTCCAAGCATAGTTATGTGTTAAGAGTATTTCTTGAGTCTGATTGCAGAAACGGGTGGATCCTATAATCAATGGACTCAAACAGGTTGGGTTGATGCCGTAACCTAGCTTTTTAGCAACAGAAGTTGGAGATATTTAGTTTGATTTAGTGTGATAGAGATGAGTGTCTCAAAACACATTTTTGTTTAAGTTCTTTGTGAAGAAAAATAAAACATTAAAACAATTTAAAAGCTCAAAATAGCGCAATTTTATCACAGGCTAGTGCTGTTATTGCGTTTTTTTGAGCTCATTTTTTCTCGGTGTTCAGCCCATTAAACAGTCTGTAACAAGCTACGAGCCAGTTTAAACAGTTTATTTACCTTTCAAAAAATACTAAGATTATTTTCAGGCTGGATTTAGAGAATAATGGGCTTTAAGACACATATCGCTATCGTTCTAAATCGGACTAAACATTCCCAAATTCTGTTTCTACAAAAGCTAGGACACGTCACATATCTATGGGAGGATCTTCTTGTGCCGACCGTGTTGTTTTTGAGACGGAAATTAAAACACTGTAAAAATGCCTTTATGAATTTGAAAGTTAGTAGACCAATCTTTATTTTGAGTACAAATTCGAAATCAGCGTGTCTGATTTACCTATCAACAACGATAAAAGTTGTTCGTGACAGTTATGGTTTAAAGTTTAAAGCATTAAACTTCTAGCCATTTAAAGTTTCAACACACTGAAAATCAAATACCGAATGACAATACCGAACTTTCTTTGTTGGAAAAGGATACCGAAGATGGTAAATACCGAAAATGCCGACACCGGGAAAACCGATAAAAAAGTGCAAGGGTATCCAATCCGGCTCTAAATTAGATACTGGCCCAACACTAGTATATGCGTATTGTGGGCATGCATGTGTCTGCGTATTGTCGGCATGCATGTGTCTGCGTTTTGTGGGCAAGCATGGGTGTGTCTGCGTATTGTGGGCATGCATGTGTCTGCGTTTGTGGGCATGAGTGTGTGTGTGTGTGTGTGTGTGCGTGCGTGCGTGCGTGCGTGCGTGCGTGCGTGCGTGCGTGCGTGTGTGTGTGTGTGTGTGTGTGTGTGTGTGTATCTGCTTATTGTTGGCAAGCGCGTGTGTATACATATTGTGGGCAAGTGTGGGTGTGTCTGCGCATTGTGCAATGTATATATAGACCATGACATCTGCTTAGCTTACTGAAGTAGAAGTTGTGTCCACTTTTTAGGAGTATTGTTGCACAAACACTGGCTCTGTCATCGCAGCTAGACATGTATGAGTTCAGTGGTGAGAGCACCTTGACAACTGGAAACATGCACAGTTGAAGAGAGAGAAGGCAATTTGAGGTTAGATACCGAAGGTCAAGGCTCTATTCAAAGGTCACCACTGGTGATTTTTGTTAGGAATTGAACCCATCTATGGTTTGCAGACCACTAGACCTCAGCTGCAGTGTTTGTTAGTTGTCATGGAAGCAATTGGCACAAATTAGTTGTCACATATGCAATAAACTAACTTAATCGTACCAATATTAAGTGTGTATGAGCAATGCCTTGAAGACCATGATGTCTGCTTAGCTTAGTGAAGTAGAAGTTGTACCCACTTTTTAGGAGTATTATTGCACAAACACTGGCTCTGTCATCTCAGCTGTACATGGCTGATCTCAGTGGTGAGATCACCTTGACAACTGGAAACATGTACAGTTGAAGAGAGAGAGGGCAATTTGAGGTTAGATAGCAAAGGTCAGGGTTCAATTCAAAGGTCAATGGCAATAAGCAATCAACAGTTGGCAATAAGCAATCAACAGCTGGCAATAAGCAATCAACAAATGGTAATAAGCAATCAACAGTTGACAATAAGCAATCAACAGTTGGCAATAAGCAATCAACAGCTGGCAATAAGCAATTAACAGTTGGCAATAAGCAATCAACAGTTGGCAATAAGCAATCAACAGTTGGTAATAAGCAATCAACAGTTGATAATAAGCAATCAACAGCTGGCAATAAGCAATTAACAGTTGGCAATAAGCAATCAACAGTTGACAATAAGCAACCATTAGCTACTTTAGGTAGCTTCAGTTTACATTTACAGATATTTACTGTCATTGTTCTCTAAGAGCAGCTCTAGTTTGCTCAGGCATAATTGGGTGAAATAGCTGTTGGGCAAATTAAGAAAACCAAATTCATGTGTTTTGCCCTGCTTTACCATTCAAATTTGAAACACTGGTTATAGCCAAGTGAATTCACTGAAAAGTATTTACATATATTTTTCCTGACTCTATCAAGTTAGAAATATTAGGCATTTGGAAAACTTTGTGCATTTTTCTTCCTATTTTTTGTTCCAAGAAGTCGTTAAAGAATAGAGAAAGCATAATATTATTATGCTTTATTATTTATCTTGAGGTGTTGACTGATGTTCTACAAAAAGAATCAAGGAGATTGACCAACCAGAAGCTGAGATATAGCCAGCCAAACACAGGTCTACCAAAAAACATAAGTGTTTTGGTAATCATCAATATATGACGTATGAAATCGACTTGTGTGCCATTGGTCAAATAAGCCAACTAATGCGCTCTCCTATAACAATGACGGCGTTTTAATTGGTTTATTCCCTGACAGTATAGAACAATCAAATGGGGCCTAACAATCATTGCTCTGAGAATTCCGAACCAGTCCCTCTGACGTGTAGATTAGTTTTAGCATAAAATAATTACACGTATCTATTATTTCGCAACATTCCGCTATCTTGCTAGTTCAGCTCAGTTTTGTTGTTCTCCTACTTAGCTTCCCTATTCAGACTCATAGCTCTCAATTATAGCTAATAAATGGAATCAATTAAATCAATCATCAATCTCGGTTATTATTTGGAATTTTCTACAAATTATATTAGATACATCATTTATTCTATACGCAGTTATATTATTATTTTGTATAATATGCATTATGATTATTATATTAATCATAAAAAATAATCATAGATAAGATAATAGATCAATAGAAAAATCAAATCAAAAGTTATCATTTTTTTTCCTTACAGCAAGAGCAGCACGGTCAAGTTATTATTTTTAATATTATGGCTGTAGTGAACTTACAGTCTGTTAATAGTGACGATAATCATGAAAATCAACTGAATGCTGCAGTAGATACACAGTAAAAAAAATGATGAATGAACAAAAATTGACATTCCCATTTCTTAATCTAAACGAACTGCGATCGCGGATGTCGCATATAGACTAAACGTGCGCCGTTCGTTGAACAAAGGATCTTCGGAGCATATCCGTGATATCCGTGAGAGATCAAGTTAAAATTTGAAGCACAATAGTCAAAGTCTGCTCTTCTGTTTTGAAAAATCATGGCGAGGGGTTGTGGGCAAATGCCTTTACCACACAATGTTTGCTTGATTTTCCTGAGAAACCAGAGCTAGTCTTTAAATTATTTACTATTGCGAGAAGCGTTTCACATCTCGTAGCCAAAACAATCACTATACCTAACGGCGGTAAGGGTGCGCAACTCCGACACATGAACATTAAGTCGATTTCATACGTCACAGTTTTCAGGATTTTCGAAGGGCTTTCCTCTGATTCTTTATTAGGTAGACCTGTGTTTGGCTGGCTATATCTCAGTTTCTAGTGGGTCAATCTCCTTGATTCTTTTTTTAGAACATCAGTCAACACCTCAAGATAACTAATAAAGCATAATAATATTATGCTTTCTCTATTCTTTAAGCTTTATCTACTAATGTGGCTCAATTTTAGGACAATTAAAAAAAGAATTTTTGTTGACATTTGGAATGTGTCTTATAGTGTATAATACTATAGAAACACTGATTATGGCTACAAAAGCTTTTTATCAAGAGAGCACAACTTGATTTAAGCTTTATAAGGTATGAACTCAATCATCTCTATCGACCATGTGAATCATCTCCTATGACATATGTACATAGTTACCTACATTGATTTAGCCTAAGTTTCCTGAAAAGTTGTATCAGCTATGAGGGTGGAGAGCGGGCAACCGTAACTAGCCGTGGTACTAAGGCTTTTACACAATAGCATACGACAAAGATAACCGCATGCTTGCTAGTTTTACCCCACTCTGCATGGGCATGTACACGTGGGCATGGGCATGGGCATGTACACTCAAATTCCTTTATATTTAGAATTATGAGCTATACATAAGTATTTATGACAGCAGTAATTTTCTGTGTTAGATGCATCATTCTTAAACTAAGTACATGTACCTGCTTCTGTATTTGAGTCACGAGTCTCTCATCTATTTTCTACATAAACTGCATCCTTGTTAGTTATGTAGACAAAAGCGGTCATGTGGTATTGTACAGCCAACTGCATTCTTCCAATGTCCACCCTAAGCTATTGTACGGGTGGCTTTTGTACCAACCAAGAGGAAGATGTGGGAGAGTGGACATGTTTAATCAGGAACTCAAACTAAACTCAGCTATCCTATAAATGTTACACTGAGCAAACAGATCTCAATCGAAGTAGGCTGTATCAGTTCTCAGCCACTTACAACATTTCCATTCTTTGTTTTGTGCCATCAAGTGGTTGCAGTTAACAGAAGAATCGATACCACCTGCCTTTTTAGTTTTATACCAAAAGATTTTAGCACAAAAACATTTCAGAAATTTGGAAATGTAATTGGGAACATTAGATCTGTTCTTCTGGCTAGTAACAAGTTAATTACTAAACTCGTTTGAGGTTTATGTTTCTCAATGTCTATGATTACACATTTTTTGTTTTTTAACTCTAAATGTGCATTCACACATTTAATTTATCACAGTTGGGGCAATTTATCGGAGTTGTGTTTTCAAAACTAATACTCAGGCATTCCATTTGCTAATATCCAGACATGTCTGTTGCTAATGCTCAGGCATGTCTGTTGCTAATATCTAGGCATGTCACTTGCTAATACTCAAGCATGTCACTTGCTAATATCCCCACATGTCATTTGCTAATATCCATGCATGTCAATTGCTAATATCCAAGCACGTCAGTTGCTAAAACTCAGGCATGTCAGAAATTTCTGTTGCTAATATCCAGGCATGTCACTTGCCAATACTCAGGCATGTCACTTGCTAATATCCCCACATGTCACTTGCTAATATCCAGGCATGTCACTTGCTACTATCCAGGCATGTCAGTTGCTAATATCCAAAGCATATCAGTTGCTACTATCCAGGCATGTCTGTTGCTAATGCTCAGGCATGTCTGTTGCTAATATCTAGGCATGTCACTTGCTAATACTCAGGCATGTCACTTGCTCATATCCCCACATGTCACTTGCTAATATCCATGCATGTCAATTGCTAATATCCCGGCACGTCAGTTGCTAAAACTCAGGCATGTCAGAAATTTCTGTTGCTAATATCCAGGCATGTCACTTGCTAATACTCAGGCATGTCACTTGCTAATATCCCCACATGTCACTTGCTAATATCCAGGCATGTCACTTGCTACTATCCAGTCATGTCAGTTGCTAATATCCAAAGCATATCAGTTGCTACTATCCAGGCATGTCTGTTGCTAATACTCAGGCATGTCTGTTGCTAATATCCAGGCATGTCACTTGCTAATACTCAGGAATGTCACTTTCTAATATCACCGCATGTGACTTGGTAATATCCATGCATGTCAATTGCTAATATCCAGGCATGTCAGTTGCTAAAACTCAGACATGTCAGAAATTTATGTTGCTAATATCCAGGCATGTCAGTTGCTAATATCCAGTCATGTCAGAAATGTCTGTTGCTAATACTCAGGCATGTCAGTTGCTAATGTCCATGCATGTCACGTGCTAATATCCAGGCATGTCAGTTGCTACTATCCAGGCATGTCAGTTGCTAATATCTAAAGCATATCAGTTGCTACTATCCAGGCATGTCACTTGCTAATATCCAGGCATGTCGGCCAAGAGTTGGAGTTGGAATGACATCCCGTCTGTTTAGAATTTGAAATGTAGTTTGCAAACCAAACCCGATTCAAACTTTGACTATTCAAAATGAGTCACCTTTTTAGCCAATGAATTACCACATCGATATCCATACTGTTTTCTTGCATTTGCGTCGCTGTTAACATTGCGATATGTGATCGTTCACTTCTATGTTGTACTCTGTCAATGATGGCTGTTCAAAATAGACAAGCATAATATGAAGATTTTGCTGATCTGGTGTCGGCGACTGATACAAAGGCAGTTTTACAGCAATTTTTCGTTTTACACTAAACCCACTTTGTGGGTGTGAAAGCAACTCCTATAAATTACCCCGGTGTAGATGCACCTATAAGAGCTTTTATAAAATTTGGAACTTGTTAGTTAGATCAATTTTCTGGTATTAGCAAAACATTTGACACATTAGCCAATTAGCTAGCATGAGACTAATTTTATCAGCCCGCACGTGATTGGCTGATCTGAAACCTCACAGAGTTTAAAGGTTGACTTGCAATAAAATTCACATTACAGTTATTTGATATGAAAAGGTTCACCATTTTTTACTCTGTTGTGTTGTAGGTGCAAAATATGTGAGAATGTGATTACAAGCTTTTAAAAGCTAAAAAACGAACAGTTAATCGCAGCCACACGAGACCGCCGTAGTTTGGATTCGCTTTCCAAAACGGCTCAAATGGGACATACTTGTCACAGGATGGTTTCTGTTTACACTTTCATGCAATCTCATTCGTCAAAATATTTTCACAAATATATACTTCATGCATTCAATAAAACCATGTCTATTGTTCTTACGCGTCTGTTTTATCGTCATTGTAATGCTGTCACTTTTAGCACTGATATCTTATAACTTACTGTAAAAAATCGTTAAAATTTTCAACCTTAGCTCGAATGAGTACATATCATTGTCTGATATTCATGATGAGCCTGTTGGTTACTTGTGATAATCGAAAAGTGCTGCAACAATTATTTCCGAAGTATTGGGTCACATGATCAGATTAAGACTTGACGATTAGTCCAAGCCAAAAGAAAACTGTAAAGTAGCGAGCATCTATATTTGATACGGGGTCTTCGACAAAACCTGAAGTGTTTGTCATAAACTAGTACTACAATAAGTTTTATATTGAGCTTTTTATTGGCCTTTCAATTCTCGTGAGAACATCACGTGACAAGACGATAACCAAACTGTAATGAATACGTCAAATAAATAAAGAGATTCCAATCTATGGTGGCTTTTCGTTTTTGAGTGTTTAAAAGCTAGTAATCACATTTCCACATGTTTTGCACTTACAACACAACAGAGTAACACATGGTGAATTTATTGATACCAAATAACGAATGTGAATTTTGTTGCAAGTCAACCTTTAAGCTTTTTTATTGCTCATTGCTGAACCACCGAGCTAGTGGAATTTTTCTTTACTATTGCTTTGTAGATTGTGGGACGCTCCTCTACCACCCTGGTATTCCAGCTTGGAAATCAGCTTATTAAGACTCCAGTTGGACTTACAGGGAATTAGAAAGCACGCAACCTCTAAGCATAGATGATTTGGTAAGATTAAGGTTAGTGTTCTAGAAAGTACTGGCGCATTGCATTCTCATGTTTTAGATCCTATGGCAAAACATTGCATACGGTATGTTAATATGATCATTTTTGCTGTATCAATATTTGATTTTTATTGTAGTCACCGCTGCAAAAGAGTGATAGAATAGCGTACCCATGTCAAGCATCCCAGAGTCTACTACAAAAATCCGGTGTAACTACTTTGCAGACAAAAAGGCACCCTGCTGGCTATGTACTCAAGAAGTAAGTCATATGCACTGCAGCAAGACTCGCTTACATTGCTGTCAATACTGACAGCATAATGACATATAGGCTGCGCTGTCATGTCACTATGACATGTTCACACACTTGCTCTAGGATTGCATTAGTATGTCACAGAATATGATCATAGACATCTGTAGACCTATCATAACATAGCATAACCCGAGAGAATCAACTGTAAACAGTTTTAAATAGAAGTTGAATGGTGCTTCACATCCAGGCATGTCAGTTGCTAAAATCCAGTCATGTCATTTTCTAATATCCAAGCATGGCGCTTGCTAATATCCAGGCATGTCAGTTGCTAATATCCAGTCATGTCAGTTGCTAATATCCAAGTATGTCAGTTGCTATTATCCAAGCATGTAAGTTGCTAATATTCAGGCATATCAGTTGCTGATATCCAGGCATGTCACTTGCTAACATCCAGGCATGTCACTTGCTAATATCCAGGCATGTCAGTTGCTAATACCCAGGCATGTCATGTGCTAATATCCAGTCATGTCAGTTGCTAATACCCATGCATGTCAATTGTTAATATCCAGTCATATCAGTTGCTAATATCCAGTCATGTCAGATGCTAATATCGCCATATATGACATAGCAATATTTCCATACTATGGCCATACTGCTTATATTTATATACATATACATGTATATAAATATAATATTCCTGTATATGTATTTGAAGTATGTACATGAGAAAAAGTATTTATGGTATCTTCAAGTTGTAAAAGGGAGAAAAATACGCATGTCATACAGCCAATCAGTGTAATTACTTAACAGTATAAACTTGGCTGAGGAATTCTAAGATTTCTAGCGTAATGTGATGACATCACTCATGCAGTATTTCACAGTGTTAGCTCGTATCTGTAGTGATACACAGTACATTGCTACGGCTGTGCTCAATATCGCGGTACTGCCAAGCCATTTTTAGTGTCTGCAAAATTAAGTTATAGGCCTACACTTTCTTATAGATATACATCTATTTCAATGACAACCAACTAAAATCTGTTTAAAATTTTAAATTCAACATAATTTTTTGCATAGAAATACAAAAATCTAGATAAGTATCACAACTTCTTGATATTGGTTGCTATGACATTTTGAAATGTAAACAAAATTGTGCATTGATTTTTGTTTCTCAAACTTTAATACCAGTTTTCTCAAAACAATTTTCTCGCGCTAGTGGTAAACATGCATTCAGTTTATTGACCATAAAAGCCGCTGTAATTAAGCTAGAATAAATTTTTTTTGCAAAATAACTGATAATCTTCTCCTTATGTTAGTGTAGACTCTAAATCTCACACACCCGACTTAACCATGGTTTCTGTGATCATGAACCATTTTTTCACTTTGGTTACAGATTGCTGTCAAAACCGTTCTGCATTCAACACAACCAACTTTCAAACTGTATATATTACACAGCAGCTTGCCATTTTACTTATAATATTGCATTTCTCTTATTGCAGGTGAGAGATATAAACATACTAGCCGTGTCACCCGGCGTTGCCCGTGTAATAGAAGAATATTTGGACAGAAAATTAATTTGTATTTAACATATAATCACATTTGCCATTCTAACTTTCAAACTACATATCATGAGAGAAGTTTTTTTCTTATAAATAATGAGAAGTGGTGAGAGTTTTGCTATTAGGGCCATTAGGCAGTTTAATAATGTGAGGAACAGCTTCTCGTGACGTTATGCTATGACCCGCGTCATACGTAAAGCAGTTAGGTATAGCTCTGATATAATGCCTTATATTGGTTAGCCAACAACTGCGACATCCTTAGTCCAGTGGGCTAGACATAAGACTTTTGCCCGGCTTCGTGCGAGATCGAATCTTCGTCGGTATGTGACATTTATTTCAAGAATTTAAGATCTATAGCCGGATTTCCGACATACGACTCACGGATTTTGAAAAATATATACAGTCAAACATGGATAACTCGGCCACGGATAGCTCGAAAACATGGTCAATTCGAACAGTTTCTTTGGTCCGTTCCCACGTAATGATAAAATGCTATAGATAACTCGAACTCAACACTGGTAATTCGAACTGTTTTTTTGCCCAACGGCTACCGAAACGGTTGTTATCGCTTTAGAAAATCACTTTATTCAAAGCCATAGAGGTAAACCTCATATTTTCGTAATTCATAAGCGTTGTTATTACCACCATCGGCAAAATAATTTAGTCAACGACTTTTTTAAAAGTTTGGTCAAATTTGATTTATACTGCTAAACGATTAGTAGCACGGGCTTGCCGGGTCACGCGCGCAGGGATTTTCGCCACGCACATACAAAACAAAAACAGCATGTTGTTTTGTATGTGCGTGGCGAAAATCCTTGAGTGCGTGACCCGGCTAGCCCGTGACGAATAGTTTTCCGACGTTGATTCCGTGTTGAATCAACGTCGGAATGTTGAATGTTTAAAACGTCTTAAAATTGTTTTTATTAAACGTATACGTTGTCTTAGCTAAAAAAAACTATTCATCGTTTGACCTAAACACAGAATACGTGTGTACATTCAATAAGTATCCATTCAAAAAGCGTGAGTGATATACAATGTACCGTTAAACCTCGTAAAACTTTTGATTGAACTGCCTCGGAGTGTTGCTCTTAACGAATCCCAGGTAAAGTAAGGGATTTTTCTTTGGTAACTTTTTCTTGAAGTTGCATAAACTTCAAGAAAAGTCGGCAAAATTGATCGTGGGTAAAACGCTCAAAAGAAAAAGATGTCTTTTCTTTTGAGCATTTCAACAACGATCAAGTTTTGCCAATGTCAATCTAAAAAAACGTCCTGGCAATAACATCACCTCAAACAACAAACCAATCTCAAGTGATAGAAAAATCTTTATACTTTTTGATAAAAACGTTTGAAACTTTACATTAGAAGCATTTAATTTGAAACAAGCCATTTGTGCTTTTGATTTATATTATAGTTTGCATATGTACATGTATCTACTAATAAATAAGTAAATACATGGACTTGGGACAGTGCTCTGATAACTTGAACGCTCTGATAATTCGAACACTTTTGCTCGGTCCCGTGAAGTTCGAGTTATCCATGTTTGACTGTATATAGATAATCATTTCCTTTCATTATTGCTGTTTGTTGTACATAATAACAACCAGTACATTGCAGCTACTATTGCAGTTATCCTATTGCACTGCAGTGATATTGGACTGCTAATATTGCATTTCTCAACCAACAGTACCTTCTCTTTTTTCCAATATCACTTTGGTTGTCGGCAGTATGACAGGAAAATTTCTAGTATTGTGTATATTTATTGTGTATTTATGTTCATTAAAAACATATATCTTATGGTTTATTGATATATAATTCATATGTATTTATATATATTTACATGTACATGTATATATATATAATATTCATGTATATATAATATTAATGTATATGTATTTGAATTATGCACATGAGAAAGTATTTATGGTATCTTCAAGCTGTACAAGTGAGCAAAATACGCATGTCATACAGCCAATCAGTGTAATTACATAACAGTATAAACTTGGCTGAGGAATTCTAAGATTTCTAGCGGAATGTGATGACATCACTCACTCAGTAGTTCTCAGTGAGTTACACAGAGTCTCTTCATTCTGAGCTATTATTATTAACTATTATTAACTGCTATTATTATCAGTTCTTCGATCATGAGCGCAACGGATTGTCCTCCACAGACTGGCAGCGGGATAGGCGGGCTTCGTTTATCATCATCCAGCTCGCTGGCCGAGCTGGATAACACCTCCTATGGTTTTGGTAAGCAATGTATAAATACATGTTCATTTTCACTGAAGGAATATTGTAAGTTTATAATTTGTCTATAAAAAAGATGTAATGTTTCTCTTCCTTGAAGCAATATAAGTTTATAATCTGACTATAAAAAGATGTGAAACTCGTAAACTATTGTGAAAATAAATACATTAGAATCGATGTTTAGCTAGTGACTACTTAGCGACTGCTGAAAGGAATAAGGACCTCATATAAACTGATATATTGTTAAAGTGAGAGACAGTAGAGCAGTGAGCTGTAGAGGAGCGATTTATGTGTCTTTTAAAAACAAAGAGTCTAGTATCAGGCGCTTCAGTTCATAAAATTGTGTTGGAATCAAACCAAAGCAGATGGCGCATGAGAAGTTGTCATACCCATTAATTTCCTTTCATCATTCAAACTGTATTTTGTGGAATGAATCAACAAACATGAAAATGAGAGACTATTTAGTCACGCATTTGACATATGAGCAAAAAATCGGACTGTTATGTTTACCCTTTCTCACCAAAATCTGTAAAAAAAACATAACATTTAATATATATTATAAAAATGCTTAAAAATGCTTGCTTTTTACTCATATTTGTTTACTTTATTTTAGTCCATACTACCTCCTATGTTAGGTTGATATGAAATATTTTAAACTGATATCAGCTGCTTCAATCAACTTAGTAAATCAGTCAAAAGACTGCGACAAATTTAATTATAAAATGTAGTGACATTTATTCGAAAGTGTAGCCTCAGGACCTACATAATAATAAGTCATGAAAGGTCATGATGTCGTTATTCTTATTAAGAACTCGCTATAGCTAGGCCAGTACACTCAACTAAAAGATTTCCTCAATATAAGACTTGATAAATTCATTAACTATTTGCAAGTGTCTCTCTTCACAAATTCAATCAGTGAAAAAGTGAACATTTCATGGTGACACAACTATTGACATTCCGCTCCAACCAAACTTTTATGAACTGTCAAAGCTTTCACTATTGAGTCAGAGTGTTATGAAACTCGATAAGTAACTTTGTTACAACTAGAACTCGATCTAAGACGTTTAAACTGAAATTGTATTATTTCATTTTAGAACTCCCCGAATTCTTTGCTCAAGAAGAGGGCAGCTCTTCCTCCTCCGGACAATCTCCGCCAGCAATCACTTGGCCACTGCCTGCTGCCCTTCAATTTATGGTAGATGCTGGTCATCTAGCTACTTTGAGGGCAGCAGAGCCAAAAAATTTAACGTGGCCAGTGATGGAGGAAGAGCTGCCTGATTCGACATCTACTCTTTCATCTCAACCACTACCAAAACAATCAGCACCCTATCCACCTTCACAATCCAAATCTTCACCTCAATTTCCATCATCAACCCCCCAATCAGTACCAAAGCAACCATCACCCCATCTACCTTCACCATCGAAATCATCACCTGCATCTCCATCATCAACACACTCAAAAGAACCACTCCTCCCATCATCGCCACCATCTCCAGCCCAAACAAGAACAGTAAAAAAGATTTTAATTGGTTGCGCCGCGGTAGGAGTGGCAGTGGCAGCCTTCAAGCTGTACAAGTAAGTTCTAATGCTAAACAACCTTTATCATTATAGTACATGTTCTATTGCTGACTAAAGCCTGGTTCCCATATCGATTGCGAGACTCCGGCGGTAACATGCGCAGCAAAACGCTTGCGACGCTAGGCTCGCTGGCATATGTTCACATAAAGCCACATTGTTAATAATATCGTAAACATAATTTTGTAATTAAATAAAATTTTCGCTCCCCCATGCCATTCCTATAATGGTCACCTTTACCCGTACAGTGCATTTCGGGAAGGCTTTGCCTGCGGTTTTTTGCGAAATTTGAGCAGTGCGAAACTATTGCGATGCTGCCGGCAACTACTGGCGGTCCTTGGTGGTACCCGGCGTAGGTTCCCATTTCACCGCTAATAACCAGCTGTGCTGTCGCCGGTGCTTTGCGACGTATATGGGAACCAGCCTTTAATAATTTAACTAAAATATACATGTTACCAAATATAATTCTTTGACTTGTAGGCACTGGTGCCAATGAAACCACCACTTCATTGCCACCAGAGGATGCTGCCATTGCCACTTCTTTCCATCCACCAACTACACTCAGTGTTTCTTCCACCACCAACACCACCATCCAATCATCAAAATCATACTGAGCCTCACCACTGAAATCATCTTCGCCACCACCGTTATCATCAACGCCGCCAGCCTTCGCCTCATTACTATCGCCACAACAACTGTCACAACCACCACCTCTACTATCCCAATCACCATCATCTTTCGCTTCACCACCTCTAACACCACCTCTTCCGCAACCACCACAAAAACCGCCACAATCACCAAATCATCTTCACCACAACTTCATATCTACCCCATTCACCTCATCGCCACCATCGCAATTGCCCCTCTACTACCATCACTATCGCTTCACCAATAATAATTACCAACACTACACATGTCGACTCACCACCCCTACCGCCTAGCCCGCCACCCGCTGCCACTCAACTTCCAACCCACTTGTACTCAAATAAAGCCCATCTCTTCTAATCCGCCGCTCTTCACCACAACACCACCAACCACCACAACACTATATCTCAGCCAATGTTGAAGTGAGTATTGATTGTCATTATGATGAATGTAATTTTGTTAGAGGATTCTTGACAAGTCATGGCAGTTGAGTACTGACAGTTTAAAGTTTGCTGATATTTTATGCTATTTAGTTTCTACTCGGTGAATGCCTGGCGTTGCACTAGTAATAAAATAACTACCTAACAATTTTGACTAACTTAAACTCGTAACATAAGCTAGCTCAATATTTGTTCTATTACACACAGCATAGGTAAAAAGATGCAACGATTTGGAAGCATGATTCGCTGACATATAATATGATGACTTTCTATTGACTTTTGACAATCCAAAACTTATAAATCAATAGAGGGTAAAAGGCGTGTTATTTGACAAGCCATCTTTGGTCTTTTTATTAATTGTTGTCACTGATTTACACAAGAATAACAGTTTATACTGTTTATGCTATGAATAGTATTTTTGTATAACATCAGGTTATCGAACCAAGAATAGAAAAAGAGTTATAATCTTCTGAATGACGCATCTCTTTTATTATTTTCTATCTAAGAGTAGTTGAAGGAGATGTTATATATATATAATGTATAAATATATTATAGTTACTAGAAATTCCACTGTCATACAGCCCACGACCAAAGAGATGTTTGAAAAAAGAAACGGTACTGATGGTTGAGAAATGCAATATTAGCAGTCAAATGGCACTGCAGTGCAATAGGATAACTGCAATGGTAGTTGTAATGTACTGGATGTGGGTGTTATTATATGTTTATATCTCTCCTCCTGCAATAGGAGAAATGCAATATTGGCCAATATTAGAAGGAAAATGCACTGATATTATTAGAATAGCCATTGTTATTAATATAGTAATAATATAAAACCAATGCACAATTTTGTTCACATTTCAAAATGTCATAGCTAGCATTATCAAGAATTTGTGATGTTTATATAGATTTTTAGAAAAGCTGTACTACGTAGTCATTGTTCTGTAGTCATCCAAACTTATAATTAAATATTGTAATAATCTCATAAGAATCGTTAGAAAGAAATATCATCGTCGTTTCCTTTACTTACACTGCATTGGACATCAGTTAGAATATCAAAGTACTCAAAAGTGTCTAAAATGTCAGTTATTTTGAAATCAGCAAACTGTCGAATTGCCGAAACCTTCGGCAATTCGACAATGCTATAGACTGGTGAAATGTGCACGTTATTTTTTTATAAAATGCCCGCGACCTAATCGTTTTATTCTCTGTCGCTTGGCGTTTCAAGTTCCGGTCTTAACTTTGATAAAAGTAAGGCTTAGCAAGTTTTAATAACGATTTTTGACCAATAAATCTGTCTATTTGTGTATAATTCGTTCAGATGGGTACGTTCTAAGATACTGTCGACACTTTTCAAAGACTTGGTAATATACATGTATTTGAATTGGTTTATATGTGTTTTTTATCGTTATTATACTTAAACGACTCTGCTAAACCATGGTTAAAATTGTTCATGAGATTTTAAAACGAGGGTTTGCGACGTTGTTGTTGAAAGTTTTCGTAAGTTGTGGGCACATGCATTTATCATGTGCATAAGTTAGCATAATAATCACATCATTTATCACATCATTTATCACATCATTACACATGCACATAACGGCAGCCTCATAATACTCCATGACCGGAATGAAACTCTTATTTAAAGTGGACAAAGGTTTGGAGTTCCCGTCCAATTGGAGAAAGTTGGGGGGCTTTTTGTATGTATATACCTCGTTTTCGTGGCGATAAAACCTCATGAATAAGAGAGTGTTACAACATTTACTTCAAATTGAAAAGCAGAAAGTCCATACTTGGAGTGAACTAATAAAATAATTAAAATAGCATTACTAAGGTGTGCCTAGATACGCAGATTCGTCATTATTTGATACATTACCAAAATGAGTATAGAAAGCTTTATTATGATATGATACAGTACCAAGGTAAGCATAGATAGCTTTGTAATAATGTGATACATTCAGATTGTCTCTTAGTGATTACATTAGTAATCTCTTATGGTCTCCAAGTGATCTCTAAATTAGATAATCTCCATGTGATCTCTAAGTTGGAGATCATGCTTCTTTTGAATTACCATGTTCTTGAATGTCGGTTGCATTTAACTGCAATTTTTGTTAGCTTTGATAATAAATATACTTATTGGCATGCAAAATCTTTGCTGTTACTATATGTTTACAGTAATTGAGCCCTTGAACTGCCTAGGGGTACATGTAACTCCTCTGCATGCGGCATGGCTCCAAGTCTGTAATGAATATATTGCAGTGAGAGGAGAACTGCAATGCCCGCAGTGCATTGTCAAGAACAAGAGGTTAGATTGGGAGTACGCACATCGGCCATCAGCAGTGGAAAGAGGGATAACTCAAACAGGACAAGTAGCCTATACGAATCCTGTCTCATCAGATAAGAGGTTTGTATGTTGCTGTAACTGCCAATTGCATGGTTGTTACAATCAGATTCAAATGAAAGATGCTGCCAGCAGAAGTTTGGTACCGGTATACTATTCACACATGAGACAATAATACCAGCAGTAGATACAACCCTCCAGTTTATCAGTATGCATATTTAATTTCTTATACACAAGTTTGTCATTCTTTTTCAGTTTGAAATCTAAAAAATTGGAGCCACCGCTACCGGGGTCAAGTAAAGGTCGTTTATCACAAGCCTCCAAAGTATCAAACCTACTTCTCACACAGAACTATCTGCCAGTCGTGGATATGACGACCAAGTTCTATGGAGAGCATTTGGATACTGGCAGCAAATGACCTTCCGATCTCTTTATTTAGAAATGTGAATAATATCTTTATGTGATGTTTGTGTTGAAACAATTATATATTTTGTTATTATTTTGCGTGCTTTATGAATATAATTTCTACAATATGAAATGAGAGACATGAAGTAGATGGAATTTGAATTGCGCTTGACAGTATTGATCATGCCTTGACTAGTTTGTGCAGTGAATCAAATACAACGCAATGTTTGCTAGCGATTCGCAGCAGATAAACATTCACTAGTGCCTGTCAGTCATGTTACCTATATCAGACGATATTAAACTTCAAAAGTTGTTGACTACCCTAGGACACTTATATTTTGCTAGTATTTAGTTTCGGGAGTAGCTCACAGAGTAAAATTTCACAGCAACCTAATTTCGCAGCTCTGATGAGTGCAAAAATATAGTGATTTAGAAATAAATGCAGTGGAACAAACATAATTAGATTCCTCAGGCTCAGTTCACCGATAAAAAAAATTCAATTTGCGACTAGTTTGTAATTGTGAACCGCAGGTAGAATGGTGTGGGCAAGGCCGATAATGCAATTTGATCGCTTGCTGTCGTTTGTTTCTTGGACCATCAACAGGCCTATTTTCACGGGGGCGGCTGGCCGGCTGAGCCGCCCCAACTTTTTGGGAATTTTTTCTGGTAAGTACAGTCCAACTCGGATAACTCTCCCTCGGATAAAATGTAACGTTTCATCTCAAACACAAGGTTAACTCGAACGGATTTGTTTGGTCAGTTCCAACGCAATGATAAGTTGCTTCAGATAACTCGACCTCGACATCATTTATTCGAAAAGTTATTTTATATGGACACGGTTTTTATCGCTGTAGAATATCACTTCATTCCAAGCCATAGAGACCAACATCGACTTCTAGTAGTTCTTAGGCATCATTATTATCATCATCTGAGGCAAAATATTCTTGGTAACGACTTTTATAAAAGTTTGCAAAAGGTTAAGTTTTGTCAAACACCCGCTTGGCCAGGTCCCATCGAAAGCGTAAAAGCCTCCAAATGAACTTAAAATAAAATCTGCAAAATTTATCTTTGTTAAAACGCTCAAAAGAAAAAGATGTCTTTTTCTGAGCATTTTAACTGCGGTCAAGTTTTGCCTATTTTCATTTAAAAACATCTCGTCAGTCACATCACCTAAAACAAAACAAATCTCAAGAAATAGAAAAATGTTGATACTTTCCGATAAATTTTTTTAAAACTTCACACGAGAGGCCTGGCTGAGGCCCTACATGAAAGAAATCTGTTGGGGGCTTACACCGCCCCACCCTTCACACCGTAGGTGTTCATAACTAGTCGCCTAACATTAGCCACCCCAACTTGCAACCATTGAATACAGGCCTGACTATCAATGAACAAAGCTATTTAGTTTCGCTTTTTCGCTCGTTTGTTATGATAGTTTCGTTTGATAGTTTAGTTATAGTCGCACATGAAATTTTCGTGAGAGGATGACACCGCGAAAACGCGAAAATTAGATGAGGCGAATACACAAGTGTCCTAGGGTATGTGATTTCAGCATTTCGAGTGGTTTGTAATTTATAAACCTAAACACCACAAGTAGGAAAGTTTTCTAAGACAGCAAAAAACTAAGTCACTGTAGTGATTGGTAGATGCTGATTTGGCTCTAGATAAAACTTAAACAAAAGAAATACAATTACCCGCTTAAAAGTAATTTTCATGCTGAAATTAATTTGCCAGTTTTTAAAAATCCAGACGAGTGTGTTTAAACCAACTGAATATGACAACATACTCTTGTGAAAAACTGAAACACGAATACTGTAGTATAGAGAGCTGTCGGTGACTAAATGTGTGTCACCAAACAGGGTTTAGTATTTCGAAAACTGACCAATCAATGTTGAACAGCTTCTGGCTTTTTGTTGGTCAGTTTTGCGTTAAGCTCTGTGATTGGCTAAAAATTTCCAATTGCGCCGCTCTTTCTTTAAAGCATCTTCAGAAAATGTTTGCCTTTTTTTGTTGCTCAGTTTCTAAAATGGAACTACTTTCACTTAAATATGATTGGTTAAGTCATAAGACCTGAACTACTTTCGTTTCAGAATTATTCTGATTGGATGTTTTGGTCATACTCTTAAGAGAACAACTCCAAATATTTGAGAAGTTAAATATTTGCGTGTGTGTGTGTATTTTATTTCATCAATTAGTAGAAATATAATATTAAGCACAATAAAGATATAGTTATAATATTGAATAAGTTAAACAAAATAAATGAAAGCTTAGTTCCTACTCGTCGAGGCATGATGAGACCCACATGCGCAGTAGCACTGCAGATAGTCGATGATATTGGCTCACAGGAATTGGCAAACTCTAAGTGCAAGTCTGAATTAATCTAAGCTTAACAAATGTTTTTTAACATTAACCCTGAAACTAGTGCAATTTTAAAATTATGCTCGTGATTTCGGTCCCTTTATAGTCAATGAAATAAAGACAAGCGAATGTGTAGAGTATACCAACTAATAACTGCTAATAGTAATGCTACATGTTAATAAAAACGGAAAATAGTAAATGAGATAAGTATGTAAATACAAATAAATACCATATAGGTACCCAAATGATATACATAAGATATCGACAGATGTAGCCAATTCGGCTTATTCGACAAATATAAGGAATTTCTGAATGAGTCTAAATAGCTCTTACTGAACATCAATCACCCAATACAAAGACCAATTAAAACACAAAAGCATATGATTTACTAAAATCCTGGACGGTAGTTAAAAAGAATTGTTAAACCAAAATGAGTGTTATATAAATAGATAACCAAATTAGGGTATATAACTAAATAGTTTATATATATTATCCCTTCTCATATTTCAAATAGCTCATTATATGTTCCAACCGGCCGAGTACCGCATCAGAATACACTTTTCTTGGGCCAACCACAAAAACTCACAAGTTTCAAAGACACCCTAAAATACAAGTTTATCATAAGCAGTCCAACCTTCTGGTTAGACTGCTATAAAAAAGATCGGTAAAAAAGATCACATCATAACCTTTCCTCCCCACTCGATTTTGCACACTCCCCCAAATATGATGAGGGCCAAAGAGGTGTACCTGTTAGCAATAGAGTGTCATTGACAGCTGTAGGCCTGACTAATTATCCAATATATATCATATACATATATATACTAGCTTTGCCTGCCAGTGTTGCCCGGATATTAAAAATCAGCTTATAAACAATGAGAAGGGATGAGAGTTGCTTACCACTTGCTGGCAAGCAACTCTCCAGCAAGTGGCAGGCCATTGCCAAGTGGCCTGGCACATTGCCAATCGAAAATTCCGCTAACCTAGTGAGTAAGCTTCAAATGCTGGTAGGCAATGACATTGCGTCAGGCTTGTTACCCAGCTAGGTTAATCTAATAATAGCTATAGCCGGAACGCAGACAGACATATGATATACGGAAATACTTTAAAAAATATACATATAGACATAAATCTCAATGTGTGTATGTGCGTTTTAGTTTGTTCGGCTATATCTATTAAAATTCACGAATGAAAAATCCATTTCATGCTAGAATTAATCTCAGAACATCTATTCACCAGGCAAATCTCTTACCAATTAAGCTACGCCAGATTCATGGATTCAATAGGCAATATGCTTGAGGTTTCATATCCGTGAATGTTGTTGCAAAGATTGATCTACCGATCTTCATTTATATATGGATGCATGGTGCAACGTGTGCGCCCAATCATGATTCTTTGTGTATGTGTGCTAAGTTTGTGTTCACATGCGTTTCACTGTTTTGTTTTGTATCTCCGGTGTGTTGTTTTGTGTCATTGTTTGTTGTCGTGTGTGAGTTTGTGTAAATGTGTGTGATTGTTTGTGTGTCACTTTGTATTGGTGTTTTTGGTTTCGTTTTTACACGCTTGGGTGCATGTGTTAGCACACAGAAACATGCATGCACGATTGTATTTGCATGCGTGTCTCTGTGTGGGCTTGTGTGTGTCTTTGTGGTCTTACTGTGTTTAAATTTGTTTGTATTTGGGTGCCTGTATGTGTGCATGTGGTCTGTTTGTTTGTCTATGTGTGTGTCAACAAGACAAGCAGGTGTGCGTATGTCTGTCTGAGTCTCTGCATGTATGTGCAATTGTGTCCTTAAATTTTTTATGTGTATCTGTGTGTAATTTTGTGTTGTGTGTGTCTATGTGTACTGTGTGTGTGTCGCTGTCCGTGCCTGTGTGTATGTTTGCGTGTCTTTACATGTGTGTGCGCGAGTGTGTGCTTATGTATACATCTGTGTTTGCGTGCACTTGTTGATGCCTGGCTGTTTGTGCGTGCTTGCGGTCCTCTAGCTATGTGTGTGGGTTTGTTGGTGTCTGGCTGTGTGTTTTTCTTTTTTTGCTTGTGTGCCTTTATGTGTATGCATTTTGCTTGTGTGAGCATGTATATGCGTGTGTCTGTGCAGGTTATGTGCCTTTATACGTGTGTCTGTGTTTATGTGTGTGTGTGTCTTCACTGTTTTTAACAAGTTTTTGAATATGCGTCATTTTGTGTCTGCGTGACTATCATTAGAATTGTCATCATTTTTCTCCAAACCTTGTTCCAAATGTTGCAGATAAGCCGGATTCAATGGGGTGAACTTTGTTCAATCGCATCAAGTATTTCAAGTCTGTCAAGAGGTTACCATATTCTTCAAGGACAAGTTTTTAACCTAAAAGTTGAAGGTATATTTAACCCTTTCGATATCATAGACGCATAAATGCGTTTTATATGGTCCAGTGCCGTAGACGCATTATTGCGACTTCCCCAGCAATTGCGTAGTAACTTCATTTCATTATTCGTTGACAACATAACCCATGGTCTTTAGGACTTTCATGATATTGAATACGTTGTATGAAGATAACGCTCTAAAATTTGCCGTAAATAACGAAGCAATTTGAACTTTTGTTGGAGAACTACTAACCTTAAAATGAACAATTTCTGTTTAAGTTTTGTTAATTACCGCGCGAGTTAGAAAACAGATAATTGCTTATGTTTATGATGTCATAGCCAATTAAGATTTAGATTTTCGTGATTAGACAGATAATTAAAGTAGCAACAGTGACGGATAGAGGTGAAAGTAATAGTTTTGTAAGAGTAAAGAACATTATGGAGGATCGTCTTAGCTTCGCAATGCTTGCTTCACATACCTTCATCGTCACACGACGTATAGATACATTGAGTTTTTTGCATAGCAGTGTTAGTTAAAATTTTGGCAGAATAAAATATGTTACAAAATTGTTCTAGGGAGAGTTTGAAATTGAAAAAAATATTGTATACATATCGTGAAGCAATATCGGCAGTTTTTTGTAAAATGGTTTGCCCTAGGCCGATGGCTAAATTTGTACATGAAGGGCAGTGAAAGGGACCGCTACCAAGCTGCTACTGCGTACTTTCAATATAACATTATGTGATTGATGAACGAATCAAATACATTGCACCTACTGGTACAAATCAGGGTACATCAGTGCATCTGGGCTCATGCGTGTTGGTGGGTGTTTACACATGTTTGATTTTGCAGATGCGTGTGTGCGCACGACTGCCTGTTCATGACTTGGTGTGTGCGTAAAAACATGTAGTTATTTGTGCGCTCACTCAGTTTTATTTCTATTTTTTTATCAGTCAGTTTTATTTGTTCTTATGGATTTTATTTTAAGTTAATTTTATTCTTAAGTTCTACGAAAGTTTATCACAGAAACTGGTCTTTGGTTAAACGTTGTAATCTTTTTTTTTCTACATAAATTTTTGCGTGAAATCCGTTATGATTACCAATGAAGCGACCGACATAACATCGCGACCAAGCCGCGTAGACGGAAGAAAACAACTCCCTATAAGTGCAGCTGATGCATCAGCTGCAGTACGTCTTGTGACAAGCTGTTGTTGCTCGCCGCTCGACCAAGGGACAACTTTGCAAAAACAACAGCTTGTCAAGACAGGCTAACTAAGCTCGTATATCGAGGTTAATTAGCTGCTGCAGTAGCATTAAGAGACATTCTAGAATTACTGCATTGATAAATATTTATGGAGCTATAACAATAGACTACAGAGTTACAATGCAATATAAGTTTAAAGTAATCTAATATGAGCTACCTATAATTTGCAGAAATACAAATATACCTTGGAAACCCACGCATACCCAAAAAAGGCTGTATATATATATATCGCTAAATTATCTATTATTTAATGAATACACAAAAAGTTTCTTGTGATGGTATGGTGTGTGTGCGCACGTGTGTGTGCATGTGTGAGCGTGTGTGTGTGCATGTGTGAGCGTGCGTGTGAGAGTATATGAGCGTGTATGTGTGTCTGAGTGTGTCAGTGTGCATGAATGTGCGTCATTTGAATGCAGTGTGTATATGTGTGGTGTACCTCTTAGTGTATGAGTTTGTACTTGTTTGGGTGTAAGAATTTTGTGTATGTGTGGTTGTAGTTATTTGTTTGTTTGTTTATTCATGTTTCCTGAATTTTGATCTGTTTATTTATTTCATCCTTGTGTTTGCGCATTTGCCTAGTTTGTTTATTTGTTTTATGTTTTTGTGTATTAAGTTTTAAAACTACTGTCATTTTTTCGCAAACTTCTTTTTCAAATGTTGCTAGCAAGCGAGATACAACGTGCTAAACACTGTTCAATTGCAACATGATTTACAAGTGTTCTAGTGGAAAGTTGCTACTACATTGAAGACTATTAAACTACTAGTATGTAGGACCGCTATCAAGCTGCTACTGCAAGTTTGGGATATAACATTATGTGATTGATCAACAAATTAAATACATTGCACTTACTGGTACATATCTGGTTATATAAGTGCGTCTGGGTTCATGCGTGTTGGTAGATGTTTGTGCGTGTATGCAAACGTTTGTGTGTTTTTCTGTGTTCATGTGTGTGTGCCTCCGCATTTGTGAGCAAGTATATGACTGTGTGTCTGTCACTGTGAATTTTATTAGAATTACTGACATCGCCTTCAAAAAAGTTTTCTAAATGTTGCAGGAACGCAAGATTCAACGGTGTGAACTTTGTTCAATCGCAAAAAGCTATCAAAGGCTGTCAAATGATCACCATGGTCTTCAAAGACAAGTTTTTAACCTGAAAGTAGAAGGTACATTTAAAACTGTGAAACTGTTACTATGTAAGACCTATATATATCTAGCTTCTACTGCAATTTTTGATATAACAGTTTTCAATGGATGAACAAGTCAAATATGTTGCTGTTATTGTTACATAGCTGTTGGTATATTAGCGTTTGTGTGTGCGTGCATGTGTGCACATGTTTGTGTATATGCGTGTCACTCAGTGTGTGTACATGTTTGCGTGGGTGTGGCTGTTTTGGTGTCGGTTTCGCAGTCTGTGTGTGTCGCTGTCTGTGCGTGTTGCTGTCTGTGCGTGTCACTGTCCGTCTGTTTGTGAGTGTGTGCGTGCGTGCGTGTGTGTGTGTGTCTGTGCGTCGGTGTACAGGTGTGTGCGTTTGCCCGGTTGTGAGCAAGTATATCAATGTGTGTCTGTGTGACTATTATTACAATTACCGTTATCGCTCAGCAAACAGTTTTTCCAATGTTTCAGATACGAAAGATTCATTGTGGGTTAACTTGTGGTCAATGGTGTTAATTTTGCTCAATCACAACAAGATTTTCAAGTCTGTCAAGAGGTAACCATAACTTTCAAAGGCAAGTGTTTAGCCTGAAAGTTGAAGGTACATTTTAAACTATTAAGCTGCTACTACACTAGAACACTTATGTATTCGCGGCATCTAACTTTCGCGTTTTCGCGGTGTCATCCTCTCGCGAAAGTTTCATGTGCGAAACTAAACTATCATAACAATTGAGCGCAAAAGCGAAACTAAATAGCTTTGTTCATTGATACTGTAGAATGGAATTTTATAACGACATTTATTTTAACTTTTTTAACGACCAATATAGCATCGTTAAAATATAAACAAACAAAATAATTTGACCGTCAAAATTTATCACGTTATTATTTTGCAATTAATTATGATTATTTTCCCATTAAGAATGATTTATAATGATGGGAATTTGATGTCAATGCACACGCGTTAGTAGCGTTTGCTGGGGACATCAATCAATGCAGTGAGCACCGTGTGTTGAAAGAAAATAAGACACATGCTACACATAAGACAATACTACACAAGCAGCATGGCTCTGGAAAGGTTTGGATTCACCACTGACACCTCTTCAATAACTTGTAATTTTTTGAGATTTGTTTTGTTTTAAGTGATGTGACTGACGAGACGTTTTTAAAATAAAATAGGCAAAACATGGCCGCAGTTAAAACACTTAGAAAAAAAACATCTTTTTCTTTTGAGCGTTTTAACAAAGATCAATTTTGCGGATTTTATTTTAAGTTCATTCGGAGGCTTTTACGCTTTCGATGGGACATGGCCAAGCGGGTGTTTGATAAAACTTAATCTTCTGCAAATCTTTATAAAAGTCGTTAACGAAACTATTTTGCCTCTGATGATGATAATAATGATGCCTAAGAACTACTAGAAGTTGATGTTTGTCTCTATGGCTTAGAGTGAAGTGATACTCTACAGCGATAAAAACCGTGTCCATGGCCATTGGGCAAATAACCTTTCGAATAAATGATGTTGAGGTCGAGTTATCTGAAAGAATTTATCATTGCGTTGGAACTGACAAAACAAATCCGTTTGAGTTTACCTTGTGTTTGAGATGAAATGTTACATTTTATCTGAGGGCGAGTTATCCGAGTTGGACTGTACTTACCGTAAAAAATTCCCAAAAAGTTGGGGCGGCTCAGCCGGCCAGCTACCCCAGTGAAAACGGGCCTGTTGATAGTCCAAGAAACAAATGGCAGCAAGCGATCAAATTGCATTATCGACCTTGCCCACACCATTCTACCTGCGGTTCACAATTACAAACTAGTTGCAAATTGAAATTTTTTTTATCGGTGAACTGAACCCGAGGAATCTATAATTATGTTTGTTCCACTGCATTTATTTTCACATCACTATATTTTCGCACTCATCAGATCTGCGAAATTAAGTTGCTTCGAAATTTTACTCTGTGAGCTACTCACGAAACTAAATACTAGCGAAATATAAGTGTCCTAGGGTATGTAGGACCGCTATAGTGCTGCTGTGGTGAACTTTGATAGAACAGTTTGCAATAGATGAATGGATCCAACACATTGTCATTATTAATTTGACTAAAAGTTTCATACTGCATGCAGTATGAAACTTTTAGTCATAAACTGTTGCTAAAAACTGTTTCCATCTTTGTATTTATACAGGTAACTCTTCATTTTGGTGTTCTTAGTATATTCTTGGTTCTGTGTTTGTTTCATGCAATTTTTTTATCTGACGATTGGTGTAAACTTAACATCATTTTGCATCATTAAACTTTAAGTATTACACTGTTGCTAAAAACTGTTTCCATCTTTGTATTTATACAGGCTCAGTGGACAACTTTGAACACTATATCAGTGAAGTCTCAACTATTTTCTGTATATATATATACATACAGACTATAGCTGGCTTATATATATATATATATATATATATAAGCCAGCTATCTAACCTATATCTATATATATATATATATATATATATATATATATATATATATATATATATATATATATATATATATATATATATATATATATATATATATATATATATATATATATATATATATATATAAAAGTTATATTGATACACATTAGTAAAAAGAGTGCTCAATGTTTAGAGTAAAAACAGAGCTGATATAAAACTATGTGTACTAAAAAAACTACAAGTTTAATTAAAACATTTTATTACTTAAAGTTTCGTGCGGTAGGCTTGCACTCTTCAGATAAAAATCTGAAGAGTGCAAGCCTACCGCACGAAACTTTAAGTAATAAAATGTTTTAATTAAACTTGTAGTTTTTTTAGTACACATAGTTTTATATATATATATATATACTCAAAATATGTAGGATGGGAGGCCCCCTAATAAGAGGCCTTCGTATATATATAAATTATCTAAAATGTGTATAGCAAATTGATAATAGGAGGCGGAACATTTTTGCCTCTTATCGAGGATATATTTTTAAATTCGTTAGAGGTAGTTTTGAACTTGGAGTTGTCTCCTCAAGGATATGTGCCCAAAATTAATGAGATCATAGGTAAAATTTTTACACACTTAAGAGTTAAGTCTCCTTACCCCAAATTTTGCAATAAAATGCACAACTGATGGCTGCCAGCTGAGCTTTTATAGGCAGGTTTTTATCAGGCATGAAATCAAAGTGTTATGTGATGTGAATAATAAACAAACCAATTATGAATTGAATTAGCAAGAAGTTATTTTTTGAATATAAACCTTTAAAACTGATGGTTTGATTTCGATGATTGTGGTCTATCTTTTGAACTTATGTGTAAATTGGCTACTTTTCCTCAATATAAAAAACTCATAGCATTTTATTTATTGTACAACAAATATAGTTTGCAAATGTGGATGTTGGCTGACTGGTTATTGTCATGGCAAGAAGGGACTGAATGGTAGGTACTAAAACAGCTGTTTTACCTAACATTTTTATCCAAAAAGTTGTAAATGCATTAAAACCAATTAAAATAGTTTGTATTTTATTACTTCACAACAGTGCTAAAAATAAATAGCAAACAGCAACACATTTATGCAAACATAGTATGATCATGCAGAACTACGCTAAAAAATCATCTCTCGATATTAATGTTAAGAAATCAACAACATATTGATACTTAATTACAAAAACGATATAATACCAAATAAATTTAAAAGATATATTCTACAAAAGTAGAGACATTATTATTCAAACACATACAAAGTATTCACAATGTGTTTTTATTATTTGTTATGATTCATCAGTGTCAGTTTATAAAACAAAATATTATTATGTTTTATTTCGTATTGTAAAATGACGCTATTAAACTATACAGTTATATATCCATGTACATATACATATGTACATGTATATAGTTTTAGTGCGCATGTAACAATCGTAGGATATGGAATGTTCAAAAATAGATAGAATGTTAATTTTGACTTCTCCCCTGGTATTCTAAATCACTGCAAGATAATTTAGATAAAAATAGCAAATTTGATGCTTCTATGGAAGAAATCGTATTTACAGGGGAGATAAATCCTAAAATGTCATTTTCGCCAGATCTCTCATAGAAGTGGAAATGACAGCTACGGCACTTTTTCAGCTTTGAATTATCCATACAATAATTAGTCTAAATCACTGCAGAAATTTCCACTGAAAAACGGTGCCAATGGAAACGCAAGATAAACTGTCTTGGCCCACGGCCTATACGGCATCAAAGTGTTAATTGACTTCATAACAAGTGTTTGGAAAACCATGAACAGGCCATTAGGCAAGCCACTAATTAAAAAGCTTACACTGTTCTGGCTACATTATTACAAACATACTGTAAGAATCGCTTGCAGCTAGTTTTCTGATGAAGGCAGCAAAAATTCAGTTATTTTATCTTAGTTCATTGGCTATCATTACAACAATGCATCAATAGTTACAAAGAACATTTTTTTGCTTCTACTAGCACTTTATACTTGTATATTTGTATTAAATAAAACGTTGATGTTTGTCAATAAAATGCTACCTCACCAAGCGGAGAGTGGTTAAGCGAATTACTTCATCTAATGAAGAACAGGTTCAGGCTTTCCTTTTTTACCGGTTTTAATAGGCAAACATCAAACAGAGCAGACAGTAGTCAATAATTTCTATAGTACGCAACAATTTTGTCTGTGCCTCTGAAGCTAGGGGCAGAGATTAAAAAAACTATTTTTATTGGTTTGGCTACTGGTGGCATACAGCTTAAGAGTCGACTACCCTAACACATGCAATAATGAGCTGTCTTCTTTAAGGGTAGAATAATTGTGGATGTAATTATTCTCTGCACTATATCAACACGCATGACCATCCCTCAAAGTACAGCGGACTGCCACGGGTATTAGTAATAACAATACAATGATAATTGCAAAGTATGAAAGCCGCAGTCTGAAAAAATACATATTACATACATATACATATTTTAAATAAACTGATAACTAACAATGAATAAGACATGTAAGATAGATTTTAGAAAAAAAAACTAGAAGGTGCTATGCTAGATAATGAACACCAAGACTAATGAATGAACTATAACAAATGAAAACAAGCAATCAAACAGTAGGGGACACATAAGTGGATGACAAAAAGAGGCCTTAAGAAAGAGGCAGGGTGTCTAATAACAGCAGCGCAAGACTAAGCACTGCAAACCAATTCCAGGAATGGTAACTAAGTGCAGGTTGTGTAAGACAAAGGGTGAAACAGCCATATTGTAAACAAGTGCTCAAAGATTGCACAAACTAAATACAATCTCTGACTTGATCAAGTGGCCTCAGCAGATTACTGGAGTATCTGTAAGAAGCATAACATACCACACACAGCATAATAGTATAATCATAGGGTAGAGCCAGTGTCTGAGAACGACAAAGTGAAAGGTTTAGTACTGATCAAAAAAGAAACAACAGATTGTCAGATTAGTTGTATAACCATCATATGTGATGCCAGAGTAAAAAGAAGAAGGAAATATATAAAGGAGATGTACAAAGTGCAAGATTTGAGCATCGAAGGCTGTAGAATTTTCAACCGAAAGCAATATAATGTATGTAGTGGTTGGATTGATTGATACATTATTCAGCCAGCTTGTGTCATATCTCATTGAGGTCAGTGCTCAACAGTCTTTCAAACAACTCAGAAAACAGTGCTGCTAGGAGCTGGTCAGATTTTAAGGAAGACTATTCAGTAAAATGACTCGTTAAAGTCAAAATCATCAGGCTAAGGCCTTGGCTCACCTCCTACCAGCCACCCATTTGTGAAGACAGTTTTTAGAATGACACTAATAATATAAATAATAGCAGTGTCTGTCCATATGTCTAAAGCTAGATATAGAGGTTAGGAAAAACATTGCATGGGAAATTGAACTCAAATCTTTGGCTGAGCAGCTGTGCACACTAACAACTAACACTAAAAACGGGTCAGCTTAACCACCTTGCAGCTATGTTGGGCAGTGGGCCAAGGCAGTTTATTCTTGCATCTCCGTTGGCACCCCCTTTCAGTGGCAATTTCTGCAGTGATTCAGACTAATTTTGGTATGGATAATTCAAACTGAACAGTTGCCACAGCTGTCATTCCCAATTCTGAAAAAAATTTGATAAAATTTTGTTTAGGATTTATCACCCCTGTAAATAAGATTCTTTCCATAGAACCATCAGATTTGCAACTTTTTATAATATTTATTTTGCTGCAATTTAGGATGTCATTGGTGAAGTCAAAATTCATCTTCTATCTACTTTCTAACTTTCTATATCTTACGATTGTTACAACCACATGTAAACTATATACATCTATATACGTATATGTAAATGTAAATGTGTGTATAGTTGTATGGTATATTAGCTTTATTTTACACAAAAAATTCAAAACCTCTTTAATTATGTTTTATAACCTGAAACTGATGAATCATGGAATATAATAATTGGTGATTATTATTAGCATTATTATTAGTGGTATTATTAACAGCTAATATCAGCAGTCTTACAAAACGAGCTGGGATATTTCAAAATATTGCATATCCTAACTATTTGTTCAATATGTTCAGTTCTTAATCATTTTCCTCACTATCGGCATCTTCTGCTACTCCTGCTACAGTTTTGTTTCAGTGCATGCATGTGTAAAGCTCTGTGTAAGGCAGCTCTGCCATGATACTAGCACATCAGTTCCCTCGGGACCTGGATTTTGACACTCCCATAGAACAGCTTGTAGAATTTCAGGTGGGGCGATAATTCTGGTATGACACTTTACTGCATACTCATCATTTTCCTTACCCAGTATCCACCAATGTAAAGAAGGAAATTGTGCTTTGGCAAGTTGTGTTGTTGACCCTTTCCATATACATGTATGTATAGCTGCTACATAATTGACACAATGCACATGGTTTTCAGCGATTGAAGGGAGGGACTTACTGGTTTAGACCTAGACACAAACAGCCGGTCTGTTAGTCAGTTGAAGTCTGTACCATTTTCCTGGGTGCTATCTCCTTGGCCATAGAGTCTGCGTGTGTAGGTTTCACAGAGAGAATAAAGTCGCTTTGAAACTTAAATGATTCCCAGAGTCCTTTCATTACCTGCTGAAGGTCGACTTCTGAAATACTCACTCACCTCACAGTGTTTTCTCATAACAAGCTCAATTTTGCTGTTATTTGTCTCTGATGGCATATGTTCTGTGAATCTAGTAGCGATTGCAGACAACTTGAAGCGTACACTTTTTGAAACAGACCATTCAGGCTCTTTAAAAGTGTTTTCCAGCTTTCTAGACAGTGACTAGTCAATGTTTATTAAGTTAATTTTTTGAGAGTCATGTATGTGAGCTACACAAATCATGTCAAAGCTCAAACAGTGAATGCACTTATCTTGTATCTTATTATTTTCTATTATTCATCTGTGTCAGGTAATAAAACATAACTAATCTGTGTCAGGTTATAAAACATAATTATAGTGTTTTGAATAGTTTTTGTAAAATAAAGCTATTAAACCATACAATTATTTACATACATGTATGTACATATTCATTTATACATGTATATAGTTTACATGTGGGTGTAACAATAGTACGATATGGAATGTTCGAAAATAGATAGAAGATAAATTTCGACTTCACCAATGACATCCTAAATTACAGCAAAATAATTATGATAAAAAGTTGCAAATCTGACGCTTCTATGGAAATAATTTAATTTACAGGGGAGATAAATCCTAATATATTATTTTTATCAAATTTATCATAGAAGTGGGAATGGCAGCTGTGGCAACTCTTCAGTTTTGAGCTCTCCATACCAAAATTAGTCTAAATCACTGCAGAAAATGCCACCAAAATGGGGTGCCAAAGGAACATCATTTCTAGAACTGTTTTGCCTGCTCGGCCCATAGCCTATGTGTAATAATTTTACAAATTCAGCTTGCCAGACTGACAGGGTACCAGTTTTTCTGTAATAAGAATTCTGGGCCTCCTTCTGCTCTAAGCCATGGTTGGAGGTTTGGGAAAAACGTTGCGTAATAGGTAAGGTTTCATACTGGGTAAATATTGAAAAGTTGCAACGAAAAAATTATTTTTTACAAATAAATTGCTGCTTTGATAATTTCCCGAGGTAAAGTTTTTAGAATTCAGCCCGTTCATGAAACATCACTGCCAGAGACAGCTAGAGGAAAAGCACAAGGATAGCGACAGCTGAGAAAATTAGGTTTTCACACTGATCAAGAACAGTCCCAGCAATCTTGTACTATGAGTAGAAAATCAGCAAGGAGATGCAAACAAACATTTGTAAAAAATATTTTAAAGAACTGATCAGTTTACACTCTCATACATTTACAAGTAGAACTGCTTGGAGTTTGTATTTGATGGAGAACAGGCTAATGAAAAGGCTGTACTAATGAACTACCAATACAATCATCCAGGCACCTTGCTTGTAGCTGTGCATATATGCAGGATAAGACAACTTGTGCTTAGAGGCCTCTGATGATGGATAGTCAAAGCTGCCATGATTTTTCGCAATCTTTTTAAAAACGTGTGGTTCTCCTTGCTGTCTGTTACACTTTAATATAACGCTTGCTGTGCTTCTGGAAATGTCAGCAATTATTATACGGTTTAAACAGTAATTAAGATGCTTGTGACATTTTAGTCTCAATTTTAATACATAGGTCATTTGCTTCGATGTCTTAACGGCCTCTTTTCTTGTCAAATTCAAAAATAGTTGGTCAAAAAGTATTGAAGTTTTTCCATCATTTGAAATTTTGTTGGTTGTTTTTGGTGTTCTGACAGACAGGATATTTTAAGATTAAAATTAGCAAAACTCAATTCCAGTTACAATGCTCACACAAAAAAAGTGCTCAGACCTCTCCAAAAATTACATCCATAGTCATGCTAGTTGTTTATAAAAATAGACATACTGTCACGTTATCAATGGATACTCATGTGTTCATACAGTATTTAAAGCAAACCAGTGGGACTAATTCTAATCAAACTATCTTTATAATATTTGAAACTGGCTATAGCGGTGTATCTAAGGATAGGCTTACATTCTAATTTGCATCTAAACACTCATAAGCAAACACAAATAATATGTACGTCAATAAATATGCATAATACCGCAACTTGGCTGCAATAGCCGATGACATCACTGGATGAAGAACAGGAAGTGCAACGATTGACATCATTTTGGAGTAAACATTTTCTTCTGAACTTTATCAATGCAATCAAAAATTTTCAATTTTAATTTTGAAACATCCCTGCAGCCAAATCAAATAAAACAACATGCAGAAAGTCAAAAGAAGGAAAATACAACGATTATATAACGATTTTTAAAACTTTATGCAATGGACAATTTCAAAATATTGGTTTTAAAAGGTTTATAGGAAGTATTTGCCAAATAATGACATCAATATTAGTTGTACGTCCTACTCAATAAATAGTGAGTAAGAGTTGCAACATTTTCGATGATATCAACATTTTAATCTTTTTATGAAAACGCTTTGATAAATATAATTAGCTCGTGTAATACATTGAACTTTGAAACAGAGAGCTACATTGCAAATCTCACAAAAAGTGATGGTTTTAGACGTGTGTGAATTTTTTAGTTAACTATATCATAACTATTGTGTCACACATGCAAGAGTACACCACATTTCATCCAACATATATAACAAGAATTTTAATCTAATTTTTAATTTAAGAGCTTTTAATCAAAAGCTGTAAAGGTTGACTTGCACAAAATAAATTCACATTACAGGTGTATAGTATAAAAAGATTGACCATGTCTTACTCTGCTGTGTTGTTGGTGCAAAATATGTGTAAATGTAATTGCAATTTTTAAAAGCTCTAAATCGAACAGTTAATCGCCGCCGGTTGGAATCAATTTATTTTACTGACGTAGGCTAGTCCAGCATTTTTGGTTATTGTTTTGACAACTGATGTTCTCACGTGAAATTGAAGGCCAATACAAGGCTCAATAGAAAAGTTCTCGTAGCATTAGTTTATGACAAACACTTCGGGTTTTATCGAGAAACCCATATCAAATATAGATGCTCGCTACTTTACAGCTTTGTTCCGGCTTGGTCTAATCATCTAGTCGTTATCTGATCATGAAACTTGGGGAACTTGAACCATTTTTCGCCTGAGTTTGAGGGCATAGCATATTTAGCTGACTTTAGACTCTTATAAATTCAAGAATATACCAGTCAGAGGTATAGATTCTTTTGTGTTTACACACAATTTGTATATTTACACAAGCAAAGGAATGAAAAATTTCAGAAGAATAATGTGGGAGATAACTCCGACCGAAAATGACCAAAAATGCTTTTTTAGCGACTATTCAAAAACAATTATTGCTCCTAACATATAATTTGCCTTTGTTTCTGTTATTATTTCTGAATTTCCCCAAGGCTCAGCTATCTAACACTAGTCTCGTCTTCTCTGTAGATGCATCGGGTCTGCGTATAGAAGCCATAAGCCTGCAAGATTAACGTCTTAGTCGAAATACTGCAATAGTAGAGGTCCAGGTCAACTTGTGGTTTCAACAAAGTCACACATTTTTCTCATGTTCACACCAATTCACATATGCAGATTTTATTAAAACCATCTAAAGTTTGTGGTTCATACTGTAAACCACTTAAAATTGAGTTTCAAATGGCCTCCAAACACCTTTTTAAATCGCCTTAATTAAATGAGATGATCCCGCTTGTCAAGCTTTAACTTGGCTGATTATTATCCTTTCATTATCAAATTTTCTGTTTTCTTTTGGTTTGTGATTGTGATAGTAATGAAGCTTGAATTATTTTATTAACATATATTCCTAAATGTTATCAATTGTTGTAGCTTCAAATGCATATGTTTTGCCTGAGTTGGTCGTAGGTGGTGGCACCACTGCTAATAAAAAACCGCTCTTGTGGTACCCAGCAGATTTCTTCTCGCTTTGATCATGTGAAATTGTTTGTTGAGCCTTTGCACATGAATCTCACATTAACATCATTGTTCTTTTGATCATAGCCAATTGCCATCCCCATATACTACCGACCATCATATATACAGGCCAGATATTGTCCAGGTTGAGGTGTTAAGGTATTGCTGGTAACATGTGAGTCATCAGTCTTCTCAACTTTATATCTTTGTAGCATACATTTTTTTCAACAAGTGGTGAAAGTTTTCAAACTTCAATGGCTTTCCTACTGAGTGGCTTGAACCAGTGCTGTTCCCGACAACCAATGACTCGTTGTGTTGATTTGAGCCTTGGCTCCAAAATCGCTGCCTAATCTGCGGCTTCATCAGTGGGTACATAAAACACCTCCACCCCAGCAATGTTTTCCCTAGCATACTTGTACAGTTGCTCAGTACTGAGCAGTCTTTCTTTTCCTGACTTAAAGGTTGACCTGCAACAAAATTCACATTACAGTTATTTGGTATCAGAAGATTCACCATGTTTTACTCTGTTGTGGTGTAGGTGCCAAATGTGTGAAAATGTAATTACAAGCTCTTAAAAGCTCAAAAACGAAAAGCTGCCGTAGGTTCGAATCTCTCTATTTCTTGGACGTAGACATGATATTTGGTTATTGTCTTGTCACGTGATGTTCTCATGTGAATTAAAATGCCAATAAAAAGCTCAATGTAAAACTTATCGTAGAACTGGTTTATGACAAACACTTCGGGTTTTACCGAAGACACCGTATCAAATATAGATGCTTGCTACTTTACCGTTTTCTTTTGGTTTGGTCTAATCGGCAAGTCGTAATCTGATTATGTGACCCAATACATCGCAAACAATTTCTGCAGCACTTTTCGGTTACAATCCAAAGCGTAAAATCCGGATAACGCATTTTAGATTGTATACATACATTCCAGAGAACGCTCATCAGATTCATTAAAAAAACCTACCTCAAGTGACTCATGTGAATTATTTCAGTGATGGATCTGGCGCCCAATACAAGAATTACAAGAACTTTGCCAACTTATGTTACCATGAGCTTGATTTCAATCTTACAGCATCTTGGAGCTTCTTTGCCATCTCACATGAAAAAGGTCCGTGAGATGGGATTCGCGAGGTGGTCAAGAGACTGGCCACCCGTCACTCCAAGCAGTTAGTTAAGTCAGGAAAAGAAAGACTGCTCAGTGCTAAACCACTGTGCAAGTATGCTAGAGAAAACATTGCTGGGGTGGAGGTGTTTTATGTACTCACTGAAGAAGTCGCAGAACAAGCAGCGAATTAAAAACCAAGGTTCAAGGCAGCACAACGAGTCATTGGTTTTCAGAACTTGCACTGTTTCAAGCCGCTCAGTAGAACAGCCATTGAAGTTTGCAAACTTTCACCACTGGTTGATGAAAAATGTATGCTACAAGAATACAAAGTTGGGAAGACTGATGACTCACATGTTACCAGCAATACCTTAACACCTCAACCTGGACAATATCTGGCCTGTATATATGATGGTCGATGGTATATGAGGATGGCAATTGGCTATGATCGAGAGAACGTTTGTGTTAATGTGAGATTCATGTGCAAAGGCTCAACAAACAATTTCACATGGCCACAGCAAGATGACATCTGCTGGGTACCACAAGAGCATGTTCTATTAGCTGTGGCGCCGCCATCTACCACCAACTCAGGCAAAGCATATGCATTTGAAGCTACAACAATTGATAACATTGAGGAATGTAAGTTAAGAAAATATTTTAGGCTCATTACTATCACAATCACAAATCAAAATTACACGGCATATTTGAACTTGATAGGATAATATTCTAATAATCAGCCAAGTTAAAGCTTGACAAGGGGGGATAAACTCATTTGATTGAGGCAAGTTTTAAAGGAGTTTGGAGGGCATTTGTAACTCAATTTTCAGCATTTTACAGGCTGAAACACAAACTTGTGATAGTTTTAATGAAATCTGCATATGCTAATTGGTGTAAAACATGAGAAAAATGTGTGACTGTTGAAACCGCAGGTTGACCTTGACCTCTCCTTTTGCAGTAATTCGACAAAGACCTTATTCTTGTATGGCTTCCAGACGCTGACCTGATACATCTACAGAGAAGATGAGACTAGTTTTGGATAGCTGAGGCATGGAGAAATTCAGAAATAATAACAGAAACAAAGGCAAATTATATGATAGGAGGGATAATTGTTTTTGAATAGTCGCTAAAATAGCATTTTCGTTCCTTTTTGGTTTAAGTTATCTCCCCCATTATTTATCCAAAAAATTTCAAACCTATTTGTTTGTGTAAATATAGAAACTTTGTGTAGACACAAAAATCTAGATATTTAACTTGTATATTCTTCAGATCATATGAGTCTAAATTCAGCTACATGTAGATGTGCTATGCCCTCAAACTCGGGCTACAAATGGTCAATGTTGAAATCTTCTTAGCACCTGAACCAATGACCCTAGAATATCAAAATTTGGGATATAAGCGCTTTTCAATATGGGCAACAACATATTAAAAAAATCATCAAAATCTGAGACTATGAGGTTTTTTTAGTTAAACTTGGTAAATTATATGCCAAATATATTTTTGCAAAACTACAATTTTTAAAATAAAGCCAAAACATGTGTGCTTAACTGAAATGGTTGATTTTTACAGTCTCATTTTTATTTAATGAGTTTCCAACATACTTTTAGTTTGTCCATGAATGACATTTGAACGAAGATAGCAACAGGGATTCACATAAACATCTATTAACAAGGGGACAGAAAGATTCTCACTTTTACCATATATCTGAAAAATATTAGGAAAACTTGGAAATGTTTATAATACAATAAATTCTTTATACTTCAAAGTTTAGTATGTCATAACTCAAATTATTTTAGAGTGTTTTTATCATGACCATGTCTAATAGTTGTTGAGATGAATTGTTGAAAAAATGCAACCAGATGCGAAAATTCAATTATTATCACGATTTTCTTATTACACACGCTGTCTGTTGGCATGTAGCAGCCACAAGTAAAAAGGCTTGACCTCAATATTAATTAACATCTATGTAGCCAGGTGCCCTTTTTGAAAACCCGCAAGGTTGGCCTTGGTGTCATGAAAGCAACCAGCATGAAGTTTTGGCCTTCAGTTACCACAGTTCTTAGATGGGTTATTTAAGAGACAGGAGTGGTTTTGAAGTATTTGACGGTGCGATTTATAAGATTTTTAAGCGATGTTGAGGCCTTCACCGTTGGTTTGCACCTTCTTTAAAAACTCCATGTATCAGGAGGGGAGGAGTCTACAAATGCTATAATATAGTTATTTTGATTATACTTCAACATTAGTCGTATTGGATGATGTAGCAATGGAAATGTGAGTGAAGCCAAGATTAATTAGTATAATCAGCTTGCATTCAGCTCTGTATTTGGCCAGATCGTCAAGCCAGTCCATAAAACAATGTTACCTAATCAACCTCAGAGCTAACCTTTAGAGCTAATTGTGGTGTACCAATTCATTGCCTATAGTTGCTGAGACAGGCACAAATTTCTGTCTGTTACTCCCTTTATTCTTAGCCCTGCCTAATTTAGGTGCAGGTGACCAATGGACTGAGAAATATGGGTCGGAGTGGACAAGTTTCAGCTGATTGCCGGGTTTATCCTGTGGGCCTATAAATACACCTATTTATGAAGCAAGACTAACACTAATCGTCACAGTATTTCTAGATGTGACAGAGATGTTATTTACGGCTGCTGCAGTCAAAGCAAGGCCAATGTTATTACAGCTGCTTATCTAGTATTTTGCAATATTATCACATACTCGTTATATACGCATTATGTGGCTCTCAGCCTGAAGGGCCAGGTTTGTAAGGCAAAGCTAGTTAAAGAGTGGTAGAACACACATGTGAATAATAAAGCCTGCTCTGTAACACTTACTAGAACCAACATGTACATTCAAACATAAAACATTAAAAATACCTATTTTTGTTACAGTATATGCATGCATGCTATATGCTGACCTTAGAGCAAATCAGATGATGCAGTTTACAGAAAGCTGTTTGGAAAATAGAACTGTCTGGGCCCTAGCTTGTATATTATTTATGGTAGCCGTTTGGCCTTGCTGCTAGAATTTTTAAGATAACACAATGGCAGTTTGAACAAGCTAGAATAAATAAATGCAGGGTTAAATCCAGATATATATATATATATATATATACACGAATCTCAATGTTTGTCTGTCTGTCATTCATTCACCAAATTATAGCGATAAAGCCTTAGCAATGAGAAAATCGCCTTGCAGTATATTGGACTCATGACATTCAGACCGCAAGTCTACTAACAAGAGTGACTAACCACAAGGCTAAGCCATTCTTATCACTCCCATCACTCTTACCATATACAGTAAACGCTCCTATAACGTAGGCCTATACCTCTTAGAACTAAAGTCTAGACGACATACATTTCTGTAAAGTTTTTGCTTCCGACTACCAAAAAAATTCCATATTACATGCTAAGTCGAGTGAGTTCTCAACTTTGAGTTAAACGTTAGTTTATATTGATTGCTTTACATGTAAGAGAGAAGACTATGTGAATATAGCATTATACATATTATGTATATAATTTTCGTAGCAATCTAGTTGGTTGTGACAAATTGCCAGATGTACCGACAAAACAGAGAATAGGGTAATTGTGCAATGTTCATAAATATAAAGGCGATTGATTAGCGCAGGTGTTACAGCGTAAGTCCACCAATGTGAATGTAACGAGTGGGAGTATCATCACTAGTTCTATTTTTTCCTAACCTTGACCTCTGAATACAGATAGGTGATGAGCAGGCAGAACAGCTTTTGTAAAATATTTTGTTGTTTTGTTTCCTTGTAGACATAAAATATTTGTTATTAGTTTTCCTTTGCAGATTATACATTGCTGTTTAGAAAAATTAGTAAATCGTTGTAAATGAATGTCAAAGATGTACGCTCCCCAAGTTATTGTGGAAGTACTGAAAAATGGTAAAAAACAAATGAGGTTGATCAAAAACAGAGAAAAGTTGTCAATGCACCCTAATATTACTGCAGTTACAGTACACCCCACATATTTAAAAAAAATTACGTCAAGTTTTTCCTCTTTGTGTGCCCGAAAGGTCAGTTTGGAAAGGTCTTTGAATGGGTTGTGCAATTCACATGTATTTTACTGTTCTTATATTGTACAATCAATATATTGTAAACTTCACTGGAAAATATTATTTATGCTGCAGGAGCTCGTAATGTAGGCCTACTGTATATTCTTTCAACGATTGGAAAAGCCAAAGTTGCACTTCCTATAGGTAGCTAATTGATATTACCTTTGGTGTTTTGTTTTTTTTAAATCTAATTTTTACCATTATACATTTTTAGTTGGTAGTTTTCAATGGATTTCAATTTTCAATTTTCAATTTCAATTTCAAAGGTCCTGGTACACTCATGTTTCTGGTTTTCCTAAGATTCGATCACTAAATATACATATGACTAACAATATACAGTGTCGTATACGCTTTCACTGCCGTATGCTCAGTTATGTGAAATATATGGTCGACTGCGCATTTTCGCGAACTTCCCAGTAATTGCGTAGTAGCCTGATTTTATTATCCGTTGACAACATAACCAGTGATATTTAGGACTTTTATGGTATTGACAATGTTGTCCAAAATTTGTTGTATAAAATTAGCATTGAATCACAAGATAATTTTAAATTTTTGTTTGGAAATTTCCAACCGAAAAAACCAACATTATTGTGTAAGTTTTATGTAAGAACCTTTCGAGATACATGTGAATTGGATTACCTATCATAAGCAGAGTAGGATTAAGTCTGTCATTAAATATGTCATTAATATTAGTTTTAGCACTGGCTCACATTCAATCATCTGTTAAAGTATTCATGATGTTTTTCGTCATTAGTTAGTCTTGCCTAAGGTATGTTATGGTATGCTATTATAAAGCAATTATGCTGTGGTTTTTGTATCTGTTTTTGTCGTTGATGAGTTATGCTAGTAGCATTGTTTTGCTGGAGTCAGTGAGCTACGTATGCTTTAACAGTAAAGGAGAGTATCACAACAGAGCTGAAGATGAGAGGCATTTTGTGAATTTTAGTAGACCAAGATACATAACTTACATTAGACAACAGATAATTACTTATGTTGATGATATTATAGCTAATTCAGATTTACTTTTTTTTTCATTAAACCGACAAAAAATAGCAGCACTGACTCTGATGGTAGTGAAAGTAATATTTTTGTAAGAGTAAGAAATATTGAGGAGGATTGTTTTAGCTTTGTAGTGATTGTACTTTACATCGCTTTATCAATGCACAAAAAAGTTATAAAAACAAACTGAAATATTGTTTCCAAGTCTATTTATAAAAGCCTTTTATGAAATTTTTTTATATCAAATATTCCAGATTTATAGGCTCATAAAATTATTGTTATGAAAATGAAATACAGATCAACAACAAACCTAGGGCTCAGCAAACGTTCAGAGTATGACATAGCAGAACGGTAGAACCTCAGCACATTTGCTATTACGCAATCTAGACAGAAACCGGTAGCCACTCCCAAATTGATTCATTATAACAACTACCTAACTGTATATGTAGAAGTGAAAGCATTAGCTCTGGCTACTATGCTTTTGAAATGCACAAAATGCCATTTATTTGCATTGCAATTAAGTAGCTTGGCTATCTATCACAAACAACTCAAGAAAACATGTTTTTCAACTCTTAATGAAATTTTTGCCATAAAATTTGGCCAATATCTTATAATTGAGTTATATAACATCTATTATAGATGTTATATAACCCAATAATAAGATATTGGCCACATTTTCTGGTACAATAATAATAATACATTAGTTACTTATTTGGCTTCAGCTGTTAGCCAAACCTAAAAAAACAGCAACCTATATGGGCTAGGGGCGCTTATCGGATCCAATCATTAGTATTTACAAGTTTGGATTAAACCAAACAATGTTCTTCTGTTTTTTAGGTGTGAGCTGTCATCACAAACTTGGAGAATGATTAAGCTAGGCTCCTTTTTAACTTCCCAACCTTTCATAAGTTTCATTATCTTTTTAGACAGCCGTTGCCTGTTCAATTAGAACTCCTGGCATTCAAACTGTGGCTCATTGTTCAATTCTCAAATAAGCTCCTATGGATGGCCAGATCTACATCAACCCCTGAAATGTTCTGTTAGCCAATGTTCTCCGCTAATACCTGTTACTTGTTATTGCTATAATAGTTCAAACAGATTGTGTTGGCACAAGATTGTCCTATCATACGGTAGTTTTCAATTATTATCATGTATGTTTTAATAGGAGTTGCATAATTTCCAATTAGGGATTTTAAATGTTTTTCAATTTTATGAATCCAAACATCTATGTTTAGAATGATTGTGATTAGAAATAATCACTCCAGAGCAATGAGCTATGGGGATCAGTGAATGTCCAATTTGGCGCAGCAGACCCTCAATGCAAGAGTAATTACGTAATACCTATGGAGTGTCTCCAGCTGGACAAAGGATGAGAGAAATTAACAGCAAATGACGCAGCAAAAGTGTAGCAGTGCCCGGCTTTGATAGAGACACACTAATTAAGGCAATGCCATTTCACTGTCACTCTGAACTTTGACGTTCTTACTTACTCCAATGCTTTTAGTAAAAGGCTTTCAATAAATTTTAAAGATGTTGTATTTACTCAGATATCATATATATTAAACTGAAAAAGAAAAGATTTAACAAAAGTTTTTACTGCTGCCTAATGTAGCAGTGTTTTTGAACTACTGTCATTGACAATCAGTTAGCCATGATGGATTAAGCATGCCGATAGCTTGTGAACTGTATACTGTTTTAAAGCATTGCAGAAAGCCCTGCAGTCTTAAAATAAATTTCATAGACATACCAGATAGGTGAGCCTTCCAGAAAGCATTTAAAAAGCATTAAAAGACACCTATATGCTTCAAATATATTTTTTTCTAAAGCATTTTATGCACTATGCATATATTGTTTTTTAAATTTGTGCTCAATTTATCCCCGCTTTCATCATTGCCTTTTGAACTAATGATTTGGCAAGTCTCTTGCAGTTGTTGTTTTAAAAATATAATGATATATTGTATATATATATATATATTATTGTGCACGTGGTAGCGTATAAATTAAAACCATCAAAAATTTACAAATCCTGTAGTGAAGTTTATCTTATCTTGAAATTATCAGTGTGGCACTCCTTTGTCTGCGCATGCTAAGGTGAGGCCGGGTTCAGACCTGGGGACAGCTGCGTAATCTCGACTCATTATGTATCCAACAGCTGGAAAGCAAACAAATTGTGTAGCTGCGTATGGGCATCAAATTAATTTAATTGCGCAAATGACGACATTTCTTTCTGTAGGACATAATAGTCGCGCACTCTGAGCTTGTAGTCCATGAGCGATCGCTTGCATAACAGGTACTCTGTCACGCGTGTCTTAGATGCCATATTGGTTTGAACCAGGCCTAAGTAAGGCTGTAAATCTACCTCATTCCATCTCGTTACAGTCAGGCTTTTAGCTTTAGTTTCTGATTTAGACAAACAAGGATAGGCTAAAACTCTATTTAAGAAATAGGACAGATAGTGGAGGTAGCAGGTATGTGTGCTTATGCTTTAGCTCTGGCTTACCATGTACCTTGGGGATTACATTGAACTAAAGAATTTGTGGTTGTCACTCATCCAAAGTAACAAAAAATTAGGACTTTTATTAGAAGCCTGAATGATTGTAGCCTAACATTTATTTCATGTTCATGTTTTTAACGCAGTCATTCTGACTTTATATATGTGTTAGTCGTATAACAACTGAAAAGCAGAAAATCAAAGAAGAGAAAGGCTGTTATGAATGCTTAGATATAAAGTTATAGGGAGCAAAAAATATGCAGGTACAAAAACTCACCTGACCGCGCAGGCCAAGACAACATATGTAGTTTTAAAAGCTGAAGATAACTGAAGAAATGTCAAATGATTTGCAAGAATTGAGAGTCGCTATCCTTGGTAATGTTTCCGTAGATATGGATTACAGAAAAATGTTGTCTTGCTAACTGGTTGCTAGCTGCATGCTTTACATTAAAGCTTCAAGGTCGCGAATGGTAAGTTTTTCAACTTTTTAAAGATTTCAAGAGATTCAAAAATGTACAGCAACTGTTTCAATGATATGGTTTACAGAAGGATGTTTAAGAACTGAATAGTGAAATGGTATATACAGTCAAACATGGATAACTCGAACTTCAAGGGACCGAGCAAAAGTGTTCGAATTATCAGAGCATTCAAGTTATCAGAGCACTGTCACAAGTCCATATATTTACTTATTTATTAGTAGATGCATGTACATATACAAACTATAATATAAATCAAAAGCACAAATGGTTTGTTTCAAATTAAATGCTTCTAATGTAAAGTTTAAAACGTTTTCATGAAAAAGTATAGAGATTTTTCTATCACTTGAGATTGGTTTGTTGTTTGAGGTGATGTTATTGCCAGGACGTTTTTCAGATTGACATTGGCAAAACTTGATCGTTGTTGAAATGCTCAAAAGAAAAGACATTTTTTTCTTTTGGGGTTTTACCCACGATCAATTTTGCCGTTTTTTCTTGAAGTTTATGCAGATTACCTTACTTTACCTGGGATTCGTTAAGAGCAACACTCCGAGGCAGTTCAATTAGAAGTTTTACGAGGTTTTACGGTACATTCTATATCACTCACGCTTTTTTAATAGATACTTATTGAATGTACACACGTATTCTGTGTTTAGGTCAAACGATGAATAGTTTTTTGTAGCTCAGACAACGTATACGTTTAATTACAACATTTTTTAAGACGTTTTAAACATTCAACATTCCGACGTTGATTCAACACGGAATCAACGTCGGAAAACTATTCATCATGGGCTAGCCGAGTCACGCACTCAAGGATTTTCGCCACGCACATACAAAACAACATGCGATTTTTGTTTTGTATGTGCGTGGCGAAAATTCTTGCGCGCGTGACCCGGCTAGCCCGTGCTATTCATCGTATCGCAGTATAAATCAAATTTCACCAAACTTTTAGAAAAGTCGTTGACAAAAATATTTTGCCGATGGTGGTAATAACGACGCTTATGAATTACGAAAAGATGAAGTTTACCTCTATGGCTTTGAATAGGCCATTTCGGTAGCTGTTGGGCAAAAAAACAGTTCGAATTAACAGTGTTGAGTTCGAGTTATCTATAGCAATTTATCATTACGTAGGAACGGACCAAAGAAACTGTTCGAATTAACCATGTTTTCGAGCTATCCGTGGCCGAGTTATCCATGTTTGACTGTAATTTATATTGTAATGTTCATACAAAAATAATTTCCGTACCATATGCTTATCAAAGCTTCCATTGCAAGGCAAAAGTTAGCAGTAGTTCATTTTTCAGTATAGAAATTTAGGACGAAAAATGGATGTAAAATGAGCAACATTGTATAATGCTAGAACTACATGTAGCATCAGCTTTGCTAACAAGGCTTTGTGAAGGATATTAGATACGCATGACATGAGAAAAATCTTTTACCATGGATGTTTATATTATTGAATGATATTATTAATATTCCCAGTTGCAGATATTACTTAAGAGAAAATGACTATTTTGCCATAAGCTTAGCTTTTGAACATTTTTTCGATTGGCTAATCAACCATGATACAGATACATGCAAAATAATTAAGCTCTCTGTATACACATTAATATGCTAGTTAGCAACAAATTTGTGTGTAGCATTAGCAAAATCAATGACTAAAATTTGCTTTATAGTTTTCCAGTGTGCTGCAGGACCCTTTTTGTCTCTTGTGAGCTTTAGCTTTCAGAGCCAGACATTACCCAGTTCAAGAACTGAAGGTCATAATCTAGTAGCTAGCATTATTTAACCATCCATTTGTATATAGCTGAGGGTATGGCATTATGTAATAGCATGGCTGGGGGTTGTTTAGTTCAGGCTAATCCCATCGGCCACTGTCAACACCTCGCTGGCACTTGTTACACGCATTACTCATGCTTCTTTGTCTAATGGTGCGTGTACACTGGCCGATTTTGTCACCCATTTTGTCGAGCGCAGACCAATTTGATGAGTCAGTGTCGGCATCGGTAGGTGTGAGCAGAGAGATCGGTGTTGGTGCTGATTTGAAAGTCGGTGTCCGGTGAATCCCAGCAGCTCATCAGCCAATCATAAGCTAGGAGCCTCTGATTAATTGAGCCTAAGCTTTAATGGCAGTTCTAAGTTTATGAAACGAAAGGGCTAGGTTTAATGAGAGGCTAGGAGACTGTCATTAAACTTTCCCTAGTGCTCTTTCTGATAGTGAGCTTTTATTTAAATTAATTAAAAGTGAATAGCCAGTTGTATGACTACTACTAGTACTACTACTAGTTCAACTACATGTACTACTTTAAAGGAATTTGCCGGCCCTTACTTGGCACGATCTAAATTATTTCATACAGAAATAAATTGAGTGTTATTTTATTCAAGGTTTTATTAGCGAAGGAAATTTACTAGCCGAGGAGCGTACGGCCATTCGCTCTGTCTACTAAGTGAGCGTTGCGCCCTTATATACAATAAAATTGCCCGTTCCGGCTAACGGAACCGAGTAGGAACACCAGGTAACAATGTTTAAATGGCCAATAATTAGGCCCGCTAGTGCGTTGATATGACAACATAAACGACGACAATTGATAGCCTAACGAGTAACAAGGCTATAATAAAAAGGAAAACACATATAATAAAATATTTATAGACATAAAATATATACAAACATATAATTACATATAATAAAGACTGTCAGAGCTCCCGCAGCTGATCCTGCCATCAACAAAATCTAATCGTCATCGGAAGATTCCATTCGGCATTCAGTAGTTGCTTCTAGCGGTAGTAGTAGGAGCAGTAGTAATAGTGTAGTACTAGTATATAATTTTCCACATCAAACGCGTTGATTTTTATGTGTACTCGTCTTTGCGTGGTTGGGTGAAGGTCAGAACGGTGAAGCGCTGTGATTGGCTGTTGGTACCGAAAAAAATGGTTCGATCGTTGCAATGTAAAGGGGAGTCGGTGTCGGCACCCATACGTGAAATGTCTGAGGTACCGGTCTGAGTCAGAGTATTGGCACCTAATCGGAGTCGGTCCTGGCCAGTGTAAACACACCATAACTTGTGATGTACTGTCTAACTGGTCTTGGTCAACATGAATGCATGCTCACCATCAATTGTCTTTTTTTCTGTAGATTCTGTAATCGTGTTTCGTAATGATGCTATGATGCCTGACTTGCTTTTGGTTGCAGGTATGTACTGACAAGATAAAACAGTGAGACTCTTTTTTCAATTTTATTTTCAGGGTTTAATTATATGGTCTATAATTTTGATAACAACTGTGACTTAGTCTTTAGCTGAACGCCCTCTTTTCTTGTTATTTTGTTACTGTTACTCATGCCAGCAAGAAATTTAAAAATCATATTGTTTTAACTAATTATAATAGGAAAGGGTGGAGTACTATTTAAGATAGCGTTTTTCTGTAGACCCACATTACAAAAATCATAATTAGCAATCAATATAGCTCTGGTCATGACATTAAAATTAACATTTTTATGGTTTAGTGTCATTCTTAGCCTCTGAACATTGATTTCAATGTTTTCCAATGTTTCTAACTTGAAAGTTTTGAACTCTTGAGATTACACCATACTGACCCTCTTATAAAGCTAAACCCTGTCTATAACAAATATGATTTCATCTAGTTCTTAATAGCCTAGCCGAATAACCTTATCCACACTGCGTAGTACTGTCCTGATTGTATTGTGGCTGATTTTTGTTAGTACAAATTAGGGTTTGGCACTAGCAGTGAAACTCACTGAAAATTCATGGGGTTATCTTCTCTCAAATCTTGTAATTAGAAAGTTTGAGTATTTTTATCTTGTTGGCTAGAATTTAGACTGCTGCGTGTGAGATTTGGTACTTGAATTATTTGAACAGAATGGATTAATGTTGGGTTTACTGGGACTGAAAGATGTGTGATATTCAACAACCAGGCTTGCTACGAACTAATGCAACTATGAAAATAATTATAATTGCATTTCAATATCATGATGACTAAGCTGGTGTCTTGTAATAATTTAGGTTGTACACATAAAACACCATAGATATAGCATGTTTCAGTCAGTTCTACTAGTACAATTAAATATGACATGGAGTCGTGTAGTGTTTTTATAATTTTAGTCTCCATTCTTCTTATTTGAGATTCTGACGCTTGTCGCCAATGTTTTTTTTAGTTCTACCTGCAAAATGATAAAAAGTTATTTTCACCTGTAAAATTACAATTTAAGTATATATATTGAACAATACTTAAACTGTTCTATGTACTCGAAGAAGAGATAGAGATAAGGTTTGAGTGATCAAAAAAGATATATGTGCATGCAGGGACAAGAACACTCCAGATAACCTAATCGCAAACCAAGAAAACCTCTGTAGTCATAAAAGCCGAAGAAACTGTAGAAATGTCCAGCGATTGGCAGTAGTCGAGAGTTGCTATAATTCATAATGCTTTGGTAGATATGAATTACTAAATAATTTTTCAGCAAGCTTTGCTTTTGAACCATGATACAGATACATGCAAAATAATTAAGCTCTCTGTATACACATTAATATGCTAGTTAGCAACAAATTTGTGTGCAGCATTAGCAAAATCAATGACTAAATTTGCTTGATAGTTCTCCAATGTGCTGTGGAACACCTTTTGTATCTTGCAAGCTTTAGCTTTCAGAGCCAGACATTACCCAGTTCAAGAACTGAAGGTCATAATCTAGTAGCTAGCATTATTTAAACATTCATTTGTGTATAGCTGAGTGTATGGCATTATGTAATAGCGTGGCTGGTGATTGTTTAGTTCAGAGAAATGGCTAATCCCATCAGCCACTGTCAACACCTCGCTGGCACTTGTTTACATGCGTTACTCGTGTGTCTTTGTCTAACTTGTGATGTACTGACTAACTTATCTTGGTCAACATGAATGCATGCTCACCATCAATTGTCTTTTTTTTTCTGTAGATTCTGCAATCGTGTTTCGTAATGATGCTATGATGCCTGACTTGCTTTTGGTTGCAGGTATGTACTGACAAGATAAAACAGTGAGACTCTTTTTTCAATTTTATTTTCAGGGTTTAATTATATGGTCTATAATTTTGATAACAACTGTGACTTAGTCTTTAGCTGAACGCCCTCTTTTCTTGTTATTTTGTTACTGTTACTCATGCCAACAAGAAATTTAAAAATCATATTGTTTTAACTAATTATAATAAGAAAGGGTGGAGTACTATTTAAGATAGCGTTTTTCTGTAGACCCACATTACAAAAATCATAATTAGCAATCAATATAGCTCTGGTCATGACATTAAAATGAACATTTTTGTGGTTTAGTGTCATGCTTAGCCTCTGAACATTGGTTTCAATGTTTTCCAATGTTTCTAACTTGAAAGTTTTGAACTCTTGAGATTACACCATACTGACCCTCTTATAAAGCTAAACCCTGTCTATAACAAATATGATTTCATCTAGTTCTTAATAGCCTAGCCGAATAACCTTATCCACACTGCGTAGTACTGTCCTGATTGTATTGTGGCTGATTTTTGTTAGTACAAATTAGGGTTTGGCACTAGCAGTGAAACTCACTGAAAATTCATGGGGTTATCTTCTCTCAAATCTTGTAATTAGAAAGTTTGAGTATTTTTATCTTGTTGGCTAGAATTTAGACTGCTGCGTGTGAGATTTGGTGCTTGAATTATTTGAACAGAATGGATTAATGTTGGGTTTACTGGGACTGAAAGATGTGTGATATTCAACAACCAGGCTTGCTACGAACTAATGCAACTATGAAAATAATTATAATTGCATTTCAATATCATGATGACTAAGCTGGTGTCTTGTAATAATTTAGGTTGTACACATAAAACACCATAGATATAGCATGTTTCAGTCAGTTCTACTAGTACAATTAAATATGACATGGAGTCGTGTAGTGTTTTTATAATTTTAGTCTCCATTCTTCTTATTTGAGATTCTGACGCTTGTCGCCAATGTTTTTTTTAGTTCTACCTGCAAAATGATAAAAAGTTATTTTCACCTGTAAAATTACAATTTAAGTATATATATTGAACAATACTTAAACTGTTCTATGTACTCGAAGAAGAGATAGAGATAAGGTTTGAGTGATCAAAAAAGATATATGTGCATGCAGGGACAAGAACACTCCAGATAACCTAATCGCAAACCAAGAAAACCTCTGTAGTCATAAAAGCCGAAGAAACTGTAGAAATGTCCAGCGATTGGCAGTAGTCGAGAGTTGCTATAATTCATAATGCTTTGGTAGATATGAATTACTAAATAATTTTTCAGCAAGCTTTGCTTTTGAACCATGATACAGATACATGCAAAATAATTAAGCTCTCTGTATACACATTAATATGCTAGTTAGCAACAAATTTGTGTGCAGCATTAGCAAAATCAATGACTAAATTTGCTTGATAGTTCTCCAATGTGCTGTGGAACACCTTTTGTATCTTGCAAGCTTTAGCTTTCAGAGCCAGACATTACCCAGTTCAAGAACTGAAGGTCATAATCTAGTAGCTAGCATTATTTAAACATTCATTTGTGTATAGCTGAGTGTATGGCATTATGTAATAGCGTGGCTGGTGATTGTTTAGTTCAGAGAAATGGCTAATCCCATCAGCCACTGTCAACACCTCGCTGGCACTTGTTTACATGCGTTACTCGTGTGTCTTTGTCTAACTTGTGATGTACTGACTAACTTATCTTGGTCAACATGAATGCATGCTCACCATCAATTGTCTTTTTTTTTCTGTAGATTCTGCAATCGTGTTTCGTAATGATGCTATGATGCCTGACTTGCTTTTGGTTGCAGGTATGTACTGACAAGATAAAACAGTGAGACTCTTTTTTCAATTTTATTTTCAGGGTTTAATTATATGGTCTATAATTTTGATAACAACTGTGACTTAGTCTTTAGCTGAACGCCCTCTTTTCTTGTTATTTTGTTACTGTTACTCATGCCAACAAGAAATTTAAAAATCATATTGTTTTAACTAATTATAATAAGAAAGGGTGGAGTACTATTTAAGATAGCGTTTTTCTGTAGACCCACATTACAAAAATCATAATTAGCAATCAATATAGCTCTGGTCATGACATTAAAATGAACATTTTTGTGGTTTAGTGTCATGCTTAGCCTCTGAACATTGGTTTCAATGTTTTCCAATGTTTCTAACTTGAAAGTTTTGAACTCTTGAGATTACACCATACTGACCCTCTTATAAAGCTAAACCCTGTCTATAACAAATATGATTTCATCTAGTTCTTAATAGCCTAGCCGAATAACCTTATCCACACTGCGTAGTACTGTCCTGATTGTATTGTGGCTGATTTTTGTTAGTACAAATTAGGGTTTGGCACTAGCAGTGAAACTCACTGAAAATTCATGGGGTTATCTTCTCTCAAATCTTGTAATTAGAAAGTTTGAGTATTTTTATCTTGTTGGCTAGAATTTAGACTGCTGCGTGTGAGATTTGGTGCTTGAATTATTTGAACAGAATGGATTAATGTTGGGTTTACTGGGACTGAAAGATGTGTGATATTCAACAACCAGGCTTGCTACGAACTAATGCAACTATGAAAATAATTATAATTGCATTTCAATATCATGATGACTAAGCTGGTGTCTTGTAATAATTTAGGTTGTACACATAAAACACCATAGATATAGCATGTTTCAGTCAGTTCTACTAGTACAATTAAATATGACATGGAGTCGTGTAGTGTTTTTATAATTTTAGTCTCTGCCTTGAACTCTTGAGATTACACCATACTGACCCTCTTATAAAGCTAAACCCTGTATATAACAATTATGATTTCATCTAGTTTTTAATAGCCTAGCCGACTAACCTTACCCACACTGTGTATTACTGTTCTCATGGTATTTTGGTTGACTTTTGTTAGTAAAAAGTAGTATTATACTCACTGGAAATTCGGGAATTATCTTCTCTCAAATCTTGATATTTAAAAGTTTGAGTATTTTTATCTTGTTGGCTAGAATTTTGACTGCTGAGTTTGAGATTTGGCACAAGAACTCTTTGAGCAGAATGTATAAGTGCTGGGTTTACTCCACTTGAAAGATGTGCAATATTCAGCAACTATGCTTGCTATGGACTAATGCAACTCGGGAAATAATTATAGTTGCATTTAAATATCACGCTGACTATGTTGGTGTCATGTATTAAGTTAGGTTTTACACAAAAAACACCGGAGATGTAGCATGTTTCAGTCAGTTCAACTTGTTCAATTAAAATGACATAGAATGGTGTAGTGTTTTTATAATTTTAGTCTCCAATCTTCTGATTTGAGATTATCACGCTTGTTGTCAATGTTTTTGTAGTTGTACCTGCAAAACAAAAGAAAATTATTTTTCATTTGTTTTTACAATTTAGGTATAAGGAACAATACTAACCAAAACAGTAAATAATGCAGTATCTCATCAATGTTAGCCCTCTGAACCCTCACAGCTGGTATTACGGAATTGCGTAGGCTGTGGCAGAAACCTTAATGGCGGAATACAGGCTTCTATATGGTTCTGTTTACAAAATATGTTTTTAAGCAACAGCAAAAACTAATAAAATTAATTTTTTTGCAGGATGTTAGATTCTGAATTTCACTTCCATTTGTAACATTTTTCACTTATCTTTATCTCCTTCTTTCATTATAATAACTCATTTTATTAGAATGATATCGCAAAACAATCAATATGACTCATTCGTTGGTAGGTCATAAATGACTGTGATACAAATGTGGAATTTTATGATAATAAATATAAATTTCCAGTATATTTTGAGTCATGAAAGGATGATGAGTGTGCTATGGATGAATATTATCTGTAAATGTTTAATGAGTTTTTAAAATCATGCGAACTTTTATAGTTTTAGCCCGAATAATGGTGACATACTGTTTTTTTCTGTTTGATGACATCTGCTGTAGGTTGTCCGACATTTTGTACTGCTGTTTCACCAAATATCATTGCATTGTTAGCATGTTTAGCTATATTTGGTAAAAAATTAATAACTTCGGATTGCTGGACATATTGTCTAGGTTTACTGACACGCATTGATTAGATCGAGCAAGGATCAACGGGTTAAAACTCGGTTTCGTATCATGGATTTTTACAAGTTTGTATTTATATTTAACAACTATGATATTATCTTACATGTATTTACATAGCATTGTCTAATTTATTTGAAAATTAGAGCTTTAACTAGCAAATGTGGTTGCTGTCTAATGACACAGGCTTGGGTAATATTTCATACCAAGGGTTAGCACAAAGCCATTTGCATAGCTATTCATCCATAACATCTCGTGTATTGCTTTTCATTTGACCAGCACTTTATGTATTTCTATATCAAATTCATTGACATACAAACTGGTGGTGACTCACGGTTCTTTCATCTATATAGGCCTGGGCGGTCATCAAGGTCCTCTTCCTTGCATTGTCTTCCGGAAGATTTTGGCGATGAGTAGATCATAAATGTCAGTTGAACGCTTCTTCCCTGTCATTAGACACGTACCCAACCTAATTTTGAACAGCTGGTAAGTCATCATTGACTACTTGACTTGATGGGCTTTGTACTTAATGACCTCCCATATACTCTCAACACATTAGTCATAACTTATAATAAACTTTCATGGGTAGCAAAATCGTAAATGATACAGAATTTGAAGCGAACACGAGTCAATACACAAACCGGCTATAGGAAATCAATTGATTCTTCAGAAGATTGCGTCAGTCTACCCCAAACCTTCAAAATAAATATATTGATATATATATATATAACAATAACCAATAAATAGATTTAAGAATTCAAGCAATTTATGTTTACACAAATTCTGTACCATTCACTATCTCACTACCCACTTTCGCCTTGAAATTCTAGAAAATTAGAGATGCGAGCTTGCAAGGTGGTTTTTGATGTATCACTAAATGCCCAAAGATGCGAAAGGCCAGTTACGGAAACTACATCACTCGGTTTTCCCGTCAGGTCTGCTTCAGATTTGTTTTAAAAAGGTTGGCTGAAAATGAGAGTATAAGCAAATCGAGAAGTTTCCAGCCAGGAAGAGATGATTTAAAAATTAAAATGAAGAAAAAATAGAATTAGCTCTAATATAAGGTCAGAACGTTTTTTTCAAGAATGTTTTATTAAGCTGAATTCAGTTATATTAAATTTATACTTTAAGTTTGTTTATGCGATGCCACAAAAGTGTAGCGTACCAAGCGTGTTGCATCAGGTCTCTCTCTCTCACAATCATTAGTGCTATGATTCTCTGAAAGGTAAGAACTCCATACGGTATGCTACTGTATGGACTGCTGCATACTGCCACTACTCAAAATTATGTTGTACATAATACTGCTACATTTTAATGCAGACCATAACCTTTACATAGGTATTTGTAGCCTTGGGGGCATGGGTATAGAGCATGAATAAATAAAATCATGTATTTTTTCATTGTAATATCTCTTATTGGTAGTTTTTTAGAGGATGGCAACACAATAATTTATCTTTAGTTAATTTATATAAAAAACATTTTTGAGATAGGACTTTAAGAAAATTAACTTGCGAGCTTTTGTCCCAGAATGCATTTTGCTCTCATATCAGACATGACTGTACAGTAGGCGCTGCTAAAATGAGATGATCAGTTCTAGGAACGTTTAAATGATAAGGATTTTTCATTATAAGAATGTTAACATACATGTAAATTGTCTAAACCATTTCAGGACCTTTCCAAACTCGCTCATGTGAGAATCCGACTTAAATTCTTTTGAATGTATTGGCGGTGCCTTAACTGTATTATTGGTTTTCATCGACAACTTTTTATGATCAACCTCATTGGTTTAATAGACCATGATTGTGGTAATTTAACAATAATTTGATGAAGAGCGCATAGTTTGACCCGACAGCGACTTACAACAATTGACTAAGAAAAAATAGTTTCACTATAAAAAAGTGATAGTACCTTTTCGTCATCTATTCGTTCTTAAGAGCTCAAGATTGCAACTCCAACTCGTGACATTCAGATGCACCGACCAATAGCCTTAAAGTATTTATCAACAATTGCACTGCTATATGTACCTATTCTCTGTTCCGTTGTCACTTCAGACAAATTATCACAAGAGTCAGAATGTCATGGAAATTGTATGTATTATATGTATAATGCTTTATGTACAGTGTTGGGAAAAAATCTTTGTCTGCCTGTTTAAGTAAGTGTAGCACTGCAATAAATTCATCATAATTTGAAATATTTTGCACCGCATACATAAAACCCTGTATCAAAACAATCCTAATGAGCTGAAAAATAGAAATAACTAGATTTTAAAATTGCCAAATATTTTCTATTGTATCAACCGCTGCCTACTAATTCACACTGCATACCAGAAAATATGTCATCGCAAATTTCGTTATTATCTCTTCTTTAATTATTTTCTAAATTGAAAATAACAGTCTTGTACTGTTATGGGCCCAGAAAAAAAGCCATTGGGGTTGTTTTGCATTTTAATATTTTATCTGGTAGCCTTTGCAGACTATAACCATTCTGCAGCCTTAGGCATGCTGTGAACAAGCCTCACGAGCGCTTGAGTGTTCATAATCTGAAACCAGCAATCATGTTGGACAGCTGGTTTTTTCAAACGCCTTGATCGTGGTAGATCTTTGGTGGTTTGATGCTGCATTCATTTCTTTACCACTTAATTTTCTTTAGATTGAAATACTCTAAGCTTCTTCACTATTTTTCTATTGCTCAGATTGCCCATCGTATGCAGGCGAATGATGAAGTCGTTGACACATTTCTTATCCATGGTTGATGTTGACGCTGGTATGAATTCTGGGATCTCTAGCTGTTCCTCTTTTAACAAGCAAAACTGTAAACCTTTGCTGCACATGCTGTCCAACAGGATCTTTATTGTTGTGATAATATTCCACTTGAAAATTAATAATGTCATATTGCGTTTGAAAATGAGTTAATAAGCACTGATTCACATTGATTGGCCTATAAATGATTATTGATCCCTGATTAACCGTAATTTTATTACTGATGGTGTCAACAAGATCTAATGTTAATTTACTTTTAAATGATGCATGGTTTGTCAGGGTTTAATCCCTCTACATGACTACTACAACAAATTTACCTAAAATGGGCAGTGAGGTTTGAGGTGGACAAATACTTTTTGACACCGCTGTATGTCGCTTTCTTTTCTCGCAGGTGTGGCGAGACAGACTAACACTCAAATCAAACTTTAGAACTCGCCCGATGATACACTTTAAGTTATATGGAGTTTTTTACGCGGTACGAAGCAAAAACTTCACAAAATTGCCCGACTTTTTCTAGAATTTATGCTATAGGAGGTATACGTTATAGGAGCATCTACTTTACTCTAAAAGACCATGTGAGTTTGTGAGGTACAAATATCATGTTTAAAGTGTGCAATAGCTCCCATGTAGGATACTTTTGCTCCCTCATCATTAATTGAACTTGAAAGTTTATTGTGTATTATCTAATTTTTATCACTTTTAGCCTTGCTTGTCCTCTAGCACAAAGCCGACCTATTGCTCCTAGATGTGACTCTGGCACTTATGGAATAAAAGTGCAAGCTGAGTTATCAGTAAAGATTTTGACAGAACTGTTCATGAAGTGAGTGTGAGAGTGCTTTAATTTCAATGCTGTAGTTTATCCCATTTTCTTTCCACTTAACATGGAATGTTTGATTAGTACGATATTTTAGGCAGTTTGAGGCCGCTTGTTTTTGGGACAATGTTTAATTATGGCTGCTGATGTACTGGCAGTTAAGACATTTGAAAAGCTGATAATGGTGTTTTTATAAAACCCCGACAACAAATTCAGAGTAATTTTTTGCTTTGTAGCATATTTGACTCAATAGAACAAGTGTTATCGCTGAAGCATTCTCTTAAGGTGAAAACAAATTAGGCGATAATTAGAGCGATATTGCGTTAGAGCTAATCTGCGTTAAAATTCACTCAGCGTGTTCATGCAGAGCGATAAAGCTAGAATTTCTCTACACAACTTTATTGCTAACGAGATGCATTTCGATTGGTTAGTTCTTACCAGAATGTAATTTTACGGCGGGTAATTATTTCTTACCGATGTTCAACAACGTACATCAGCTCCAATTTTCTATTTTGTTACGAAACATCTTCAGAACGAACACTCAATTGTTCATGAATTTAATAATAGCACTCCCAGTTCTGTCCATCATAAAAAAATTAAAAAAAAAACGAGTTGAAAACCAAGATCCGGAGTCAATCGTTGCGCCGGTTGACCATCTTGAGAATGGTAAATATTTAATATATTAAATATGAAAAACCACTACAACGTAAAATATGTATAAAAAATTGTAAAAACAATACAGCTAAAAATACAAGAATCGTTTTTCTTTTGTCTTCTTGTAGTGTAGGCAGTGTACACTCTTTGAAAGGGAGATAGGTTTAATAACAAATGTGGAGGTTGTTTATGTTGTAGCCTAGACGACGACATTTTGACTGGCCTAAATTTATCAACAACTCCGAAAAAACTAATGATACGGATTTTTATTGGCAGTTTGTGAGCGTGCCCATTATATCATTTTGCTAGTAAATCGCTCGAGTGTGTTTATGCACGCACCAGCGATATCTTCGCTCTCATGACGCTTGCAATAAAATCGCCTAGTGTGTTTGGACCTTAAAAGCTCCTTGCTATATTTTCACAAAAGGCGAATATACCTAAACCTATACATATACTGATAAGGTAACTTACCTCCTCAAATAGAGTTGGCATTCATTAAAAAGATGGCACTCGATTTTCAAAGCAATCTCCTGATGTGGTCCCAAATAGCGGTGCCAATCAAATCAAGGTGCATTCAAATATAGGTTTAACGGTAGCTCACTTTCAACATTTTTTCCAATACCAAATTGAAGGTGGTCATAGACTCTGTGCATAAAGTCCTCATCAACTTATTTTTTTATACAATGTTAAAATCTTTGTTCTTTTGTAGAAGTTGTTTAATCTGGAGAACGAAGATGAGCTCACCACGCAGAACTATTGTTCTTTAATCATGTTCTCACAGAACTAATCATATTGGCCTACAAGTGTTTTGAAAAACTGAAGGGTAAGTTGATGAGTCCTCTACTTTTTGTAGTCCTAATCTTCTGATAATTAAATTGGGCTTTGATGACTAAAGTGAGCTCTGGAGACTGCAGTCATTACATTGGGTAGTTGGCTACACTAAAATACTATAGCACTGACAATCCGCAAAAACAGTAAAACAATAGTTATGAAGCAAAATAACCATGTATGAAGTGGCATGTACAATTGATATTTAAATTGTACAAATACAATATCAAAGTATTAAAATATTAACCATTTTTTAAAGATTGAATGTATTTCTTAATGAGTGTAGCCTGGGTTTTCCAAATGGAAAAATTATAAAACACAATCAGATTTTGGTCTAGTCCATTAACTGAGTGCGTACAACAGGCTGCGCAGTGCAGCTCAGCACAATGTACGCTTATAACCAAGAGCAATGCGCTAAAAAATATTTGTACAAAACATTTCTTATTAGTGAGTAGGCAATTAGTTAGCCGGTCATATGTGTACCTAATAGGAAAAAACCAATCGCCATCCTGCATCTAACTAATAGAAAACATGTTAACAGCCAACAGCGACCAAAGTTTTTTGAGAATCATTATTTTTGTTTTTACAGTTTATTATTGCAATAAACAGCTGTGTTAGACCTTTACAGCTACCAAGGTTTTGGAAATGGGCAATAAATAAACCTTTGGAAAATGGACTACTGATTGCTACCTATTGTATCAGCAAAAGAGGATGAGAACCTGACCAAGCTCATACTGCAACACACTTTTTAGATTTTTTGTCGGTAACATTAGGCGTAAAACCTTCTGCTGATTAATGTGTATGTTAAAAAACCCTGATAGGCGGTGTGGTTCATAAATAGGGTCATCTTAATCTGAGGGCACACTTCATTGGTGAAAATTAGGTCTTTAATAAGAGCCATCACATGTAGGACAAATTAATGTACCAAAGTCTGTTCTATTCTAATAAAAAGTGTATTACGTTATTCAATAGAAAAATGATATGGTAATGATGCTACTACTACCAGGCACAATAGCCTTTTAGCTTTTACTTTGAAACAATTTTTATTTACCCTTTATGGCCACAATGTTTGCGCTTTAATTCTGGAATTGTCTGTTTGTGTAATAATGTTCTATCTACCAATCTTTCATACAAATAAAAGTGTCCTCAAGAACCCTGGCCATCATTTTTAGCTGTTTTTTTATGAAATCTAGAGGCATTTGAAACGTTCTCTCTTCCAACAGCGTCCATAATTTTTTAACCTTGTCTTAGCATTTTACAACATATTGAAGGGTAAAGTAACAATTTGTTCAAAACTTCATGAACTTGTAGTATGGCTCTTACTCTGTTTTTTTTACACTAAGCCTGCTTATAAAAATGTTGATGAAATGCAGTTGCATTTAAGTTCTGCATAAATTGTCTAAATTGTTTTTTATCACGGCTTCATTAACAAATTAAAGACTTGGTAAATTTTGATCTTGCAGCCATTTTTCCAAATTGTGCACACAGTATGATGCTCAATTACAACAAGGCATGAAGTAAATGTAATACGAAGCAGTTTTTGCACTGATTTCTTATGTCTTATTTTTATGTTGAAGCTGTTTCAGTGTGAACTCTTAAACTACCAATAGTACAGCTCGTTTGGCAATGTGTTTCTGTATGGCCAAGTGCTGCATGATGCGGCTTTAGCAAGCTTTTGTACAAATTGTTTCCGATTACTGATTAATTAGTAAATTATCTTATTACATCTATACCTTATTGAAAAAAGCTATTATTTGCATATGTTGAGCAAATAAGAATGCGTTTACAACCTGAGCATAGTTTTGCTTTGCAAAAACTTGTTTTATGAAATCTTCTTACTGATGACCAGTAATTTCAGAAGCAATACAGCCATAAATGGTTACTAACTTCAGATCTATAGACTGAGCAACTTTATTGAGCAATAGTACTAATGAGAGTAATTATGTTCATCAGATTAATTAACATGTAAACTAATAATATTCATAAATCATCCGACTAGAGTTTTGTGCTTACCTCACAGTAATTTCAAAATGGACGAAAAGTGGTCCCTCTCACTCGACAACTCGTTTGTAATATTTTTGGGGGCATGAACTAACATAAAAACTTATGCTGACAAACTTGCTATAAAAATATTGTTAATAAACAATTGGGGTGTAAAGTTATAACCATTTATACACTCTTTTAGAAATTAAGTTTCACGAAACACTTATGTCGCGGTAGAGAGATCCATTTGGTAGTAAAGGAGTTGAAGTTATCAGCAGGTAGATCATATGGGTTGCGGTCACAGAAAACATGGTTAAGTCGCAAATCACGAAGTTGAGTTATTCGACTTTGAAGTTGCACCAACTGAACTTATAATATTGGTAACAAATTTTGTAACCTGTAGGTCTGGACCAATCAAATAATGATCTTTCTGAATCTGAAGTCAGTTTAGCCAATAAAAGTATTTTACCATCGAAAAAAAACTTAAAACCGTTGCTATGCTAAACAAGAAGTACTGAAAAATGGTGTCCGCTAAAAATAATTGTTTCTTTTTTGCCGATTTTAAAGGTAACTTTGACATTTTGGATGCTTGTAATGAGTACTTTGGTATTCTAACTGATGTCAAAAGCAGTGAAAGTAAAGGGAGTTGTGGTGATATTTTCCTAACGATTCTTACAAGATTACTACAATATTTAATAATAAGAATAATTATTCAATTTTTATAAAATTATAATCAGATTTAGTTATGAGAATGATTATTCGAGTTTGCGAGGTCGAAGTATATAGTGACCGATGGTGTGCAATATGTTACTGTTGTTAATTTTCTAAAGATTTGGTTGATGATTTGGGTGTGCCCAATATCGCGATACAATCAAGCTGTTTTTAATATCTGCAAAAATAAGTAATACACTTTCTTATAAATATACAGCTATTTCTTTGACAACCAGCTAAAATCTGTTTAGATTTTTAAATTCAGCATAGTTTTTTGGATCCAAGTAAAGAAATCTAGATAAATATCACAATATCTTGATATTGGTTGCTATGTCGTTTTGAAATGTAAACAAAACTTTACATTGGTTTTCGTTTCTCAAACTTTAATACCAGTTTTCTTGGAACTATGTTTTTGCACTAATGGTAAACGTGCTTCAGTTTTTTGACCATATAATCTGCTGCAATTAGGCTAGAATCAAAATTGTGTTTGCTAAATCTTGTAATCCCGACTTACCATGAATTCTGTGATCATGACACATATTAATAGTTAATGCACTGTTTGGAACTTATAGTGCTATTGTAGAACTACAATAAAAAATATGTCATCACTAACAGAAATTAACTACCAGTTTTGATTTTGTATAGGTGTCTTGTTTTCTATTACAGATTTTAATGTGTTTGCAGGACAAAATGAAGCAACTGCAAGAGGTTTATTATAGAATTTATTTCAAATTATGTTCTTATGATAGAACTTTCCGTAACAAACTTTCATTTGGCTAATACTTGTATCCATTTTTGACTAAAAGAAGTCGAACAAATTTGTTTCACTCCTACTACCTGCCCTAAATTGGTGCAAATGGTCGTCAGAAATGTGCTTTCTTTGCGCTGCTAAAATGGCCCATTAAATGTACTTTAATTTGATGAAAAGTCAAATATTGGTTAATTATTGGCCTTTCCAAAATACCGTAAAATACTCATCTGATTTGCATGTACGACTTAGCTGCCCAAGTTGTCAATGCATGGTACTGGAGCTTGTTATCATTTTGCTTGTTGAAGGTTGACTTGCAACAAAATTTCATTACGGTTATTTGGTCTCAAAAGATTCACCATCGCTTACTCTGCTGTGTTGTGTGTGCAAAATATGGAGAACTGTGATTACAAGCTCTTAAAAGCTAAAAAAGAAACAGTTAATCTCCGCGATCCCGAAACCGCCGTAGATTGGAATCAATTCATTTCTCTGACATAGTAAAATGATTTGGTTATTGTTTTGACACGTGATCTTCTCACATGAATTGTAAGTTCCGTAAAAGGCTCAATATAAAACTTCTTGTAGCACTAATTTATGACATAAACTTTGGGTTTCGCCAAAGAGCTCTTACCAAATATAGATGCTCGCTAGTTTACAATTTTGTTTTGGGTTGATCTAATCGTCTAGTCGCAATCTGATCATGTGACCCATGCTTCCTGCCAAACAGCGCGCATAATTTCCGTAGCATTTTTTGACTATCACAGGTGACCAACAGGCTTGTCATGCTTATCAGATGATGATATGCATTCCTTCGAGCTAAGGTTAAAAATTAAACCATTTTTTACGGTAGGTTTTGAGATATCAGTGCTCAAAGTGACATCAATACAGTGATGAGGAAACAGATGCTTGAGGACAATAGACATCGTTTCATTGAATGCGTGAAGTGTAATTGTGAAAATATTTGAATGAATGAGGTTGCATGAAAGTGTAAACAGAAGCCATCTTGTTGAGCTACGTTCCATTTGACCCATGTTTGGAACGGGATTCTAATCTTCGGCAATTTCATGATGGCGGCGATTAACTTTTCGCTTTTGAGCTTTTAAGAGCATGTTATCACATTTCTACATATATTGCACATGCAACACAACAGAGTAAGACATGGTGAATCTTTTGATACCAAATAACTGTAGCGTGAATTTTGTTGCAAGTCAACCTTTAAGCATTAGTAATCTTTTAGAAAAATGACAAGATTTTCTTTTGGAAACATACCTTTCAAGCAACAACGGTATGCGAGTGCCACTGTACGTAATTTTGATTAATATTCTTAAACTTCATAATCATTCTTAGTATTGACTAAGTATTATTGCATGTTTATAGTTGTCATGTTCTTGCATTCTGGTTGCCTGTCCACTGATGATAGCACTTGTACAGACTATATGTAAGCATAGTGTCTGGGATAGGAACTGAAACTCACAGTTAAAACCTATGGTGACCAGCTCTAAACTTTACTTTGCAATAATATCTAAAAGCTAAGTCCAGATCAGGGTCAGACTACTGACTATCAATTTTACGAATGAGTAATTGCTTTTGAAATACCACTTCAATATTTGAAGTCCTTTTTTTTAATAGAATATGAGTAAGTTTTTACATTGCTTAACTCGCGTTCTTCTATTGCCTACAAATCACAATGGTGACAAATATCAAAGCTGGGATTGAGAGTCATAAGCTAAAATATCAGATGCACTTCTGCTTGCTCAGTTTTTTCCTTTTTTTGCAGCAAGCAATGAGCTTTCAATTGATTAGCTATGAAAAGAGTTTAATTTAAATCGGAAAATCATTCATTCAAAAAATGTGATATTTCTATTTTGTTATTACTAATTGCAGGGTGTTGCTATAACATGTTCTGCACCCACTCTGGTGCTAGACAAGTTATCTAAAGAATTGGCGATTCAAGGTTACAAAAGCTTACATATTTAAGGAGGTTTCTGGTCAGAGGAGAGCGGACAAAGGAACTTAGTGAAGGTAAATTAGAGTGTCAAAACACCAAAATATTGAGTGACATAGAATGAACCTTGGTGAAAAACAATATTTTTTTAGATGTATTTTACAAATATTGAGATGAAAAATTTTGTGCTAGTCCGAAAATTTCAATAATATGTATTTGGACGATGTATCTAATAGTATGCAACAAGCTATAGCTTTTTTTAACTCTGAATGACACTCGTATTGCTTAACTTGCATTTTTGTACCATTTACAATCTCTGTTTGTGAGAAATGTACCTTTTGTTCCAAATCCTGTTCGGCCTGTCATAGCTGTTTTTTGCAGTCACCATTCAATTTTCGGGATTAACGGAGACCAGGGTCTTTTGTGGACAGTGAAAACCCACAAAATAAAAAGTAATGTTTTTAAGTATATACATTAATAAGCCAAACTTTAAGGCCAAAACACTTGCATTGTTTCATAAGCATAATGTATTTGTTTCCTATGTGAAAAGTAAACTTAAGTTCCTTTCATTGACTTTTAGGTCATATTCTAACTTAAATCCAAGTATTTTAACTCAAATTATGAATTTTTTGTAGTATGGGCATAAGTCAGATTTTTATCTGGTTGGAATAGCTGTACAGCAAATTTTGCTATAATGTACATGTATACCTATTATAACGCAAATTCCTCTCAATGTAAATAATTTATGTAAAGCTTTTGTTTGACCAACATAAGTAATGCCATATAGGGTAAAGTGTCAAGTTGGTGAAAGTTCCCAAAATTATTAACAAAATTTTCATAGTTGTCTTTAAAAATATCGCTTACATTCTTGCCAAACTTGAGCAATGATGAGATGCATAGGGTTCGCTATTATAGATACCAATACATTGTTAAACTAGTTTGTCATTAGAGATTGTCATTTTTGTCAAAAATATGTAAAATGATTCGCCTCGCAAGAAATCAGAAATATTTGAAGGGGATCTATCAGTGAAAGCTTTGGAGTGTTAATACAGACGGTTTCCTACTTACGAACATTCGAGTTACACACAACGGTACATACGAACAGGTCTGCGCGTATATTCATCGATAATACCGACGGTATGACCGACTTATTAGCGGCAGAAAGAGGCGCTACATAGAAGCATCACCCAGCATCCACCTTCCTCTGCCCAGTTCGTTGCAGGGCATTAGTGTGTGAACGTATCTCCAGTGTGTAAAGAACTTTTTTATTTTTCCTGTATGTATTGTAAAGGAGTTTGCCGACCTTTACTTGGCACGATCTAGACTAATAAATAAAAAGAAGAGAGTGTGTGTAGTTTCATTCAGCTTTTTTATTAGCGAAGGAAATTTCACTATTCGAGGAGCGTACATCTATCTGCTCTGCTCAAATAAATGAGAGCGCTCCGTTATATTCAGTAATATCAACTGTTCCGTCCTAACGGCAAACGGTGAGAACACCGGCTAACAAGGTGAATAAATAGGATCGCTAGCGAGTTGGTATGACAACAATAAAAGTGACGATAAATGATAGTGTTATAACATGATATCAGATATAACAATAGCATAACGAGTGAAACAACGGTATAATAAAAGGACGACACATAAAAAAGGACAACAAAGATAAGTTCTAGCATAACGATTAAAACAACGATATAATAAAAAAGGACAACACATACGATCAATAAGAAATGCTGTGTCATGGCCCGGCGTCCACCACAGTATTCTCTCCATTTTATTAAAAAGTTTTTTCAGTACAAACCAATTTACAGGTTACTTATACAAGCCTTAAACATACTAATATAAACCTTCAATATACTTATATACATGTAGGCCTTAAGCATAAGGTATAATACAAAATATAGCACTGAAGCAACTTACGACCAAATTCACTGTACAAACAATTGTTCGGAACGTAACTCGTTCGTAGGTTGGAGACCGTCTGTATACCAAGCTGAATGTCATGATATCTAGTCTCATCAAAATCTATCTTGCTCCCAAGCTCTTCCCGACGATGGATAAATGATAAGTCATACAGACACTGATTTTACTTTGTTAGCTAGCCGCAACAAGTATCAGCCTGTCTTTTGTGGCTTTTATTCACCTCACCTTCTGTTTGATCTCCAAATTCATGTTTACTACCTTCAAAACTGAATGTTTTTCAATTGTCAAATCAGTTGATATGAGCATCAGAGTTAAATTTTTTGCTGACCTAGAATTTATTTTGGTCATCTCAAATAGTCTACGAAGATGAACTGTTATAAACGAGTGCATTTGCACAGACATGCTAATGGCAAAGAGTAGCTTTATCATATAAGCAGAGACTAAATGGTGTAAAAAAAAGCTGAAAATCTGTTTTAATAGAAACTTCTAAACTATTTAAAGAATTTCAATAATGTCTATATAATTAATGATTAATGTATAATCCTAAATATTTAGGATTTGTTTGGAGTGCACGAGAGGACAACTCTGCTTTGCAGAGTAACCTGGCAGTAACCCTATGCTTAATTTGTACATGTATGCATTGCAGTGAAAGGCATATTCATACACACCAACCTTACAGTGTTAAAGGCCAACTGAATGAAAAGGGACTTTTATACAATTCATAGTCAATCTGTGCATGGAAAAAATTGACCGTGTAGACAGTTAGGAATTTTACTCAGCTCAAGATTTTGAATCAACTTGGCTTGTACCAACAAATACCCTGGCAGTGTAGAGTGCTGTAAAAGATTATCAGTTGCAATAATTATGCATTCAAATATTGCAAATTATTACAAGGTTAATTAGCATAGTTTTTGTAGTGTCAGTCTAGCAAGGTAAATGTTGCAAGTTCAAATCCAGCGGGATGCAATATTTTTCCATTATCCAACGGTGGCTTTATATGGACAGACACGGTTCTCATCACAGTACAGGCTGAATGTGTAAAATTTTGTAGATTTTGGTGCATTTTGCTTAAAAATAAGAGGAATGGTAACGTTGTAATTATTAGTTTGTAAAATAAAGCTTTTCTTAACCCAACTATTCATTACATTTTATATTTAAAAGATACCATTCTTACCTAATAGTTTGACAAAAAAGCTTTAGCTTAAAAGAAAGCATTAATGATAATGTTTGTTGTTTTTTACTTTTATTGAGTTAACTTGTGTTAACAACATCGAAACAAGAATTTTTTAAGGCTAACTAGGTTAATTTTTTTTTAGGCATAACATCAACATAGTGAGAACTGCAATCTCTTTAGGGCAAACATAATTATGCAGAGTTTCAGTAGGGAAGCATCTTCTGTGTGACCTACATTTAGTACAGCCACCAATATAGCTAGCTGCAAAAGCCTACTCTTCAAGTTTCTGGCCAATCTCCTAAGCGTTCTAAAACAACATGATGGAGCACACTTTTTAGTCAGTATTGTTTTAAAGCTGGTTTGATATCTTGGGAAAGTCTGTAAAATGAGTAGTGTTCAACATTCTCCTAATTTTTAACTATACTAACAGGTTAATAACTGGTTTCTTTGCAGGTAGAGCAGCATATTTACCAGTGGAGGCAAAGTGGTCTAGATTACCTAACCTTCAAACAACAAGTTGATGTTCAATTTCCAAAAAGGCATCAAGTGACTGGAATGACATCCAACCTTAAAGTTCGTTCTGTAGCTGGGCGTGTCTACAATCAACAAAGTTCTCTTGCGAATCGCTTCTAAGATCTCTAGCTAAAATCATATTTTAAACGTTGTGCAGAGCCATTAGTTACAGCTACCACAACTTCACACATTATACTCGAGGTGCCAGAAGATGGTCGCACAATTTGCAAGACAATTATAGAGCTCAGTGTTTTGAAGCTCTACAGCTTTATTTGACAGAAATAAAATAGTCCACTTTTGTTGATAAATGTTTTATGGTATTCTTGTGAATGCTTTGATTTTTAATCTTTTGGTAATGTAACAGCTGTTTGGCCTGCTTTTGATAGGTTGCTCCATTTGCACTAAAGACTTTTAGATTTATACAAACTCATTGTGTTTTAAAAATATTTTATTTGTCACCGTTGCACTCACTTGAGCAATTTGTTTGACGTACTTATATTGAGCTTTCCTTTTCTGTAAACTCAACTCCTTGACGGGGTTGCTTAAAGAGTCAATTTTTTCCTTTTGAGTAAGTTTGGGCTTTTTTAAAAAAATATGCTGACCAATGTTGATAAATGTGAGTTAGATATACATGCATGCAATCTGCACAGTGTGTTCAATGTTACTGCATGGTTTCATCGAAAGCTCTTATCTGAAACCTTTTATAATCCAAAGGGCCCCACATATGCTATATTTCCCAGTTTTGCCTCAGTAGCAATGAATTGACTAAATCAAATTTTATAAGTAATAAATGTGGCCACAGGTATGCAAATCTCCCATGTTTGACATTTATGTTTTAAAAATTGGGTGCCTCTGACTCTACCAGGCATATTTGGCAGCATGAATATATGCACTGTTTTAATTAATATACGTTTTAAAAGTTTTCTATTTGACAACTAGGATGGTTTCAATACCAATTACTTGATGTCAATACCATCCTAGCGTTTATTGCAACTTATTACAACTTTTTTTAAATGGACAAAGTGCTTGTTTTTGCCATGCATGCCCACTAACAAGGTATTAAGGGAAAGCATAAGTTTTCAATTTTATGAATAATACGTATGATAAACTTTAGATCAAAGCACACACAGATGTGCCTGCAAATCGGTTTTCTTAGGTTCTGTTGGCAAAATCCCTGAAATGGGGTTTCAGGGATTAGTTTGCCTTTTTAACCAATTGATAGAAAATTAAATGATGCAATAAAGGTTCATTACAAGTAAAAAGAACCAAACTAAATATCATAGTTAGCTAAATTTATATAAAAAGAAGAAGTAGAGCTTGGAACTAGGACTATCTAATTCAAGATATAAAAACATAATAGGAGGCCCTGAATTTAATGAGAAAATAACTTCTCTTGCAAAAGAGAAGACAACTCAGAATTTTGTATAAAAATTTTCAAATTTTACGCTAATGGGAGGTCCTCCATTTCAAACTACAGAGCCTCCTAACCTGCAAAATTTTCCAAAATGTTGAACTCTCCGGCAAAATTTATGCAAAATGCAAAATAGATACGTATGCGATCAGCATGACGAGTAGAGTTGTTTAAGCATGTTTCTAGCAAAGCCTCCTATCAGAAGCCTCCTATTATCCGAAAGCCCTATATCGTGGATATATTTTTCAAAGTGGCCTCCTATTCAATCTAATTTGACTATATATATACATATATATATATTATATTTAATATCTATATATATCTATATATAATATATGTATATCTATATATATTATATATATATATTATATATATCTATATATATATATTTATATATATAATATATATCTATATATATATAATATATATATATCTATATATATATATTATATATATAAATAGAAATAGGTTGGATAGCTGGCTCTAACTTGAATACAGCTACGTTGGTGTTAATAGGTTAAGTCCTGTTAGAGAAACTAGCCATAGTTCTCGGGCAAAAGGGAATAATAGAAGCTCAGATGACTCAGGCTATTATAAGCTATCCACAGCAGTAAGCATGGCATATACAGGCTACCTGAAGTCATGTAGAAGACTATGACTCTACCTCCTTTTATAATAGTGCTCTATTTAGCCACTTTTCCGCTTTCCAGTTTTCCAAGGACGGTATGTGATGCACCCTTTGTATTTCTAAGTGTCACAGATAGCCCACGTAAAGTTAAATTTCTTATTGTTATTTTTACAGGTGCCGGTCTAAAATTGGAGGCACTTCAGGGTGTCATGTCAGAGTAGGCCATCGCTAACCACTGTCAATGCCTGATTTTTCTTCAACAGCAGCTCCTGGATTGCACATGATCTTTACATTATGGATGTTAAAACTTTGAATTTTAAATTTTAAAGCTGTGCCAAAAAAAGCTGATAGTTTTATTCAGATATCTCCTATAATAGATATATGTGCTTATATCTATTTTAATATACAAGATAGGCCTATGTGTTTGACCTGATGATTCTTAGTTTACACAAAATACATTTGTTCCTTTGATTTGCAACAGGTGCTAATTCACTTTGCAAGAAACAGATTTTGCAATGTTAGACAAGCTGTATTCCCCCATGATTGGGTGATAAAATAATTACCCAATGAGTTTAAGTAAGTCAAACCAGTAACTTAAGTTTGTCTAAATAGTTACTATAACAACAGCCATGTCTGAAGCCAGCTTAATAATTTTTACCTAACATGTAACAAACTCTAGTAGTACAGTTAGTGTGTCATTAATATTTTCGCAAGTGCTTCAAGAGTGCATATTTTACTCGATTTAATGATTATGGCCACAGTTACGCTATTGTATAGCAATTTAGTCGCTTGGCCTAGTAGTTTAACACGCGTGGCTGTAGACACAGAGATTCTGAGTTCAAATCCAGGGCAAATCAGATTTTTTATTCCGAGAACTATGGCTGTAGCTGAACACAATGAATGACAGGCTAACAACAAACACTAAACAAGCAATAAACACTGAAATCTAGATAATAATATAGATTGCTAATTATTTTTCACTTTGTTGTTATGTTTCCTTATAAAGTGCGCTTATAAGGAAGAGACCATATCAAAAGTCTGTTGAGTCAAAAGAGTCACCAAAAACTGTTGTTTTTGGTGACTTGGAGTTTCTGGTACTTACATCAATACAAAAATGTTGGTTTCTTATTAAAAACACCATGAAATGTAGAAGGTAACCTTAGATCCTTAAACGTTTGTTTTTGTAATAAACAATTGAAGTCTATTTCATAAATCAATGGGTTCCAAGTTGATGTCAACCTGACAGTTTAAAAATTGTTATACCGTATTAAGAATTAATTAAAAATGACTTGTACCTTTAACCACTATTGCTACTCTGTTACACCATTGTTGTGGCATTGAATACCTGAGTTGTTGACATATATTAACAGTTGCTTAGGCAGCTCTTCAATAGAGAGCAAGTTTCAACTTACTATATAAAATAGTCTAAGAATAATATTAAGTGTATTGTGAAAAACACTGGCAATTTATATGTTACGAATAATTTAATACTTAATAATATTTTAATACTGAAAAATAATATTTAATTAAAATACATTGTTATTATAAGAGCTTGAAGAAAACAGTTGAGTAATGCCTGAAATACAATAAAATTGCTATACAAAAATTAGTGTGGTTAATGGAAGTTTTCAGTTAGTTTTATTAAAGAAAAGATAACTCCCACAATGGGTGTTGGTCTTACATTAGGGGTATGACTCAGAACAGTTTAACTACTTTCTTTGTTGATAGTAGGTAGAGCAGGAGGGGCTAGCATTGTTGTTGTCATAAAAGTAGTAATTGTGTACTTTTTTTTGTCAGCTGCTGATCGACAGCAGGCAATTTGCAAATGCAGGCAGCAGGATTATTCAAGAGGCAAGTTTTTCTAAACCATACCCAGAAGCCCAAAGTATTTCCAACAAATGAACAAATAAAGCATTTGAGCATATAAAATTAGTACTCTGGTTTGGTACCTGAACTATCACACGGGCATGTAATGTTTCTGTCCCATTCGGCTCTATAGTGTTGCTCATATAAATCACACGCTATCATAATCACTGCAAGAACAAAGTACAATACAGAAAAAATATTGATTCCCATCATGAGCTTTTCTAACTTTTCTGTCCTACGATGACCATTCCGCCGGACCGCATATATTATTTGGAAAAAATTGACGAAGCCTGCAACTAAATTAGGAAGTACCAAACAGAAGATACAGGCAAGCGACCCTAAAACAAATCCTCGTAGAATAGTCATGTTTTAGTTTCCAACGTGACCTCCCTGTGACATGGTCGTCATCGATGTTGTTAGTAGCTATGGTAGGCTGGATCACATGATACAGCCTTGCGTACAATAGTAAGAGGAATTATATAACTGATGAAGCCCATGAGGTAGCACCCACTGAGGAATATGATTGGTCTCTCCGGATGCTCAAACCGGACTCAAACCTCTGCATGTCTAAAACAAGGTTATGACTGTGAGAAGAGTTGATACGCTGTGCGCAACAGAGGATGTTACATTTCACCTATCATGTAAAATAGGCTCCATGGCAGCTCATTACGCAGTTTGAATTCCCGGTGTACTAACTTTGTTGTAGTGCTGTGACTCTACGGATAATTGCATTCACTTACATCTGAACATTTTACACAATATTTATTAATTTTAATGCGAATATTTTAAATATTTATTATTATGAATATTTAACTATATTTTTGGCATATAATAAAACAAGTCATTATGTTGATGATTACGAATGGCAATAAAAAGCTGTAGATAAATACTAACCCTATTTCTTTTCATCACCAGATACTACCATCATTTTAAAGTGAGTGTTATTTCTGTTTCCTTGATACTTTATTCCTTAATAATTAATATTCTAAATGACTGAACAACTGCCAGGGTATTTCATGAACATCACTGTGCAGATGATAAATGATAGTCAACACACATCATTGCTGTGTTCTTAATACGGTTAATACCGCTGTTTACGTTCTACATATTGCAGCTATTAGTCTATCAATTACTGGATAAGTATATCATGCTAGTGAACTACCTAATTAACGCACTAATATATTAGTGTGTTGGTGCATTAATGCTTTATTGAACTGATGCATTACATGCCTATTACATTAGTGAGCTAAATACTAATGTGCGAATGCACCAATTCTCTAGTTTGATAATGCAATAATTAGCTAATGAATTAGTATATTATTACAACTTTTTGCTATTTCATTAGTGTATCAATCTCCTTGTGTACTAGTTCATTAGTGCATCAATGCACTAGTGTGCTATTGCACTAGTGTATTAATGCACTGTGTGTTATTACATTAGTGTATTAATGAATTATTAATTATTAGTGTATTAATGCACTGTGTGATATCGCATTAGTGCATTAATGCACTTGTGTGCTATTGCATTAGTGTATCAATGCTCTGGTGTGCTACTGCATTAGCGTATTAGTGCCCTGGTGTGCCATTGCATTAGTGTTTTAATGCTCTGGTGTGCTATTGCGTTAGTGTATTAATGCTTTGGTGAGCTATTGCATTAGTGTATCAATGCTCTGATGTGCTATTGCATTAGTGTATTAATGGTCTGGTGTGCTACTGAATTAGTGTATTAATGCTCTGTGTGCTATTGCATTAGTGTATTTATGTACTGTGTGCTATTGCATTAGTGTATCGATGCACTTGTGTCCTATTGTATTAGTGTATTAATGCACTATGTGCTATTGCATCAGTGTATTAATGCACTTATGTGCTAATACATTAGTGTATTAATGCACTTGTGTGCTATTACATCAGCATAGATCTATTTTCGTAGAAATGCATTTTCACAACACCTGATTTATTTACAACACCGAAAGAATATTGGAATATAGAGAATAGAGATCCAGTATATGAAAATCAACCAAACAAGCCATTATTAACAATAGTGAGAGACTTGACAGTCTGTAGAAAGTGATCCTCTGTCCAGGCAGACTCGCTAGTAGAAGTATTGGCATCGCTGCTGCTGCTCTCTGCACTGTAAACAGCAGGAGACACACAGACAGATGGATATCAAAGGTGATAGATATATACGATGAGTACATGCAAATCAACTAACAAGTAATACCATTGAAATACTATTTTTCAAAATTGTATTTATACCACATAACAGTCCATTTACATTCATCTTTACTTAACAAAATATATTATCTATTATTATTATTAATATATTCTATTTTATTAAATAACATGATATATTATTAATAATTTATTATTGTTAAACTTACAGATAAATGATATACTGACTGCCTCTATGGAGACAAATGCTTCATTGTCTAATAAAACCACAATTTATATCATTTTTATGAATAAGCGAACAGCAATTAGTGTAGTTTCAGTGTAGTAGCAATTCGTTAATAGTTTGGTGTTTTCTGGCAGCAATATAAGATTACAAGTGAGAACTGTTTAATTAGCCGAATAGGTCTGATGTAAGCTTCATAGCTAATTTCATATTGATCAGATTCAATAATTGTTCCTCGTAATTCTATTTAATTGTGTACAACGTATATAAGACATAATAAGTAGATTTGGGGTGGGACTAGGGCTTCTACATGTTTTGACATAAAGAGCACGGCTAGACTTAAGAACAAAGGCTAACTAGACATACCTGATATGAAGAGGATTATTGAAGGTAAGGAGAATATCAGATGTAAACTGGGGGAGCCTAAGAAGGGCCATATGAACTTCTACTGTGTTTCTGGCAGTGTCTTTGAACTTGCTCACTGACTGTATGCCTTTCATGAGACGACAACTCTTACAACTACAAGATCGGTAACTCATTTGCACTCAGCCTATGCACTTCATCAAATAGATGGGCAAGCTTGTAACAAAAGCTTTTCAGAAAAAATGGCTACCTAATCTTCCTTAATAAATCTTCCAAATATACTATGATAATAAAATATACTATAATACAACAATACGCTATAAGATACTATAATAATATAATATTTTATGATATACTAAAATATAATATGATAATATAATATAGTATAATATATTATGATAATATAATATACTATAATATATTATGACCTTATAATAAAAATATAGACTGAGGAGTGTGGTAGTAAAGGAGATAAAATAATGCATGTTTACAGCATCGAGGCACCTTATTCTACTACTAAACCTGTACACTAATAATCACGCTAAGATGCTATCTCCAACCATTGGTTGAATAACATAAATAAACAGATAGAGTATTACTGGTAAATGATATTACTGGTAGATATCCATTAGCTGTGTTCTAGAATGTTCTAGAACACTTGACCTTTGGTAGTCTTTTGCTTATGCTGTCCAATTATGTACACTCATCATATACACTTGTGATGTCACAATTATGTACCTAGCATAAAGTTAATCATAGAGCGATCCCGGAGGCTCACTGAAATCATAGCCTAATCAGTAGTCTATCGATTGTTTTGGACAGAAAATATGGGATAAACATCATGGAAGATGCTGAACTTTGGCTTTCTGGATAGTTTGACCTCAATGCTGTAAATGAGACTTGATAGTAGCAGTTTACAAATTTTGTGAAAATGATTAGGGAAAAAATAGCTTAATTTTAATTGGAAACAAGTTCCTTGGTAAATTTTTTTAATCATTTGGCACAGTTGCGCGAGCAGTAGCCTAGATAACTGACAAATGCTAATTATGGTTTTTTAATTATATACATTGTAGATGACGAACAACTCAACTAATTAAAAAATGACCTTGCGAAAATTGATCTCCATTGCCTTTTCCCAGATTACAGGTTTGAGCTATTGTATGAGCTAAATAAATATTGTCAGAGGTTTCCATTTTTAATGCACCCAATTATACATAGATTGACCAAAAACATCCTTTTTGCTATACATAAACAAGCCTATCATGAAAATGATTCGCCTAATTGTTGTGTCTTTGAAGGCTAATGTGGTTCAAATCTTTATTTAGTAACCACAGCATCGTCCGTGCCCCAACAGTAAATATATCAAAGTTCAGTTGTAAATAGGCTGAGGATGTCGGATACGTCAAAAAATTCAAATAATTTTAAAAATTGTGAAATTTTAAGAAAAAAGATCTTTATTAAGCTGAGGCATAAATTGCAGTACATACCAAGAGGCAGATAAAGAAGACAACTCCAGAGGCTGGTTACAGAGACTATTGACATCCACATCTGCATTATTTGTGTCGACTAAATCTTTGAAGTATATCCTAAAGGAGGGTGAAAGAAATAGTAAGTAATGTACATTCTCTGCCAGTAAATTAGTGTCTAACAAACACACTGAAAGACATGTTTGAAATGGGTAGCTGGATTCATAGCAACCTAAATATAGTATGTTCATGCTAGCATTTTAATATAAGTTAATTGAAAAGGTGTATGAGAAAACACAATCGAAACATCAATATCATTTCGGCTAACGCCAACATCAATGCGGATTGACCATTTATGATGCAAGATACGCGCAAAAAACCTTACAAATATGAAGGGCGCATACCTACTAACTAAAAAGAAAACCCATGCAGAAGGAAAAGAGATAGAAATACGTGAATGCGTAAAAAGAGAGGAGAGACTGAAGATGGAGAGATTGAGAAAATAGAACAAAAGGAAACGAAACGATGGGAGGCTGGAGTGAAGGCAGAGAGCGAGGACAGAGAGCAAGGTATGAGAGAGTGAGGAGAAAGAGAGATCAAAAAGAGAGAATGAAGAGAGAAGGCAAGGAGAAAAAAGAGAAAGAAGATGAAGAAAGAGATAAAATGGAGAGGAAGAACAATGAGGTGAGGGCATGGGGAAAGAGAGCGAGGAGAGAGGATAAAAAAGCAACTTAGAAACGAGGAAAGACGACTCCAACCTGAGTGCCTGATCATCATCTTCCGATTCCTCATACTCCATCACTTCAATAATGATACTCTGGTCAGTGCATGTATGAGCAAACACTTCCTGATTATCTGGAATCTCACGAAGGTCACTGGAAGCACAAGTGGATAAAATCAGCTTATACCCAACTGACTGACGGTGTGCTATGAGTTATTTCCTCTACCAACTTTAGCATTCTCTATTTTTAATGACTTGAAAACTGTTTGTCAAACAAAAACATGTGACTTTATGGTACTAATTTACCCTCGTAACAACAATAAACTGTTGGCATCAGAAGCAGTGAATCTATTCAACTGCTATCAGCTGACATGCAAGCAGCGACAAGAGTTCACATTCATAGAGACAGCCCTTTCAACCTTGCATATACAAGCGAGTTAAATGACCCTGGACCATATTAACAACTTTCCATTGACTGTGGCAGCGTTTAGAACAGTACAATTCCTTTTGAACTGTATATCATACTGAAACTCTAAGTGCGCACAACTCAATGAAAAAACATAAATCAAGAGTAAAATGTTTAAACCGTCTGAAAGAAGTGATGTTATAGAGGTAACTAAAGAAACATAATGATTGCAGAAATCGAAATCTGATGAATTATGTATAAACTTGTTACAACAAGAAAAACAAACAGTTTAGCTTAAAGATCTTGCTGCTGAGAATAAGAAGCTTTTTAGCTTTGTCAAATTTGGATGCTTCCTTATCAAAAATGTCAATCTGTGTGTCATTACAAGCTAAAGTTCTGTTAGCAGTCATTAGTTATTTTTCGACCCGCTTAGAATATAGGCTATTGATAGGCTATACATAGCCTATAAATGGTTGACTTATGGTCTAAGTAGTGTAAGAAGAACCAGAGCGTGCAGCATAGTTTTTTACTGTTGTAGCTGCATGTAATTAAACTAATTGTGTGTTATTTTGAAATTATGATGTAACACCTGCTACTGGGCATGTAGACCTCATCATATCTTAATATGTACGAATTACGCTTTCATTTATTTTTTTCTTTTAATCAATATTGTAGCTACCGCACTTTTTGGACTGTTAGCCGCTACCTTTTTCTGATGATTTGAGCCATGCGGCTTATATAAGGGTGCGGCTAATCTGTGGCTTTTTCTTTCACCGCTAGGGCGCACTAACGGGAATCTCCAATTAGTGTGCTTCTAGCGGTGAAAGAAAATACGAAACAATGCCTCACGATACAGTCCCGTTTGGCACTAAGTTAAAAAGCGTCGGATAATACGAAACTGTGCCGTTGTGCACTGTTCCGTTTTAAACAGCAATGTTGCTGGCGCGTTAAAAAGCACAGTCATGGGTTCTGCGGCCTATACAAAGGTGCGGCTTGTGTATTGTTTTATTATCGTTTTTTGGAAAATAAAGCAGATGCGGCTTATATAAAGGTGCGGTTTATAGTCCGAAAAGTACGGTATATATATCTACTAAATGTTTTATTTTTACTAGTTGATGAAACAAAACACACACACGCACACACACTTCAGGGTTACAAGTACGATCACGGTATTATTTCTTTGTTTTTAGTAAACCAATCTAGCTCACTGTCCAAACTAATTTCATTAAGTGGTAAAACACTATTATCCTAGTTCCTTGTCTTGCAATCTGGGACCATCTATTATTATGCTAGAAACCATTATGTAAAATATGTGTTTGATACTTTATTGCTGGGTGGTTGTCATGCAAAACTGTACAAAGGAAGCTGTGTATATCTATTCCTACTGTAGTGAACCTTAAAATTGAGAAATAAATTCTAGCTTACAAACTCTGTAAAATGAGTGATGGTCCTGACAAGGTCCATTGGGGAGTAGTAGTTGTAGTAGTTTCAGTGGAATCGGTTGCATGCATAAAATACTAAATACCATGATCCTTTACATTACATTTATGTGAGGATGTAGGAGTTGACCATGGACCAAGAGACTCAACACCCAATTGGATCATTCTAGCAGTCATGACGAGAACATGACAGATATGAGTAATGTGGATGAATCTAGTAAAAGATTAGAACATGGTATGTTTTTACATGAAATGTTTGTTTCAATTGTGTGACTTATGGTAGTACCTTCGTGATAGTTTCTTATACATGTATGTTTCAAATTATAATGGAGGTGATGGTGATGGCAGGCGTAGTGGAAGTCGTGGTAGAAGCCTTGGTAGAAGTTGTGGTAGAGGTCGTGGTAGGCCTCATGGAAATGGGGCTCTAGGTGGTGGGCAAGGTGGAAGGAGAGGGCAGGGTCAAATAAGTGCAGATAAAACTCACGGCGGCGCTAGAGCTGCCCAAACTCAACAAGGTACACACACATGTTATGATTGCTCACATATAATGGTTTTCATGTATGTTGTGTATAATGTTTGACTAGTCTGTTTGGTCGTCATTGTAATGCTGTCACTTTTAGCACTGATATCTTATAACTTACTGTAAAAAATCGTTAAGGTTTTTAACCTTAGCTCGAAGGAGTACATATCATTGTCTGATAATCCTGACGAGCCTGTTGGTCACCTGTGATAATCGAAAAGTGCTGCAAATAATTATTTGCACAGTATTGGGTCACATGATCAGAGAACGACTTGACGATTGACTAATGCTAAAACAAAACTGTAAAGTAGCGAGCATCTATATTTGATGCAGGGCCTTCGGTAAAACCCGAAGTGTTTGTCATAAACTAGTACTACGATAAGTTTTATATTGAGCTTTGTATTGGCCTTTCAATTCACATGAGAACATACGTGACAAGACGATAACCAAAATTCGTGGTTACAACATCGAAATAAAGAAATTCCAATGTACGGCCGCTTTTCGTTTTTGAGCTTTTAAGAGCTTGTAATCACATTTCCACATATTTGGCACTTACAACATAACAGAGTAAGACATGGTGAATCGTTTGATACCAAATAACTGTAATGTGAATTTTGTTGCAAGTCAACCTTTAATAATCCTTTCATTTTGTTAATAACAAAGTAACAAACAGCCTCTATTTGCAGGTATATTATCAAATAAAAACGGAAACTGTAAAAGTATCCTGAATACAAGATAGCAATGAAAAACTCAGGTTTAGTTTGAGATGATTCGTGTGAAAAATTAAAAAAATAATTTACATGACAGGATGACTTCAAATAGCTTTGTATTGGCCTTATGCGGGGATAACCTATACGAAATAAAACTACTAATACAATATATATACAAGTGTTCTTATTAACTATGAACTATATCTCTACTATCTATTATAAACTTACCTACGGTGGAATATTAGCACAAGTCGCACAATTAATGGATATGCATGTGCATGAGTACTTTGTCTATAAATTTAACTGCGCCTCAGCAATGAGGGGTTTTATGTCATTGGCCTCAGGAAAACAAAAAATATTAAATAAACAAATAAAAGGATGTGTAATCTGATAATCTTAGCAGAGGTAGGTTTAATACGTAACACTGCAACTTGTATAATAATTGTTTAAATTACCTTACATCAACACGTGGTTCAGGCAACTTTGCAGTTAAAGCACCACCAAATATATCGACAGACGACATTATATTTGAATGCATGCATAAGCCTTCGATATTTCGTAAAAAAATAGAAATATAGATTGTGTGTGAAGTTGATAGTATGTACGTACACTTCGAATTTTTTGTAGGAACGTACGAACTCTTCGAAATACACCCGACACTTCGAAATTAGAAATTATAAGAATTACTACCGTTAGCTCCTACTACCATTCATATGGCAAAACTGGATTCGCTAATAATAGCCCTCAGCACTTAGTGTGGTTGGTTCGTGCTTATCTAATCGCCGCAAGCCAAAGTTGCGCGCATACATTTCAAGAGGATACTTTGCTGCTTATTTCACATGTGTTGATTAATGAAATCCCATACGTTGCCTGATTTGTACTGTAAAGAATTTGGACCAACCTTTACTCAAACACGATCTAGTATGTAATAAATGTTCAATAAATGTAAGAAAATGAGTGTAGTTTTTCGTTCGTTTTTATTCTGTAGGAAATTCCTTTAGTCGTGGATCTGCGACCACTTCTCTGCCCTCCTACATACACACTATACATTCATTTCACCCGTTTATGATAACAGAACCCGGTAGGAAATAGTTTAAGAGTAAGAATAAATAGAGTCGCTAATGCGCTGGCAGTTAAATTGTAGTTTAATTAACAAATTATTAGCATTACGATAAAGTATAAAGAAGGCAGACGCAACATGCAAAATATATAGGTATACGAGTATATATAAAATTATACGTGAAACAGAAATTCCTGGCCCAGCGTCCACCACAATGAAACACTATTTCTGCTATTATCGCATTCTATTATGTCTATAACGCACATTCACAAAATCAATTTTTATCGTTATTTTCTTAAAAATACTCATTACTCATTAGTGATACAAACGTTATATACGTGTCATATTTATCAGAACTACCAGTTCTGCTAGAAACGGGCAGCACGGGTGTGTCAAGGAAAAGAGCAATAAGGAAACCTTTTAACCTAAAGTTATTACCTCATAATAACAAAAGTGAAAAATACAGTAATACATATGCAATCGTCCCAGCCGCCACATTTTAGTATAAAACTGTGTTATGTAGGATTTGGGAAAAATTGTTATACACATTTCATCAACATCCAAGCATGCATCCCGGTTGAATTTGCTTTGTCACTATATTTTATTTTTGGCTATGTTTAGTTTGTGCACTTTTGCTTAGACTGTGTGAACTAAGTTGATTATTACTGGTTCAGGCACTAAGGAATGTGTTAAGTTATTGTAAGCAGTGCTGATTTTTATCAGTAAAGTCACTTCTTTTTTTTATAAGATAAGTCCAACAATTAAAAGACACTACTAACAAAATCTAAACCAATAATATCAATGATGGAAGTTTGAAAATAGATGATGAATGTTGTTATGGACGAATGTGAAGAAACTATGTTATGCATAACTAATCCGAATCCACACACAACATCAGTGTTGCATTTGCTATGTCATTTTATTTTGACTATTTTTAGTGTGTGTATATTTGCTTTGTCATATGGGAACTAATTTGGTTATTACTGGTTAAGGTACAAGTGAAAGTGTTAAGCTATTGTAAGCAATACTGATATTTACCAGTAAAAATACTTTTTTATTCGATAAGTCCAGCAATTAAAATACATAACTAAAAAGTTCTAAACAATAATATTAATGTCAAAAAGATGAAAATAGCTAATAAAAGTTACATCCAGACTCGAACGGACGTCCATGTTAGCTTGCTCGGTCCATATGGCTGCGAATTACAACAGTCAAATCAGAGTCATGGCGAGAGTCCTTATAGAGTCCTTATATATAGATGTTTGCTAGTTGAAATAGGGAAGTAGAAGAGTATTAGCTGATGATGGAGAAGGAGGCTCCAGAGGCAGATACAGAGAGGCTCCAGAGGCAGAGGGAGGGAGACTCCAAAGGGAAGATAGAGGGAGGTTCTAGAGGCAGAGAAGCGTGCCTCATTAAGCGGAGGAAGCCTCAGCAGGTCGTCGAAAAAGAGAGAGTTAGATCGATTGCCAGATAGAGAGACGCTGACCTGTTGTAGCTGTTTTTTATAGATATCTCTTTTGGCTTGTGAGAAGGTGTTTAAGAGCTCATGTTCTGTTCTTTATGTTGCAGAGGGTTAGAAATTTGTCTTAAGTATGTCATGGGAGTGGAATAATTGGAAATGATAACTGACTCCAATTGTCTTGGTTGTGTCTAATACAGGTCTGATATCTTTTAATGGTTTTTTGGCATGTCAATTGATGTCCTTTTTCTCATGTGCTGCTTCCACAGGAAGTTTATAAGCTGCTTTTAAATGAGTATATCATGACTGTCTTTATTGCTCATCCTCTAATGTGTTAGGTGTCACATTTATTGTATCATTTCATGTGTCTCTGATGTTTAGGCATTTCTCCAATACGCTATCTGATTTGCCTAATACGTCTATACAACAGTGTTACAACCTTACTCAAATGGTCGTCTATGTTCATCCGTTCTGTCCCGTATGGCTGTGAGTCTCGACAGTCAAATGAGAGTCCTGACAGTCCATAGATAGGGAGGCTCAACAGTTGAAATAGCGGAGGTTTTGTCAGTCTCTTCTTTTTTGGCAGTGAAAGAGAAGAGGCTCAGCAAATGATGGAGAAAGAGACTCCGCAGACAAAAGGAAGGAGGCAAAGTCATTGGAGCTGTTCGCTTTTATAGATGTATTTGTCAGCCTGTAAGAAGGCGTTTAGGTGCTCAGGTTCTGTTCTTTTGTTGTAGAGAGTTGACATGTGAGTGGAGTTATCTTGAGTATATCATGAAGTTGTACTGGTTGAAATTATGACTAGCACGTTTATTGTGGTTTAATCTGGTAAAAGTTGGTGGCAGAGCTGAGTACATGTAGTTGCCTCTCTTTCCTTTTGGTGATTTTCTTGCTGGTCAATTAGTGCCTTTTATCTTTGATGTGTTACTTCCAATAGAGGATTCTAGTCGACATTGGGATGGGTGTAAAGTGATTTCTTCTCTTCATGTCTTTTCGTTGTACTACGTGTTTAAATTCATATTAATATTTCATATATTTCCTGTCGTTTAGGCTTTGCTATATTATGCTATCCGCTTTTGTTAAGGCCTCTTTACAACAAATGTACAATGTTTCAACCAACAAACAGGTGATGACAAAGCAGTATATCTTAAGAGTGCTGTCATAAGCCATTTTGTGGAATCGTACATTTGATCACCATAAACTGTCAATAACAGTTGTTTTATTTCTATTAAGCTTTTTTAAAACAGTCTCAAAAACAGACAATTTTTTGGTATATTTTCTGTTGGGTACAGGCAAAAACAGTAATTTTATTTCTTTTCAGTGTTGGCCTCATAAAGCGAAAATATCCTAAAGAGTGGTATAGAAACATATAATGATTATCTAATTCAAACACCTCCTTGTGAAAGTCATCAAACTTTTATATACATGATACATAATAGAAACTAGTAATAAAGCATTATGTTAAAATTAGTAACTTTAATTACCTGCAGCAACTTTTGTGTATCTAGTGGTTATGATCTGCAAGAACATAGCTATATTACTAATTACCGGATAATTTACTACCAATTAACTAGGGCTTCAACAGAGTGCGCTGGCTGCGGAGTCCTGTATCAAAATCATTCTTTTAGACTTATTTCAGACTTTTATAATTAGTGAATAAGGGGGCAGCGTAGGATTGACTTGGATTATCCCTGCCAACATAATAAGCTGGCACACCTGTATTTAATCAGTTCGGGCAAGCGTCTGTTAACACCGACATTGCTTGTGAGATCTGTCTGAGTTACAGAAGTGCAATGTCTCTTTTTGAGTTTCTCAAGGCTTTGTATTTCACCCCTGAATATCTAGAATATTGTGGCTTATGATGCAGTTAAGGATGCAATATTTACATTGGCACATGTTAAAGTAAACAGATGTTGAAAATGAGTTTTTATCATCAATAATACAAGGTCATGGATTGGTTTCCATCATGCAGAGTTAGTACATCCACAGCGTTGTGGCTATGTGTTGAATGATTGTTTCTCATCGCAGGTTGCTGCCTTAGAGCTATTTTCCCTAGATATCGACTTAATAGTGAAATCCTAATAAGTGGATGCCTAACAGTTCGTATTTGAATTTTGTTGTCGTCCCTTCATCTACCAATAATAGCACCCAACCCAGCATGATGTACTTGAATTAACAAACAATCAAGTAGATTGTATTTCTACGTCTTGATTTGAGTAAAACTGATAGATATGCTGCGATTAAAAATTGCCAACAAGATTTCACTTTGTAAGAGAATAAAATATTGTCAAACTTTATTTATAAGTGGCAATTTATAAATGGCTGTTTAGCTCTATAAATCTTCTTATAACTAATCATTAAGGTTTTGCTAAGGATGTTGTATTCTATTTTTTCAACACAAAATCAATATTTTAATGGCCTATATATTATTGAGTTTATAATAAAATGTTTGCTAATAGTTAAAAAATATGTTCTTATATAGTTAGTTGTTGATAGACTAATCGCAGCAGTTTGGTGATCTTTCAATTTTAGTGTGACGTCCACGATGCCTCCGAAAAAGAAACGAAAAGTTGTTGGTAAGCAATGCCTATTGTAGACTTGGTAGAGGAGATGCCTTGAGCTGCAATAAAAATTGTAGATTTGATAGGAGAGATGCCTTGATCGGCAATAACTATTTGAGTTGGGTAAATTAATTATTTAGTTCCAATTTGTTCTTGGTTGCTTGCAAAACACTAGCTTTTCTCTGATATTTCTCCATATGTATCGGATGCAACAAGAGAGGAGTTTTTTCAAGTTATGACTTTGTAAAGGTTGTATGAGCTACTACTGTTGGGGTAGTTGTGAAGGTAAAGTTGATACCTCTACAGCATAAAAATAATCCATCATAATAATGATTACTTTATCGGGATTTTCCGTTATCCAAAACATATAATATATGTAAACACCTTAATCCATTCCAAGTCTTCCCAAACTCACCCCTTGGACCCTTTGAAAACTTACACTCGAATTCCTAATTTAATGGCTGTACAGTAACTTTGGTATTAATAGTTTGTATCAACAACTTTTCAGTTTTTTTCTTATCACTAACACTTGGTTTAGTGCCCATGATTACAGTATCTTTAAGTTACGGGGAGCACACACCTTCACTGGAAACTTAAATCAATTATTTTCACCTTTTTTCCACAGCAAGGTCCAAACTGCAAATAAGAAAAAAGTTGTGTGTAAATAGAATAAGTAAAATAATATAATAGACACCCCGGGTACCCTATAGACTGTTTACAGATTGTTTACAAAATTGCTTTAAAAATGATATTTTTAAAGCAAACCATGGGACTCTCGTTATTCAAATCGAGTCTGAGAACTTGCACTGACTTAACACTTTCCATTAAATTTACATTACATTCCTTACAATAGACAATGCAAAACTTTACATTAGTTCTGTATGTTCAGTAGAGTATGTAAAATGAGGTTTTTAAAGGTATTTACTGCATTGTCATTAATACTGCATCTGTATCATACAATCAATATCGAGGGCAACTCTTGCTGTTTCTTTACAAAATATTACTTGACATGAGAGATAAAATTTGCCACTGCCCCATCTTTTGCTCTTGTTTTCTTAGTAGATTCTACAGCTATTTTATTAATCAATTGTGTTTGTTTGTTCTAATCAAAACACAAAAACTATTTATCACGAAAAAAGTTATTTATTGCCCGTAAAAGTGCATCGTCTTACTGTCTTTACCTTAGATGCCAAGGCAGCTGTAACAGACAAAGCAGCCGTTTCCTCTACCTGTTAAGGCTAAGAAAGCTGCTGGCAAAGCAGCTGCTGACCTCAAAACTAAAGGCAAAAAACTGACAGCCAAGGAAGCTAAAGAGAGTGATTTATCATTACCAAAATTTTTTTGCAATCGGGAATCTTATTTAGCGTCTAGCGTTACTATTTCTTAACAGTTGACATCCGACTTTTGTTCTAGAAATTGTGGAAAAAACAATCTTGAAAAAAGGTAAAGTTCCTGTGGATTCTGAATGCCCATCCAAGGAGTCTATGCATGTCTATTGCTCTGATGGAGACATATGGGATTGTATGCTCAACCAGGTGAGTTTTAATGTAGGCACAGAAGTTTTACATGTTTTGTCTGATTGATGTTTGTAATAGTTGTCACTCGCTACTACTTGTTAATTTATTACTGTTAGTTTAGGTTTAGCGCAGAGAGTAGCTGGTGAGCTCCTAGGGATTTCGACGGCCACAGTATTCCTTAGCAAGTATTTAGCTATCTCTCAAAAATTGATGTACTGTAATCATGTTTCACTATAGGTCAGGTTTTGTCTACATTGGTTTGAGAGAAACTTTATCAAAGAAGCATCTTAAAGCAAATAATTTACATAATTTTTTATTATATATTTCAACACATCAGAGTCTTAGCTTTCAAATGAGCTTATATTCAATACACAAAAAATAATAGAACTATGAAAAACAGGGTGTCAAAAGTAGGTCCTGCAATAAAAAAACACTTGGTTGCGGTTCCCACAATGTGATGTCATAATTATCATTTAGCCTTAAATCATGGATCCCTTTTGCTGCCATTGAGGCTGCGCTTTTCTCTGACAATCGGTGCTGTGCGCTTTTCTGTGACAATCGGTGCTGTTAAACACAGAGCGCTAATAATAAATAGGGTTCTAGATAATCAACAATGCCCGAGGATCGTGGTAATGCTCGACCAATACAACCACATGTTCTGGGTTAATTAGTTATGCTTCAATAAATATATTGTTGTTGATAAAGGTAAGGAAACCACATGGATTAAGTTGTGACCTGCAGTTGCGTGGCCCTAGGACTATATGTCAATTGCACTTTCGGGAGATCACGCAATGCTTGAAATTAATTAGTCTTAGTCCATGCCCCTCAACATCACAATAAAAAGAGAGGACTAGTGCATAATAACATCGGGAAAACATAGTATGATGCTTGGAATCTAATCTGAGTTATTTATCATAGAAATAATCTGTACATAGAGAGCTAATGACACTGATTCTTTTGTCATCTTCATTGGTTCTCTGGAGTTCTCCTACCTTCGCTTGCCACTAGCGTCATTATCGCAGCTGATAAATATAAGCAGTAAGCAATAAAATAAGCGGTAAGAGCATACATCGCCGAATATGAAAATTGTGACGTCGGAATTTTCAAGTCTATACCATTAAACACTTTTGCGGTAGAGCTCTGGGGAAATCCTATAAACACCAACCAACGTTTGTTTCCCCATGTCAAAAAATGGCTCCTTCGAAAGCCAAGATTCTGATGTATCGAAATATATGATAAAAAAATTGTTATTGATGTGCTTTAAAATCGACCATGACAGGATAGACTGGTAGCTGTCAAATAGGACTGTAGTAGGTGAGTAACCATCTTGAAGTAGGCCATGCCAGTATAGACTATGATAACTCTCAAGTAGGACTGTAGTAGGTAAGGAACCATCTTGAAGTAGGCCATGCCAGTATAGACTATGGTAACTCTCAAGTAGGACTGTAGTAGGTAAGGAACTATCTTGAATTAGGTTATGACAGGATAGACTATGGTAGCACTCAAAAAGGACTATAGTAGGTAAAGAACCATCTTGAAGTAGGCCATGACAGTATAAACCATGGTAGCTCTCCAGTAGGACTGCGCCATGTTTTGTGTCCAGACCTTTATCACCTGTGTGCATCAATCGCTGGATAGTACCTTTCCGGTGAGTAGAACAAGACAACAAAACCTGTAACTATCAAACACGTAATTCTCTTTCGCTCTTCAATTTCAGCGATATACAAAAATCCATGAAAAATAAAACATTTCAATTTGCATTGCATTGTTATAAGCACCATATTATATTATAATGTTTATAAAGGGGTCCGTGACATTTAGATAAGGAGCTCAGGGGGTCCATGGCTCCAAGCTAGTTGGGAACCACTGGTATAGACTATGTTAGCTCTCAAGTAGGACTTTAATAGGTAAGGAACCATCTTGAAGTAGGCTATGACAGAATAGACTGGTATCTCTCAAGTAGGACTGTAGTAGGTAAGGAACCATCTTGAAGTAGTTTATGACAGGATAGACTATGGTAGCACTCAAGTAGGACTGTAGTAGGTAAGGAACCATCTTGAAGTAGGCTATGACAGGATAGACTGGTATCTCTCAAGTAGGACTGTAGTAGGTAAGGAACCATTTTGAAGTAGGCTATGACAGTATAGACTATGTTAGCTCTCAAGTAGGACTGTAGTAGGTAAGGAACCATCTTGAAGTAGGCTATGACAGGATAGACTGGTATCTCTCAAGTAGGACTGTAGTAGGTAAGGAACCATTTTGAAGTAGGCTATGACAGTATAGACTATGTTAGCTCTCAAGTAGGACTGTAGTAGGTAAGGAACCATCTTGAAGTAGGCTACGACAGTATAGACTATGGTGTCTCTCAAGTAGGACTGTAGTAGGTAAGGAACCATATTGAAGTAGGCTATGACAGGATAGACTATGGTAGCACTCAAGTAGGACTGTAGTAGGTAAGGAACCATCTGGAAGTAGACTGTTACTGCATAGACTATGGTAGCTCTCAAGTAGGACTGTAGTACATGTAGGTAAGGAACCATTTTGAAGTAGGCTATGACATTATAGACTATATTAGCTCTCAAGTAGGACTGTAGTAGGTAAGGAACCATCTTGAAGTAGGCTATGACAGCATAGAATATGGTAGCTCTCAAGTAGGACTGTAGTAGGTAAGGAACCATCTTGAGGTAGGCTATGACATTATAGACTATGGTAGCTTTCAAGTAGGACTGTAGTAGGTAAGTAACCATCTTGAAGTAGTCTACGACAGTATAGACTATGTTAGCTCTCAAGTAGGACTGTAGTAGGTAAGGAACCATCTTGAAGTAGAGTATGACAGGATAGACTATGGTAGCTCTAAAGTGTACAGATGGTAACAGAATTAATTCACAGTAGCTGTAAATAAGCTGCATTGTAAGCTTTCACACTAGGAATCTACTCAACAATGCACTTATTATTTACATAGTATGAATACAAGTGATTTCTGATTTCATGCCGTTATAATACAATCATTATCTCGAGGGAAGCCATGATATGAATTTGCTTGAAACTCCGATAATTCAAAATCTGGCCATAAATACGCAGCTAGTAGTTTGCAGGTCAACATGTATTCCTTAAGGAATAGAGAAAGCATATTATTATGCTTTATTATTTATCTTGAGGTGTTGACTGATGTTCTAAAAAAGAATCAAGGAGATCGACTAACCAGATGCTGAGATATAGCCAGCCAAACACAGGTCTACCAAACAACATAAGTATTTTGGTAATCATCATATTAGCATCAATATATGGCGTATGAAATCGACTTGTGTGCCATTGGTCAATTAAGCCAACTAATGCGCTTTCCTATAACAATCACAGCGTTTAATTGGTTTAATCCCTGGAAGTATAGAACAATCAAATTGGGCCTAACAATCATTGCTCTGAGAATTCCGAACCAGTCTCTCTGACGTGTAGATTAGTTTTAGCATGAAATAATTACATGCATCTATTATTTCGCAACATTTCGCTATATTGCTAGTTCAGCTCATTTTTGTTGTTTTCCCACTTAGCTTTCCTATTCATACTCATCTTTAGCGCTGTTCAGGTTTTTTTAACTATAGCTAATAAATGGAATCAATTAAATCAATCATCAATCTCGGTTATCATTTGGAGTTCTCTACAAATTATATTAGTTACATCATTTATTTTATACGCAGTTATATTATTATTTTGTATTATATGCATTATGATTATTATATTAATCATAAAAATAATCATAGATAAGATAATAGATAAATAGAAAAATCAAATCAAAAGTTATCATTTTCTTTTCTTACAGCAAGAGCAGCGCGGTCAAGTTATTCTTTTTAAGATTATGGCTGTAGTGAACTTACAGTCTGGTGACGATAATCATGACAATCAACTAAATGCTGCAGTAGATACACAATAGAAAAATGATGAATGAACAAAAATTCACATTCTCATATCTTATTCTAAGCGAACTGCAATCGCGGATGTCGCATATAGACTATACACGCGCCGTTCGTTGAACAGAGGATCTTCGGAGCATATCCGTGGAGATCGAGTTAAAATTTGAAGCACAATAGTCAAAATCTGCTCTTCTGTTTTGAAAAATCATGGAAGGGGTTTGTGGACTATTGCCTTTACCACGCAATGTTTGCTTGATTTTTTAGAGAAACCAAAGCTAGTCTGTAAATTCTTTACTACCGCGAGAAGCGTTTCACATCTCGCAGCCTGAAACAATCAGTATACGCAATTGAGGTAAGGATGCGCAACTCCGGCACATGTCCAATAAGTCAATTTCATACGTCACAATTCTCGGGGTTTTCGAATGGTTTTTCCTCCGATTCGTTTTTAGGTAGACCTGTGTTTGGCTGACTATATCTCTGTTTCTGGTCGTTCAATTTCCTTGACTTTTTTATAACATCAGTAAACACCTCAAGATACATAATAAAGCATAATAATCTTATGCTTTCTCTATTCCTCAGCAGCAGCACAGGATGTAGGTGTTGAGATGTTTTAGCAACATGCAGGTGTATGTGTATTGTTTGGCAGTAGCATGCAGGTGAGCCTGTATTGTTTGTCAGTAGCATGCAGGTTTGTCTGTAATGTTTTGCAGTATCATGCATGTGTATGTGTATTGTTTGGCAGTAGCATACAGGTGTGCATGTTTTGTTTGTAGACGTACATGCAGAATAACAATAACAAGTACTACATAATTCAATTGCTTGAGTCTGACTTATTGGATAAGTACGTTGTCTGGACAAGGTGGGGTCGTGTGGGCAAGGCTGGTCAGACCGCTGACTACCAATCTGGACCAAGATTGGAAGAAGCAAAGTGGTTCTTCTGTACCAAGTATGTAATATTTCCCTTCAGGATAGATTTGCCGCAGCTATTTTTATATGCTGATTATATCAAGGGTTAATTTAAAATTCTCAAGTACTACAAGAAAATTGCTCTCGTTTTTCTCTTGATGTCAATCATACTTCAATAAAATAACTAATTATTCTAACATTACTCCCCTACTATAGTTATACAGCAGCTCATCTCTTTTACATTTCTTCTTAAAATTATTTAATTATATTTGTGTCTCTATTTGGGAGTTATTTTCTTTTGCGTTTTGCCAAATATACTCAGTCAACTGATCTATCAGGCTTGCATGTTTATTCTTTTTTCAGTTCCTTGTAAACATTTGCCTACGCAATGCGCTAATGAAAACTTGACAATGAAAGTTTTTATTTTCTTTCAATGCCACCTGTCATCTGAGATGACAGTAAACATAGGAATCATGTTTCACAAATAAAGGCAGAGATTACTAGTGGACATTGCAGCAGGGCCTGAAAGAAAACATGTATTTTGATTTTAATTGAACTTACAACTATACGTGTATCCCCTTTATATGATACAGTAGATGGGAACCCTAAAACCTTTGTTATAGCTGATCATAGGAGCAACCGTGGTTCAGTTGTTAGTACGCTGGCATGTAATCATTAGGTCAGTGGTTCAAATCACTGAAGGACTTTTGGTGGTGTTAGGAAGGGTATACAGCTACAATTGCTCCTATCCTCAGTCGGGTCATCGGCCACCAAACCGGCCCTCTATCCGCGCTCTAGTGTTGGTGAGGAGGGTGGCTAGCATGCTGCAGGACTATAAAAAACCTGATAAAGGTTGGAGGAGCTCCTGTGTGAGCCAAAGGTTGGCTAGTAAGAGACTGTCTCAATAAAAACGCTCAACAGAAGGCAATGACAAACCACTGTTGAAACCTGCTAAGAGCAGTCATGGTTAAAAAAAGGGTGGAGATCCATGATCGCTTACATTGTCATAGCGCATGTTATTTAGAGAGATATACTTGATTACTTGAGCTATGTTTTCCATTATATTACACAGTAGAAGGAAAGAAGAGGGTCTGAAACCCTTTTTTAGTTCTATCAGATGTTGAAGGAGATGAATTGAAAAAGTAACCTTTTTAACTAGAGCTGCAAAACTATTATAGAAATTAATCGCAATTAATAACTGATCAGAACTAGTTAATCTTCGATTAATCTTAGAATTAATCTATCAAAAACCTGCATATTCGAAAACAAATAATACAGCTACATATAAATTATTTATATTTGAAACAGTTATTGTTAACAGGAGTACATGTTATGTACAATGTACATAAGTTAACCGTATTAATTATTATGGGTATGAAAATAGCCCATGGAAGTCTATAATTAAGCCAGCTAAAAGTTGCGATAGTACAGTTTATTCACATTATCCGAATGAAGAGATGCCCTCTTCCTACATACAATATCGCTAGCTTTAAAGGATAGCCACTCACTGGGAACAGTAGTGGCGGTAGTCATCAGTAGTAGATATTGTCTACAGCTGGTGATGAATTCTGAGCTGTATGATGAGAATTAGTTGAATAACATCTTTCTTAATGATGATGTGCTGTGGTGCTAGGCAAATTCTTTCTGGCATACATTGTACTTCACTTTTTTGTTTATGCTTCCAACAACGTCTTTAAATGTGCTACCTAGTATGGAAAACATTTTTCTGTTTTCATGTTCCAATAAAGTGTCAATTCTATATTACTATTATTCTAAAGCTAAATATGATTGTGATTTTTTTGAAAAATTAAAATACAATAATTTACCTAAAAAAGTGTTTAACTATTAACAGAAGATAGACTGTAAAATATTAAATAATACTGAAATCGCTTCTTTTGCTATTGCCTAGGGACATGTTCAAACAACTATCAACATGGCCGCTTGCAACTAGATCGGCTCGGCACTTTTTTGTTGTATAAATAAGTTTTATGTTATTGACTCACTTAGTGTTTTCATAGTTGAGTGCAAAATAATTGTGGTTGTATTTAATTGGTAAAAATGTGTTGTTTGTCATAAACCACCTTGGCTGCATTTTATTTGAAGATTAATTGGCTCAACTCTGTTAATCGTGTATTTATATTGATCGTGTTAATGGTTTAATTAACGCGATCATTGTACAGCTCTAGTTTTAACACAATTCTGATGCTCTTACTTTGAATGGTTCTTTTTAGGTTCAAAGATAAAACCCAGAATGACTGGCATACCAGAAAAAATTTCACCAAAGTCTCTGGAAAATATTCCCTACTTGAGATGGACTATGATGCTACAGTATGTTTTCTTTGGTGCAACTTGAGCTATATTGTTGCCTCTCTTGAGTTCTCATACCAAATATTAGTATATACACATGCATATTTATCCATACAGACTGCAGGTGCGGATACTGATGCTGTAGACAGTGCTAAGGCGGAACCTGCTGATGTTCCTGATTGCAAACTGGACCAGCGTGTGCAAGTATGCTTGCAGGTTTATTTTGCATTATCTGGTATACAGTCAAACATGGATAACTCGAACTTCACGGAACCAAATGTATTCGAGTTATCAGAGCGTTCAAGTTATCAGAGCACTGTCACAAGTCCATGTATTTATTTATTTATTAGTAGATACATGCATATATATAAACTATAATATAAATCAAAAGCATAAATGGCTTGTATCAACTTAAATGCTTCTAATGTAAAGTTTAAAACTTTTTTATTAAAAAGTATAGATATTTTTCTTTCACTTGAGATTGGTTTGTTGTTGGAGGTAATGTTATTGCCAGGACGTTTTTAGATTAAAATTGGCAAAATTTGATCGTTGTTGAAATGCTCAGAAGAAAAGACATTTTTTACTTTTGAGCGTTTTACCCGCGATCAATTTTGCCGATTTTTTTTAAGTTTATGCCAAGGTTACCTCACTTTTCCTTGCTTCCAAAGGACCATCGCTAAGCGGATGTTTGATAAAAATCAAACTTCACCAAACCTTTAGAAAAGTCGTTGACAAAAATATTTTGCCGATGGTGGTAATAACGACGCCTGTGAATTACGAAAAGAGGACGTTTACCTCTATGGCTTGGAATAAAGTGATTTTCTAAAGCGATAACAACCGTCTCGGTAGCCGTTGGGCAAAAAAATGTTCGAGTTAACAGAGTTGGGGTCGAGTTATCTAAAGCCATTTATCATTACGTGGGAACGGACCAAAGAAACCGTTTGAGTTGACCATATGTTCGAACTATCCGAGGGCGAGTTATCCATGTTTGACTGTAGTTTGTTTTCCAAATGTGCGCCTAACAAACTTGGTCTCCATTGTCGACATACAGTTTATATTTCCTTTAAAAAACTTATGGTAGTTTTTTAACAAGCTTAAGCAAACAAATGCACAAAGTTATGAAGCTAACATGTAGGAGCAGACAACTTACCGTGTGAAACTATCATGTGTGTGCAGTAGGTATGATAGGAACTAGCTGGTTTATTAGATTAATTTATATAAGAAATAGAGAATATTTAGCTGGTGCTTCTCTGGTTAATCCGATTAGAGTCACTCTGCTCCTTTGCAGGACCTGATAACTCTAATAGCTGACGTAAAGGCCATGGAGGCAGCGGTTGTTGAAATGAAATACGAAGCTAAGAAAGCTCCTCTTGGTGAGTAACCAACCTTTCTATTGTGCCACCATTCATTGTACGATTTAACACAGCACAGGCTCATAGCAATCTGCCTCGCTGTTGGCAGGCAAACTTACTAAAGCTCAAATCAAGCAAGGTTACAGCGCTCTTAAGGACATAGAGACACTTATCAAGGCTGGCAAGTTTGGCTCTAAACTTACCGAAGCCTGCAACGCTTTTTACACACGAATTCCTCATGACTTTGGGTAAGTCTCTTTCCAGCACTGTTTATAGCAATTTCTTACTTTTTGCGGTCAATCAGCCAGTGCGCTGATCTCCATGATCCATGAGTGAGAATATGTGAATATAGAAAATACGCGAAATAGAAACTAACAAACTCCAATCTAATAAATAAATTTTCTCATTAATCATAAACACGTTCCTCTTTTTCTTGTTTGTTAAATGATTTTGTGTGTTGAGTCAGTTCAAGAGGCATGATGAAGAGTGTTACATGCTTCACACTTCTCACTGGGCCAGAGTATGACAGAGATTTATATATATTGTATGTAATATTCATGAAGTTTGAAGCCGTGAAAAGTAGTGAGTAGTGAGGAATTACTGTACATACTTTATGTACTCATGTATAAATTCCGTTTTATTTATAAGTCGAACAAGAAGTTTTTAAGACAAAAATGAACCCGTTGTTCCAGAATCTGGAATAATGATATCTAATCTGAATCGATGTTTGCTGGCCGGAACAAAAACATAACTTTCAAAATACCAAGTATTTTACTCAATGCGATAAATAGAGTTCTATGGTTGGCTTTAAACAGGGTTTGGATTGACTCTCTTGCGGTATTATTTGTGCAATGACAGCACGCTAAAACACAAGTTAAACTTTGCCTCTTCATAATCACATGCTTGTTACTCCATGGCTAGTACACAAACAAAAGCGAATATTTGTAGAGAAAGGTCTAGTCAGAATTTACCGTCGTAAAATTTCACTTACTGTTTTCCAAATATATTACCTGTTAAATTTATACCCGCCAGTGGCAGTACATCACATCAATGACGGCTGTTTTGTTACGATTGAAACTGCTATCGTAAGCTTGTTTACTGGTAATATCTAGCCTATGTTCACTGATATTTAATACTGGTAATTATCTGAAGTAGCTTCAACTTTTATATGATGAAGTACCATTATTATGAGTGTTTGCTAAAGCCTGGTTTTCATGTACGCCGCAAAGTACCGGCGACAGCACCGCAGGCTATTGCGGTGAAATAAAAACCTACCTACATGCCGAGGACCACCGGTAGTTGCCGGCGGTCAATGCAAGAGTTTAGCAATGTTCAAATTTCGCGGAGTCGCAGGCAAAATCCTTCCCAAAATGCGCTGTACAGGTGAGGGTCAGTCCTTTCGAGACGTCATCGTGAAGAGTCGCAGCATGGCCAATGGCAAAATCCAGTTGATATTGTTGATTCAGAATTACCCTGCTTTATATGACAGATAAGGTGCGTGTAATATATTATAATGGTATTTTGATTAATTTATCGTAGTGGTAGTAAGCCAAGAAGAATTAGTATGTATTTATGGAAAAGTACTAAAATTGGTAATATAGGTTTCAGCAACACTTTATAACTCGGTGATATGTACTTGGGATATAAAACTTGGTAATGTGTACAATTTATAATAAAGTTCACTCATTTTTACAAATTATTCTTATGAGTATACATTGGTTAGTTTTATTACAATAGTTTATCTTATTTTAACCATTCCAATTATTTGTGCACAACATATTCAATAATAGCACAATAATACTGTTATGTATTATTAATAAAAAACTAATTGCATACATTACTATATATAACTACATTCTAAGTTACATATATGCATTCTATGGTGTATGTATGTAGAAGTACTTGTTGAATATATTTGTCTAGTATGGGACATTTTTGTAACTTAAATTTGTTATTGCAGACAAGTTCTCGAGAAACCAAATATGAAGGCGAATGCCTGGCGAGACATTGCAGACTAGTTGGCTTTGAGCTCACAGGAGTGCGAAGCGGAGTTTAGAAACTTCAGGACAGGATTCTCTAAATATTTGAAAGTTAAAATAGGTAATTGAATGTTGTGGACTAGCATTCTTTAACTTGAAGCATTTCAAATATTGATTTTAAAGCGAAATATTAACTGGCTGAATTTTGAATCTCTTCAGGTGCTTCTGGATGTGGAGCGGCGAACGTGGGGCCACTAAAGTCTGAGTTGGCGAGGCTCCTCATCATGCACATCAAATGCCCAGAGCCTAATCAAATTCAGCTGCAGAGGTAAAGGCAGTTGCGCAGTCATTGCCAACAGAGTCTGATGACTCCTTCACACTTGACCCTGAACTGGCAGACCCTGCGCCGGCAGAGACACGCCCTTGTCCAGCACCGTCTTCATCTATCATATTCTCACCAACTCAAGCACAACAAAAAAAGAACATGGCAAAAAACTATGGATAGTCATATAAACTATTTAACCGGTCATATTGTGTAAAGGCCGGGCCACACGTATCGTGTAATTTCAACTAGTCTGGGAAATTCCATTCGTACGAAAGTTATGACCTGCCACACGGAGTTTCCCCACCATGGATTTGTACGAAACTAACTTTCAACTAGCCAATCATAACGCGGTGATAAATTGAAGCCGATTCCGTTTCAATCATTTGCTTCAGTACAAACATTTAGGTCAGATCTAAAAAAGATAACGATTTGTGAGTTTCTAGTCGCAAATCCTAATTCCTAAAATCGGTTGAGGAATGTACACGTAAATTAATTTCGGCGCCTACAATTTAACTGCGCGTTAATAAGGTCGTTTCTACGCAACTACAAAACTGCTAATGCTAGTTGCACTGAGTAGTTGTAGTAGGCTGTTGTTGTAAATGGTTTTAGTATACTTTTGAATAGAGCTTGTACATTGATAATATTATTACGAACTATTATGTATGTACTACATTGCAAAGCGGTTATTTTGTATGACTACAGCAAGTTTTGGCTTGCCCATAAAACCGTTTTACTTTTTCTTCTAATTACAATACATATTCGAACCTGAATTTTCAGCAAATATTATACTAGCTACAAAACAGTTATATTTCTATTAAATAAATCCATTACGTCTATGGTACTACTGATTACATATAATCGCCAACACAGTACACAGTTTTCAAACCGAGTTAGGAACTGCGGGCTAGAAACTCTCAAATACTTATCTTTTTTAGATATGACCAAACATGCGGAAAAAAAACGGCCTTCAACATTCAACGAACCTTTTCAACCGACCAATCAAACAACGATTCGTAGGAATTTCTGACGTTTCATCTAATTCAGGATTCGTTCATCGTGCGCAACCAACGATGGACAAATTCGTCCAAATGTCAATTCGTACGAATCGTTTCGTCCAAATTTTGTCGATTTCGTGAGAATTTTGTCTCGTGTGGCCCTACCTTTAGTTATTCACAGCTGCCAAATGTCATAGAATACTTTGTTGGATTTTCCCAGCTGTCAAATATTAATCAGATAAATAATTTATTTGTCAGATTAATCGGGCCATACTTGCCGCAATAAAAGAGCAACAGCAAAACGACAGGGATGAGGGCTGCTATTATGCATGCCACTAGCTCTGAAGCTGCGGAAATTAAAAGGGCAACTAAATCCAAATGTCATCTGGACATATTGACACTTGTTGCTGATGCAGAATTAAAGGCTGAACAGCATTAACCACACCCAGAACTGCCACAGCAACCATTTGCCTCTCCACTTCATATGTTATTTTAACCACAACCATATGTATATCATCCTAACCATATCTTAACCATAACCATTTTAATCAACAACTTTGCATTACTATATTTTAGTATCATAATAAATTGGAAATTATAATTGCGTTACTATATGTATATTTTGGTATCATAATAACTAAAATTAAAATGTAAAATAATTTGCTTAGTCAAGCTTTCTCCCACAACTATTTATGTATTCCACTTGCCAACAGAAAGAATGTATTTGCATAGTATACATGTATATGAGTACATGTCATCACTGTGCGCACATTACAACGAACAACATGCAGAGAGACTGCCAGCTATATCTGCCTTGCCTTCCCGTACTCATAATATAGACAAACTCATGCGTTAGGCTCCACCCCTTTAATAATCTCGACTCCATCGGTTCTCTATTTAGCCAGTTCGTTAGATCGAGCTGACTGACCTACTGCCGAGTCTCCTGTTGCGACAAAAAACTCGGCCCAGGGATGGCGTCGGTTCTGGAATCAGCCAGGCAGTCGGCCTTGGTCTCTGCACTCTGCCACCACAATACCAGCTTGATATTAAACTAAACTACAAGACATGATTAAGTAAAAACATTAAACGTGTATACTACTTTCGTGACAACAAACCATGAACACATTCATTGAGCTCCGTTGTTCTTGTTACATAATGAAGGTGCACTCTTGAGTTTCCAGTCAGATGGGTGGTTGAGAGGCTAATTCTCAGAAACCAGACAATGTTTTGAAACTACATATTTCTGGCGTATGGTAGAAAGCACGGAGCGTATGTTTATGAAGTATGTACGGAATTGGTCATTGATGTGGGAACAGCTAAGATCTTGAGGCGGTTGCTCAAACTCCCAGGTCTCCGGTAGGAGACCCGAGTTAGCGCAAAATTTATGACCCATATGGGTTAACCAGGGTGAAGAAACAATTTTATATATATGTATGAATATAAATAATATATATATATATGTATATATATTATATATATGAATATATACTATATATATGAATATATACTATATACATATGAATATATATATATACTATAGTACATGTATATATACATGTATATAGCATATATATTCAGAAAATATGTTCAACAGATATATTGAACATGCTGCGCGGCCTTCATGTGGGCACAAGTTTCAGACCAAACAATATATTTGAAGTTCTGAAGCCATGCAACTGGGCTATAATCACAAAAATTAATAATGTGATTTGTAATTGCAGGAATAACTAACGATTGATGATATACCGCTGCACATGCTAGTGGAATAGGTAATAGCAGTAGAAGGTTATTCTAAACCCTTATTATACTCGAGTATACTGCTATTTAGCATGTCAGGAAATGGTTAATGCCACAGGTGCAGCTTTTACTGCTAAAATGGCGCAAAGATTAAACATGTTTCTTTCAGTTCATTTAAAGAAAGTCTTCTTTGAGATGAACATGAAACTGACAGTCATTTGAGGACTCTATGACAATGAATGTTCTATGTGTGTTGAGACCAGCAGAAGACCAGTAGAAGTAGTTACGCTAAATGTCTACTAAGTTGTCACAAAATTAACACACCAGATCAAAGGCATGGTCTTATGCTAAAGATTTACAACCGCAAAGAGAAAATTCAACGTACAGCATATAAATGTATTGGAAATGCTCAATTAAATGTGTACAATATATATCATAAATATATTATGTTATAAGCAACTAGCAAGCTTCTAACAAATTGCTGGCTAAACCAAAATTTAGTACATCATATTTGACCAAAAGACAATTACCTTTGCATGTAACTGTGAAAAGTTGCACTAATATGAACACTGTTTTTAAATCCAACAGGTTTAAACCTTTTTGGTATTTTGAAATATGTTTTTGAAAAACTTGGAGTCGGGGAAGAACTGTTTTTGTCTAATGAAAGAGTATTTTGCCCAGGCCACTCATCCTGTCAACTCTGTAAGAAAAAACTACCTAAACTAACTTATGTCCTAAGTATTTCTTTAATCCATGATGTGTGTAATGTAACCATGATATTATTTTTTCAGGATGAAACCTCCGGAGAGAATTGTCTCCCTTGAAACTCTCAAAGCAAAGGTAGATTTGCTAGAAGTATGTCAATGAACTTAACGAGCCATGCAATGTACATAACATCACTAGTAACTGAGTCATGTAATGTACCATCACTAGTAACTGAGTCATGTCATGTACCATCACTAGTAACTGAGTCATGTACCATCCCTAGTAACTGGGTCATATAATGTACCATAACTACTAACTCAGTCATGTAATGTACCATCACTAGTAACTCAGTCATGTAATGTACCATCTCTAGTAACTCAGTCACGTAATGTACCATCACTAGTAACTCAGTCATGTAATATACCATCCCTAGTAACTGGGTCATGTTATGTACCATAACTAGCGACTGAGTCATGTACCATCACTAGTAACTCAGTCATGTACCATCACTAGTAACTGAGTCATATAATGTACCATGACTAGTAACGGAGTCATGTAATGTACTATCACTAGTAACTCAGTCATGTAATGTACCATCACTAGTAACTCAGTCATGTACCACAATTAGTAACCGAGTCATGCAATGTACCATCACTAGTAACTGAGTCATGTAATGTACCATCACTAGTAACTGAGTCATATACCATCACTAGTAACTGAGTCATGTACGATCCCTAGTAACTGAGTTATATAATGTACCATAACTACTAACTCTGTCATGTAATGTACCATCACTAGTAACTCAGTCATGTAATGTACCATCTCTAGTAACTCAGTCACGTAATGTACCATCACTAGTAACTCAGTCATGTAATATACCATCACTAGTAACTGAGTCTGTGCTACCTTACTGTCTGCGCTCACCGAAGGTGAACAAGGAATCACAAATAAATGGATGTAACATTTGGAAGGTTTTCTTGGATAGACGTTTTGCTAAAAAATGGACAAGTGTTGTTTGCATGTATATATTCGGCTCATCTACCAAGTTGACTTAGTTAAGTGATTAAAAAGTTCACAAGTATGCAAGTGGTTCTTCTGTCTAGGCGCTTGGAGATATTGAGATTGCCGTGAACGTACTAAAGAAGGGAGACCAGAACATTCATCCAATAGATAGAATGTACTTGTCACTTGAGTGTGACCTTGAACCAATGGATAAATCTTGTGATATATACAAGGTAATGCTACTTTTTACCTCAACAGCTGCTTATACTTCTTATATTGACATATACATACATTGGGCCGGTATGAATGTTTTTCTCTTTTACTAGTAAATTATTATTTTCAGCCTTTTACTTGTATTTCATCGTTAATTAGATTATCAGTGCTGTTCAGCCTACTGGTTATGCCATGTATTTGTGTATAAGCATCAGATTAGATGAGACTCGACAACACTGGTCAGTTGTTTTTAACATCAGTAGCGAATAGGTGCTGGCCAGTTGTCACCTTTAAGCCAATGGAAAACACAAATGTATTAAGGGCCCCTCTAGGCTAAAACCATTGACACAACTACAAGGCTCGATATAGGGCAATTTTTTGACTAGCTTTTAAAGTTGCCTCGATTTTAATATCGGTATCGGTGTCGCAATAGGTGTTTAGTATCCGAATCGGTATCGGTCAGACTTTTCTTTAAAAAATCGGAAACTTCAGATACTTTTTGCATATGAACTATTTAGCAGAAAACCGTATTTTAGTCTGCTACACTAATAAATAATCATCAGCTGTAAGTTCCTTACTTTTACCTAATGAATTCCGGGCCTGTCACACAATCTATTTTATGTCTTTAGCCTGATAAACATCCATACAGCTGAAGAATATTTTGGTTTTAGTCAGGACGTAATCACAAAGTGCAGTATTTTCCAATTACAGTCATATGATTTATTGCAGCCAATCACGTACAAGAAAACAATGATGGGAAACAATAATGCGGTGTTATATTTTCATTAACTAGTAATACGAAAGTAATTTGAGCAGTGGTCAATGCATAAAGTTATCTATCTCTCTCTTGATCCTGACGATGTCTTGACATTTGTATCGCATAAAATAACCTCAGTAGCTTATCGGTGTATAGCATGTCCTCTATCATCTGTGGCAAGTCAGTCCTTTTTCAGTACAACTGGCTACATCGATAGAGATAGAAGATAGAGACATCTCACTGAGATAATTGAATCACTAACAGTATTTAATAGACACATTGATTTGCTCTAAACATGTACAGGCACAGTAGTTCGTTCAGCAATAGAAGAGAAACTTCATTGTCACAAAGAAAGCTGTACCAATAACAGTAATTACCATTGTTAATAACAAACTACAAGAAACATGGACTGTTTTGTTACTAGATGCACGCTATGTCAATATGTGAATATATATACATGTATATCATTTTTCCATAAGTACAAACAAATAAATGCCTCAATAATTATATTTTCTTTGCATTATATTTATATTTGCATAATAAAATTGACAATTTTCTATGGAACACAAAATATCTGAATCGGATTATTTTTCAATAAGAATCGGTATATCTGATCGGCTGGTGAGGTTAGAATCGGGGCATCTCTACTAGTTTTACAGCCAATCAGCTACATGTATATGCATTCCATTTCCACTAGCCAATGAGTCAGTTGCATTCCATTTCCACTAGCCTATTAGCTGCTCCCATTCATTTTCTACTAGCCAATAAGCTGGTCATATTCTTTTCCTACTAGCCAATGAGCTGGTCACATTCCTTTTCTACTAGCCAATGAACTGGTTGCATTACATTTCTACTAGCCAATGAGCTGGTCACATTCATTTTCTACTAGCCAATGAACTGGTCACATTACATTTGTACTAGCCAATGAGCTGGTGACATTCCTTTTCTACTAGCCAATGAGCTGGCTGCACTGCTCTATTCAACTGTTTAGTCTTGTAAACTGTATAAGGTCTGCTGAGTGAATCTTACATTCTACCTTTCACCTTGCTTATTCAATGCTTCGGTTAAGTTTCTGTGTTAACTTAAACAGTTTTAGCAAAGTTATCAATCATCATGACTCTTTATTATTCACATGTTTATATGATTTTGTTAGTTACTCAAGAGCTATTTGCTAAACACTCACGGTTCCACCCACAACCACTATTCCATAAAAATGTTGGACATATTCCATTGCGACAAAGATCAGCCATCGAGACCAGATGTTGGCAATAAGTTAGTTGTATCTCCAATATTTCATAGTAGCCTCATCTCTATACAGAAACACTCTATGTTTTCTTCATTTACTATAAGACCACTTTATGTTGACCATTTAATTTAGGCCTGCCATTTCCAGTTTCTGTGATTTTTTATGATTACTCAACTCTATGTCTATGTATTACATGCATGATGTCTAATTCATGTCTATGTATTACGTGCATGGTGACCCATTCATATGGCTATGTGAGCTCATCATTTTCGGTCTAACCTGTACTGGCACATATTGTGTAGAATGCTGCTTTGGCATGGCTCCAGGCTTACCAACTGGGTTAGAATTCTGGCTAAAGGACTGAGAATTGCACCCCTGGAGGCGCCTGTTACAGGTTACGTGGTGAGTAAATGACAGTTTTGTCGAGGCCATGACAAAGATTTGTGTTACACTAGTAACTGGATATGGATGAAGTTGCCATATTATACAGGTGTGATTGTTTTAATTTACTATAGGGTACGGTACATTATAAGGTGTAACCCTACCGGTAGCTCAGTGTTCAGCTATCTAAAGTTGTTGCAGTCTCCCAGAAGTAGAAGAGACCCATTTGAGCTTCAAATAGCTGTTAATATCTTATCTAGCAATGTCTCATTTGCTATCGATGTTAATATCCAATTTTACCTTCTAAATTTACTTATGTAACCTCATGTTGTCTGCTGTTTATCTGCTTTTGATAGCCACTTTACTTTTTTGCATCTCGTTTTGCTTCATAGTTTGGGAAGGGGCTCTATTTCGCTGATTGCTCCAGTAAAAGTGCCAATTATTGCTTTCCAACAAAAACGAAGAATGTTGGATTGCTCTTACTTAATGAGGTCACGCTAGGTAAGTTATAGGTATGTTACTAGGTAAGTTATACCAGCTAGACTGTTTAGATGTACACTAGGTAAGTTATACCAGCTAGACTGTTTAGATGTACACTAGATAAGTTACACCAGCTAGACTGTTTAGATGTACAATAGGTAAGTTATACCAGCTAGACTGTTTAGATGTACTCTAGGTAAGTTATACCAGCTAGACTGTTTAGATGTACACTAGGTAAGCTGTACTAGCTAGACTTTTTAGATGTACACTAGGTAAGTTATTCCAGCTAGACTGTTCAGATGTACACTAGGTAAGTTATACCAGTTAGACTGTTTAGATGTACACTAGATAAGTTACACCAGCTAAACTGTTTAGATGTACACTAGGTAAGTTATACCAGCTAGACTGTTTAGATGTACACTATGTAATTTATTCCAGCTAAACTGTTTAGATGTACACTAGGCAAGTTATACCAGCTAGACTGTTTAGATGTACACTAGTTATGTTATACCAGCTAGACTGTTTAGATGTACACTAGGTAAGTTATACCAGCTAGACTGTTCAGATGTACACTAGGTAAGTTATACCAGCTAGACTGTTTAGATGTACAATAGGTAAGTTATACCAGCTAGACTGTTTAGATGTACACTAGGTAAGTTATACCAGCTAGACTGTTTAGATGTACACTAGGTAAGTTATACCAGCTAGACTGTTTAGATGTACGCAAGGTAAGTTATACCAGCTAGACTGTTTAGATGTACACTAGGTTAGTTATACCAGTTAGACTGTTTAGATGTACACTAGATAAGTTACACCAGCTAAACTGTTTAGATGTACACTAGGTAAGTTATACCAGCTAGACTGTTTAGATGTACACTATGTAATTTATACCAGCTAAACTGTTTAGATGTACACTAGGTAAGTTATACCAGCTAGACTGTTTAGATGTACACTATGTAATTTATACCAGCTAGACTGTTTAGATGTACACTAGGTAAGTTACACCAGCTAAACTGTTTAGATGTACGCTAGGTAAGTTATACCAGCTAGACTGTTTAGATGTATACTAGGTAAGTTATACTAACTAGACTGTTCAGATGTACAATATGTAAGATATACCAGCTAGACTGTTTAGATGTACACTAGGTAAGTTATACTAACTAGACTGTTCAGATGTACAATATGTAAGATATACCAGCTAGACTGTTTAGGTGTACACTAGGTAAGTTATACCAGCTGTACTGTTTAGATGTACATTAGGTAAGTTATACCAGCTAGACTGTTTAGATGTATGATAACTAAGTTACATTAGCTAGACTGTTTAGATGTACACTAGGTAAGTTATACCAGCTAAACTGTTTAGATGTGCGCTAGGTAAGTTATACTAGCTAGACTGTTTAGATGTACACTAGGTAAGATATACAAGCTAGACTCTTTAGATGTACACTAGGTAAGTTATACCAGCCAGACTGTATATATGTACACTAGGTAAGTTATACTAGCTAGACTGTTTAGATGTATGCTAGGTAAGTTATACCAGCTCGACTGTTTAGATGTACATTAGGTAAGTTATACTAACTAGACTGTTTAGATCTACACTAGGTAAGTTATACCAGCTAGACTTTTTAGATGTAAACTAGGTAAGTTATGCCAGCTAAACTGTTTTGATTTTACATTTAGTCGAGTAGCCATTCATGCGATTCTGGTTAATCTTTCGACGATACCAGAGATCTCGCATCACGACTACTAGGTCAGCATTGTGGAAGGGTTTATTGTTTTTGCATAGGTCAGCAAAATGAGCTAGTCTCATCAAACTGTCATGCTGACAAGCTGCCTAAAGGAAAACACTCTGTAAAAGGTTGTGGGAAGATGGCTCCAAGCCCGGAGGGCAATACTGACCTGTAAGTTTCTCTCCTTCGGTGCCACCCTTAATATCCTGCTAAAATGTTACTTAAGGGTTGACTTGCAACAAAATTCACATTACAGTTATTTAGTATCAAAAGATTCACCATGTCTTACTTTGTTGTGTTGTAGGTGAAAAATATGTTGAAATGTGAGTACAGGCTCTTAAAATCTCAAAAACGAAAAGTTGCCGTAGATTGGAATCTCTTTATTTCTCTGACAAAGCCATGAAGTTTGGTTATTGTCTTGTAACATGATGTTCTCACGTGAATTGAAAGGCCAATAAAAAGCTCAACATAAACCTTATTGCAGCACTAGTTTATGACAAACACTTCGGGCTTTACCGAAGACCCCGTATCAAATATAAATGCTCGCTAATCTACAGTTTTGTTTTGGCCTGGTCAAATCGGCAAGTCGTAATCTGACCATGTGACCCAATATTTTGCAAATACCTTCTCCTGCACTTTTCTATTATCACAAGTGACCAACAGGCTCGTCATGATTATCAGACAATGATATATACTCCTTCAAGCTAAGGCTTAAAAATTAAACGATTTTTTACGGCAAGTTATAAGATATCACTGCTAAAAGTGACAGCATTACGATGACGATAAAACAGAGCCGTAAGAACAATAGACATAGTTTTATTGAATGCGTGAAGTATATTTGTGAACATATTTCAACGAATAAGGTTGCAAGAAATTGTAATCAGAAGCCATCTCTCACAACTACATCACATTTGAGCCGTTTTGGAAAGGGAATCCTAACTATGGTGGTCTCGTGTGGCTGCGATTTTCTGTTCGTTTTTGAGCTTTTAAGAGCTTGTAATCACCTTTCCACATATTTTGCGCCTACAACACAACAGAGTAAGACATGGTAAATCTTGCCATATCAAATATCTGTAATGTGAAATTTTCGCAAGTCAACTTTTAATATATAAAGGAAACTTTCAACACCGATAGAACTTTCATATTATAACTAGAAATTCCCCTGTCATACAGCCCACGACCAAAGTGATATTGGAAAAAAGAAAGGGTATTGATGGTTGAGAAAGTCAATATTAGCAGTCAAATGGCACTGCATTGCAATAGAATAACTGCAATGGTAGCTGTAATGTACTGGGTGTTATTACGTACAACAAACAGCAATAATGAAAGGAAAAGATTGTATGTTTATATCTCTCCCCGCAATAGGAGAAATGCAATATTAGAACTAAAATGCACTGATATTATTAGAATAACCAATATCATTAATATAGTAATACAGTAATAATAGAAAACCAATGTACAATTTTGTTTACATTTCAAAATGTCATAGCTAACAATATCAAGAAGCTGTGATATTTATATAGATTTTTAGAAAACCTATTTAACAAAGCTATTTAGAAAAAATAATAACAGTAACATATTGCCCAGCATCGGTCACGATATACTTCGATCTTGTAAATTCGAAAGCTCATTCTTATAATTAAATCTCATAAAATCGAATAATCATTCTTATAATTAAATATTGTAATAATCTCACAAGAATCGTTAGAAAAAATACCATGGTCATTTCCTTTACTTTTACTGCTTTTTACATCGGGTAGAATACCAAAGTACTCAAAGGTGTCCAAAATGTCAGTTACTTTGAAATCGGCAACAAGGAAACAATGACTTTTCAGTACTTCTGCATTAATAAAAGAAACCTTCGGCAATTGGACAAAACCGTAGACTGGTGAATTGTGCACAATTTTTTCGTGAAATGCTCACGACTTAATGGATCTATTCTCTGTCGTTTGGCGTTTCATTTGCCGATCCTAATTTTGTTAAAAATTAAGGCTGGTCAAGTTTTAATAACGATTTCAGGTCGAATTAATCTGTCTATTTATGTATAATCCAATCAGATGGGAAAGGTTTAGGATATTGTTTACAAATAATAAAGACTTGGTAACTTATTTAAATAGGTTTATGTGTGTTTTGTATTGTTATACTTAATTGACTCCATTAAAAATGGTTAAATTTGTTAATGAGATTTCGGTACAAGGGCTTGCGACGGCCGCTGATGAATCATTTTCATGAGTTGTGTGCACATATGCATTTATCATAAATCTCCAAAACAATCGCTTCGCTCGTGTTTGGACGTAGAAAAATTCAAACTGTTTTAACCAATGTTTAATAGACACAACACCAGAGGACTCTGATAAAAAATTACCAAATGCTTTAATATCTTCCATTGTCATTCAAAGGCTGGTAATATTGAAGCAGTTTGTCACTGTGATCATCAAGTAGTGATCATGTTCTTGCTGACTATAAATATATTTGTCATGAGTTTAGATAGCTCTGCATATCGGTATATAATAGCGTATGATATCTGAATCTCATAGGGATGGCGTGACTGTACCATGTGGAAGGCTTAAGGAGACAGGTATAGTCAACTCATCAGGTTATACGCTCCAGTTCAATGAGTACATAGTCTATAACACCAACCAGATCAAGATGAAATATCTTCTCAAGGTCAAGTTCAACTTTCGCCACTAACTTCTTCCATAGCAATGCCAACTAGGCCCAATTGCTCTAGTTCTTCTTGTCAGTTTTTTTAAATATCATGTGTTATGATTTTTAGGCTTGGTTCTTTTATAGATTGGTACTTTTTAACTTTTTAGATTATTTCTGTTGGCACTATTTCACATTGTTCTATTCTTTACTGCGTAAATGAGAATAACAGTTAGCAAGCTACTGCTGCCACTTGTCGTTAGTTGCCACTTGATGTTAGTTGCTCACAGTAAATTCTATCAAAATTTCTTTCAAACAGAAAACCAAAACTTTGCTAGGTTTTCTTATTATGTAATTATTATATAAAATGTATTTATTTGGCTAAAACTTATGACACAGGATATATGCACACAAGGAGAAAACCTACTCCCATTCTGTTCAGTTTGGACACACTCCTCCCGTTTCAGTTTTGTTATGATAAGCCGAATAGCCTTTGATTTACCTGCAGCATTATGAGTATTTGATTGGACAGCCGAATAATTTGATCAATAAATGCGTTCAACCGAAGTTATGACCGCATGTGAATTGATACGATGGAAACATTTCAACTGTTATTGCCAATGTCATTTACAACTTTTATGTTACTGTTATTTGAATGCCCCCTTTAATAGAAAGGTTGAAAAATACAGCATGACCCTTTAATTGAACATCACCTCTATTATACCGCCACATTGACATTCATTGTTGGATCTTTACGAAACCGTAATAGAAAGTTATCAGTAGAAATCACCCCCAAAATGCTAGGCCTACTAATAATGACTCAGTTACATCAGTTGCAATTAGTTCTTTCGTTGCTGTTGTAGTGGTTGCCATGGTTTCAGGGGTTTCATGGTCTCTGAAGACAATTGATCGACCTCAAACCATAACAGTCATGTACAACTTTTATTGCATTTACTAGGTAAATCAGACACACTGATTCCGATTTTGTACTCAAAATAAAGATTAGCCCACTAACTTTCAAAGTAATGAAGGCTTTTTTACAGCGTTTTAATGTCGGTTTCGAAAACAGCATGATCGGCACAACAAGCTCCGCCCAGAAATTCATGACGTAACCTAGCTTTTTAAGAACAGAAGTTACGTAAGGATGTTTAGACCGATTTAGAATAATAGAGATGGGTGTTTTAAAATCCATTAATATCTAAATTCAGCCTTAAAAATAATCTCAGCCTTTTCTGAAAGGTAGATAAGCTATTTAACATTGCATATTTAAAAAAAGCGCGATAACATCGCTAGCTTGTGATAAACCACGCTTTTTGAGCTCATTTTTCTCAGCATTCAGCCTATTTAAACATCATGTAACAAGCTACGAGCAATTTTAAATAGTTTGTATACCTTTCAGCAAAGACTGAGATTATTTTACAGGCTGGATTTGGATAATAATGAGTTTTAAGACACTCCTCTCTATTATTCTAAATCGGACTAAACATTCTTCTGTTTCTGAAAAAGCTAGGTTTTGTCACATATTTATGGGCGGAGCTTGTAATGCCGATTGCGTTGTTTTCGAAACGGATTTTGAAATGCTTTAAAAAAGCTTGAATGACATTGACAAGTTAGTGGACCAATCTTTATTTTGAGTACAAAATCGGAATCAGCGTGGCTGATTTACCTAGACACTACTATAAAAGTTGTACGTGACAGTTATGGTTTAAACCCTACTGACTTTGAATACGAGTGTAATTCTGATAATTTCGATGATCAATCTTCTTCCAACTCGAGTAAATCAAAACATGCAGGGAACCCTCAGTCATCATATCTTGTTATATTGTATAAAATACCTGTCTGTTTATACTTGGTACAAGTGGCTGGCTCGACAGCACCCGGACTAGTTATTAGTTTAACATGATCTTGATATCCAGTTTTCTTTGAGAAAGACGACCAATCGGCTTTCCATCAATGTCTTGCAGAGCATGTCTAGACTGCAATGCCTGTTACCATATTGATTACACTGGGCAACCAAGTTTCAATGAATTTTTGCTCACCGAATTAAATTGGTTATTCTTTATCGGGTTTTTGTGCTAAATACAAATATTGTCATAAAAATCAAGAAGATTTTGGTTAGCAAGCTAAAGGAGATTGTTCGATCCTTGACCCTCTGTTCGAAGATATTGCAACTCTAGACTTGCTGCATAAGAAATACCATTTCTCTTGACAAATGGAAAAACCCAGGGAAACACAACTGTCCTGTTGGTATAAGATGGTAAACCCTTAGAAAGAACAAGCCAAATCGGTGCAATCTACACATAGAAGATCGCCGACTTAATCACTTTTTGAGGATGATACTTGCCAGTGCATAATAATGCTGCTGCAATTTAAAACATTGTCGATATGGTGACTTATCACAAATGAGGCTCGCTGGTGCATTGCAAATTCTAGTACCAGTGTAGACGATTGCTAGCTAGGCAATGCTTGTAAAAAGATCCAGAGGATGTTGTAATTTGTTTTGTATTGTGCATAAGAATAAATATAATCATACATCCAAAAGCATTTATACCCCAGAGAGCAGGCCTTAGAAAGCTCAAGAGGGTAAAGCAAACGTGTCAACTATTATGATTTGCAGTTAGTAGAAAACAGGCCCGCCCTCAACACTTGATTACATAAATTCTAGTCTTATTATACACATCTAATGGCTACACATAAACACGAAGAAGATAAATAAGGATATACATTGTATTGTTTATACCAGTTCACACCAAAAAGGCTGATTAGCACTCAGTTTTGAGATATAGCAATTTTAAAAGTATGGGTTTTATGACAAACTACAGCAGCAAACCAGGCTTCAAATACAAGATTTGACACGAGTAGGCAACCATTCCTACATATCAGATGCAGACTAGTACAAACACGCAATGTTTGTAATCCTGGTAATTCATTGATTATTTATTTTATATTATTGATAATGTTATTTCAATTAGAATTATTATCATTGATAATATTAATAAGAGGAGAAAACAATTACGCACAATAAAATATGAGGTGGTTACATCAATGTAAGTATTCACCTTCTTGCTTAGGTCCCCTAACTCAAAATTGAATGAGTAAAGTAAAGCAACATACACTCGTGCATCTAATGACCCGACTTTGCTATTGTCCTTCACCTTTACAGAGTTTAGTGAAAAGTAAATTACATGAATGGCGTGTCAACTTTTTGTGGTACACATTACGGAAATTTTGTTTTGGTGATACAGTACGGGTGATGGAAGAGCAAGATAGAGCTTGAGAGGAGAGTGTCATATCCTCTTTTTATATCTATTGCCTCGCTGTACCCATCTTTCCATGACTCCGTACGGCCACCGTACCTACCGACCCGTACATTGTGTCCTTCATGGTAAACTCTCTCGACATCAGTGCCAATGTACAGCAGCAACCGAAGTTGCTTTTGACGGAACAGTTCAAAATATTTCCATTAAGACTAGCAATGAATGCCTATTATGTAACATCGTAGGCTCATACTTTCCAGTTTTATGGCTCTATCCTGGTACACGAGATTCGTTGGCAGTTTTGTGTACAAGTTAGGATAGGATAGTTACATAGGCCTTATTACAGCGGTAATTTTATAGGCTCATATTTTTCACATATGTTGTATGCGTTATAATTATGTGTGCAGATGTTTACTCAATCATGTTTCCAACTGTCTAAGTATTTTGCCTGCCTTCTAAGAGTTATCTTATCTCATGGCACTCTTCAGTAATTACTTTGAAGCTAAACAGATTATTGCTCTAATGCAAAATTCATCACACCGGACACCTTCAGTTATGTGGAAGAAAATGTACGTTGTCTGATAGGGTAATTTTGGTGTATTCTATCTTAATTCATTTGTTGTGAACCATATACAATAAATAGTCGTTGCAAACAAATGCAAGCCTGTTCAATTACTTCTATAACCCAGCATTGTCCTGACTAAATATAACCTCAACTGAATATCATCTGAAATAAGGAGAATATTGAAAAAGAAGACATAAACCCAATACCGTCTGATTACACAAAATATTTCAAATGCACTGTTAGCTCTCAGAATTTAAGTAATTTGTTGAAAGAAAGTATCAATGTAAGAATCAATGTAAGAAACAATGTAATCAATTTCGCAAGTGCTTCAAGAGTGAGTATTTGAACTGATGTAATGAATATGACCACAATTATGCTATAGTATAGCAAGGTAGCCGCTTGGCCTAGTAGTTTCAAATCCAGTGCAACACAAATTTTTCATTTCAGAAGCTATAGCTGGACACACATATGACAGACCAACAAAAACACTGAAATTTCCATATACAGATAGATGATTAATTTATTTTGTTATTGTATTATCTTATATGAAGAGCTAGCAAAGAAGAGATCAAATCAAAAGTCAGCCAACTGCTGTTTTTGTGACAAGTTGTGCCTCACAGTTTATTCAAAAACTGTGAGGTCAATTCTTGGATACACCTGTCAGGTGTGGTCATCATATCATAAGTATTTCATAGATATGCTAGAAACTATCCAGAGGGGTGCCATAAGATACATTTTTATACTAGGTCAATTGTTGGATGTGTTGGATGAATAGGTTGAATGTGGTCAATATGACCTAGGCGTAAATGATTGCACCTCTTTTAATAAACCATATTCTACCCAAAAAGGTACTGTCTGTCACTTCTCATTATCGCTTAGACCAGTTCAAGTTCTCATTCTATAATAGAACTAGCTGTGCTACCCGGTATTGCCGGAGTAATAAAAAAGTCTTTGGACAAAAAATTGATTTGTATTTAACATATAACAACATGTGCCGTTCTAACTTTCAAACTACATATCATGAGAAGTTTTTTGTGCAGTTGAAATAATTTAATAGAAAATAAAAACAACTGTAAAGGTTTTCAAGCTTTGCCAAATAATTGTAACTTTCAAACTTCATATCATAAGGAAACGGGTTTGGGCAGGTCAAATAAATTTCAAAACATAAAAAAAACTATAAAGGGGTTTAGATATAGATGAGAAATAATTAGCAAGTAATAGCTAAATTAAGTCAGTTTTACTACGAATACAATAAAGGGTGATTCGGTAATAATACAATTTTTACGCACTGGAAAAAACAAAATAAAAATCCTGAATATGTTGAATTAATAATAACAATTATTGTACAATATCCATGTACAAATTTAGCTATTGGCCTATGGCCAGCCATTTTACTGAAAGATGCCGATATTATATTGCTTCATGATACAGTATGTAAACAATATTTTTTTCAATTTCAAACTCTATATAAAACAGTTTTGTTACATATTTTATTTCTCCAATATGTTAAAAAACACTGCCATGCAATAAATTCAATGTATCTATACTTTGTGTATTGGTAAAGCGATGTGAAGCTACGATCGCTATGAAGTTAAAATGATCCTATTACTCCTACTAGCTCCTTACTCTTACAAAACTATTACTTTCACAACCATCACAGTGAGTGTTGCTATTTCACTTATTTGTGTAGTCACAAAAATCTGAATCGGCTATGATGCCATCAACATAAATAATTATCTGTTTTCTAACTAGGGAGATACTTACATAAAACTCGCACAAAAAATGTTCATTTTTGGGTAATGTAATCTAATTAAAATTCTTGCATAGAAGTGTGTGCATTTCAAAAAGGTTACTGTTCCACCAGAAGATATCCTTCAAAACTTTGAATACGGCAATACTATTATCTCTTGATACTGGTACAAATGTAAAAATGAGATATCGTACTCTGTCTGACCGAAAGGTGAGAGAATGTTGAGGCTCTTTTCACGAATACAGTATACATGTCCGCGCCGGAAGATTATAAGTAGTATGTAGAGAGCAGATATACACAAAAAAGTGACGGATCCAGCGGGGGGATAGAAAAAGGGGGTTGCGAATTAAATTGGCTAGGGGTGTAGATTGAATTGGGTGGAGTTGAATGAGATGTTGGGGTTTGGGGGGGAAATTGTGGTGTAGAGTAGGGGGTTGAATTCGAGGGGGTATGGATCCGCTCCCGGCGTAATCGGCGGATTATCCGTGGATGAGTCATTCGATTAGTGGGGGATGAGTCATCCGATTAAACGTGGATTATCGCGGGATTAGTCGGGGGAATCGTTGCGGATTAGTCGGCCGAATCGTCGCGGATTATCGGTGGATTAGTGGGGGGTGAATATCTGGGCCATCGAGGGCTGGTTGGTTTTCCGGAGTGGATCTCGCAGATTATCGAAGAGAGCGAGAGGAGAATGTTATATATTTGGTTGAATGAGAGATAAGTTTTTATTATAAAATATAAACTATAAATGTTACAAAAAATTCAAAATCATTCTGTCATTCGTTTTAAAAAGGAAAGTTTTGGAATACATCTTTCATCAATTTCTGTGTCACATCGAAGAACTAAAATAAGAGTTGATTTTCCCAAAGAATTGAGAAACTGAACAGGAAGTAACAAATCTAACCCTTCATTTTTTCCAATATTATCATAAATGAAGGTATCTTTAGGTGTAGTAGAATTTGAAATAGGCTGAAGATTACAGATAAAGTCAATATCTTGAAAATTCGATCCTGGAGGACATTGCAACATTGAAAGAGTAGAGTTATATCCACATAATTCTCCTCTGTAGAATAATTTGAAATCAATTAGAATATCGATTGTGGAATTTTGAACTGAATATTCACATTCAGAATATGTTAGAACTTGTTCCGATGAAGCTGACACTATAGGATTAAGGTATAGGTTTTCTCCCTCTGTTTCATCTTCATTTAGTAGTTCTTTACATGCAAATCTGTGATTGCCTGGTAATGGATAACCACAATGAAAGTAGTCTGATGGAAATATTCTTCCACATGTTTCATTATTCTTGTGATATAAAGTAGTTTCTTCGAATGGAAGTAGTAATGAAACTTCAAATTCATTGAGTGTTCTGCTTAAGCAGCTATTCGCATCAGTAACATATTGAATTCTTTGATTTCCATTTATTATTCCCGTAAACCGTAAAATGAGAAATATTATAATGTGCAAATTCATTATAGTCATAGTGTCTTTTTAAAATACTACTCTCTTGACTGAAGTAGGCAAAGAAAATGAATAAAAAGTATGTCGATATAATATATATAGTTCATTCTTCAAAATTATCTTGAAGTAGTATACAAAAAAGTTATTCAATTCTGTTTGATGACTCAATCCTTCTTGGAAATGAAGTGAATAAATATAAAGAATTATGCAAAGTCTAACTGTGATGTTTATCAATTCTTCCCATTGATATGTAGGAGTTCACTGAAGTAATGATTTGTAACTTGTTGATCATTGGCTTCTCCTCTCAAATATGGATAAAGTCTTGATTCGGTTAATATTATGTTTGAAGGTGTGTTCCAATCAAGTGAGGATAATAATGATAGTTGGACTTTGTCACTCCTTGGTCCGATTTGAGCAGATTCCAAACACGTTCCAATATCGAGTTCGGCAAAAGTCTCATGAAGTTCTTGTCGAGTCAATCCTTCATTTCCATATCGTACTTGCATTATTCTAATACAATGTTGACATCCTTGAGCTCCCTCGAAGCATCTACACTGACTTTCTAAATATGTTACGAAGCGTTTATAGATATAGAATCCGATAACATAGTAAAAAGTTTCTTCAGTAACTCTTCTGATGAATTTTTTTGTGTTTTTCTTTACAACCACTCTTGATAATTGTCCATCCTTAAGATGAGCTGGAATAAACTCCTCTAGAAATATAACCGACATTGTTTCTGTTTTCTTCGTTTTTGGTTCCTTCACCGTCAGAGCTAAATTGAAGAATGGTGGAGAATTCTACAGGAGTAGACTTAATAACATTCCGAATCTTTTATTATTTTCATCCAACAGTTTTTTCATCTATAATTACATCATCAATTTCATGCTCGATTTCCTCTTCCAGTCTTTCTCCGATTAATGGAAATTGTGCTATATGAAGGAGTCTTCTGAAGAGCAGTTGTTTCGTTTCTTCACGTTGTGTAGGATGAGTCATGTAGTGCCGAATTCTATTCCAAAGCATGGTTTCAAAAATCTTTTCTTCCATCGTTTTAAAATCGATCGCGATAAATCTGTTAATCCATTCTAAATCAACCTCTTTTCCAATTTTACGATCTCGAATGGTAGCTTCAAGATCAACCCATTCAAAGATCATCTTCAAATCTGAGGGTGTTATCGATATTTCTTTTACAGATATTGTTGATTCCAAACATTCCCTGCATTCCATCGCACTGCAGACACAGTTGTACTTTAATCTTTTCAATGACACAACTTTTCTAAAAGCAGCTGTTCCTAGAATGTAGTATAAACATTCCTCGGTGAGATGTGTACGAATTTGTTCATTTTCGTCAAGTTGAACCAAGATGTTATCCGGGATTATTTCTGCAACCTCGAATGAAACAAAATCTTTAATCAGAATGTTTTGAGCCATGTTACTATGAGAAAGTCTACATTCGAAATGATTTTACATTGGATAGTATATTGAATTTATATGAGCTTAGGTATATATTATTGATATTGTATATACGAAAAGAAGAGTCAATGAAGAAAATAAAATTTTATAGTAATAATACATCGTGGAGCAAAACTCTACTATCATATATACTTAGCAACAAAATCACTTCTAAAAATTATGCTAAAATATATTCTGTGCTCACTCCATCGTTACATACTCTTCTTTTTGAATAAAAATATGTTAATCCTGTTCTAAGTTGAGTGTATGAGAACACTCTATTGTCTTTTTTTACAAAGCCTTTGTTTATCCCTTCCTTAGGAAATCTTGATTGTAATACTTTTAAAAAAGTGTCTTTTGCAAAACTATTCGTAGTTTTACTTAATCCTTTACTGCTATGCTTTGTAGAATGAGTTTCATCATTCCAGCAAAAGTAAGTCTTAGAATTTAAGGCTACTATTCCATGACCTGAAAATTCTACTTTGAATAAACCAGGAGTCCTTATATCATATTGATATACTTCTTTGCAACAATTTTGTAATTCCCACAACTTTGTATGATCAGATTTACAGAGTTGGAAATCATCTGCGTGTCATTCGCAATACATCCTAGGAAACCATTTTCCATATTCTTTGTAGTATATATCAGCGATCTCTTTTCTAACGATATTATCCATAGGTGCTGAAAGAGCCATGTAGGCACTATCTGTATCCATCGCCACATACTGGAAGTCCTTTCTGTCGAAGTATCTAAAATAAAAAAATTTCAATCCTTAATTCTTGTTATCTTAGTATTATAATACTCTCATTTCAAAAATTTATCATTCAAATGAATACCATTATACATATTTTTTCTAGAAGATACAAATAAGATTACTTACCTATCCATAAAGTCATAGTAGAACTCCAACATCCGAAGTTTAGCCAGTTGTAATATGGAGAATCCGATATGTACAGGTATATCCATCTTCGTCTGAATAAATATATATATACAGTCTTATTAGATTCCTTTACATATATTACTCCAAGTAAATTTTTTATTATGATTCAATTATATCAATAAGATAATAAATATATACTACTAACCGAAGACTTGTGTTGAGTCAACTCATAGAAGCTATCATCGATTTCCTCCAAAGATTCAAATCTGTGTGATCGTATTCTCAAGGATGCTTCATAATCTCCTTGAATATACTTGACATTTCGATGTTTTAATTTCTCAGTGATTGTTTTCCCGTACGATGAATTTCCAATGAGTTTATTGGTTGTGGCTATCAACTCTTGGTCAGGATCTTTGTCACCAGCTCTTCTAGCATTTGCGACAGATTCTCCAAATGACTTGAAAACTCTTCTAGGGGTGTATTCTATGAGTTGATATATTTTGGTTATAATCATCCCATGATTAAGATACCATTTTGCTAAAGTGGTGAGTAGTAAAATTTTTTGTCCAAACATACTCCCCACCAAAGTTCGTTGTTCTTGAGGTAGCATTCCTTCCTTTTCAGCAAATTCTTTCATACTTTCACTAAGATGATTTCTATTCAAAGATGTATTCTTGAAAATGGGGCTCATTTCTGAAAACTTTTCGTATAAGTTTTCAGGAACAGATATATCGCATTCAATGAAACCATATATCTCCCCTTTTATAATCTGCTGAATAATCTCATCCTCGGTGGCAAAGGAATTGGAAGGATAAAACTCTTCGTTGAAGATACTAATAAAGTTCTTAATCTCGGTGTTATCCTCAACCATCTTGTCCCATTCACACTCCCAGATTCTTACTAAACGATATCCAAGTTCTTTAACATATTCTTCCTTCTTTTTCGTTTCCTCCAGAACTTCACTCATGGGTCGATTCTTATATGGATGTATACTTATTCCTTTGGTCTTGTTACAGTTATGTCCATGCCAGAAACATCCATGAAATTGAAACACTGTATTCGATTCTTCACAATATCCATCAACAGGAAGATTATGTTGTCCAATTCTAAATTCTTTATCATTGTTTTCATGTAAGATTTGAATATTGTCCTTCCAAGTCAAAAATTGTAACCATCCATGAGCAGCCTTGCTATTTTTTCGAGGATGAGTGTATGCAAATCCATTTTCGAATCGCCTTATTCTAGGGTTTCCAGTAGGCATTTCTTGCATCATACTCCACAAATATAATGCATTTGCATCAACTCCTAGAATAAGTTCACAAAGTTTGGATTCCTTTCCAAACTTTCTTTCTCGAATCAGTGTTTTCTTCGACTCATGAAGTCTGCGAAAAATAATGCTAGGTCCACCTACGATATTGTCCTTGATGGTAAAGTAAATATCTTTATCGTTTTCCTTGATCAGACAGACAGGTTGACAAGTTTTGAAATGATGTGATGAGATTGTCTGATGATGAGAACTCATAGGATGAGGAGGTGAATCTGAAAGTTTCAACATCCATTTTACCGCCAATCCAGGAAGTGAAATGGCGTCTTTCAACATATCAATTCCCATGGTTCTGTAAACTTTTTTTTGTTTTTCTACAGCTTCAACAAATGGTACTACATCGAGATTGTTGTACCATACTAGAAAATCTTTTAAAGTTTTCATCTTCTCTTGTTTCCAAATGTTTAAACAGATTTCATAATCAGCATCCGAAATATGTTCATCTCTCAAAGAACTGTAAAAGCATTCTTTAGGTGGTAGAAACAGTTGTTTCAACTTCTCAAGATCATTCATATATTCATAAGGATAGAATCCTTTTTGTTGAGAACATTTGAAAGCTTTGAGATACTTTGCATAGGAAAATCCTGGAGCAATGAAGTTGGAAATATCCAAGAATTTGAATCTTCTTGATTGAATACAGCTCATCTTGTTTGTTCTTTTCACTACAAAATCAAAATCTTCATCTTCTGTGTCTTGAAGACATCGAAGTAGAGGTTCTTTCATCACATTCAGGTCGTAGTTTTGTGAATTAAATCCTAGAATCGGAATACATGAGATGAATTTGTCGAAACGTTCAAATGAATGACGAAATCCCTCTCTTGAATGGTATACTCGAGGATTGGAAAATTTGCAGAATTTAAATCTTTCTTCAACTTTTCCTTGCTTTTCAGCTTTTGCCTTCATCATCTGTCTAATGCAGTAAAGTTTTTTTTCAAGGATATCCCGGGCTTCATCAGCAATTTGGGAAATATACTGAACAAAAAAAGATATACAAGAATCAGTATCTCCCTCACTTACAAAACACTTTGGATCCTTAAATCCGGGTACATTTGAACAAACTGATATACTCATCAATTCGTGTCTCGATGTGAATGTAACCGAATTGGAATTTGGTGGAAGGTCGGATTTTGGAAGATAACACTCGATATCATAGGTGATTAAAAAAGGATAATAAGTATCTTCCTCAGCCACGGATATTCCTATCTCTCGTTTCAGTTGTTCGAAAATTGTAGGTGTTGCCTTAAACTTTCCTCCTTCGAAGATGAAGTTTGTTACTGTTTCTTGGCTACATTTATGTCTCTTGAAATTTCCTCTTTTTGTAAAGCTCACTTCACAGGAAGGACAACTAAACCCTTTAGTGTAAGCATTAACATCCTTGATGAAACTGAAATGAGAGTTCTGCAAATCGAGGAAAAGTTCCTTTCCCTCTTTTTGGGTCGATGTCCAGATGACTGTTGAGGTTTCATCAGCATTCAGAGATAATACGGTTATACGGATGTCAAAACACTTCTCAAGAGAAATTAAGTCTCCTAACTCAATTCCAGGAAAATTCTTCATCAGATCTTTGGAGGATGAGGAAGGAGAAGAAATGTGTTTCGAGTACTTTTGAAATAGCATCTTCACAAGTTGCTGTTTTGGTCTTTGTCTGGTGCAACTACATCGCTTTGAACACTCACACATCTTCTTCAATGCTAAACATCTGAAGAAACAGAGATTGTCTGTGTAAGGAGTGCAGCTCATAGTGATTACATGTCGATTGTTAAGAATGTGAGGCGGAAGATCTGAAGCCACTCCTATTTGCCCCATTCCAATCAATTTATAGAAATAGAATGAAATATTGGTAATTACATTCAATTTCCAAGCTGTATTTGGGCGTTCTCGAATCGCTATAGCAGCAAGATCTTGTCTTGTCAATTCTTCAAAAAAATTCTGTAGTTCCTGTATTGTTGTAATCAGTTTTGCTTTTTTGAAAATTGTAGCATTATTCGATGAAGCATGAAAATATCTTAATTCTCCTGAGGCTTTATGTTCAAGAATGCATCCCACAATACAATTTAATTTAGCTCTTGTTTGTAACCCATTCCAAGTTGTCAACATTTCGTTCCATATTCTTTCCGAATGGTTTGGAGTTGGAAGTTCTGCTTGAGGAATATTTCCATTCCATAAATTTACGTTTAACGTTTCAACAACTCTTCCTCGTCATCTTTTTGTTTTCATAGCATTCCAATATCTTCTTATTAACTCATCCCATGCCTCATCATCATTAACAGGAATGATATCCTGATTAACTTGTTCTCTTTCATTTTCGATAGGAACGATGGGCTCGACTCTATCATTAATACCAACTAAATTGTCATCATCAGCGTCCACTTCATTTTCGTTTCTTTCGATTTGATTTGTAGGTTGATCAGATAAATATCTATTTTCTTCGATTTCATTTGTATTTTCTTCTTCTGATACATCTGATTCATCGGATTCATCATCAGCAAGATTTCGAGTAATAGGAGTTACTGTTATCTTAGATCGACTAAGATCTCCTCTTCCAATTTGAGTTGAAGCAGAACGAAATGAAGAATGATGAGAAACAATCTTTACTTTTTCGAAAATGAAAGGGGGATTGGAAACTTGTATAATAATCGAGGCATCATCATCATCATCATATTCGTGATATTGTTCCGAAGAATCATTAGTTGATGTTGTAAACAATTCTGAACTTTCATTCGATTGGAGATGAATGTGTTTAACATGTCTTTTGAGGATTGATTTTTTGTTAAATGAAGTCGAACATTCTAAGCAGATATATTTATAAGCTGAAACGGATGATACACTTCTTTCCTTACTTCTGCTTCTTTCTCTATTATCAATTGAAGTGGAAGGAGCAGAATTTTCCGATGAAATTAAATTATGCTCTCGTGAAAGCTTGAACATCTTTGAGGAAGATTTCCAGCTGCCAAGAATTAAAAATCTCATTTTACTATTCTCTCTACATTTATTCATTCATTAAAAATTTTTTCCACCAATTATTGTAAATCAACTCACCTCATCAGATTTGCTCCAGTCTCCTTCTGAATGGGAAGATGCCGGATACATTTCCTTGATGTATTCAAATTTCGGAGATATATAATCCAGTGAAACAGAGATAATCCAAAGTTCTGAGAGAAGATTATACGTAGATATCCAAATTGTAGAATTAATCCAAACTTTTGTGAGATATATAATCCAGTTAGTTCGGAGAAATATAATCCAGTGAAACAGAGTTAATCCAAAATTCTGAGAGAAGATTATACATAGATATCCAAATTGTAGAATTAATCCAAACTTTTGTGCGATATATAATCCAGTTAGTTCGGAGAAATATAATCCAAAGTTCTGAGAGAAGATTATACGTAGATATCCAAATTGTAGAATTAATCCAAACTTTTGTGAGATATATAATCCAGTTAGTTCGGAGAAATATAATCCAAAGTTCTGAGAGAAGATTATACGTAGATATCCAAATTGTAGAATTAATCCAAACTTTTGTGAGATATATAATCCAGTTAGGTAAAGAAATAGTTCGAAGATCTGAGAATTTCATGTATAATAACTCCAGGAAAAAAGTCTCGATAATGGTGAGCCCATCAAACTTAGCTGTATTTATATTAGTCAAGTTCAAGGAGGTGGAACCCGGACAAAAGTTATAAATCTCTTCTAATCCATCTTGTCTCACTCAACTTTCGTGAAAATTGAATTTCGCGAAAGTGAATTTCGCGAAATTGGATTTCGCGAATTTACACATTATATATTATATAGTCAACTTTCGCGAAATTGAATTTCGCGAAAGTGAATTTCGCGAAATCCAATTTCGCGAAATTACACATATATATTATATAGTCAACTTTCGCGAAATTGAATTTTGCGAAAGTGAATTTCGCGAAATTGGATTTCGCGAAATTACACATTATATATATATTATATAGTCAACTTTCGCGAAATTGAATTTCGCGAAAGTGAATTTCGCGAAATTGGATTTCGCGAATTTACACATTATATATTATATAGTCAACTTTCGCGAAATTGAATTTCGCGAAAGTGAATTTTGCGAAATCCAATTTCGCGAAATTACACATATATATTATATAGTCAACTTTCGCGAAATTGAATTTTGCGAAAGTGAATTTCGCGAAATTGGATTTCGCGAAATTACACATTATATATATATTATATAGTCAACTTTCGCGAAATTGAATTTCGCGAAAGTGAATTTCGCGAAATTGGATTTCGCGAAATTATACATTATATATATTATATAGTCAACTTTCGCGAAATTGAATTTCGCGATTTTCAATTTCGCGAAAAGTCTTCTGATATTATGGATGATGCAGCTAAATTTATCAAAACTCATTAATCATTTGATGAGGAGAATTGTATATAACCAGCAGAATTTTACTAAAACGATATCAGTTCTTCATTCAAACTCAGAGAATTAACACACTACACAACTATGGAGGATAATAATCAATCTGGAGTGATAAAACCTGGATCGAATAGTTCAGTGAAGATGACGAAAAAGAGAATTTCACCTGTAACTCTTTCTAACACGACTCCTCCAACGAAGAAGAAGAAATCCAACCAAATCGAAACGAATTTGGAGCAAAGGGCAAAATATGTGGCAGACAAGTTAAGAACATTAAGTAAGGATACTTTAATGGAGGCAAAATCACTGCAGAAAATGACAGACCTTTCAGTAGGATTGATTATGGAGGTGACAAAAACGGAAGAAGCTCATTCGATCCATGGAGCGTGCTGTATCATTCACTTCAACTATGTGGAAAATGGGATTACTAAATCTACTGCTGTATTTGCTCCAAAACGATTTCTAGATGAATCGCTGTCTTATCCAAGTATTATGGTATATCTTGGATTAAAACCTAAGAGTAATGGACAGGGAAGTTACCATGACTTAAGACGAGTAACAGAAGGAACCTCAACTCCCTTGGACATGAAACGCACTCTAGCCAATCTGAGATCAAAGAGACTTGAAAAACTTATACAACTTTTCGAGACTCGTCATCTCAAGGAGTTCAAAGCACCATCTATTTTCTACTATCACAATGTTGGAACAAGTGAATACAAAGATGCTGAAGGCAAGGTGAATGTGGTAACAACTGTAGCATTTTCAACCAAAGTTGATGGAGAGGAAGTTCAAGGAACTTTAACGATGCCTTCGAGATATGCCCTTTCGTTGAAAGAAAATTATCCGGGTATCATTATATACAAGGGACTAGTAACATCTCACAATACTCGCGAATACTACGATGTAGTAGTCATGGGACATGAAGAAGCAAGCAGATTTTACGAGAGTTCACAATGCAAAAAGGAATCTGCTATCATAGATATTTCCGATGACGATGAGTGAATGATAAACAACTCGATACAAACTTCGTTATAAAGATTGTACATGAACATTTTCTTATGTATATATTCAATGTTTCATTTATACTATATTATCTTTATTGTGACCTATCTACTTGAACATTTTCATATATTTCAAGTTAAACATAAACTATTTTATTTTTATTGAAACAAAATGATGATGGAAATAATGAATAATACATATAAATATATCTTTTAAAGTGAATAATTTTGTAATAAAACTGATCTTTCATTCAACATATTAATTTCTCCAACAAATTTCAATCTTACATACAAAAAAATACAAAAAAAACCGAAAATAAATTCCTTAAAATTCTTAACCATTCAAGAGCTTCAACATTACAAAATCATCAAATCTTCAAAAAATAACTTTGTACATAAACACTTTCTCATATATATTCAATGTTTCAAATATATAACAATCTCCGGAAAATCAACACCTCGGTGTCCCAGATATTAACCCCCTCACTCATCCGGTAATCTCTCGCTCTCCTCGATAATTCGCGAGATCCACTCCGGAAAACCAACCAGCCCTCGATGTCCCAGATATTCACCCCCCACTAATCCACCGATAATCCGCGACGATTCGGCCGACTAATCCGCAACGATTCCCCCGACTAATCCCGCGATAATCCACGTTTAATCGGATGACTCATCCCCCACTAATCGGATGACTCATCCACAGATAATCCGCCGATTACGCCGGGAGCGGATCCATACCCCCTCGAATTCAACCCCCTACTCTACACCACAATTTCCCCCAAACCCCAACATCTCATTCAACTCCACGCAATTCAATCTACACCCCTAGCCAATTTAATTCGCAACCCCCTTTTTCTATCCCCCCGCTGGACCCGTCACTTTTTTGTGTAGATCTGCTCTCTACATACTACTATTATAGTAATTGAACCTTACGGAAAAAAGTTATTAACAGGGCCGTCGCATCTGTAAAATAATCAGTGTACGTTCAAGCTATATCTATAGCAGGAATGCATACAGACATACATACGACAACATAAGACAAACGAAACACTTCGAGAAATGTATATATATATATATATATATATATATATATATATATAGATTATCTTTTTATTAGATAGACTGGCGCAAGCGCCAATATAATAAATTGCAAATAATGCCTTGTTGCATTTTAATGAGAAAGTAATAGGCCGAAAAGAAAAACTGAATTTTTAAATCTTTTTACTTAATTCAATTACTTTAGCTAATTAAATATCTATGTAATACCTGTGGCATTTTCTAGTACTTAAATCAATACAAAAATGTGGTTGGTTTCTTATACGACACATCCTAAAACTGAGAGGGTAACCTTAGAGCTTTAAATGTTTTTTTTTCTGTAATAGCCAATTGAAGTCTACTTCATAAATCGATGGGCTCAAAGTTAAAGGCGCTAATAAAGGCCGGGCCACACGTATCGTGTAATTTCAACTAATCTGGGAAATTCCATTCGTTCGAAATTTCCAACCTGCCACACGGAGTTTTCCCACCACGGATTCGTGCGAAACTAACTTTCAACTAGCCAATCATAACGCGGTGATAAATTGAAGCCGATTCCGTTTCAATCATTTGCTTCAGTACAAACATGCGGGTCAGATCTAAAAAAGATAACGTTTTGTGAGTTTCTAGTCACAATTCCTAATTCCTAATATCGGTTGCGGAATGTACTCGTAAATTAATTTCGGCGCCTACAATATAACTGCGCGTTAATAAGGTCGTTTCTACGCAACTACAAAACTGCTAATGCTAGTTGCACTGAGTAGTTGTAGGCTGTTGTTGTAAATGGTTTTTAGTATACTTTTGAATAGAGCTTGTACATTGATAATATTATTACGAACTATTATGTATGTACTACATTGCAAAACGGTATTTTGTATGACTACAACAGGTTTTGGCTTGCCCTCAAAACCGTTTTACTTTTTCTTCTATTTACAATACAAATTTGAACCTGACTTCAGCAATTATTAGCCTAGCTACAAAACAGTTATATTTCTATTAAATACATATTGGAACCTGACTTTTCAGCAAATATTAGTCTAGCTACAAAACAGCTATATTTCTATTAAATAAATCCATTACGTCCATGGTACTACTGATTACATATAATCGCCAACACAGTACACAGTTTTCAAACCGAGTTAGGAACTGCGGGCTAGAAACTCGCAAATCGTTATCTTTTTTATATCTATTAGATCTGACCAAACATGCGCCAAAGAAAACGACCTTCAACATTCAACTAACCTTTTCAACCGATCAATCAAACAGCGTTACGTAGGAATTTCTTACGTTTCGTCCAATTCAGGATTCGTTCATCGTGTGCAACCAACGATGGACAAATTCGTTTAAATATCAGTTCGTACGAATCGTTTCGTCCAAATGTCGCCGATTTCGTGAGAATTTTGTCTCGTGTGGCCTTACCACATGCTCATACACTTAACTCATACATGGCTACGGGTATGACTCAGAACAGTATAATTACTTTTTTTTGCTAGCTGGTGGAGCTGAAGAGAGAGCCCACAATGTTGTTTTGTGTAAGTAACTGTCACGCACTTATTTTTGTCAGCTGCTGTTTGGCAGCAGGCTCTTGATTTTTTCAAGAGGCAAGAGTTTTTTCAGGTCGTACCTGAAAGCCTGAAGTATTACCAACAGCTGAACACAAAGTATTTGAGCATGTATTCTCAGTACTTTGGTTTAGTACCTGAATTGTCACATTGTTCGATCTGTTCCATTCGACTCTATAATGTTTCTCATAGAAATGGCACACTGTCACAATCGTAGCAGGAACAGTGTACAACACAAAAAAAATATCGATTCTTATTACGAGCTTTTCTAACTTTTTGTCCTAAGATGACCTTTCTGCTGGATCGCATTTCTTATTCGAAAAAGGTTGACAAAGCCAGCAACTAAAAAAAGAAGTACCAAGCAGAAGATACAATATAAGACGCCTTAAAACAAATCCTCGTAGATTAGGCATGTTTTGGTTTCCAGCGTACAATATTCCTGTGACATGGTCCCCATCGATGTAGTATCGCTATCGTATAGTTAGTAGCTATGATCGCAATGGCCTTAATAGATGGCACTAGTCAGGCGATGAGATGGAAATACCGTAAATAGCTAGAAATAGTTTCTTGAGCCCATTTGAGGCCCGCTGCTAGAAGCCAGACGAAGGTCACAATCACCCACTATGTGGAAGAAGCCATTTCAAAAAATGGACTAAAAGGAATACATGGAAAAAGCAGGGCCTGTTGTCTCATATCTAATAACTTCACTATTGCATGCTACAGCCTGAGGAGCACCAATCATACTCCTCAGCACCCGCTGATGAGTATGATTGGTCTCTCCAGATACTCAAACCTTTGCATGTCTATAAAGAAGGTGATGACTGTGAGAGGAGTTGATATACAGTGGAGGATCCTCCAAAACTGACCCGGAATACCACAAGCTTACTTGCTCCTGTAAAATAAGCTCCATGGCAGCACATGGAGCAGTCGGATACTCCGGATATACTGACTTTGTTGTAGCAATGTGACTCTACATATAATGGCACCCACTTACATGCACCTACATACTTACAAAGTGCAATTATGAGGTTTAAAGTTGCAAAGCGACTCACATAATAGAAACGTGAAGCCTAGCAACTTAGCAATGATCACTACTAGTGATACCTTTCTTCTTGTGGTTGTGTCTGGTAAAAAGTTTTGCCAATTTTAATCTGGAAACATGCTGACAGTCCCACCATCTCAAACATAAAAAATCTATTTAAAAGATAATAAAAATGTGTTTTATCACCATTGCTGATTTTTGCTTGTCATAACAATTTTTTTGAATCTATCAACTTTTTGATCACCTTCATTTTATTAATGTAAATAAGAGTGTACTATCAAAACTGTCAGCACTTTTATTGTTACATTTTAGTCAAACTGCTACAATATACTTAGGTAAGCAGCACATAGCCACACTGCTGATTTGTAAATAAAAGCAATTATGTTACGCTTTAGATAAATGTAGCTAAAATAGGCGGCTTTTGTTGCGTGAGAAAAATAATAGATAAATATATAATATGTAATAAATAAGATAACATAATAAATTTAAATTATATTGTGTATTTTAAATTATATAAATATACTTTTGTTGTTGATATGATGTATTTCCAAATTACTCGTAGTGTTGTGCAAAGCTATAGCTTTGTCAGTGGAGAAAATTTAATAATATTTTATAAATACAAACGTACGTATATAATTATTTAAACTAAATGAAAGTTTTAATAAAATGTTAATAAAATGATTTTATACAATGTAACTTATAAATGCAATCGTGTTTTTGTGTGGTTCTATATAATGTTGTGTAAGGTAGCACTCCTGACTGATTTTCTCACGTAACAAATAAATTTTTCGAACTGGCAAGGTGGCTCTTCCTGCCAGGCAAAGAAATGTTCTCTATATCAATCAACTGTCCAATCAATCCTGCAAATTTGTGTATGATCTGTTTCCGTATTTGCAATTCTGACACAAGTTGTCTTCTCCTGAATATTTTATACTTATCTGCCAGCTCAGTAGTTGTCTTGCCTCGCTTGGGCACCGATGTATGTTCCTCTGTAGAATGAGTGTTAGCCACTGTTGTTTTAGCAGTATAGAGCCTCTTTCGGGCGTCAATTGCAAATGCTGGTTGCAAACTCAAATATTGTTGTCGTATCAGTAATAGATTGGCCTATCTCAGGCTTTAATATTGTGATGGAAACGTATGTTGCCATCTCCTTTTTCTTTATATCATTTGGAGTTGTACTCCCTTTTTCATTTATGTAACCACGCCCCTAAAGGAGGCTGGCCTTTGCTACCTTAATTGCATAATCAGCTGTATTTAAGGCAGAGCCTCGGCTCATTTAGGTTGTTCAATATATGCCTTGCATTTGGAACCATACTCTTCTGTTACTTGCGCAATAGCAGAACCACGCTGAGCACTTACTTTACTCCAAGACTCAGTCTATGGACTGTGCTTTGGGAGTAAAGCCACAGAAACACTGTCGACCTCGTCGACCTCAGGTCGACCTTGTCGAACTAGTATAGTACCACTCAGGGAGCAATTCCTGGTGTAAGGTGGTTGATGTGGACCGGTGGTGTAAGTCGACCTAGTCGCCTCCGTGTGTTGGTCACGGGCAACCCTTACACAGCCCCTGTGAAGAGTGAATGCAGACCGGTAGAGTAAGCCGACCTAGTCGCCTCTATGTGTTGGTCGCAGGATCCAACACACTGGTGGCAGCAGTGGGATTTGACCACGGACTTCTAAGATAACCCTTGTAACCATGCCAAGCAGCCGACGGAGTGCTACCAGAGATCTGGCTGAGGCAGAGTTACACCATGTCGACCAGATTGGTCAACTGACAGAGGCTATTACTAGAGCCTTACAAATACCTAAGAAGGAAGCTAGCTTCAAGCCACCGAAGTTCGATGGGAGTGAAGATGTAGAGTTGTTCATCTCCCAGTTCGAGGAGGTTGCGGAAGCTAATGAGTGGAGTGAGAAGGCCACTCTCCTCCACCTGCGTGAGACATTGAAGGAGGGAGCCAGAAGCTGTAGTCGAGGAGACTCGCCTGCCTCCATCTTCTCGGCTTTAAGCACAAAGTACGGGCTCTCCCCGAGAGAGGCTAAGAGTAGGCTCCACCTCAAGAGGGAACCAAAGACGAGCCTCCAAGAACACGCAACAGAAATGGAGCGTCTGGTGAAGATAGCATACGCTGACCTTCCAGACTCCTACCAATCCAGTATGGCCATGGATGCGTTTTCCCTGACCCTGGGAAACACGCCCCTCCAACGCCATCTTTTGGCAATGAAGGCCCAGAGCTTGGAGGAAGCAGTGCAGGCAGGGAATGAGTTCCTGCAAATTCAGCCCACTCTTCCTCGGCCTGGTGCCCGACCCATAATAATGACAGTGGAGGAGCAGGAGGAGGCTACCCCTGCTACAGTCGCCCCCGTTCACTCGGATCCCCCATCAGCCACCCTGAATGACGTCCTGATGGCTATAAAAGGATTAGCGGATGGACTAAGGGAAGGAAATCTGTTGGGACAACGGGGAGTGGAGAAAAGGGGACCGAATTGTTGGGGTTGCGGCCAGACAGGGCACACCCCATGCCGGTGCCCTCAAGTCTCCCAAGGACGACCACCTCAAGCCACGAGGTTGGGAAACGGTTCCCATCCACAGCAGTAGGGGGAAGTACTGACTGTGGATCGAATATACCCCTGCAAGGCCAGTGGCAACGGCCACGACGGACTAGGCGACACAGGCTCTCCCCCTGCTCGCCACCGGTCCCCTTGCATAACCAGTATCAACCCTTACCTGAGTGTGCAGGTCTCCCACCCTCAGAAGCCAAGGAAGAAACGTACGTCTGGCCAAAGCCGTCTCGGCCTTCCAAAAAAGGCCCCCAGAGAATGAGCAAAGCCAGACGAACTCACGGAGACGAATCATGGAAGCCGCATAATAGCAGCTATTTCTTGCCAGGTCGCATCGGAGGTCAGCCCGTCCAGTTTCTCGTGGACACCGGATGCACCTCTAATCTGTTGGGACGACATGTCTTTGAGCGCTTACCCAAGGATGTCAAAAGCCAATTAGAGGTCCGGGAAGACTATGGACGGATGGCAGATGGTACCCGGCTGCAGTTTCACGGACTCATCACTTTCCCAGTCAGAGTCAGGAGTGTCCAGGTTACTGTATCTCTCGTGGTGTGTGCCTTGAAGGAGGACGCCATCCTGGGCATGCCCTTCTTGGTTGACCACCACTGTGAGATGAACTTTCAGCAACCCACGTTGGTGTTAAATGGGCAGAAGTTGACTTGCACTGACCGAGAGGGTCGACCTCTGACAAGTGGAGTTCAAATAATGCGAGCCACAACGCTTCCCCCTCGAACCGAGGTCCTGGTTGCCGGACGTCTCACGTCCTCATCCTATCAACCAGTCGGGTTAATCGAGGGAATAAGAAACGGTTATATGGTGGCCGCCAGCCTACATCAACCCGGTGAGAAGGGGAGAGTGGCCATCCGCTGCATGAATCCCACCGACCATCCAGTCAGCGTGACGGCAGGGACGGTCGTGGGACAATACACGGGAGTCGGGCCGGACGAAATAGGGGTCCCCTGGACAGCGAGAGGAGAGGCCGAGATTTCTAAGGAACCTCCCCCTTCTGCTTCCAGCGTACCTCCCCACATGCTGGACTTGCTCCAACAGGCGGCGCCACATTGCTCGTCCCCTACCGAGCACCGAAGGATGGAAGACCTTTTGGTCCATTATGCGGATGTATTCAGCCAAGGAAGCGAGGACGTGGGGCGTACCACCCTGGTACAGCACGAGATCCCCCTCCTTCCAGAGGCGCAACCCATCCGTCAACACCCATATCGAGTAGGACACGAGAAAGAAGCCGAAATCGAGCGACAGGTTTCGGCCCTGGAGAAACAAGGCATGATTGAGCCCGCTAACGGGGCCTGGAGCTCTCCGGTTGTCTTGGTGAGGAAGAAGGACGGTGCGTGGCGATTGTGTGTAGACTATAGAAAACTCAATAGTGTCACTCGCCAGGACGCCTACCCCCTCCCTCGGATTGACGAGAGTTTGGACGCCTTGTCCGGCAGCAGGTTTTTCAGTACCTTGGACATGATGAGCGGATACTGGCAGGTGCCCCTCTCCGCCGAGGCCCAGGAACGGTCAGCGTTCGCCACACGCAGTGGGTTATGGAGGTGGAAGGTGCTCCCCTTTTGACTGACCTCCGCCCCGGCTACCTTCCAGCGGCTAATGGAACGCGTCCTCCAAGGGCTACACTGGAAAACCTTGCTGTTGTACCTGGACGACATCATCGTCATGTCGGCAGACTTCTCTAGTCATGTAACTAGGCTGGCAGAGGTGTTGGAGCAATTGAGACAGGCCGGGCTGAAACTAAAGCCCTCTAAATGCAGTCTGTTCCAGACCCAAGTTAAGTACCTGGGCCACATAGTCAGCGACACTGGAGTGGCTACCGACCCTGAGAAGATTCAGGCCATCAGTGGATGGGCAGCACCCCAGGATGTGACGCAGTTAAGGTCATACTTGGGTACCACTGGGTACTATCACCGATACGTACCTGACTACGCCTCGATCGCCAAACCTCTCACCTTGTTGACAAGCGAAGGGGTCCCCTGGAAGTGGGAGGAAGAGGAACAGGAAGCTTTTCTTAGGCTCAAGTGGTCACTGACGCACGCTCCAGTACTGGCATATCCCGATCCCTCCTTGCCCTACATGCTCGATACCGATGCTAGTAACGTAGGGACCGGGGCTGTGCTATCCCAGGCCCAGCAAGGCAAGGAGCGACCTATAGCCTACTATAGCAAGACCCTCTCCTCCGCCGAACGCAACTACTGCGTGACTAGAAGAGAGCTGCTGGCAGTTGTGCTGGCTGTCCGACATTTCCGGCCCTACCTATATGGCAGAGAATTTACGATCCGGACCGATCATGCCTCCTTGGTTTGGTTGCACCGGAAGAAGGAACCCTCTTGCCAGGTGGCCCGGTGGCTGGAGAGCCTGGCCGAGCACAAGTACCGAATTATCCATCGAAAAGGTGTTAAGCACGGTAACGCCGATGGATTGAGTCGATGACAGTGCATCGACTGCCGGCAGTGTGCTGCCATTGAGAAGCGGGATCAGGGCCAACTAGGTCACAAGTGTGTGACTCTCTAGTAACCCCAGGAACAAATTGGGAAACTACTGTACCGGTGGACCAGGTTCCGGTACAGCCACCAAGAGGTACAGGAACACCCAGTCCCAACGCCCGCCAGTTGGATGAAGACGAATGGCCTCGACTACCCAGCAGCGGACATGCCTCAAGGCCCGGCCTCCCGATTCCCACACCAGCCAGCCCAGTTCCAGTACGGCTGCCAGGCGGTGCGGGGTCACCGGGAGTGTTGGACAACCCTCCCAGAAGGCTTCAAGACTCTCGGTTACGGGCCATCCAGATGGCAGGTGAAACCGGAGTCGTTGAGGGAGCTGGTGAAAGCACGGTCCCAAAGGTCCCAGAACGGTTGACAGTGGTGCAGACTTAGCTAGATGAAGTACGGGCACTACAACAGAGACCCGCTACCGACCTAGGGATAATCTACCAGGCCGTCAGGAACCGGAAGAGAATAGAAGAGGCCGTGCTGCAAGTAGGCAGCCCCGAGCTGCAGCGATTGGCCCGGATGTTCCACCAGCTCCAGCTCGACGAGTCAGGTGTATTGACCCTTCATCTCATTCAGAATGGGCGAGAAAGGGTGGTGGTGGTATGCCCGCAAACGCTGAGACAGGAAATCCTGTGGAAAGCCCACGAACAAACGCACTGCGGTGTGGAGAGGACCCTGAAACGCGTCCAACTGGACTGGTACTGGCCGGGCATGGCTGGAGATATCCGGAGGGCAGTTCTCTCTTGTGAAGTTTGCCAGAGGGCCAAGACGGGAAAAGGCCGGACCTCCGGGAACAGACAACGGCTGTACGCCGGGAGGCCATGGCAACGCCTAGCCGTAGACTTGGTGGGACCCCTACCTCAGACCCCTCGAGGAAATAGCTGGGTGTTGGTGCTCACTAACCATTTCACTCGGTGGTCAGATGCCTTAGCCATCCCCGACGCTACAGCCCCAACGGTAGCTCAGGTCTTGGACGAGAGAATATTCAGCTACTTCGGTCTGCCCGAAATTATCCACACCGACCAGGGGAGCCAATTCGAGTCCTCTTTATTCCAAGAGCTATGTGACCTGTGGGGAGTCAACAAATCTAGGACCACTCCGTACCACCCCGAAGGGAATGGTGTGGTTGAAAGAAATAATCGTGTACTGGGTGACTCCCTACGAGCCCTCTTACTGGGCAGAGGACAAGAAGATTGGGATCAGTTACTGCCACAAATCATGCGGACGCTGCGAGGTTTACCGCACTCCGCCACTAAGGAAACACCCAATTACTTGATGTTGGGTCGAGAGCTTCGTCTTCCTGACCAGTTGCTGTATGGAAACAGGCTGGAATCATTTACAAGCATACACGAGTATGTCCAGACTGTTCACGACCGGTTGATGCAAGCCCATACTCTCCTCCGAGATAGACAGAAGGAAATTGTGTCAACCGATGTGAGAGAGCCTCCGCTATTCAATGAGGGTAACCTCGTATGGTTACTAAGCAAGCGGCGGAGAAAAGGGGAAAATCCAAAATTAGCGGCCAAGTATGTGGGACCCTATCGCGTACTAAGGAGTCACGAAAATCATACTTATGAAATAGAAAGGTATAGACAGCGATCCACTCAAGCTGAAGGAAGGTTAAGGCTCTGTCGCCCTAGTCCGGTGCAACAAGGACGAGCCCCAGTTGAAGTCGAGCCTGCCCGACGTCCTAACATGAGAGGTCACCCCCGGAGACGAGTCTCACGAGGAAACAATAATCCGGATGCCGTTATTCTAGAATCACTCCTGCCTAGCCGACTAATGGAGTTACCAATACTCCAATCGCCAGGAAGATTGGAATCACTTCGATTTCCCGGCGAAGATCCCTTGGTCTCTCCAGGGGAACGCAACCCTAACTCGAGGGCTGGCCCCGACCCTGGCTGCAGATTGACAACCAAGGAGGCAAGGACCACGGGAAATGTAGGAGCCCAGGCTAGTAACGCCGGGGCTGGAAACACCCCACGGCCCCAACGAGTAAGAAAGCCTCCTGCGTATTTAGCCGACTATGATACCAGCGCCGTCCAATCAGGAGAAGCCACCAGAGGTCAAGGTCAGAGGGTGGCCATCTTGGACACCAGAGAGAGCGCGCTCATTGCTTGCTGTCAACTCGAAGCGTATACATCTGCACCTCCTCTAACCATGGAAGTAACGAAAGAAACAGTAAAGAAGGCTTCTCCAATCATCGGAACCTTGCCGCTACTATCCGAATTAATCATTCCACTGGAATGGCCGATCCCAGCTCCCAGGAAACTATTAACCACGGTCGGAAGCATCCAGAGCCGACTGGGGGATATTCGACCCCGAGTCACGGTGGACGTCCTTCGGGAAGAGGCCTCCAATCTCAGACGGACGGCCCGTCGTCTAGAAGACCTGGAGAACCGAATGTCGACCCCATAAAAGATGCGACCGAAAGACATTGTTTATCCCTATTTTCTTGGTATGCTTCAGTTAGTTTGTGTTCTCTCATATTATTTTATTTTTCTTTTCTTTTTGGTTTGTTTTATATAGCCGATGGTCGTCTATAGGGGCGGCGTGTGTGATGGAAACGTATGTTGCCATCTCCTTTTTCTTTATATCATTTGGAGTTGTGCTCCCTTTTTCATTTATGTAACCACGCCCCTAAAGGAGGCTGGCCTTTGCTACCTTAATTGCATAATCAGCTGTATTTAAGGCAGAGCCTCGGCTCATTTAGGTTGTTCAATATATGCCTTGCATTTGGAACCATACTCTTCTGTTACTTGCGCAATAGCAGAACCACACTGAGCACTTACTTTACTCCAAGACTCAGTCTATGGACTGTGCTTTGGGAGTAAAGCCACAGAAACACTGTCGACCTCGTCGACCTCAGGTCGACCTTGTCGAACTAGTATAGTACCACTCAGGGAGCAATTCCTGGTGTAAGGTGGTTGATGTGGACCGGTGGTGTAAGTCGACCTAGTCGCCTCTACGTGTTGGTCGCAGGATCCAACACAATATAAAGTATATTTATCAATAACAAGCCTCCCTTGGGCATAAAACGAATAAAAAAAATCGTTCAAATAATTCGTAGTATAATAAGTGTATATCTCGTCACAATGAGTGGTAAAAAATGTGTCCTCAGAAACGTACAAGTATTATCGTAGTATTCAGCCAAATGGCTTTATCTCCTCGAGGTAAAAAAGTAGTAAAAGCGGTATACAATTTCACCAACGTGGCCTCCCTGGCCCGCTCTCTCTGGCCTCCCTCTGGCCTCTCCTCTCTCTGTCTTAATCACTCTCAGAGGCTCCTTATATACAAGCCGTCTGAGAATAACAACTTTTAATTGGCTTCTAGTTAGCATTTTGCAAACTTTGTGCAATTGCTGACTAAGCATATCGCAGCGGATTAGCTGTGGTGGAGCATCTCAGCTCATCCTTTTTTGAAGCTCATGATGTTTGCAAAACTTAGCCAATTTTTGGAGTGTAAAATTTATAAAAGTGTATGTATCTCTTTTGTTTTTAGCTTTAAAAATCTAGAAAAATTCTGGAGTATGTATTTTGCTCCATTCTTTTATTATTTGAGGCTCTGCTTGCTGCTAGAAGTCAGCTCCTTGGGACATTCCATGATTAAATGGAATCTCATGGAGACATAGTTGAAATGACTGGTTTTCATGAGTTTGATAGTTTCTTAAGACTGCTTTGGCATTACCAATGTATAATAAAACAAAAAATAGCATAAAAAAGAAAATTTAGAACTAACATAAAGTAAAAGCATAAAATACAAAGATTAAAGTGTAAGCTCAAGCCATGCAGTTATTATTTATGTGACATACTCTTTTTATTGTAGCTTGGGGATGTAGGCATGGAGGCTCTCTTCTCCTCTGTACAGGCTCTCTATAGGATTGGATGGCTGCTCAGCTATCACGTCTCTCTTTCCAATGTTTATGCAATATTTTGATGAGCTGTGTTGAATCTGAATAGGTATATAAATAAATGTATATATTACGGTGAGATACAGTGATTTGTGGTTTTTCTGTCTAGTTAGCATCTGACATCCTTTAAGGTGGTCTGTCTGTTGTGTTAAGATGAATAGGTCATTAAATTTCATTTCTGTGTGTATTGTTGTCATCACAGGTCATAGTAGTTTTTGGTTTCCTTGGCAAAATAGGTTTGCCTGGTTTCTTCCAGAACTGATATCTGACACTTTGAAAGAATCTTTTGTACTTGTTTTTTTTCTATTATCGTACAGTCAAACATGGATAACTCGAACTTCAAGGGACCGAGCAAAAGTGTTCGAATTATCAGAGCGTTCAAGTTATCAGAGCACTGTCACAAGTCCATATATTTACTTATTTATTAGTAGATACATGTACATATACAAACTATAATATAAATCACAAGCACAAATGGCTTGTTTCAAATTAAATGCTTCTAATGTAAAGTTTAAAACGTTTTCATGAAAAAGTATAGAGATTTTTCTATCACTTGAGATTGGTTTGTTGTTTGAGGTGATGTTATTGCCAGGACGCTTTTTAGATTGACATTGGCAAAACTTGATCGTTGTTGAAATGCTCAAAAGAAAAGACTTTTTTTTTCTTTTGGGGTTTTACCCACGATCAATTTTGCCGCTTTTTCTTGAAGTTTATGCAGATTACCTTACTTTATCTGGGATTCGTTAAGAGCAACACTCCGAGGCAGTTCAATTAGAAGTTTTACGAGGTTTTACGGTACATTCTATATCACTCACGCTTTTTTAATAGATACTTATTGAATGTACACACGTATTCTGTGTTTAGGTCAAACGATGAATAGTTTTTTGTAGCTCAGACAACGTATACGTTTAATTACACCAATTTTAAGATGTTTTAAACATTCAACATTCCGACGTTGATTCAACACGGAATCAACGTCGTAAAACTATTCATCACGGGCTAGCCGGGTCACGCACTCAAGGATTTTCGCCACGCACATACAAAACAACATGCGATTTTTGTTTTGTATGTGCGTGGCAAAAATCCTTGCGCGCGTGACCCGGCTAGCCCGTGCTATTCATCGTATCGCAGTATAAATCAATTTTCACCAAACTTTTAGAAAAGTCGTTCACAAAAATATTTTGCCGATAGTGGTAATAACGACGCTTATGAATTACGAAAAGATGAAGTTTACCTCTATGGCTTTGAATAAAGTGATTTTCTAAAGCGATAACAATCGTTTCGGTAGCCGTTGGGCAAAAAAACAGTTCGAATTAACAATGTTGAGTTCGAGTTATCTATAGCAATTTATCATTACGTGGGAACGGACCAAAGGAAATGTTCGAATTAACCATGTGTTCGAGCTATCCGTGGGCGAGTTGTCCATGTTTGACTGTATTAGTATTTTTGCTATATTTTTGCTATTTAACCCTTTGATGAGTTCTCTTTTATAACATTTTTGTTTTGCAAATAACATAACATAGCAAGCATGTACTAATATCCAACATGTGGCACATGTTATAGTTTTACTGAAAACTTACTACTTCTTACAGTTTTAACGATTTAATTAGAAGTTGTGTTCTCCTTAATTAACGACTATAATTATTGCACCTCTATTTTACATAGCCTTAGATTTGAACTAATGCACTTTTAGCTATAAAATCAGGGTGGTTTAAAGGATAAACTATGAAGAACCTGAACTAATTTTGATGATATTTTCAAATCAGCGCTCGTGCTTGTTACTCGATTTTCGGTAGCCACTTTAGTTTTTGTATTTTAGATAGCTAAAATAGGGTGCTTTAAATTAGTCTTTTTGATTTGTTTTTTCATCTCATAGTATTACTATGTTTGCTATATTTTTGCTAATTACACTATTACGTGCTTTCTTTTATAAAGTTTCCGTTTTGCAAATAATATAACACCATAACATAGCAAGTGAGTACGGTGTACTAATATCTTACATGCTATAGTTTTACTGAAAACTTACTACGACTTAAAGTTTCGATGATTTAATTAGAAGTTGTCCTCTCTTTATTTAACGACTATAATAATTACTTTTCTAATTTTGTATAGCCTTACATTGAAAGTGATGCACTTTAAGCTATGAAAACAGGGTTGTTTAAAAGGTGAATTATGAAGAACCTGAGCTAATCTTGTTGTATTTTCAAACAGTTTGCGTGCTTGTTATGCGATTTTCGGTAGTCATCTTATTTTTTGTTGAGTCAACTATTAAAGGTTTGTGTCTAACCCTTTGTATTTTTCTTTTTATTGTATTTTTAAATATCTTTACTTGTTTCCAAAGCATTATCATCACCTTGAATAATACTTTAGGAATAATACCTTGACTTGACGTTTCCTAAGCGATCGATCGTACACTACCGTAGTGAATTTTCGTGACACTTCTGACGCAAGTTTTAGTCGGTTGAGCTATAGGTATATATGTCTATAACTAGAAATTCCACTGTCATACAGCCTACGACTAAAGTGATATTGGAAAAAAAAGGGTGCAGATGATTGAGAAATGCAATATTAGCAGTCAAATGGCACTGCAGTGCAATAGGATAACTGCAATGGTAGCTGTAATGTACTGGGTGTGGGTGTTATTATATACAACAAACAGCAATAATGAAAGGAAAAGATTATATGTTTATATCTCTCCCCGGCAATAGGAGAAATGCAATATTGGCCATTATTAGAAGCGAAATGCACTGATATTATTATAATAAGCAATATTATTAATATAGTAATAATATAAAACCAATGAACAATTTTGTTTACATTTCAAAACGTCATAGCTAATAATATCAAGAAGTGATATTTATATAGATTTTTAGAAAATCTATTTAAAAAATTGTTTGGTCATGACAAACAGCAATAATGAAAGAAAAGATTTTATGTTTATATCTCTCCTCCTGCAATAGGAGAAATGCAATATTAGAAGTAAAATGCACTGATATTATTAGAATAACCAATATTATTAATATAGTAATACAGTAATAATAGAAAACCAATGCACAATTTTGTTTACATTTCAAAACGTCATAGCTAACAATATAAAAAAGTATCAAGAAGAATATCTAAACTTCTAATTAAATATCGTAATAATCTCATAAGAATCGTTAGAAAAAATTATCATCGTCATTTCCTTTACTTACACTGCGTTGGACATCAGTTAGAATACCAAAGTACTCAAAATTGTCTAAAATGTCAGTTACTTTGAAATTGGCAAAAATGAAACGATTTCAGTACTCCAACGTTAGTTACCGAAACATTCGGCAATTCGACAATGCTATAGATTCGTAAAGATTACACGTTATTTTATCGTTAAGTGCGCACGACTTGATCGTTCTATTCTCTGTCGCTCGGTGTTTCAATTTCCGGTCTTAATTTTTTAAAAGTGAGGCTTAGCAAGTTTTAGTAACGATTTTCGTCCAAATAAATTTGTCTATTTGTATATAATCCGATCAGATGGGTAAGTTTTAAGATAATAACAACGGTTTACAAAGACTTGGTAACATATATGTAAATAGGCTTATATGTGTTTTGTATCGTTATTATACTTCAACGACTCTACAAAACGATGGTTAAATTTGTTGATGAAACTTCGAGGCAAGGGTTCTTCTCATTGTTGATGAATAATTTTCGGAAGTTTTGTGCACATGTGCGTTTATCATAAATCTCCCAACCAATCGCTTCGCTCGTGTTTGGTCGTGGGATTATTCATCCCTTCTGTGGAGATAGCAGATTTTGCTATGTTAATTATTTATATTCAGCAAGTGGACATCGTTCAACATTCTAGACCGGACTGAATCTCATTGGCAAAGTATAAATGCACTCATCCATGCATAAGTTTGCATGCTTGTTATGCGATTTTCGGTAGTCATCTTATTTTTTGTTGAGTCAACTATTAAAGGTTTGTGTCTAACCCTTTGTATTTTTCTTTTTATTGTATTTTTAAATATCTTTACTTGTTTCCAAAGCATTATCATCACAATGAATAATACTTTAGAAATAATACCTTGACTTGACGTTTCCCAAGCGATCGATCGTACACTACCGTAGTGAATTTTTGTGACACTCCTGATGCAAGTTTTAGTCGGTTGAGCTATAGGTATATATGTCTATAATTATTCATCCCTTCTGTGGAGATAGCAGATTTTGCCATGTTAATTATTTATATTCAGCAAGTGGACATCATTCAACACTCTAGACCGGACTGAATCTCATTTGCAATGTATAAATGCACTCATCCGTGCATATGATACCCGTATGTACATCTTATCTGCGTTATTTTAATTTTCACTGTTTTAAATTAAGCACTCTTTTTATAGCTATTATATGTTTGTTCTTACTACATCGTTTTGTACTAACATAACATACTGACCTGCTTTATTGTCTCGCGGCCGCCTCAGGCGCCGCTGCGCATGTTTTTGTACATGTACACCGAGGGTACGTCTTTGGTAGTATTTTTTTATTGAAAGTCTCTGCACTTTCTTACTTTGGTTTTAAAATAAGTATTTTAATTTTACTGTGACTAGTTTTACAGAGTAAGTAAAACATTTTTTCATTTTATTTTTGTATTTGATGTCACTGCTTTTTTAATTTCCAGCTTTTCTCTTTGAGTTGCTCAGAGGTATCCCACAACTTAGTTATTTTGTGGCAGAATGGCAAGAGCAATGATGGTAGCTCATAAAGCTTGATAAAAAATTATTGAAGTGGTTGAATCTGATCAATATGACATTGATTATGATTGAATGATTATATATCTTATAATAGTTCATATTCTCTTTGAAAAGGTAGTGTCGCTTCTCATTCTCGCTTGGACCATGTCAAGTTCTCATTTTATAATGGAATTAGAATTTATTAGATGGACTGGTGCAAGCATCATCATAGTAAATTGCGAATAATTTCTTGTTTCATTCTAGTGAGAGAAAAAAGTAGGCCATAAACGGAAAAGAAAAGCAGATTTAAAATAACCTTTTTTTTGAATTCATTCATTTTGATTTTAGTAAATATCCATGTAATGCCCACGGGCATAATGGATCATCATGCCATTATATAAAGTTTTTAACCTTTTTATAGTATAGCTTTATCACTAAGAATTCTATGGTAACATACATTAAGAAGCACTATTGCTTGACTGTACACATTAATACCTGTTGCAAAAAGGTAACTTTACCCGTTATGAGCAACGATTCATTGTAAGCCAAGTTCATATTACCGTAATCAAGCTATAATACAAATCTGCAAATTTATAAGTTATTATAAGTTCTATATTCATCTGGCCATATTCAACACCTTCCACAGTGTCTTCTGACCGCAATTCTTTTCTTGCACAGCTGAACCAGTCGATGTAATTGTGCAAACAATGTTGTGTGTACTGTGTTTATTTTGAATTTTTATTATGTTTAGAAGCACCATGTAGACAAATTAGATTTTAGCCTCAAAATACATAACATAAACAAAATTTACGTGCCTTTTAAATGAAGGTATTTTGTTTATTTCTGTGTACTTCATACTGTTCTGTCAGTAGTGTCTGCTGCAGTTCTCTACTGATTACAATAGTCTTGTTGGTCATATGAGTTTGAACATTTTTTATGCATTAGCTCCCATTTTTCTTCTGGCATGGGTTCATGCTTAATGTTAACTTAGTGTGACATGCTTCTTATACCCGCCAATCATTCATGGTTTCATGCCTAATGCTAGCTAAGCATGAAGCCGTGATTATTTGGCAGGTGTAATTAGTATGGCCCCTCTTGTTACTAAGTATATCTACTATGACAGTGTAGCGTAGTGGTTAGCTGCTCTTCAGGAACTACTTTGCAACCTTTAGGCTTGTCTACAGTTTGACTTCGGTCGTGTCTTTGAGTTTAAACCCAGTGCAATTCCAAGTATTAATTCCTACAGTTTTATCGCTAAAGCTGAATAAACAACCAACAGCTGACAAACAGACACTGAGGTTTATATATATATACTGGCTGTGCTACCCGGCATTGCCTGGGTGTTAAAAATCAGCTTATAAACAATGAGGGGTAATGAGAGTTGCTTGCCACTTGTTATTAGCCTGGTACATTGCCAATTAATAGTTTGAGTAAGCTTACTAATAAGAGCTACCACTTCTCATGACATTACACCATTACATTAGGTCAAGGCGGAGATCGGTAGTGCATTTGCTCCCATATAGTAACATTTATCGCCTAATGAATACATCCAAGCTTGTATGGCTGAATTGGTAAGGCGTCACACTGGCAAATCGGAGGGTCGGAGAACAAATCTTCTATGATACAGGTGGTTTGCTCCAAGAGTTTAATAGCTATAGCTGGAACTACACACATACAGACAACATTGAGAAGTATCTATATATAGATTGATTAAATCATTCTTTAAGTGTGTGTAGTAAGCTCAACTCGATGTTTAAAATCAAGTTTAAATTGACATATTAAATTTGAAATTTGTTTTGTGATGAAGCTTCAAAAATTTCAGCTACCAATTGTGATGCCGTCAATTCATTTTTACATTGACGTTGGACACTATGTCTGTCTCAAGGGTAAAAGCGTTGTTTGGTACTCAACATAGTAATGTTGGACTTTTCTGCAAATCATAACCCCTAAATAGGTCTTCGTTAGCTTGTGAGTGTAGGCAGTGAATAACAACGATTTAAAACATGGTTTTCATCATGTTGTCCAGTTTTTAGGTGCTTGTCTTTCATGGCATGGAAATGAATCGTGTTATATTTATACTGATTCATAGTGATTATTTATTGTTTTGATTGTTTATTATGATATTTATACAATTATAGTAATTTTATAAAGGAGATAAATAGTGCTTTAAGATACAGGAAAACTTCCATGCAAGTTCAGTACTGGAGTACACTAAGCTCGTATATCAAGGTTAATTAGCTGCTGCAGTAGCATTAAGAGACATTCTAGAATTAATACATTGATAAATATTTATGGAGCTATAACAATAGTCTACACAGTTAAAATGCAATATAAGTTTAAAGTAATTTAATATTAGTTACCTGTAATTTGCAATAATAGAAATATACCTTGGAAACCTAAGCATACCCAAAAAAGGCTGTATATATATATATATATTGCTAAAATATTTATTATTTAATGGATACAAAATGAGTATGGTGTATGTGTGGCGGAGTGGTGGTGCGTGTGAGCGGTTATGTGTGTGAATGAATTTGTGTCATTTGAATGCAGTATGTGTGGTGTATCTCTTTGCGTATGATTCTACTTGTTTGTGTATAAGCATTTTGTGTATGTGTGGTTGTAGTTGTTTGTATGTTTGTTTAACATGTGTCTGGAATATTTTAACTGTTTAGTTATTTCATTTGTGTGTTTGTGCATGTGTGTGTTTGTGCGTGTGGGTTTGCGTGTGTGTGCGTGCGTGTGTGTGTCGTGTACGCATGTGTCTAATGTGGGTATCTGGTGTGCGTGTGTGAAGTTTTAGAATTACTGTCAATATTTTTCAAACATTGTTTCAAATGTTGTTAATAAGCGAGATACAATGTGCTAAACATAGTTCAATTGCAACAAGATTTTAAAGTCTGTCAAGAGATTACCTTGATTTTCAAGGACCAGTGTTTAATTTGTAAGTTGCTACTACACTAAAGACTATCAAGCTGTTACTATGTAGGACCACTATCAAGCCTCTACTGCAAACTCTTAATATAACATTTTGTGATAGATGAACGAATCAAATACATTGCACTTACTGGCACATATCTGGTTACATAAGTGTATGTGCATGCGTGTTGGTGGGTATTTGTGTGCATGTGTGCCTGGAAACGTGTGTGTGCATGTGCGTGGGTGGGTATTTGTGTGCATGTGTGCCTGCAAACGTGTGTGTGCATGTGCGTGGGTGGGTATTTGTGTGCATGTGTGCCTGCAAACGTGTGTGTGCATGTGCGTGGGTGGGTATTTGTGTGAGTGTCTGTGCAAGCGTGTGCGTTAGTGTTGGGTCGGTATTGGGTTATCCGCTCTTACCGATACCGAGGGATTCTCGGTATCCGAGGAAACCAATAATTTTCGGTGACAGCTAGGTATCCGCGGCCGGTTTGATATCATTGGTATTTATCCGTTAAAACCTACCGGTAAATGGTTATACGGATGTCCGGAGAGATTTTTGAAACGCTTCGTGACGAACATGTTAATCTCAGCTCGCATTGGCGAGCAAATTCAACGAAAATTTCCCTGCTTACTGTATCTATTATTATATTACGTTACATTGATAATGCCACCAGCCTCGAAGGTTTGGGAGTTCTCCACAGATGGGAGGATGTATAAAGACTCTCACGGGACTGGACTCTAATTGCACTGCGTATAATTATGTGATTACATTACCTGATTACAATGTGTGATAGTAAGATTTCTGTAAACTGTTTCAGTATATTTAACAAAGAGAGCCCCTTGTCATTATCTATCTGTTCTTTATTATACATAACGTTTGTATCAATAACTATATTTTTTAATTGAATAAACAATAAAAACATATATTATGAAAATTATATTTCTATCTTTTTTTCTTTTTTGGCTTTCTAAAACAAGGAGTCTCTTTGCCGCAACAATATACTGCTGACTAAAAAATGTTTTTTGCACAGGTTACTTTTTGCACAACGATAAGAATTGTTCGAGACAGTTATGATTTAAAGTTTAAACAATTTAAAGACACACTGATAACCACATACCGAACATTAGTACCGACAATACCGAACTTTCTTAGTTGGCCAAAGATACCGAAGATGGTAAATACAATGGATACCGATACCGGGAAAACCGATAAAAATGTGCAAGGATATCCGATCCGGCACTAAATTAGATACCGGCCCAACACTAGTGTGCGTGCACGCGACTGCGTGCATTTGCGCATATGTATCTGTCTGTGTTCATGTGTGTGTGTCCGCTCTTGTGAGCCAGTATATGACTGTGTGTCTATCACTGTGAATATTATTAGAATTACTGACATCGCCTGCAATAAAAAATCTAAACGTTGCAGTAACGTTTAGATTTGAATGTTTAGATGCAAAAAAAGTTTAATAAATGTTGCAGACACGCGAGATTCAATGGGGGAACTTTGTTCAATCACAAGATTTTCAATCTGTCAAGTGGCTACCATAATCTTCAAGAACAAGTTTTTAACCTGAAATTTGAAGGTACATTTAAAACTATTAAATGTGTTTGTTTGCATGTGTGTGCGTGTGTATGTGCATGCATGTTGGTGTGTGCGCGCGCGCTTGTGTGTGTGTGCACGCTTGTGTGTGTGCGCGCGCTTGTGTGTGTGTGCGTGTGTGTGGGTGTGTGTGTGTGCGACTATGTGTGCATGCAAGTGTGTGTCTGTTTAATCGCCTGAGTGTGTTTCTGTGTGTGTCTCTGTTTGTGAGTTTGTGTATTTCTGTGCACGTTTGTGTATTTCTGTGCATGTTTGTGTCTGTACACCTGTGTGTGTTTGTGTATCTACGAGTTTGTGTGTGTGCGCACGCGTGTGTGGTGTATGTGTACTGTGTGTCGGTTTCCGTGTCTGTGTGTATGGCTGTGCACGTTTATATCTGTGCCTGTTCTGTTGGGAGCAAGTATGTGAATGTATTTGTTCGTCTCTGTGTCTGCGTGACTATTATTAGAATTACCATCAATCCTCTGCAAACATTTTTCCAAAAGGCGCAATATCGCGAGATTTAATGGGGGAACTTTCTTCAATCACTCTATGCTGTTTTAATCAGTCAAGAGGTTACCATTCACTTTAAAAACAAGTTTTATACCTGAAAGTAAAAGGTACATTTAAAACTGCTAAATGTGTGTGTGTTTGCGTGTGTGTGCGTGCCCTCACTTGTGTATACGTGTGTATGCATGTCTGCGTGTGCGTGCTTGTGTATAGGGCCTACTTGTTTGTGTTTGTGTGCGTGCATGTGTGTGCGTGTGTGTGTGCGCGTGTGTGTGTCCGCGCATGTGTGTGTGCGCGCATGTGTGAGTGTGTCTATGTTTATGTGTGCCTGTGCAGTCTTTAGCAAATTCATGAATGTGATTTTGTTTGTCTATGTGACTGCGTGATTATTATTAGAATTACCGTCATTAATCAGCAAACATTTTTCCAAATGTTGCAGATACCCAAGGTTTAATGGGTTGAACTTTGTTGAATCTCAACAAGCTATCCGAATCTGACAATTGGTCACCATGGTCTTCAAGGACAAGTGTTTAGCCTGGAAGTTGAAGGTACATTTAAAACTATCAAAGTGCCACTATGTAAGACCTCTATCTATATTCTAATGCAACTATTGATGTAAAAGTTTGCAATAGATAGACAGATAAAATTTATACATTTGTGTTGTTGCATATTTGTTGGCATATCTGAGTGTGTGTGCATTGTGTGCGTCTGTGCAGGTTTGTGTCTGTCTGTGTTATTGTGCAATTGCGAGCAAGTATAGGAATGTGTGTCTGTCTGTCTCTGCGCGTGTCTATTGTTAGAATTACCGTCATCGCTCTCCAAACAAGCTTCCAAATACTTCCGATACCCAAGATTCAATAGGGTAAACTTTATTTAATCGCAACAAGCTATTCAAATCTGTCAAAAGGGTACCGTGCTCTTAAAGGACAAGTTTTTACTTGAAAGTTGAAAGTACATTTTAAACTATTAAACTGCTACTATGTAGGACCGCTATCAAGCTGCCACTGCACACTCTGATAGAATCGTTTGTGATAGATGAATGGATCAAATTCCTTGCAGTTATTGTTGCATATCTACGTTCGTATGTGTTTCTGCGCGTGTGTTTGTGCGCTAGACACATTTTGAAAGTGTGGGTTTCGAAATTATATTTCTTGTTGAAAAGACTGGGTTTGTCTGTGCCTGTGTGTGTGTTGTGGGTATGTTAGAGTCTGCATTTAAGTACACGTGTACGTTGTGTGTGTGTCTGTGTGGCTATAATTTGCATTACCATTATAGCTTTGCAAACATTTTTCGAAATGTTGCAGTTGCGCGAGATTCAATGGGGCGAACTTTGTTGGCGCTACTATATTTAAAGGTTGACTTGCAACAATATTCACGTTACAGTTGTTTGGTATGAAAAGATTCACCATGTCTTACTCTGTTGTGTTGTAGGTGCAAAATATGTGGATATGTGATTACAAGCTCTTAAAAGCTCAAAAACGAACAGTTAATCGCAGCCAAACGAAACCGCCGTAGTTTGGATTCTCTTTCCAAAACGGCTAAAATGTGACGTAGTTGTGTTAGATGGTTTCTGTTTACACTTTCATGCAACCTTATTTGTGGAAATATTTTCACAAATTTACTTCACACATTCATAAAACCATGTCTATTGTTCTTACGCGCCTATTTTATTGTTATTGGAATGATGTCACTTTTAGCAGTGATATCTTATAACTTACCGTAAAAATTCATTTAATTTTTCAGTGTCATTTGAAGCAGTACATATCAATGTCTGATAATCATGACGAGCCTGTTGGTCACTTGTGATAATCGAAAAATGCTGCAGAAATTAGAAAGTTCAAGCTGAAACAAAACTGTAAAGTAGCGAGCATCTATATTTGATACGGGGTCTTCGGTAAAACCTGAAGTGTTTGTCATAAACTAGTGCTACGATAAGTTTTATATTGAGCTTTTTAGTGCCCTTTCAATTCACGTGAGAACATCATGTGACAAGACAATAACAAAATTTCATGACTACGTCAGAGAAATAAATAGATTCCAATCTACGGCGGCTTTTCATTTTAGAGCTTTTAAGAGCTTGTAATCACATTCCCACATATTTTGCACCTACAGCAGAACAGAGTAAGACATGATGAATCTTTTGATACCAAATAACTGTAATGTAAATTTTGTTGCGAGTCAACCTTTAAAGGCTGTAGACTTACGAAGCAAAGCTGATTTTTGTTGACAGTCTTTATATTCTGAAACATAATCAGCAAGTTTGAACAGTTGTTTTCGATAAGCAATCAACTGTTGGCAATGAGCAATCAACACTTGGCAATAAGCAATTAACAGTTGGAAATAGGCAATCAACCATTGGCAATGAGCAATCAACCATTGGCAATAAGCAATCAAAGGTTAGCAATAAACAATCAACAGTTGGCAATGAGCAATCAACAATTGGCAATAAGCAATTAACAGTTGGCAATAGGCAATCAACCATTGGCAATGAGCAATCAACCATTGGCAATAAGCAATTAACAGTTGGCAATAGGCAATCAACCATTGGAAATGAGCAATCAACAATTGGCAATAAGCAATCAAAGGTTAGCAATAAGCAATCAACAGCTGGCAATATGCAATCAACAGTTGGTAATAAGCAATCAAAGGTTAGCAATAAGCAATCAACAGCTGGCAATATGCAATCAACAGTTGGTAATAAACAATCAACAGTCGACAATAAGCAATCAACGGCTGGCAATAAGCAATCAACAGCTGGCAATAATACTCAATCGTTGGCAATAAGCAATCAACAGTTGGCAATGAGCAGTCATTAGCTACTTTTAGTAGTTACAGTTTACATTTATAGACATTTACTGCTGTTGTTCACCAAGAGCAGCTCTAGTTTGTTCAGGTTGGGTACAATGTCTGTTGATCAAATCAAGCGAACGAAATTCATGTACTCGTCCACTGCTCTACCGTTAAAATCTAAAGAAACTAGTTATAGCCAAGTAAATTCACTAAAGAGTATCTACATGTATCTCTCTTGACTCTATCAAACTGTAAATATTAGCCATTTGGCAAAAAAATGGTGAGTTCTTCCTATTTCTTGTTTTTTGAGAAGTTTGACCTAATAAAATGGTCTAATTTTAGGGTTTATTTATAAAACATAATTTTTTATTAACATTTGGCATGTTTCCGATAGTGTGTATTATAAAAGCACCGGTTATGATTAAAATAAATTTTTTACTCAAGGGAACACAACTCCATTCAAGCTTTATATAGAATGAACTCATTCGTACCTATCAACGATGAGCATAGTCTCCCCTGACATACGTAGTTACTTACACTGATTTAGCCCAAGTTTCCTGAACAGTTGTATCAGCCATGAGGGAGGAGAGCTGGCAATCGTAACAAGTCATGGTGCTGACTCAGGCTTCTACACAATAGCATACGACAAGGATAAACGCATGCTTGCTAATTTTATGCCACTCAGCACAGGCTGCTGCTATACCACCCGCAATACTCCTCTGTAACTACCAAGGAATGTGTAGCACAATCCATATTAACTGCCATGTACACTCAAATTCCTTTATATTTAGAATCATGAGCTATAGATAAGTATTGATTACAGCAGCAACTTTCTGTGTTAGATACATCTTTCTTAAACTAAGTACCTGCTTCTGTATTTGAGTCATGAGTCTCTCATCTATTTTCTATATAAATGGTATCATTTTTAGTTCCGTAGTCTAAAGCGGTCATGTGGTATTGTACAGCTAACTGCATTCTTCCACTGTTTACCCTAGGCTATTAGTAACATCATCGGGTGGCTTTTATACCAACCAAGAATATGATGTGGAAAAGTGGACATGGCCATCAGGAACTCAAACTAAACTCAGCTATCCAATAGATGTTACACTGAGCAAACATATTTCAATCAAGGTTGGCTGTACCAGTTCTCATTCACCTAAAACATTTCCATTTTTCCTTTAGTGCCATTAAGTGGTTGCAGTTAGCAGAAGAACACAATATTACCTGCCTTTTTTATTTTTATACCGAAAGATTTTAGCACAAAAACTTTCCATAGATTTGAAAATGTAGCTGAGAGCGTTAGATCTGTTTTTTGGCTGGTAACAAGTTAATACTAAACCGATTTGAGGTTTATGTGTCTCAATGTCTAAGATAGCACAATTTTTGTCTTTTAACTTTGCCCGTGCGTTCACACCTAGATGGTTCATTGGAGTTGTGTCTCCGCTGAGAGAGTTGGAATGACATCCAGTCTGTTTACAATTGGAAATGTATTTTGCATACCAAACCTAACTTATACTACGACTTTGCAAAATGGGTCACCTTTTTTAGCCAATTAAATACCACATCGATATCCATTCCATTTGCTTGTATTTGCCTCGCTATTAACATTGCGATATATCATTGGTCACTTCTATGTTGTACTCTGTCAATGATGGTTGTTCAAAATCGACGAACATAGTATGCAAAATTTTGCTGATGTAGCGACTGAGACAGTCATTTTTACAACCATTTTTTGTTCTACACCAAACCGATTTGGTCGCCGTCGAGGCAACTCCTATAAATTACCCTGGTGTAAGTGCACTTATATGAGCTTTCCTCAAATCTAGAACTTGTTAGTTAAATTACCTTTCTGGTATTAGCAAAAAATTAGGCACACTAGCCAATTAGCTGGCAAGATACTAATTTTATCAGCCTGCACGTGATTGGCTGATCTGAAGCCTCACAGATTTTAAGCTTTTTATTGTTCATTGCTTGACCACCCAGCAAGTAGAATTTTTCTAGACTACTGCTTTGTAGATTATGGGACGCTCCTCTATCACCCTCGTATTCCAGTTTGGAAATCAGTTTATTAAGACTCCAGTTGGACTTACAAAGGGATTAGAAAACATTCAACCTCCGAGCATAGATGATTTGGTAAGATCAATGTTAGTGGTCCAGAAAGTACTAGCACATTGTATAGTCTCCTGTTCTATATTCTATGCCAATACGTTGTATGTGTTAACATAAACATTTTTAGCTATATCAATGTTTGATTTTTATTGTAGTCACCGCTGCAGATGAGTGATAGAGTAGCGTACAATTGTCAAGCATCCCAGAGTTTACTACAGAAACCTGGTGCAGCTCCTCAGACGGAAAGGGAGGCTACTGGCTCTGTACTCAAAAAGTAAGTCATACGCACTGCAGAAAGACTCGCTTACTATGCTGTCAATACTTACAGCATAATGACATATCTGCTGCCTTAAACTCTGACATGTTCACACACATGCTCTAGGGTTTCATTGGTATGGCGCAGAATGTGATCATAAACGCTCATGGACCTATTGTAACCCATCATAATCTGAGAAAATAAACTGTGAACATATTGTCTAGGATCAAAAGTGTTAACGCTTTTACTATCTGGCAATTTTCATCAAAGGTAAGTGTGATATTTCTAAAAAGTTTTTATACATGAAAATATGCGTGTGCAGATCATGTTGCAAATTAAAATCTGTAGCTTTTCACTTTGCAAACTTGCCCTAAACTTTCTATCTACATTGTATATTGATTATTAAACTCTGTGACCATATATATGCTGCCAGCATTGGAAGTGGTCATATTCATTACTTAGTTTACATTTCCAGTACACCAACTGAGTTTATTTGGAAAACTGTGCAGTGTCTCTAATATTTTAGTTAATGGAATTTTAGGCTCCGTTATTGATAGAATTTCCGAATTTTAAAAAATACGCCTAATCTAAAAGATGCAGTAATATTTTGCTTTTGAATTTATGTTAACGAAAATAGATAATGCAAACCTTTGTAACTTTTGGGTCACAAAGCTAAGAAAATAGACTTACATAACAAACTGAATTATGTGTCAGCCTATTTTTTCACAACAAAATACTCTCTTTTGGCAGCAAGTATGTCTACAGGCATGAAATTTATATTCATAAATAAACTACATTATATCCACCAGAGCAGCATGTTGTGGTGGGAATTGGCACGAGCGAAGCGAACCCTCATATCTTTGAAAATGTATATAATTTTATATGTAATAAAATATTTAAATGTATCATATAAACTACCATATGATATAACATTATAATATATGAAATGTATTAATATACTTGAAGAATAAATTATATAAATATATTATAATATAATTTTGTTTTATATATCCATAGTATATTGTACAAACATTGATGCTTAGACCGCTTCCAGTGCTGACTATCTATTGGCTAATACAGACAGACTCCTGTTGGTGTGGTGAGTATACTAGAAAGCAGCTTACCTTCAATAAAAATATAAGTTCTCACAGTATTTCTCTCTGTTTAGGACTCACTCAGTGAAGACGCTGAAGAAGGACGAAACATCGAATGTCGAGTTCTCAGAAGCTCACGTCATTCAATACGACATTAGCAAGTTTGAGAGAGACTACATCACACTCAAAAACAAGGCTAAGTGAGGCTGCTTCCTCTTTAAGATCATTATCACATTTAAATACAGTTCAACTCTTGTTCACGTTTCAATCCTTTGCAAGTCACATCTGTTTACTGAACAGGCTGTTTTTACTATGTATTACTTTATTGACAATAATTTAATTTCAAACAGAAACGTCTTCCAAGTTATGCAATACAAGAATTATAAAACAGAAAAAGCCAACAGTTGGCCAATAAAATTGAATAAATTGATTGACATATAATTTAAAATACATTTTTCTGTGGAGAGAACGGATATTAGATGGAAGATTATTAGAGCAGCTAGCAATGATATTTTCAAATAGATGTTAGAGGTTGTATGCAATTTGCTCATATAATGCAAGTTGAATTGAGTTGGCAACCTGTAATTGTCATGTAAAAATTGGGGACACGAGCCATGAAAGTTCTCGAAATTGATAATCTATATATATATATATTTCTCAAAGTATGTCCGTGTGTCGTATGTCTGTCTGCATTCCGGTTATAGCTATTATTAGAAAAACTGCAGCTGGACTACATTGCTGTCGCAATGCCATAGAGTACCGTCATTAGAAGCCTAGCAGCTTACTGCAGTTTTCCATTAGCATTGTGCCAGGCTAATAGCTTGGAAGTTACAGTAGTTTGCCAAAGTATTAAAACCTTCACCGTTGTTTTCATTTTTCTCTTAATTTATTTCAACTGTACAAAACACTTCTCACATGATAGATAGTTTGTAAGTTAGAATGGTAAATGCTGTTATATGTTAAATACAGTTCAATTTTCTGTCCAGCCTTTTTTATTACCCGGGCAACGCCGGGTAGCACAGCTAGTATGGTATAAAAGAAACAATTACCATAATGGGAAGATGCAAAGATTTGGAAGGATCCTTCGCTGACATAAGATATGCTGACTTTCTATTGACCTTTTACAACCCAAAATTTATGAATCAATGTAGAATTCAATTATGAGAAATTGAATAGTGTTTCACATCCATTCATGTCAGTTGCTAATATTCAAGCATGTCAGTTGCTAATATTCAGGCATGTTAGTTGCTAATATCCAGTCATGTCAGTTGCTAATACCCAGTCATGTTAGTTGCTAATATCCAGGCATGTCAGCTGCTAATATCCAGGCATGTCAGTTGCTAATGTCCACGCATGTCAGTAGCTAATATTCAGACCTGTCAGGTGCTAATATCCAAGTATGTCACTTGCTAATATCCAGGCATGTCAGTTGCTAATATCCAGGCATGTCAGTTGCTAATATCCAAGCATGTCACTTGCTAATATCCAGGGCTGACAGCTGCTAATAGTCAGGCATGTCAGTTGCTAATATCCAAGCATGTCATTTGCTAATATCCAGGCTTGACAGCTGCTAATAGTCAGGCATGTCAGTTGCTAATATCCAGCAATGTTTTTTTGCTAATACCTATTCAGACGTGTAATGTTTCATTTTGCAGACCCCTCGTAGACTAATCGCTACATATATATGGAATTGTTCTTGGAATTGCCTCCCCTCAGTTAAAAAACCTGAATATATCAGTAGACTGGTCACAACAAGGACTGCACACCGCTAAATCTCTTCCACCCAGTATTATGAACAACAATGCTGCTGACTTGGCCTCTACACCTATACCTAGCATTGAAGAAGTCGTTAAGTCTCCTCGCATACCTTCAGCTCCATCAGGTATTGCTCTCTCCTGGCATTTTCATATTTCTCTTCTACATCCTGCTGGTTATACATTTCCAATTTTGTGAACTTGAGTAACTATTTATGTCTCTCCTTTGATCTTGAAATACAAATAGAGTCTATCTGATCATTGAGATGTGAGCATGGGAGTATGTAGTATGGGAATAATATGTTATTAATGTATATGAACTGTGGGAATGTTATGTTACCACAGTGCATATACTGTGGAAGTAATGTGTATGCATTGTAGAAATAACAACTTACCACAGTGCTTGCATTGTAGAAGTACTGTGTTACTATTGTACAAGCATGGTGAGAGTGTGATGTTATCCATATTCATTCATTATGAGATTATTATGTTGCCACTTTGCATGCGATGTCGCAATACTACGTTTTCACTGTTCATGCACTGTGGGAGCACTATGTTGTTACAGTTTCACTGTAGAAAGACTATGTTAGCAAAGTGTGAACGTCAGTATATATTGTATTACAGAGACTCATGAAGGTATCACGCATTTCAGGATTTTATTATAAAGCTATCTATAACCAAGCTCTGATGTACATGTATATTCATAATGTGATACCCTACAGGATGAAAATATTCGTTGGTCATAAAAATTCGCGATTTCGCGAACAGTCAATCCCGCGAATTATTAAATTCAGTGAATAATTAGTTCTATTTTTAATCACAAGAGAGAATAACTACTGCATCAAATTTAAAACTAGTCGCTAGCCTAGTTTTAACGTAAATACTAAATGTAATTGAGTTCCAAAACATTTTTAAAATCATTGCCTGAGCTTTGAGCTAACACCATTGGCAATGCATCACATTTATTTACAAAATTATTCGAGGTTGTCACAAGATATGCAGAATGGCGTCATCGCGAAAATGGCCGCGAGGCAGAAGTACTAAACGTAGCCGAGTTCCAAAACTTCTTTAAAATCATCGCCAGGCTTCGAGCTTTATTGCCATTGCGTCAAACTTTGCAAAATTATTCAAAGTTTTTACAAGTTATTCGGCATGGCTTCAGCGTAGCAAAAAAGCTCTCCTAGTCTTTTTACATTAGAATCAACTCCATCAATCTCTAATACCGAAGTCAAGGACGATCATGATTCTGATCTGGACATTATGGTATGTATTTGATTTGCAGTGCAGATACGTTTTTTCATAATCAACTGCATTAGTTAATTCTTTTGCTTAAAAACTGATCGCTTTCATCAAATACTTCAGCTATTGTTTTTGTACTTCCTCTACACTCATTAATATTTTTTCTTTTTCGTGTTTACTGCATTCTTCCACTGTTTACCCTAGGCTATTAGTAACATCATCGGGTGGCTTTTATACCAACCAAGAATATGATGTGGAAAAGTGGACATGGCCATCAGGAACTCAAACTAAACTCAGCTATCCAATAGATGTTACACTGAGCAAACATATTTCAATCAAGGTTGGCTGTACCAGTTCTCATTCACCTAAAACATTTCCATTTTTCCTTTAGTGCCATTAAGTGGTTGCAGTTAGCAGAAGAACACAATATTACCTGCCTTTTTTATTTTTATACCGAAAGATTTTAGCACAAAAACTTTCCATAGATTTGAAAATGTAGCTGAGAACGTTAGATCTGTTTTTTGGCTGGTAGCAAGTTAATACTAAACCCATTTGAGGTTTATGTGCCTCAATGTCTAAGATAGCACAGTTTTTGTCTTTTAACTTTGCCCGTGCGTTCACACCTAGATGGTTCATTGGAGTTGTGTCTCCGCTGAGAGAGTTGGAATGACATCCAGTCTGTTTACAATTGGAAATGTATTTTGCAAACCAAACCTAACTTATACTACGACTTTGCAAAATGGGTCACCTTTTTTAGCCAATTAAATACCACATCGATATCCATTCCATTTGCTTGTATTTGCCTCGCTATTAACATTGCGATATATCATTGGTCACTTCTATGTTGTACTCTGTCAATGATGGTTGTTCAAAATCGACGAACATAGTATGCAAAATTTTGCTGATGTAGCGTCTGCGACTGAGACAGTCATTTTTACAACCATTTTTTGTTCTGCACCAAACCGATTTGGTCGCCGTCGAGGCAACTCCTATAAATTACCCTGGTGTAAGTGCACTTAAATGAGCTTTCCTCAAATCTAGAACTTGTTAGTTAAATTACCTTTCTGGTATTAGCAAAAAATTAGGCACATTAGCCAATTAGCTGGCAAGATACTAATTTTATCAGCCTGCACGTGATTGGCTGATCTGAAGCCTCACAGATTTTAAGCTTTTTATTGTTCATTGCTTGACCACCCAGCAAGTAGAATTTTTCTAGACTATTGCTTTGTAGATTATGGGACGCTCCTCTATCACCCTCGTATTTCAGTTAGGAAATCAGTTTATTAAGACTCCAGTTGGACTTACAAAGGGATTAGAAAACATGCAACCTCCGAGCATAGATGATTTGGTAAGATCAATGTTAGTGTTCTAGAAAGTACTTGTGCATTGCATTCTCTTGCTCTAGATCCTATGCCAATACGTTGTATGTGTTAATATAAATATTTTTAGCTGTATCAATGTTTGATTTTTATTGTAGTCGCCGCTGCAGATGAGTGATAGAATAGCGTACAATTGTCAAGCATCCCAGAGTCTACTACAGAAACCTGGTGCAGCTCCTCAGACGGAAAGGGAGCCTACTGGCTCTGTACTCAAGAAGTAAGTCATACGCACTGCAGCAAGACTCGCTTACTATGCTGTCAATACTGACAGCATAATGACATATCTGCTGCCTTAAACTCTGACATGTCCACACACCTGCTCTAGGGTTTCATTGGTATGGCGCAGAATGTGATCATAAACGCTCATGGACCTATTGTAACCTATCATAACCTGAGAAAATAAACTGTGAACATATTGTCTAGGATCAAAAGTGTTAACGCTTTTAGTATCTGGCAATTTTCATCAAAGGTAAGTGTGATATTTCTAAAAAGTTTTTATACATGAAAATATGCGTGTGCAGATCATGTTGCAAATTAAAATCTGTAGCTTTTCACTTTACAAACTTGCCCTAAACTTTCTATCTACATTGTATATTGATTATTAAACTCTGTGACCATATATATGCTGCCAGCATTGGAAGTGGTCATATTCATTACTTAGTTTACATTTCCAGTACACCTATTAGTTTATTTGGAAAACTGTGCAGTGTCTCTAATATTTTAGTTAATGGAATTTTAGGCTCCGTTATTGATAGAATTTCCGAATTTTAAAAAATACGCCTAATCTAAAAGATGCAGTAATATTTTGCTTTTGAATTTATGTTAACGAAAATAGATAATGCAAACCTTTGTAACTTTTGGGTCACAAAGCTAAGAAAATAGACTTACATAACAAACTGAATTATGTGTCAGCCTATTTTTTCACAACAAAATACTCTCTTTTGGCAGCAGGTATGTCTACAGGCATGAAATGTATATTCATAAATAAACTACATTATATCCACCAGAGCAGCATGTTGTGGTAGGAATTGGCACGAGAGAAGCGAACCCTCATATCTTTGAAAATGTATATAATTTTATATGTAATAAAATATTTAAATGTATCATATAAACTACCATATGATATAACATTATAATATATGAAATGTTGTAATATACTTGAAGAATAAATTATATAAATATATTATAATATAATTTTGTTTTATATATCCATAGTATATTGTACAAACATTGATGCTTAGACCGCTGCCAGTGCTGACTATATATTGACTAATACAGACACACTCCTGTTGATGTGGTGAGCATACTAGAAAGCAGCTGATCTACAATAAAAATATAAGTTCTCACAGTATTTCTCTCTGTTTAGGACTCGCTCAGTGAAGACGCCGAAGAAGGACGAAACCTCGAATGTCGAGTTCTCAGAAGCTCACGTCATTCAATACGACATTAGCAAGTTTGAGAGAGACTACAGCAAACTAAAAAACAAGGCTAAGTGAGGCTGCTTCCTCTTTAAGATCATTATCACATTTAAATACAGCTCAACTCTTGTTCACGGTTCAATCCTTTGCAAGTCACTGAACAGTTTACTGAACAGGCTGTTTTTATTATGTATTACTTTATTGACATTAATTTCATTCAAACAGAAACATCTTCCAAGTTATGCAATACAAGAATTATAAAACAGAAAAAGCCAACAGTTGGCCAATAAAATTGAATAAATTGATTGACATATAATTTAAAATACATTTTTCTGTGGAGAGAACGGATATTAGATGGAAGATTGTTAGAGCAGCTAGCAATGATATTTTCAAATAAATGTTGGAGGTTGTTTGCAATTTGTTCATATAATGCAAGTTGAATTGAGTTGGCAACCTGTAATTGTCATGTAAAAATTGGGGACACGAACCATGAAAGTTCTCGAAATTGATGATCTATATATATATTTCTCAAAGTATGTTCGTGTGTCGTATGTCTGTCTGCATTCCGGTTATAGCTATTATTAGAATAACTGCAGCTGGACTACATTGCTGTCGCAATGCCATGGAGTACCGTCATTAGAAGCCTAGCGGCTTACTGCAGTTTTCCATTAGCATCGTGCCAGGCTAATAGCTTGAAAGTTACAGTAGTTTGCCAAAGTTTTAAAACCTTCACCATTGTTTTCATTTTTCTCTTAATTTATTTCAACTATACAAAACACTTCTCTCATGATAGATAGTTTGTAAGTTAGAATGGTAAATGCTGTTATATGTTAAATACAGTTCAATTTTCTGTCCAGCCTTTTTTATTACCCGGGCAACGCAGGGTAGCACAGCTAGTATGGTATAAAAGAAACAATTACCATAATGGGAAGATGCAAAGATTTGGAAGGATCCTTCGCTGACATAAGATATATGCTGACTTTCTATTGACCTTTTACAACCCAAAATTTATGAATCAATGTAGAATTCAATTATGAGAAATTGAATAGTGCTTCACATCCAGTCATGTCAGTTGCTAATATTCAAGCATGTCAGTTGCTAATATCCAGGCATGTCAGTTGGTAATATTCAAGCATGTCACTTGCTAATATCCAGGCATGTCAGTTGCTAATATTCAAGCATGTCAGTTGCTAATATCCAGGCATGTCAGTTGCTAATATCCAGGCATGTCACTTGCTAATATCCAAGCATGTCAGTTGCTAATATCCAAGCATGTCAGTAGCTGATATCCAGACCTGTCAGGTGCTAATATCCAAGTATGTCACTTGCTAATATCCAGGCATGACACTTGCTAATATCCAAGCATGTCAGTTGCTAATATCCAAGCATGTCAGTTGCTAATATCCAAGCATGTCAGTTGCTAATATCCAAGCATGTCAGTTGCTAATATCCAGGCATGTCAGTTGCTAATATCCAAGCATGTCAGTTGCTAATATCCAGGACTGACAGCTGCTAATAGTCAGGCATGTCAGTTGCTAATATCCAAGCATGTCACTTGCTAATATCCAGGCTTGACAGCTGCTAATAGTCAGGCATGTCAGTTGCTAATATCCAGCAATGTTTTTTTGCTAATACCTATTCAGACTTGTAATGTTTCATTTTGCAGACCCCTCGTAGACTAATCGCTACATATATATGGAATTGTTCTTGGAATGGCCTCCCCTCAGTTAAAAAACCTGAATATATCAGTAGACTGGTCACAACAAGGACTGCACACCGCTAAATCTCTTCCACCCAGTATTATGAACAACAATGCTGCTGACTTGGCCTCTACACCTATACCTAGCATTGAAGAAGTCGTTAAGTCTCCTCGCATACCTTCAGCTCCATCAGGTATTGCTCTCTCCTGGCATTTTCATATTTCTCTTCTACATCCTGCTGGTTAAACATTCCATTTTTGTGAACTTGAGTAACTATTTATGTCTCTCCTTTGATCTTGAAATACAAATAGAGTCTATCTGATCATTGAGATGTGAGCATGGGAGTATGTAGTATGGGAATAATATGTTATTAACCCTTTGCGTACGAAAACCGACCTTTGTCGGTTTACGAGCAATGTCTCAGCGTACCAAAACCGACAAACCCGACATTTTTGCCGTTTTCGATAGACCTTTTTTAAAACGTTTTATTTATTTTAAAAATAACGTTAAAAATTGAAATTAAAAATTTGAGCAGTTTCAGTAAATTTTTTACTACTGTTTTGATGCTATAAATAATAAATTTTATGCGCATGTGCAAAAAGAACACGTTGTAAAGATTAGATCTTTTTTTATGGAAAACTGATCAACATGAACGGACGTGATAATTTGTGCTCGGCTAAAAAAATTTGTTTAGAGGATGATATGGACTGGTTCGAAAGTGAGGAAGAGGATTTCAGGTCAGAAGAATGTGGGGAAGATGATGAGAGTGAAAAAGAAGATCGACAGAGTGAATCTGATGACGAAAGTGAGAGTGAAACGACCGACGTTGAACCAGGGAGTAATTTCGGATTTCAAAGAGGAGCTGATCTAAAACCGAAAGAACTGCATTTTGATGAGAGCTTGGCAGGTGTACAAAGTCGAATTACTGGACAGATAAGTATTTTCAATTATTTACAGCTTTTTATTACATCGGCCATCATGAATGTTATAGTTAACGAGACAAATAGATATGGCCTTCAAAAACATGGCGATGCATGGGAGTCTGTCGATGGCAAAGATATTTGGCGAGTTTTTGGTTTAGTTTTGCTCATGGGTATTGTCAAGAAGCCTACTTTGTTGTCGTATTGGTCTACTAATCCGTTATTATCAACGCCAATGTTTAGTAAAATGATTTCGAGGAATAAGTTTTTAATGGTTTTGAACAGTTTGCATTTCACTGACAATTCGGAAAACCCTGATGGCAATAAGTTATTCAAGCTAGGAAATGTTTTAACCATGATATCTGACCGGTTATCTTCTGTTTTGCTGCCTGGTAAATTTATATCTATAGATGAAAGCTTGCTGGCTTGGAAAGGACGGCTCAGCTTCAGGCAGTATATTCCATCTAAAAGATCTAGATTTGGAATAAAGCTATTTGCTCTCTGCGATGCTGTCTCTGGCTATGTGCACAAGCTGTCTGTGTACATTGGTGATGAGCGAGAACAAGCCGAAGGAACTGGTAGAGGAATCACTCACAACATAGTGATGAAATTAATGAATGGTTTGCTTAATTCGGGTCGTTGTTTATATATGGATAATTATTATAATTCGCCAGAGTTAGCAGCTGAACTTATTAAAAATAACACTCATGTTTGCGGAACTCTGCGTGCAAACAGAAAAGGTGTTCCTAAAGATTTGAAAGTTTGCAATGGAAAAGCTATTAAAAAAGGTGAAACAACAAGCTTTTCTAATAGAGAAAGTATGATTGGCTGTTGGAGAGATAAGAAATATATTTCTGTAATTTCAACTATGCATAAAAACTTGGATGTCGTAGATACAGGCAAAGTAAACTATAAAGGGGATAAAGTTTGCAAACCAGCTGCTATTTTGGATTACAACCGATACATGGGAGGGGTTGACAAATCTGATCAAAATTTGCATTATTATAACGCTGCGCGTAAAACCATGAAATGGTACAAAAAACTATTTTTCCATTTATTAGATATTTGTGTGTACAATGCAGCCATAGTTTATAGAATCCGTAGCGGTTGTAAAATAACTGACTTAGAGTTTCGACATAAATTAATTGAACAAATATTTGAATACACTGGATCTTGCCGCAAAAACACTGTTCCCCGCGCTTCAACCTCTTCCGCTCATCGATTAGTGCTAAATAGTCCAGGAAAAGGTAAACGAGCTAAATATAGAGTTTGTAGGCGCTGCCCAAAGCGAGCTAATGACAACACCCGTAAGCGAGACGAAACTAGATTTAAATGCCAAGCATGTGGAGTACCTTTGTGTGAACCCTGTTTTGAGCCTTACCATGCTAGATAAATTTCCAAATTGTATTTAAAATAATTTAGTTTATGCAAATGCTTTGTTGTGTTGTTAGCTATTGTACATACACTTGCTGAAATGTCATGATATATTGTAGTTGTTTTGCATTGTTATGTTGTATTTGTTGCCCACGGCCCTCTTCAGGGCCACAACTAATCAAAGAGTTCAGTTCTCATATTGTTCTGCCATCTGGCAGAAGGATTTCTCCATCATTTGCCGTTTCTGCTCATAATAAATGTTGCTTCCTGTCTTTTGCTGCTTCACCAACTGTGTGAATACAGGCTCACCACTCAATTCTTCTTGTGCACAACCAGTTAACCTTTGCTGCAGCACACATGCATCCATGCGATCAGTTTGCAAAATTGTTACATGAATCTATAGTTTCAAGAAATGCATATCAATCTGACAGAAAAAAATAATAACTGAATATATAGATCTGAAGTTGCAGTGTTTGCAAGCTGCCCGAAGGAAAAAATCTCAGTCTGTAGGAAAATATCTCAGCTTTTAGATGCATATTCATTTGCAGTTTTATATAAATTTGCACCAGAGTTGGAGGGGCCATGTCCAATAACTGCAGCACTGCTTATCGCCATGGCGTCAGGAGCATTTCGTAGGTCTGCACCCGCGATGCACATGGGCACCTAACTACACTTTTGATGTGCTTGGACAACCAATTTTTTTTGGCAAACTCTTGTAAAAATATGACACCATGCAGATGCTTATCATGAACCGGTTTTAGCCAAGATATTGCTTTTAAAAGTGTATTTGTTATCAAAATTGCATGGTGGAGGGGTGACAACTTCGTCGAATCTGGCTTGTGACTAAAGTGTTCCCAGTCGATGTACAGGGAATATATGGCTGTTTGTTGAAAAATTTCTAAGCTTTCAAATGCATATTCATTTACAGCTCCATGCGAATTTGCATGCGAGTTATAGCCAAGTTTAGACGACCATGTCGCGCCTCCATTATTCGCAGGTTGTTAGAGTCTTGCTCTGAAAATTTCGAGAGGCGTTCCTGCATTGCAACGGAGCTTGTAACTCCGCGTTCAATGCTCTTCGACGATCAGTTTTTTTTGCAAAATGTTGTGAACATATGACTCTATGCAAGTATCTTTAGTACAACATGGTCAATTACTTAGATCAATTAGAAAAATACAATTGAAAATGGCATACAAAAATAAAAATTTCATAGCTTCAGCAAATCGCCATTTTTGTAGACAACTATTTGTGAGTTATCTACAAAGAAGAAGCTTCAGCTTGTAGAGAAATTTCTCAGCTTTCTTATGCATACTAATTTATGAAGCTGCCACAATTTTGTTGTAAGTTACTGCAGTTTCTATGCGGTCATGTCGGCAGCTCAAATCGCGCAAGTTATTGCACGGTACTCTAGTGGTTTTTCTATCGTAACCGCGCGGTCGCTAAAGGGTTAATGTATATGAACTGTGGGAATGTTATGTTACCATAGTGCATATACTGTGGAAGTAATGTGTATGCATTGTAGAAATAACAACTTACCACAGTGCTTGCATTGTAGAAGTACTGTGTTACTATTGTACAAGCATTGTGAGAGTGCGATGTTATCCATATTAATTCATTATGAGATTGTGATGGTGCCACTTTGCACTGTTTGAGTACTACATTTTCACTGTACATGCACTGTGGGAGTACTACATGTATGTTGTTACAGTTTCACTGTAGAAAGACTATGTTAGCAAAGTGTGGCGTCAGTATATATTGTATTACAGAGACTCATGAAGGTATCACGCATTTCAGGATTTTATTATAAAGCTATCTCTAACCAAGCTCTGATGTACCCTAGGACACTTATGTATTCGCGGCATCTAACTTTCGCGTTTTCGCGGCAACAGCCTCTCGCGAAAATTTAATAAGCGAAACTAAACTATCATAACGAACGAGCGAAAATAAATGGCTTTCTTCATTGATATTCACAATAAAATCGTCATATTAGAAATGCAGGCAATTTTCGTGTGTGGTTGGCTCATTGGGCAAGTTTTGCTAAACTCATTATAGCTAATACACCGACTGAGCAGCTTGGCAAAACAAATTAAGATAATAAGTTTTTTTGGAAAAGCCTAGACAAATGAGGAAGATGATGATATTAGTTTAGTTATTGAATTTGTAACTGATGAGAGGAAGACAGTCTGGTAGGAAAAGTCATAAAATTGAATAATAATTATTGTGGTGATGAATTTTATTACCAACCAAAAGCAATAACAACCCGGTGCCATGGCCACCGCGTGCTATAAATACTTGAATTCTAATATTGGTACCAATCAGTCACTGCGGCTTTGACGTCATTGATAGTCTAGGAAACAAATGGCAGCAAGCGATCAAATTACATTATTGATCTAGCCTACACATTTCTACCTGCGGTTCACAGATACAAACTACCGTACTTTTCGGACAATTAGCAGCTACTTTTTTCTGATGATTTGAGCTATGCGGCTTACAGGTAGGCCTACAAGGGTGCGGCTAATCACTGTGGCGTATTCTGTGGCTTTTTCTTTCACCGCTAGGGCGCACTAACAGGAATCTCCAATTAGTGCACTTTTAGCTGTGAAAGAAAATACGAAACAATGCCTCACGGTACTGTCCCGTTAGGCACTAAGTTAAAAAGTGTCGGATAATACGAAACTGTGCCGTTCTGCACTGTTCCGTTTTATATGGCGCTAAAAAGCAGTCCTTAGTTCTGCGGCCTATAGTAAGGTGCGGCTTATGTATTGTTTTATTATCGTTTTTGGAAAATAAAGCACATGTAGCTTATATAGAGGTGCGGTTTATAGTCCAAACAGTACGGTAGTCCCAAATTGAAAAATATTTCGTACCAGCGAACTGGACCTGAGGAATTTAATGTTTGTTCCACTGCATTTATTTTCACATCACTATATTTTCGCACTCATCAGAGCTGCGAAATTAAGTTCCAGCGAAATTTTACTCTGTATGCTACTCACGAAACTAAATACTAGCGAAATATAAGTGTCCTAGGGTACATGTATATTCATAATGTGATACCCTACAGGATGAAAATATTTGTTGGTCATAAAAATTCGCGATTTCGCGAACAGTCAATCCCGCGAATTATTAAATTCAGTGATTAATTAGTTCTATTTTTAATCACAAGAGAGAATAATTACTGCATCAAATTTAAAACTAGTTGCTAGCCTAGTTTTAATGTAAATACTAAATGTAATTGAGTTCCAAAACATTTTTAAAATCATTGCCTTAGCTTTAAGCTAACATCATTGGCAATGCATCACATTTATTTACAAAATTATTCGAGGTTGTCACAAGATATGCAGAATGGCGTCATCGCGAAAATGGCCGTGAGGCAGAAGTACTAAACGTAGCCGAGTTCCAAAACTTCTTTAAAATCATCGCCAGGCTTCGAGCTTTATTGCCATTGCGTCAAACTTTGCAAAATTATTCAAAGTTTTTACAAGTTATTCGGCATGGCTTCAGCATAGCAAAAAAGCTCTCCTAGTCTTTTTACATTAGAATCAACTCCATCAATCTCTAATACCGAAGTCAAGGACGATCATGATTCTGATCTGGACATTATGGTATGTATTTGATTTGCAGTGCAGATAGGTTTTTTCATAATCAACTGCATTAGTTAATTCTTTTGCTTAAAAACTGATCGCTTTCATCAAATACTTCAGCTATTGTTTTTGTACTTCCTCAACACTCATTAATATTTTTTCTTTTTCGTGTTTACTGCAGATTGACTTTGAAAACTAGAGACAAGTAGTAATAATATTCGTCAAGGCAGGAATATTGGCAAAGGCAACCAGTCAACCAAGACCCCTTCATCCACAACAACTCCTTGATATCGCTGTAACAAACATGATTAAATTAAATATTTTATTTCATGTATAGATGTATTATAATTTATTACGAACTTGAGTGTACAAATAAAATATTTCAAAAACAAATAAAATTTTACAAACGATGAATGGAGTAAATATAAACAGTTTAGTCTATATGGCGGTTGTCTAGCAATAAAATTACACTGGTACTCTTGATATGTGAATACTAGCGTGTCATGGTGCTTTCTGACTAGTTATTTTGGTAATAGCAGCTCTGTCGCTGTCACTGTCTTGGGTATGTGTTGAAGGCGATTCTCTCGCTACTACATGTCTGGTAAGGAAGTTATCATCAGAACTCTCCTCGTGGCTTACTATTGCAAAGTTCTGCCGGTTGGCCAAAGATTTGTGCTCGTAAAGGCGTTTTCGTTCCTTTTTAAAAACAGATATATTCTTCTCGTAAGAAGCTGCGGTCACTTCAACCTCAATTTCCAGACCTCCCTGAATGATTGGTGATCTTCTGAGAATGAAATCTACCACCCTTGCAATCATTGTTCTTCGGTGCATGATGAAAAATCTCTCTCTCACACTAAAACAAATAATGAAGCAGTAGGGATGGAAAAAATTAGTATTGCGTTTTACCGAAGAACCAAAGTAAAACTTAACTAATTTAGTAAATGTAAAAAACTCATTACTTACCCCAAGTTGTTGGCTTATCAAAGGCCTCCAAAGCGATGAATATTAGTGAAAACCTCTGGACGCAGCAAAAAATTGTTTACCGTAGAATAGCATGGTCACCTCGAAGTTGTAAGCTAAATATAAACCGGAACACGCAGTGTGCGCATGCGTAGGAATATCTATTACTAGCCGCAATAGAGTTAACTTTTCCTAGAGAGTGGCAGTTTTCAGCCGCGAATAAATTCATCCGCGAATATGCATGAAAAGACAATTTTCGCGAAATATAACTCCGTGAATAAATTCATCCTGTTGGGTAGTATAGTGTGCACCTTTCCCTTCTCCAAAATTACCTGTAGCTTTCTAGGCTATTTCATATGGTATTATAAATTATTAGTATAGTTCCAGGTTACAGTTAGCATGCGTCTTGTTCAGACATTTATTGCCGCTTCTACTTGCTGGTACCAGCTAGTCATGTCACTTCTGCTCTTGATCAGCGTGATAGTCTGCATGCAGAGCATCCCTATTGGAGTTGCTCTTGCCTCACTTTTTAAATTTTCACTTGTCTAGACTTGCCGAATTTTGATTTTTGTTGAGGCACTTGAGAGTTTATCAGAAGACCTGTATCGAAAATAAATAAGAAATTAGTAGAATTTATAAACTGGAATAAATCAAGTATCAGCCATGAATATCAGTAAAAATCACTGAGCAGAAGTTAGGTGGTTATATAGAAAGAGGTTGGTAAACCCTAGCCTCACTAGGAAGGTGCTAGAAAATTGCCAAATAAGCTTTTTTTGTTGACTTGAACACTTACTACTTTACGAGAGGGATTGTGGTAGCATATACAATACCACACAGAAGAGTTGCAACAGTTTCTGTAATAAATCTCTCATACTTGAAATTTCTTCTGTGTTCCAAAAGCAAATGCTATCTCCAATCTCAAAATGTCGCTAAGAGGCGGAGGTCAGCTGATTAGAGACTGTGTACCGTGGCAAAATTTAGGGAGACAGCTGACTATTTTCTCTCATGAAACCAATATTGTTGTATATATACTACAATATTGGTTTCAATATATAAAACTTGTATATTCTTGGAACACCAGCCTTAGACGACTCCAATAGAATTACTCAATGGCTATTAGATATGTTTATGGTTTGGTAGGCATTCATGAGTGTCCAATTTTTTTTAGGTTTCGGACCATGGATTCATTCGACAGATATAATCAAGGAGTTGTCTGCTACTCCAAGGTTGTCAGCTCGTAAAAAAGCTTTTCTAATACTCAGTAGATCACCCCTTATCATTGCTTAAAGCAAGTAGTCTTTATTTTATATTCTCTTTGAATTGCCCTTTTTTGTTTCTCTTCAGTTTTAATTGAAGTTATCAGAAGACCTGTGTATAGAAACAGGGAATAGGTACGCCTCAAAAACTGGAATAAATGGAAGTGTGAGCCATTAATATCAGTAAAAATACTTGATTAGGAATTTGATAGCTATATAGATTGAGGTTGATAAATCCTAACACGTCTATGGATGCTGTGTAGCAGTGGACAATCGGTGAAGTTTAGATGCTAGCCTAGAAAATTATTGCTAGGGTTTAAATGTGATTAGTATTAAAATTAAATTAAAATTAGTAGGTTGAGATTGTATAAGACAGCTTTTCCATTAGAGTAGAGCAAGATAAAGTTATTATATATAAATAGGAGGTTTGAGACCTGGCTGTAACTTGAACACGGATTTGTTGATGCTATGTACGCTACTAATTATTACTACTTACTACTACTGATGTTGACATTAGTAAGAGACCACCTGAAGCCATGTAGAAGACTATGACTGGACCTCCTTTGATAAGAGTGCTTTATTTATCCACCTTTCTGGTTTGCAGTTTTACAGGGAGGGTGTGCAGTACGCCCTTTGTGATTCTAAGTGTCACAGCTAGTTAAGTTGAAGTTAAAATGTGTTATTATTATATTAACAGGCGTCAGTCTAAAAGTGGAGGCACCCGTATTAAGCTTCCCTTGCAAAGAGCAAACTACATTATCTACAAATACACCCAAACTTCAGGGTCTCATGTCAGAGTGGACTGTCGCTAACCACTATCAATGCCCAGTTGTTTTGCGGCAGCAACCTCTGGGTTGCACCATGTCAGGTGAACCACTTTATAATATCTTGATGTTTTGCGAGCGCTGTAATGTCTGCTTTTACCAACTAGTTTTATATCTGACTAGTTTTATAGTCCGTCCACGGGAACAGGCTGATTCACGTACAGCAAGAGGTTTGTTGAGAATTGTCTTTCATACTGTAAAACAACTCCAAGTATGCAGTCTACTGAAATCGTTGCTCTGATTGGACTATGCATACACATATGCAATCATACATGTCAATAATGTTGGGGAGAACAATGTAAATCTGCAATGTTTTTTTACAGCTAGTATACAATGCATCAGTCCCAAACCACTCAAACTGGAGTTGTCTTATTTTTGTAGAGGACGGATAATAAAACTGACATTGCCAGGCAAACTGAAGTTTTTCAAACTAGAAGTATTATAAAATTTTGCATCTTTCAAGAAATTCTACGAAATATTTCGTGATTGCACTGTTGAGCTTTTGTCAGCATTTATTGAATGGATACTTCTACATGCTTAAACCATAACTGCCACGAACAACTTTTATCGTATTTACTAGGTAAATCAGACATGCTGATTCTGATTTTGTAATCAAAATAAAGATTAGGCCACTAACTTTCAGAGTAATAAATGATTTTTTATAGCGTTTTAATATCGGTCTCGAAAACAACACGATCGGCATAACAAGCTCCGCCCATAAATACTTGACGTAACCTAGCTTTTTAGGAACAGAAGTTACGTAGGTATGTTTAGACCGATTTAGAATAATAGAGATGGGTGTTTTAAAATCTATTAATATCTGAATCCAGCTTTAAAAATAATATCAGTCTTTTCTGAAAGGTAGATAAGCTATTTAGCATTGCATATTTAAAAAGCGCGATAACAACGCTAGTTTGTGATAAAACCGCGCTTTTTGAGCTTATTTTTCTCGGCTTCCAGCCCATTTAAACGTCATGTAACAAGCTGCGAGCAATTTTAAATAGTTTATATCCCTTTCATAAAAAACTAAAATTATTTTACAGGCTGGATTTAGATAATAATGGGTTTTAAGACACCCATCTCTATTATTTTAAATTGGACTAAACATTCCGAACTTCCGTTTCTGAAAAAGCTAGGTTTCGTCACATATTTATGGGCGGAGCTTGTAATGCCGATTGTGTTGTTTTTGAAACGGATATTGAAACGCTTTAAAAAAGCCTAAATGACTTTGAAGGTTAGTGGACTAATCTTTATTTTGAGTACAAAATCGGAATCAGCGTGTCTGATTTACTTAAAAAATTCAATAAAAGTTGTTCGTGACAGTAATGGTTTAAAACAATAATCATGGCTCGCCAGTTTTTGTCTATAGCCTGTGTTTTAACATGGTATATACAAACAGTGCAGCAGTAACGTGAATGTGTTGATAAAATTTATTATCAGTAAAATTTACATGTATAACAGCACAGACAGTATGATGCCAAGGCAGATACAGCATTAGCACCTTACAATAATAAAACATAATGCTGACATGATAACCTTTTTGCCGAGCATAAACTGCTAAGCAAACATGTCTACAGCTAGAACCGGCCAGAACTGCTACTAAAAGCATGTCTAAAAGTGAATGAGATGGTGTGCTTTTTTGTAATATACCCTGCTCTCTTTCTTCTCACCGTGGGCTATCGCACACTCGGAGCACCTGTGCAAGTTCTGTAGTTCTGTAGTACTCGTAGTTGGAAAAAAGTCAAAGTAACTCATCTGTGGAAGGAAATGAACATGTTCACCATCATGAACAGTGGCAAATCCAACGTTTTCAAGTAGTGAAGGTGTGGCAATTCATAGACAATACAACATTGAATGAGAATTACTTTCCTTTTTGAAGTAGAAGTTCAGTAGATAAAACGCGAAAACAATTGTCTAGGTGGCCGCAAAAAACAAACGTTCACATGACCTTCCCTGTACGCATAAATATCAACATTTAGTAGTAAATATTAATTACATGTAATTTACTACTCATTAATTTATTTAATGAATAGGAAATCTTAATTTTATTAATTTATTTACTACTCATATTTACTACTCAAATTAATTCAGTTCGCTTTGTATGACCGAATCGAAAAAAGAACGACCGCTCTATAAGGTGTACAAACACTCACAAATATACAGACGGATTTTTTGCCATTTATATAGATTATATAGTAGATTATGTTTTAGTCCTGTTATACTTTAGGAAGTCACAATTTATGCAGATGTACACGGAGACAGGTTCCTTTTATTACGGATGTTGAACTGGAAACGTTCATTTCGAAAGTAGTGCCAAGAAAACGGCTGATTGTTCTCTCAGTTGTCTCCTCATTGTAAGTTGTCTTGTAACAGTATATTGTGTTTTCACCGTAAGTTGTTTCCTCTCTATAAGTTGCTTTTTCATTGTAAGCTGTTTCTTCACTGTAAAATGTCCCATTTCTGTAAATTGCCTTCTCCCCGTGAATTGTTTTTATTTTGTACTGTGTCTCCTGCCTAACTAAAGCAACCTCTTCTCTAAAGCTACATACAGTACCTTAGCTCTCCAAGTTGCCTTCTTACAAGTTGTCTTTTCTTTGTAAGTTGTCTTATCCTTATAAAGTGCTAGCTCTTTAAAATTATTTCTCAATAAGTTGTCCTCTTTCCATAAGTCATCTCTTCTCTGTAAGTTGTTGTCTCTCTCAAAGTCTTCCATTTTATGATTTCGCTTTTTCCTCGCATAGCCTCCTGTTTTCCATCCATGTGTTCTTTAGTTATCTGATCATAATCAATTTTATTTTCTACATCGTAAATTTTACATTCATTAGCGATGACATTTTTTATCCATGTGTAACGAGCCAGAAACTATTTCAATGTTTGCTGGATATCTTTATTGACAGGTTTCCTGACAAGAATACCGGAGATGAAATGCTAGACAAACTGCATAATGATCGCCATGCCAACCGAGCTCATATATGTATGCAGTCACGCTCAGACCCTTACCATCTCTTTAGATATGATATGATGACGGCTTACTTTGACTCTAACCACACCGAGCTATTACTTCTAACCAGACATAATGCTGTACCTGGCATGTTCCTAGTGAGTTTATCTGTGAGCTGAGGCTATAGTAGCTCATACAATGAAGGAAGTACATGAAACTGTCTCTGTACAACTTCCATTATTTGTAGTTTAACCTGATTTGAGGATCTTTGAGTGTTTATTCACTTTATAAAATAATTTCATGGTCAAGTTGCATATATAGTAGAGGCATCTACAACGTAAATAACTTGTTCTGGGAATGTTTACATTTTATGTTATACAAAGGGTAAAATACATGCAAATTGCCGAATCTAATCTAAGATCTTTCCAAACACGTTTTTGTCTCTTCCAAAATGTCAAGAAACTAAACATAACTTATTTAATTTGAAAACTTGACAGAAACTTTAGTGTTAACGGTTTGTATTGACAAATTTTCATTTTTCTCATCAATTGCACCAGGTTTAGGGTTGAGGATCATGCTAATTTGACTATAAGTTAAAGGAAATGCTTACAATGTCAATTTAAAGGTTCTCCTCATTTTTTATGACAGCAAGGTTTGATGTGCAAAGGAAAAATTTTGCAAAATATTTCATGTCTAAAATAACGAAAAACAAAAATATTTTTACTATATGTATTTAGTAATGTAATTTATCTCTGTCTGACCGCCCGTCAGTTATCAGGATAAAAATAAAAGGTAGCGTTTGACGATAGATTGCGACTGCAACTGCAACTCATGACATTCAGTTTGTTATATCGACATTCCAGCGATTGCACCAATAGATCGCTTCCAGTATTTTTGAATTATTGCACCACTACCTATTTTCTGAGCTTCGTCGAGACGCCTGATAAACTCTCATGGTAAAGTAGATTGCCAGTGTACTAGTACATGTAATAGAGAGCTCTACATGTAGTTTTCTCTCTCAAGCGCTTGAGAAAAAGCTATATTTTTAAGGCTATCCACGAGATTCTCGTTATTGAAATCAAATTTGACAAGTTGTACTGACTTGACACTTTATGGTATGTGAAATTCTTTACATTATATGGAATTTACATTATGGGATGTATATGTTATAGGAGTGTCTACTGTACCGATGATAACTCAATATAACTGGCTGATTGTCTCGCTGTTTCTGCTGCATTTTAATTTTATATGTTATTTACCGCTCAGGCATACAACAGTATTATAAACAGTAACCAGGAACAAATTCAAATCAATATGATCATAACCCAACATTATTGTGTGAAACACTCTCAACAGGCTGTCTTTGTTTACTTTATTTAACAGTAACAAATATTAACACAAGTGGTGTTGGGAGTTGCCTTCTTTTGATTTACCATAGCTCGTGATCTTATTTTTTTCATCTAGATTTTCCAGTCGAGGCGGCTAATATTTTGTGATCACATATTCAATGGCTATGGAAATGTGCAAAATGACTTCCAAAAGCAGTTGATGGACACCCGTAAGCTCGCCCTCAAGGGTTTCTGTCTGCCCAGAGATTTCAAGTTCAGGTGATTTCTGTTTTACCTGTTTCTCTCTCCCTGTAGAAGCAAAGTGTTTTTTGTTGTTTGATTACAAGTGATTGCTAATAATAAATCTACTGTGATTTGGATATCACCGCTTCATCCACAAGAATTGCATTTTTTAGTTTTTTTTTATCGAAGAGCAAATGCCTGGGTAACATGCCGATGCACTGAAGGCCGGTAGAAGCAGTTGGAAACGGTAAAGTTTCCAAAAAATGAGAAGAGAAAGAAAAATATATCAGTCTGTGTAAATTCATCAATTTTAACTTTTCATAGTCCACAAAAGGGAAGAGAGAGCCTGAGGTCTCCGTGGGGTGGGCAGATAGGAGGTGCCAGAGTTATAAATAGACGATGGAACTCAGTCTCCAGATTCTGTATCTACCTTGGAATACCATATCGGGTTGGTCACTATTCTTTCATCTAGTCAATATTCCAGTTTAATCAGTGATTTATGCCTGGTTGTCTGATTGTCACTTTTAGCCTGTAGTTGGTAGCAAAAGGTTGTACCCCTCCCTCTCTCTAATTGTCCAAACAGTGGAGGAACCAAACTTTTGTGTTTGTCTTTCCGCATTTGTTATTTAGAAATATAAAAAGCCTTTTGCCTAACAAAAATTGTTGTTCAAGTCTCGTCTTTTGACATAAGTTGGTTGTCTGCAGGAATAGCCACATTTGTATGAGTCTGATTACCTAACTTTGCAAGTGGTATAGTAGTTTTAATCAGTTAAACTTAGAGATATGATCAACTAGATGAATGTCCTGTGAATTTGAATAACTTCTCTGGTAAGATAGTAAAGGCATCTTACCTTTACTAAACTAATTTCAGTGTTTGGGGATGACTAATAAAATCTTTCCGTTGCGTGCTAATTAAGATCCAATCACTTTAGTCATGATTTAATGAATGTATTAAGTCATTTATGGCTGTTAATGACTAAGCTAAGGGTTAAGATTGTGCCTCTAGATTTACTAAGCGATGAGCGATAGCCACGATCGATAGCCTCGAACGATAGTCATGATCGATAACCACATGATAACAACTGAGATTGCTATATTATTATTAATTTTTTGGCATTTTCAAATAGATGATTGAAATACTGAAAAACTAATTTTTTTTAAAAATGTAAAAGCATTAATTGCATCTTCTATGCAGAGCTCCAAAAATTATTTTCCAAATTCTGTGTCTATTGTTAGCAGACGGAATTGTGGAAAATTCCTCATTTGCTATACATTGGCTAAACACATTACTAACTGGTGTCGCTGAAAATGTGTCTTTTTTTCTTAAAGATTTTTGTGCAAGGTTTATTTTATTATGAACAGTTTTGTAGTTTCAGTAATTGTTTCTTTCCTTCAGATGTCTCTTATGTCTGTAAAATATTCTTCCTTGGAAAGCTCTCTCTCTCTTCTCATATGAAATGCTTTCTCCTTCCTTTTCTTCCTAGACACCCCAATTATATCAAACTGTTTATTTCCTCTCGAGATTTCTTATTTTTTTCCTTTTTTTAGTGAATAGTTTCCCTTTAACCCTGTAATCTCATCGTTGTACAATATTTTATTCCATCATCTCTCTCCTGTCATGACCTAACAACACTCATTCCTATCATTAAATCCATTTTCATTTTGTGGTAGACATTTTTTGTTTTAAAATCCTTCCTATAGCCGTTTTGTTCACCTTTCTCTTATTTGTCTTTTTTATTTTTATTATATTATCATTTTTATTATCACTTATATGTTAATTAAACAACTCAACACCCAAACCATTTAGCAGAGTGAGGGTAACATGAAATGGAGTAATGAGAAGTTCAAAAGATCCTATAGCCGGTTTTCTTCTGTTAGACTCAAGTGGTGATGAAGAGGATTGCAGTCACATAAATAGGGAATTGGCTGTTTATCTTGTTAATTATTTTATTATGTATAGAGGATATACTCATGTATTCCTACCAAATAAACAGCAAATAGCCTTAGCACCAACAGGGTGCAACTTTATTAAGATAGTTATGTTTGATCTTATTTCAGGCTTAAAGATGTAGTAAAGTTTCTGAGGCGCTACATACCGTAACCAAAGTGTTTTGTTATTCTTTCTAGTTGCAGTGTATTTTGATCAGGAGTCATTATACCCTAGGACACTTATATTTCACTAGTATTTAGTTTTGTGAGTGACGTACAGAGTAAAATTTCGCTGCAACTTAATTTCGCAGCTCTGATGAGTGCGAAAATATAGTGATGTAAAAATGAATGCAGTGGAACAAACATCATTAGATTCCTCAGGTCCAGTTCACTGGTACGAAATATTTTTCAATTTGGGACTACCGTACATTTTGGACTATAAACCGCACCTCTACATAAGCCGCATCTGTTTTATTTTCCAAAAAACGATAATAAAACTATATATAAGCCACACCTTTGTATAGGCCGCAGAACTCAGGACTTTGCTTTTTAACGCGGCAGCGCGTTTTCTGTTTAAAATGGAACAGTGCAGAATGGCACAGTTTCGTATTATCCGACGCTTTTTAACTTAGTGCCTCGCGGGACAGTCCCATGAGGCATTGTTTCGTATTTTCTTTCACATTTTTTTTTCACTGCTGGAAGCAGACTAATTGGAGATTCTCGTTAGTGCGCCTTAGCAGTGAAAGAAAAAGCCACAGATTAGCCGCACCCTTATATAAGCCGCATGACTCAAATCATCAAAAGAAGTAGTGGCTAATAGTCCGAAAGTACAGTAGTTTGTATTTGTGAACCGCAGGTAGAAATATGTAAGCGAGATCAATAATGCAATTTGATCGCTTGCTGCCATTTGTTTCCTGAACTATCAATGACGTCAAGGTCTCTGCCGCGGTGACTGATGTGGTACCAATATTAGATCTCAAGTATTTATAGCATGCGGTGGCCATGGCTCCGGGTTGTTATTGCTTTTGGTTGGTGATAAAATTCATCACCACAATAATTATTATTCAATTTTATGACTTTCCCTACCAGACTGTCTTCCTCTCATCAGTTACAAATTCAATGACTAAACTAATATCATTAGCTTCCTCATTCGTCTAGGCTTTTCCAAAAAATTTATTATCTTAATTTGTTTTGCCATGCTGCTCAGTCGGTGTATTAGATATAATGAGTTTAGCAAAAATTGCCCAATGAGCCAACCACACACGAAAATTGCCTGCATTTCTAATATGACGATTTTAGTGGGAATATCAATGAAGAAAGCCATTTAATTTCGCGTTTTCGCTCGTTCGTTATGATTGTTTAGTTTCGCTCATGAAATTTTCGCCAGAAGATGTTGCCGTGAAAGTGCAAAAGTTAGATGCCGCGAATACATATGTGTCCTAGGGTAACAAAAAAGTCTTCAACTAAAAGTGCTGGTGATAGGCTTGGAATCTTTAATACGGTTATGAAAGGACGGAAACCTAAAATACCAAGTTTAAAAACTAAACCATGCAAAGGCCAAATATTGTGCGCACAGATTACTGATGCTTCCAACCAATATAATATTCTTTCAGCTTCAAATGGGAGTCATCTACCATTTCGATGGAGTTATCATACCAATATTAAGTGTGTATGAGCAATGCCTTGAAGACCATGATGTCTGCTTAGCTTACTGAAGTAGAAGTTGTGTCCGCATTTTAGGAGTATTGTTGCACAAACACTGGCTCTGTCATCTCAGCTAGACATGTGTGAGTTCAGTGGTGAGATCACCTTGACAACTGGAAACATGTACCATTGAAGAGAGAGAGAGGGCAGTTTGAGGTTAGATATCAAAGGTCATGGTTCCATTTAAAGGTCACCACTGGTGACTTTTGTTAGGAATTGAATCCAATCTATGGTTTGCAGACCACTAGTTCTCGACTGCATTGTTTGTCAGTTGTCATGTACGCAGTTGGCACCAATTAGTTGTCACATATGCAGTAGGTTAACTTAACGCCCACAACATAACAATCAACAGTGGAAATAAGCAATCAACAGTTGGCATTAAGCAATCAACAGTTGAAAATAAGCAATCAAAAGTTGACTATAAGCAATCAGCAGCTGGCAATAATCATCAACAATTGACAATAAGCAATCAAAAGTTGACAATAAGCAATCAACCGTTGACAATAAACAATCAACAGTTGGCAATGAGCAACCATTAGCTACTTTAGGTAGCTTTAGTTTACATTTACTGCTATTGTTGTTCTCCAAGAGCAGCTCTAGTTTCCTCAGGCATAATTGCGTAAAATTGCTGTTTGTCAAATCAAGCGAACCAAACTCATGTGTTTTTACACTGCTTTACCGTTCAAATCTGAAACACTGGTTATAGCCAAGCGAATTCACTGAAAAGTATCTACATGCATTTTTCCTGACTCTATCAAGTTGGAAATATTAAGTATTTGGAAAACTTTGCGCATTTTTCTTTCTATTAGTTGTTCCAAGAACCCGTTAAGCTTTACCTTTTAAAGTGGCTCAGATTTAGGACATTCATAAAAAAAGAATTTATTGTTGACATTTGGCATGCGTCCAATAGCGTATACTATAGAATTACTGATTATAGCTACAAAAGCTTTTTTATCAAAAGAGCACAACTCCATTTAAGCTTCATAAAGCGTGTGAATCGTCTCCTATGACATGTGTAGTAACTTACACTGATTTAGCCTAAGTTTCCTGAACAGTTGTATCAGCTATGAGGGAGGAGAGCTGGCAATCGTAACTAGCAGTGGTGCTGACTCAGGGTTCTACATAATAGCATAGGACAAGGACAAAAGCATGCTTGCTAGTTTCACCCCACTCGGCATGGGCTGCTACTACACCTCCCACAATACTCCTCTGTTAGTACCAAGGATTGTGTACTATTATCCATATAAACTGCCATGTACACTCAAATTCCTTTACATTCAGAACCATGAGCTATACATAAGCATTTATGATAATAGTAACTTTTTGTATTAAATGCATCTTTCTTAAACTAAGTCCCTCCTTCTGTATTTGAGTCACGAGTCTCATCTATTTTCGATATAAACAGCATTATTTTAAGTTTTGTAGACAAAAGCGGTCATGTGGTATTGTACAGCTAACTGCATTTTTTCAATGTTTACCCTAGGCTATTAGTAACATCATCGGGTGGCTTATGCACCAACCAAGAAGATGATGTGGAAGAGTGGACATGGCCATCAGGAACTCAAACTAAACTCAGCTATCCTATAAATGTTACGCTGAGCAAACAGATTTCAATCAAGGTAGGCTGTACCAGTTCTCATTCACATTTTTTGTTTTGGGCCGTTAAGTTGTTGCAGTTAGTAGAAGAACACAATATCACATGCCTTTTTTAGTTTTATACCGAAGGATTATAGCACAAAAACTTTTCATAAATTTGGAAATGTAGCTAAGAACATTAGATTGGTTCTTCTGGCTAGTAACAAGTTAATTGCTAAACCCATTTGATGCCATATGTCTCAATGTCTAAGAGTACACAATTTTTCTTTTTTAACAATAAATGTGCGTTCACACCGAGGGGATTTATTGGAGTTGTGTTTCCGCTGAGAGAGTTGGAATGACATCCAGTCTGCTCACAATTTGAAATGTAGTTTGCAAACCAAATCCAATTCAAACTCGGACTATTCAAAATGAGTCACCTTTTTCAGCCAATGAAATACCACATCGATATCCATTCCATTTGCTTGTATTTGCGTCGCTGTTAACATTGCGATATGCGATTGTTCACTTCTATGTTGTACTCTGTCAATGATGGCGGTTCAAAACAGACAAACATAGTATGCAGAACTTTGCTGATTTAGTGTCGGCAACTGATAAAAACACATTTTTCCAACCATTTTTCGTGTTACACCAAACCGACTTTGTGGGAATGAAAGCAACTCCTATAAATTACCCCGGTGTAAGTGCACCTGTATGAGCTTTAATCAAATCTGGAACCTGTTAGTTAGATCAATTTCTGGTATTATCAAAACATTTGACACATTAGCCAATTAACTAGCATGAGAATAATTTTATCAGCCCGCACGTGATTGGCTGATCTGCAGCCTCACAGAGTTTAAGCTTTTTTATTGCTCATTGCTAAACCACCCAGCAAGTGGAATTTTTCTAGACTATTGCTTTGTAGATTGTGGGACGCTCCTCTACCACCCTCGTATTTCAGTTTAGAAATCAGTTTATTAAGACTCCCGTTGGACTTACAGAGGGGTTAGAAAAGACGCAACCTCCAAGCATAGATGATTTGGTAAGATCAATGTTAGTGTTCTAGAAAGTACTAGCACATTGCATTCTCTTGTTCTAGATCCTATGCCAATACATTGCATACGATATGTTAATATGATCATTTTTGCTGTATCAATATTTGATTTTTATTGTAGTCACTGCTGCAGATGAGTGATAGAATAGCGTACACTTGTCAAGCATCCCAGAGTCTACTACAAAAAGCTGGTGTAACTACTTCGCAGACGGAAAGGCAGCCTGCTGGCTCTGTGCACAAGAAGTAAGTCATACGCACTGCAGCAAGACTCGCTTACATTGCTGTCAATACTGACAGCATAATGACATATAGGCTGCGCTGCCATGTCATGTCACTATGACATGTTCACACACTTGCTCTAGGATTGCATTGGTATGCCACAGAATATGATCATAGACATCTGTAGAACTATCATAACATATCATAACCCGAGGAAATCAACTGTAAACAGTTTTAAATAGAAGTTGAATGGTGCTTCACATCCAGGCATGTCAGTTGCTAATATCCAGTCATGTCAGTTGCTAATATCCAGGCATGTTAATTGCTATTATCCAGACATGTCAGTTGCTAATATCCAAACATGTCAGTTGCTAATATCAAAGCATGTCACTTGCTAATATCCAGGCATGTCACTTGCTAATATCCAGGCATGTCAGTTGCTTCTACTTGCTGCTACCTGCTAGACATGTCACTGTTGTTTTTGATCAGCGTGATAGTCTGCATGCAGAACATTCCTATTGGAGTGGCTCTTGCCTTGCTTTTTAAATGTTTACTTGTCTAGACTTGTCGACTTTTGATCTTTGTTGCGGCAGTTAAGAGTTTATCAGAAGACCTGTATCGAAAATAAAATGATAAGTTTGGAGAGCTTATGAACTGGAGTAAATCAAGCATCAGCCATAAGTATCAGTAATAAATCATTTAGCAGAAATTATGTCGTTAATTAGAAAGAGGTAGGTAAACTCTAACACTACTTGGTTTGTATGCTTAACGCAACTGATTGGTTTAGTGCCAAATAAGCTTTTTGTTTGTTCACTTGAACACTCACTACTCTATGGGAGGTGATATGGTAGCATATACAATACCACACATAATGTAGGAGCTGAGACATTTACTGTAATAAACGTGTCACATCAGTTTTGGATTATTTCAGTGAGACCAAAAGGTAAATGTTATCCGCAATCTCAAAGTGAGACTGAGAGACTGTAATCAGTCAAATAGAAACTGTGCACTATGGCAAAAGTTAGGGAGATAAATGACTATTATCTCTCATAAAGCCAATATGATGGCACTAAGGCTTATTACAGTGAACACCAGTCTTATATCACATCAACAGTAGTACTCAATGTCTATTAGTAATATTTGTAGTTTGGTAGAGATTCAGACGTGTCTAATTTGTTTGCAGGTTCTGGACCATGGATGCATTCGACAGAGATAATCAAGGAGTTGTCTACTACTTCAAGGTTGTCAGCTCGTGAACAAAAGCTCTTCTAATACTCTGTAAGTCACCCCTTATCATTGCTTAAAGCAATTTATTTGTAAATATATTCTTTTTGAATTGCCCTGTTTTACTTATCTTCAGTTATAACCGAAGTTATCAGAAGATAAACCAGAAATATGTAAACCTTAGTAACTGGAATATATGGAGTTTGTGAGCCATATAGATCAGTGAATCATAGTTGAGCAAAAATTAGGTTTGCATAAGATTTACCAAACATAGAAAGAGTTTGGTAACTTCAAACTCAACTATGGATGCTGTGCAGGGGGAATTTGTAAAGTTTAAAGGCTATCCTAAAATGATTGTTATGGTTTTGACGGGTAACAACCGCACAATTGCCCTCAGTATTTTTTTTCCCGGACAATAATTGATCGGTAATACAACTCCCCCACCTAAAAATACATTTAAAAAAAATTCGTTTTAGGTCCCAAAATGTTTTACTAATTCATTATTTAAAATCGGAGCAGTTATCCTATAAGGGAAGTTGTTTTGCAGCCGTTTAAAGATACAGGTATCAAAAATTATACATTAGCCTAGAGCAAGGTCTCCTAAAAAGCGTATTATTTTATTGTCTAAGATTTTTAGACATTTTATCTGAAGATTGTGATACTTATTGTACCACATGACACTATTAGTAATAAAATGTTTAACTTATAGAGTGAAGTTCCACTTATACATATTTTATAATTTAGCTCTGATTTATTATTGAGCACTCTGTAATGAATTGTGCAGCATCCACTTTATGTACATACATATATATATATATAATATATTATAATTCTTGAGAAAGCTTTTGATTATGAACGGGCATTAAAAGGTGCTTTTCAAGTATGTATGGTATGTATGGCCTGAAATAGTAAAATGGTTTCTTGATATAAATGATAAGTTACACATGTCACTTGCTAATATCTAGGCATGTCTGCTGCTAATATCCAGACGTGTCCCCTGCTAACATCCAGGCATGTCAGTTGCTAATATTCAGGCATGTCAGTCGCTAATATCCAAGCGGGGCAGTTGCCAATATCCAGGCATGTCAGTTGCTAACATCCAGGCATGTCAGTTGCTAACATCCAAACATGTCTGCTATTAACATCTAGGCATGTCTGTTTCTAATATCCAGGCATGTCAGTTGCTAACATCCTGGCATGTCTGTTGCTAATATCCAGTCATGTCAGTTGCTAACATCCAGGCATCTGAGCTGCTAATATTCAGGCATGTCTGTTGCTAATATTCAGGCATGTCAGTTGCTAATATCCAGGTATGTCAGTTGCTAATATCCAGGCATGTCAGTTGCTAACATCTAAACATGTCTGCTGCTAACATCCAGGCATGTAATGTTTCATTTTACAGATATATAAGTCAAGAGACAGTACTGTTTGTGTAAACTGCTACATTGCTACTCTTTGGTACCATAGCAATACTATAATGACCATACTGCTTTCTGTGCACTGCAGGAATGGCATGTTATCAATATAACAGTATTATGTTGGCCTGTGTATGCACAGCAAAAGCACTTTGTTACCCAGATGTATGTATGTAGAAGTACTGTGTTACCCTTGTGCCAAAGGTGTGAGATTGTTGTTGTCACTATGCATAATTGTGGGAATGTTATCCTACTACTGTATAGGTTCTAATACAATCTTGTGGTACCTCTGGGCATATACTCTAGAAGTAAGATGTACACGCTGTGAGAATAACTATTTATCACAGGGCTTGCTCTATGGAAGTACTATGTTACAATTGTACAAATACTGTGAGAGTACGGTATTATTTATATGCCTGCGTTGTGATATTGCGATATTGCCACTGTTCATCTCTTGCTTAGTTGTATGTTGCGGCTGCGCATGCACTGGTAAGGTACTAATTTCCAAGTGTATACACTTTTGATGACTTTTGCCTGGAGAAGTAGCTTGCATCTCTCTTCCAATTGGATAGACAGGGCAGACAGATTCTTTCTGACTGTGAAACCAGTGTCTAGGGTAGGAATTTTCAAGGATGCATCAAATGCTTTAATCACTTCTTTGCACTCCGGAGGGAGCTCAAATAATTCATAATCATACATATACTTTATGCAAAAAGATATGATAAATCACAAGGGCTAATTGAGATTGAGGCGGTCAATTAAAATTGATAGGAATTTTTAATGTACATTTGAAAATGCAACAGCAGATCACAGTAAGGCAGGGCAGCCAAAGACACCAGAACATGGGGCACAACTCCTACAGGCTGTCTAACACATGTGTATGTTAATATTATTTAGTAAGAAGGTACACTATTACTTCTATCCCATGGTTGCGGATAAATGGTATCAATCCTGACACAACACTGCACTGTCTGTCAGTTAGTGAAAAGGAGGATTCTCGTTTAGTTAAAATATACGTGCATGTACACTATCCACTCACATAATGCTGGTCTTTGAGGGACGGCAAGTGATCCAAAGCTTCAGGCACTATCCCGCTTATCCTCTCCTTCTTAGAACTTCTCAGCATAGCCATTGTTTCACAACCACTTTTGAACTAACGTCTTGTGGGCGTCCTACCACACAAAGCTGTCGTCAGAATAGTTACTTTTAAAATCACTGTCGTCACTTTTAAAATCACTGTCACCTTTTTCAAGTTGGTAACCAGAACAACCTCTTTCATCAAATTCGTTATTTTAATACCAATATCTATTCTGGTGGCACTGGGTTGCGTTAAAAATCTGAAACTCGCTCAGTTTGAACTTCTGCTAACCAAAAGCATGGCTCAACCAGCGACCTTCACAAACATATTGGTGATGTTTGGGGAGATTGCTGATTACTCCGCGAAGAGTGACAGCCATCTTAGGTTTTTAGGGCTATATTTCTTGTACTGAAAATATACCGAAATTGTCTTAGACCGAGATCGACCTAAATAAAATAAAATAGACCTAAATACCTAGAACCTAAGTAGAACCTAAATAAAATAGACCGAGATCACTGTCAGTCACAGACTTGGAAACGGATTTGCTGTCAATGTCGTGGCATTTCATTGCTTTAATTATTTGGCAGTCTAGAAATGCTGGGCCAGATGCTTCAAACCAAAACTAGTGAAGTTTCGGTTGACTGTGGTGATTTATGAACAAGTAATAAGTTAGTAAAGGTACGGCTACACGTAACAAAATTTCCGTTGGTTCTAACCAAAATCACAAAATGATTGAAACACACAGAACTATTCTGCGCTGCTAGAATCGTGCTAGCGAGCACGATCCCAGCAGCTTTTGCAATTATTATAGTCCAAGAGACGTATAATGACACACAATAAAAGTATAAGTGCAATTCAACATAGTACATAGATGCAACTGCTTAGATTGCGTTTTTGAATATTTTTACTGTTTGGATGCTATAGCTACAATTTGTTTATTTTTTAATTATATTTCCTTTTTAGCAGCAAAAGTTTTGTGGTAGAAAATGTTGACATCTCTAGCGCAAACAAGCCAGTTGCATCGTATTTACTATGGTAACTTTCTGTAATATTTTTCTTGTTTGTCGCATTATCTTCTCGGACCACATATATCTTAAAATTGGCTAGAATCGTGCTTGCTAACCAATAATAGTGCGACTCAAACAGTTACATCGTGTGTTCTATGTTGAGATGCTTTCGTATTTTATTGTGTTAATTTGTTTATTCTGTTAAAAGCGTTTCGTCGACGAACTCGGTGGGCATGCACAGCTCAAATAATTCTGTGAATTGCGACCGAATAATTCTGTGTTTTTCATGATTTCGGCCAGAACGCAGAACCAACGAAAAATTTGTTACGTGCAGCCGTACCTTTAGTAATCCTACTTACACAATCATCGTCACCTCGTCACCTACATTGATAAATGGTCGTCTCGACTGTCACTTTTTAAATATCCCTGTCGTCAAAATTGTCACAAAACATGGGAGGACCCCCTCTTGTGACTCACTCTATCGTACAAAAATAATGTCAGTTAAAAGTCAATCCAATGTGGTTCAATGCGGGGTGAGGTGAGCATTTATACTGGCTGATGCATACAATGTACATATGCATAAATGACTAGGTCGAAGTATGTCTACTATCATGATGTAAACCTCTGGGTTAATTCCTTTATATGATTGCTACTTTTGATTCATAGCTTAAATATTGATAATCAAAATCAAGATCACAAACACAAAGCAGAACAGATAACATAGATCAGAAATAGGACGAACCCACATTTTTAGATGAGTAGTTATACTAGACAGGTACTCACCTGGTAATCGCTCTATTGCCCTCACACAATGTTGAACCCGGTGTTGTAAATCCACAGTATAATTCAGTGTTTGTAATTTCCTCTGTAATCATGTTTATCCACTAAGAGGTAAAGTGTTAATATATCAGTACTAGCTGTGCCACCCGGCGTTGCCCGTGTAATAGAAGAGTCTTTGGACAAAAAATTGATTTTTATTTAACATATAACAACATTTGCCATTCTAACTTTAAGTATATATGTATACTATAATATACGGTATATGCAGTAAGGAAAAGCGATAGGAACGGCGCAAAGTCGAAACCTTGGGTTGAAAGTAGTAGTTCCTACAGTACAACTGTTCAGTTGGCTGCTAACTTGGGAAATGGCCCTGTTAATACTTTGGACTTTCAATAAGATTAAGTTTCACACCTGTCACTAATTAACACACATGTGCAATGCGCAAAGGAAGCCTAAATATTAAAATAAACTCATTATGTAATACCGTGCCTGGCTTTGTAAAATAACAGAAACCCCAAATAACTTTTGCAAAAAACACAACATACATAATTGTATCCATCACAGCTAAAATTTTCGATGGGAACCTTTTTGATACTAAAACCCTATATTTGGCATTTTTCATTGAATAGTAAAACAGCTTTTATTCGGCTTAAGCTGCATCGCTAAACTCAAATAAAAGGTTCGCTCGCCATGCCGTTTCTTTAATGGTGACCTTCACCCGTACAGTGCATTTCGGGGAGGTTTTGCCTGCGGCCTTTTGCGAAATTTGAACAGCGCTTACTTAGATGGTTTATATCACATTGAAATATTTGGTTCACCACCTAAAGGTGACAAACTTAGGTGCCGTATAAGTTTTTATGTGTTAAATTGAAACTTAAACTCAATCCGACACCTAAATTAGCATTTATCACATTGATTTGCCACATTATGATTTACAGTGTAGAGGTTAGATTGGGAGTACGCACATCGGCCATCAGTAGTAGAAAGAGGGATAACTCAAACAGGACAAGTTACCTATACAAATCCTGTCTCATCTGATAAGAGGTTTGTATGTTGTTGTGACTGCCAATTGCATGGTTGTTACAATCAAATTCAAATGAAAGATGCTGCCAGCAGAAATTTGGTACTGGTATACTATTCACACATGAAACAATAATACCAGCAGTAGATACAACCCTCCAGTTTATCAGCGTATTTTGTCTCTTATACACAAGTTTGTCATTCATTTTTAGTTTGAAATCTAAAAAATTAGAGCCACCGCTACTGGGGTCAAGTAAAGGTTGCTTATCGCAAGCCTCCAATGTATCAAACCTACTTCTCACACAGAACTATCTGCCAGTCGTGGATATGAATACCAAATTCTATGGAGAGCATTTGGGTACTGGCAGCAAATGACCTTCCGACCTCTTTATTTGAAAATGTGAATAATAGCTTCATGTGATATTTGTGTTGAAACAATAATATATTTTGTTATTATCTTACGTGCTTTATGAATATAATTTCTACAGTATGAAAAGAGAGACATGAAGTAGATGGAATTTGAGTTGCACCTGACAGAATTGATTATCATGTCTTGACTAATTTGTGCAGTAAATCAAATAAGCGATTCTCAGCAAATAAAAATTTATTAGAGCCTGTCAGTCGTATTACCTATATTAGACGATATGCTGCGCAATAAACTTCAAAAGTCGGTGACAATGTGATTTCAGCATTTCGTGTGGTTTGTAGTTTATTTACCTAAACAACACAAGTAGGGAAGTTTTATAAGACAACAAAAAACTAAGTCATCGTGCTGATTGGTTAATGCCGAGTTGGCTCCAGATAAATATTAAACAAAATAATTACAATTACCTGCTTAAAAGTAATTTTCATGCTAAAATTAATTTGCCAGTTTTTAAAAATCCATAGATAAGTGTGTTTAAACCAACTGAATATAACAACATACTCTTGTGAAAAACTGAAACACAAATAATGTAGTATAGAGAGCTGTCGGTGACCGGATGTGTGTCACCAAGCAGAGTTCAATATTTCGAGAATCGATCAATCAGTGTTGAACAGCTTCTGGTTTTCTGTTGGTCAGTTTTGCGTTAAGCTCTGTGATTGGCTAACAATTTCCAATGGCGCCGCTCTTTTTTTGAAGCATCTTTAGAAAATGTTTTGCCATTTTTATTGCTCAGTTTCTGAAATGCAACTGCTTTCACTTTAATCTGATTGGTTAATTCATAAGACCAAAACTACTTTTGTTTCGGACTTATTCTGATTGGATGTTTTGGTCATATCTTTAATCTGGATTCCATCATGAGGAGAAAAATGCCGAATATTAGAAAAGGCTAAATATTTGTGTGTTTGTGTATTTTATTTCATCAATTAGTAGAAATATATTACTAAGCAAAATAAAGATATAGTTATAATATTGATTAAGTTAAACAACATATATAAATGAAAGCTTAGGTCCTACTCGTCAAGGCATTATGAGGCCCACCTGCGCAATAGCACTGCATGTGCAAGTCAAGGCGCCTGGCCCATAGGAATTGGCAAACTCTAAGTGCAGGTCTGAATTAATCTAGGCTTAACAAATGGCTTTTAACATTAACTCTGACACTAGTACAATTTAAAAATTTGACTCGTGGTGTCGGTCCCTAGTCCATGAAATAAAGACAAGTGAATGTGTAGAATATGCCTACTTATAACTGCTAATAGTAATACTACATGTTGATAAAACAGGAAATAATGAGATAAATATATAAATACAAATAAATACTATATATAAGTACAAAAATAATATACATAGGATATAGACAGATGTGGCCAACTCGGTTTAACAGTTATTCGGAATTTTAAAATGAGTCATAGCTCTTACTGAACATTAAATAACAAACGAAAACCAAATAAAATACAAAAACAAATGACTTGCTACAATCCTGGACAGTAGTTAAAAAAGAATTTCCAAACCAGAATGAGTGTTAGATACATAAATAGCCAAAATTGAGTATATAACAAAATAGTTCATATATATTATCACTTCTCATATTTCAAATAGCTCATTCTATGTCCCAACCAGCCGAGTATCGCATCAGCATACACTTTTTTGGGCCAATCACAAACACTCACATTTTTTCAATAAGGCTCTAAAATACAAGTTTATCATAAGCAGTCCAACCTTCTGGTTAGACTGCTATAGAAAAGATCAGTAAAAAAGATCACACCATAACCTTTCCTCCCTACTAGACTCTGCACACCTCCCCAAATATGTTGAAGGCCAAAGAGGTCTTTTAGCAATAGAGTACTGTTGACAGCTGTAGACCTGACTACTTATCCATTATATATCTTATATTTACATATATACTAGCTGTGCCTTCCGGCGTTTCTCGGGTATTAAAAATCAGCTTATAAACAATGAGAATGATAAGATTTGCTTACCACTTGCTTGCAGGCCACTCTCCAGCAAGTGGCAGGTCATTGACAAGTGGCCTGGCAAGTTGCCGACGGATAATTGATCATAATTCCCCTAACCTCGTTAGTAAGCTTCAAATGCCGGCGTGCAATGCCATTGCGTCAGCATTGTTGGCTAGATAGGCTATTCTAATAATAGCTATAGCCAGAACGCAGACAGACATACAACACACAGACAAATACAGTGAAACTCGGATAACTCAAACTTCAAGGAACCGAGCAAAAGTGTTCGAATTATCAGAGTGTTCAAGTTATCGGAGCACTGTCACAAGTCCATGTATTTACTTATTTATCAGTAGATACGTGAACATATACAAACTATAATATAAATCAAAAGCACAAATGGCTTGTTTCAAATTAAATGCTTCTAATGTAAAGTTCAAAACGTTTTTATCAAAAAGTATAGAGATTTTTTTATCACTTGAGATTGGTTTGTTGTTTGACGTGATGTTATTGCCAGGACGTTTTTTAGATTGACATTGGCAAAACTTGATCGTTGCTGAAATGCTCAAAGAAAAGACATTTTTTTCTTTTGAGCGTTTTACCCACGATCAATTTTGCCGATCTTTCTTGAAGTTTATGGAAAGATTACCTTACTTTACTTGGGATTCGTTAAGAGCAACAGTCCGAGGCAGTTCAATTAAAAGTTTTACTAGGTTTTACGGTACATTGTATATCACTCACGCTTTTTGAATGAATACTTATTGAATGTACACACGTATTTTGTGTTTAGGTCAAACGATGAATAGTTTTTTTTAGCTAAGACAACGTATACGTTTGACTACCACAATTCTTAAGACGTTTTAAACATTCAACATTCCGACGTTAATTCAACACGGAATCAACGTCGGAAAACTATTCATCACGGGCTAGCCGGGTCACGCACTCAAGGATTTTCGCCACGCAAATACAAAACAAAAACAACATGCTGTTTTTGTTTTGTATGTGCGTGGCGAAAATCCTTGCGCCCGTGACCCGGCTAGCCCGTTCTATTCATCGTATAGCAGTATAAATCAAATTTCACCAAACCTTTAGAACAGTCGTTGACAAAAATATTTTGCCGATGGAGGTAATAACGATGCTTATGAATTACGAAAAGTTGAGGTTTACCTCTATGGCTTGGAATAAAGTGATTTTCTAAAGCGATAGCAACCGTTTCGGTAGCCTTGGGCAAAAAACAGTTCGTTATAACGGTGTTGAATTCGAGTTATATAGAGCCATTTATCATTGCGTGGGAACGGACCAAGCAAATCCAGTCGAGTTAACCATGTGTTCGCTATATCCGAGGGCGAGTTATCCATGTTTCACTGTATTGAGAAATATATATATAGGTATAAATCTTAAAGTGTGTATGTGTGTTTTAGTTTGTTTCGCTAGAACTATTAAAACTTAGGAATGAAAAATCATTTTTATGCTGGATTTGATCTTGCAACCTCCATTCACCAGGCAACTACAGTCAAACATGGATAACTTGCCCACGGATAGCTCGAACACATGGTTAATTCGAACGGTTTCTTTGGTCCGTTTACACGTAATGATAAATTGCTATAGATAACTCGAACTCAACACTGTTAATTCGAACTGTTTTTTGCCCAACGGCTACCGAAACGGTTGTTATCGCCTTAGAAAATCACTTTATTGAAAGCCATAGAGGTAAACCTCATTTTTTCGTAAATCATAAGCGTAGTTAACACCACCATCGGCAAAATATTTTTGTCAACGACTTTTCTACAGGTTTGGTGATATTTGATTTATACTGCTATATGATGAATTGCACGGGCAAGCCGGGTCACGCGCGCAAGGATTTTCGCCACGCACATACAAAACAAAAACAGCCTTTTGTTTTTGTATGTGCGTGGCGAAAATCATTGAGTGTGTGACCCTGCTAGCCCGTGATGAATAGTTTTCTGACGTTGATTCCGTGTTGAATCAACGTCGGAATGTTGAATGTTTAAAACGTCTTAAAAATTGTTGTAATTAAACGTATACGTTGTCTTAGCTAAAAAAAACTATCCATCGTTTGATCTAAACACAGAATATGTGTGTACATTCAATAAATATCCATTCAAAAAACGTGAGTAATATACTATGTATACCGTAAAACCTCGTAAAACTTCTAATTGAACTGCCTCGGAGTGTTGCTCTTAACGAATCCCAGGTAAAGTAAGGTAATCTTTGCATAAACTTCAAGAAAAATCGGCAAAATTGATCGTGAGTAAAACGCTCAAAAGAAAAAGATCTCTTTTCTTTTGAGCATTTCAACAACGATCAAGTTTTACCAATGTCAATCTAAAAACGTCCTGGCAATAACCATCACCTCAAACAACAAACCAATCTCAAGTAATAGAAAAATCTCTATACTTTTTGATAAAAACGTTTTAAACTTAACATTAGAATAATTTAATTTGAAACAAGCCATTTGTGTCTTGGATTAATATTATTGTTTGTATATGTACATGTATTTACTAATAAATAAGTAAATACATGGACTTGTGACAGTGCTCTGATAACTTGAACGCTCTGATAATTCGAACACTTTTTCTCGGTCCCGTGAAGTTCGAGTTATCCATGTTTGACTGTATCTTACCAATTAGGCTAAGCAAGATTCATACATTAATTAGGTGACATGCTTGCCTATCTAGGCTAGAATATGCACAACATTAGGTTACAGCACAACGTCTCTACAGCTTGCTCTCACAGCTCTTATTAGTAAGTTATTAGCCCACTCAAATTAGCCATTGGTAATGTGGCAGTCTAATTGCAAATGGCAGGCAACTATATCACCTGCCACTGTTTTATAAGCTGTTTTTAATACCCGTGCAAAGCCAGGCATTTTGCTATTAAAAAAAATATATATGTATACAGTAGGTGTTACTACAGCGTAAATAATCTGTTTCATGAACGTTTACATTATAAGGATTTTATGTTATAAGAACAGTAAAATGAATGTAAACTGCCAAATCCGTTCCAAGATTTTTCCAAACTCACCTCTTCAGCCATCCAAAAAGGAAAAACTTGACTTAACTATTTTACCGTAATTTATGGGCTGTACCGTGACTGCAGTATTATTGGTTTGCATTGATAGCTTTCCTCCTTTTTCTGATCAATCTCACTGGTTTTATATATGTATATATATAAAACCATGATTGTTTTAATTGTCACAATAAGTTGATGGGTAGCACACATCTTCTACATTCATTTACAACATTTTGCTTATTTTTTCTGAACAGTAATGCGTACTCTTCAAAGTAAAACTACAAATAAATATTTTATACGTCTACCATAAAGCAAAACGCCAAAAAAATTTTACTATAACAATCCGTACTACTAGTTAGTCGTCATCTGTAATCAGGGGTAAAGGTTACAATAAAAGAGAACTTTCGGCGATACAACCTGCTGTAACACCTGCCCCAATCGATCACCTTTGCATGTATGAACAATTGCGTAGCTATCCTATTCTCTGTTTTGTCGACACATTTGACGATCTGCAACGACAAATTTTGCTAAGTTTGGACTCTCTAAAATTGCCAACACATTTTTCCAAATTCGCGTTTAGGCACAAGGCAAACGAGCTCTTACAAGTCAAACACTGTTACCATATACTGTATATCCCTTTCCCGATTGCACATGTTGAAGCTTGTGTTAGTGTATATATTGCGTTCATGGGTTATGAAGCCCCTGTTACAAAATATTTTTTGCCAATTATTCACCTCTTCGGTGGTGTGGTGATGACATATGTCTACAAATGTTCAAATTTATACATAAACAGCTTGATATAAAAGTTCAAAATATATCATATATTATATATATATATATATATATATATATATATATATATACATATATATATATATAGCTATATATATATATATATATATATATAGCTATATATATATACATATATATATATGTATATATAAATATATACATATGTATATATATATATATATGTATATATATCTATATATATTAGGTATACCAAATTATGTCTGTTTGTACATATGTTGGTACGCATTCTGGCTATATATGGTTTTAAAATCTTTAGTTTCTGCAATCTGATGGATTTGAATTTTTGCATCGACATAAATATAAAAAGATTTATTAGAATAAAAAACAATCTATATATACCCGTTTCTATTTATAGTATGCAGTATACAGTACAGCTTATGGTGTAAAATGTTGAAAGAAAAACTTTACCGAAGTATATCTCTGAATTTACCCAAGTTTTTCTCATCTTGGAACGGATTAAATCTACATAATTTTATTTTAATGAAAAAAATTGTTTCCGATCTCGAAAAACTCTGTTAGCAATGCTAGAACAATTCCGCTAGAATAGGTTCCACTGTACGTTGTTAAAAGCTACACGTTGCTGAAAGTTATGAACTTTTAAAATAACAGTGGTTTGAAAACCTTTTCCTTATGATATGAAGTTTGAAAGTTACAGTTGTTTGACAAAGTTTGAAAACCTTTACAGCTGTTTTTATTTTCTCTCCTAATTTACTTATATCACACAAAACACTTTTTTCATGGTATGCAGCTTGAAACTTAGAGTTGGAAATGTTGTTATATGTTAAATACAAATCGACTTTTTGACCAAAGATTTTTTTATTACCCGGGCAACGCCGGGTAGCACTGCTAGTAGATGTATATACAAGATGAAAGTAATTAAATTACATAATATAAAAAATATGTTTTGAAACGAAATATTACTTAGATTGTCTGTCATTCTAGCAGGCACTGAAACAAGAAAAGTCCGAGCAACAGTGTTTAGGGGACAGTGTATGAGTAAACCTAGGCATGAGATGAGGTATGTGCAAACCTACTTAAAATACAAGTCTATGGAGAGTCTATGGAGTAAGCCAGGTCTACACATGACCTACGAGTGAACCTTATTAGGATAAAGGCCTTCAGATAATCTTATGGACAAGAGGCTGTGAGCTCATATAGGAGTTGTCATACATCATCTTTCCTCATCGTGAAACCTTCATTTCAATGCCATGGAGCTCTAATTTTCAACTCTTCCTTTATAGTGGCTCTTTATTAAAGATGATGCTCCAATAAAGAGTGGTGTAGTATTTCTCAAATTGCATGTCAGATTTTGAGAAGATTAATCTACCCCTTTTACAGATGAATGAAACGTTTGCTAAATTTTGCACTCTTCCACTTGATGAATCAATCTATGTGGAACCATGATCGAAGTTGATGGCTTTTGCCACGATATGCCCACAATAGAACCATAAAAAAGGAGTTCTTTTTTCTGTAAACAGCTGCAGACCAAGACAAGAGCTTCTGACATCCTTAAGGAAGTCTCAGTTCTTTGACGCTGAAAGCTGTCATGCACAAATTATCTGGCTGCAGCATAAACATGTATATGTAGGTAGCTTAAAAACTTATTCAATTAACAGAAATGTTATAGCTATCAACATTACTGTGTCACTAGACAAAAATCCATGTAGGCTTATGGAATCTCATCTGAAGCAGAAGCTACTCCATTCAGCAATGTAACCCATAATGACGGTACAGCTGTACAAGGTCACCTGCACAAATACTTACAAAGCTGGTGTTCATTTGATATCAAATTGTTTTCTTTACCTGAACTACATGTAATTATGTAGTAAAATTTAATATCTGACTAGGGAGTGTATAAATTGTCATAACTGTTTACTGCATGTTTATAAAAATAAGTTCTAATACCACATTAATCATTTATAAAGTTTTCCGTGAGCTTTTGCCTTGAAGAATGCTTTAAATGTGTTGCAGGTAAAAATGTCTGAATCGGACAAGATATCGATATCATTACAGCTTACAACATTGTTTTTACAGCTAAAGAAGCACTCTCCGTAGTAATATTTTATATTAAAAATCACCTAAATTTCAGTGATCAACAATTAGTAAAACTTTGCTAGCTGTAATGCTTTTAACATGACTAGCTGGTTATCATAGTCTGGAAGTATCGACATGTCACATCTCTTTGAAATGAATCATTGGTTGAGCTAAGTTAATATATATGCAACTTCAATTTGTTACTAATCGAGCGACTGTCATGAAACAAATGTTTTGGGTTCATTTTTAAATCCAAGGAAATTCTTTGAAAATTCTGCTTTTCAGTGCTGAGCATAAAGACGCACTAAAGGTAATTTGGGTTTTCCAACATGCCATTGGCTACACTGAATGTGAGTAGGCTACCAGCTTAAATCTGTCAATGAGATCAATAGTGTTACGGGAGAGTGCTGTTACCAAGGCAGTAGTAATAGGCCTCCTGGTCACTATAGTCGTAGGCTTAGCCTACAAGACACCAGGGAAGGCCCAATGACCAAAAAGAAACTTGGAAAATCGAGAAACCAATCATAGAAAAGAAGGGGCGGAGCTTGAAGTGAAAGTAAAAGTAAGAAAGTAAGAAGATTCGATCGCTTTGGCAGAGCGGTTCTCGCACCCTCTTCCGACGCTTGGAATTACTATATCGCCTGTTATGAATGTAAACATATATATATATATATAAATTGTTTCCTCACCCCCGATACCCCGTATGGCTGGTAAATTTTGCTCTAACTCGGGTCTCCTACCAGAGACCTGGGAGTTTGAGCACTCGCCTCAAAATCTTAGCTGTTCCTGATAGCGTACTTTTCTGCAACTCACCTGAGTTGATTGTTGTTGGTATTTGGGCAAGCCACATTTTATGCGCTGGTGTTATTGCGCCCAGTGCCCCAATGACTACTGGGATTACAGTTGTTCTTACATGCCAGCATTTTTCAATCTCTTCTCCAAGAGGGAGATATTTCTCTACCTTTTCTTTTTCTTTGCTGGCTATATTGTAGTCATTGGGTACTGCTATATTTATTATAGTAACCCTCTTGTTCTCCTTGTCTACCACCACTATATCTGGTTGGTTTGCTAGGACATGCTTGTCAGTTCGGATGTAGAAGTCCCAGAGGATCTTAGCGCGGTCATTTTCATTGACCTTACCAGGAGGTTCCCACCAGTGTTCTGGTTTATTAAGGCCATACTCATCACATAGACTTCTATACACAACGCCTGCGACATGATTATGCTGCTCAGTGTATGCGTTTCCTGCTAGCTGCTTGCATCCACTGATGGGGTGTTGGATGGCCTCAGGTGCATCTTTGCACAGTCTGCATCTAGGATCGTCTCTAGTGTGATAGATTTTCGTTTGGAGTTGCCTTGTTGGGAGCACTTGCTCCTGGGCTGCCATGATTAGCGACTCTGTATTGGCCATTAGGTTTCCTTTGTTCAGCCACATATATGTCTGGTGAAGATCGCCAACCTTAGATATTTGTTGGCGGTAAGCACCATGAAGAGGTTTTGTGTGCCAGTCAATTTCCTCATTATCAGGGCGTAGGTCCGTTGTAAGAGGAGTCGATTGAAATTCTGCTAGGAACTTATCTGAAATGGCCATGGAGGCTGCATATGCTTTGATGCTTTGCTCCTCTTCTTTCACTGTTTGCTGTACACTTTTGAGTCCCCTACTGCCATCTTTCCTATCAAGATACAATCTAGTAGTATCAGATTGTGGGTGGAGTGCTCCATGCATGGTCAGCAGTTTACGAGTTGCTATATATATGTATATAAATGTTGTCTCACCCCGGATACCCCGTATGGGTGGTAAATTCTGCTCCAACTCGGGTCTCCTACCAAAGACCTGGGAGTTTGAGCACTCGCCTCAAGATCACCTTAGCTGTTCCCAATAGCGCACTTTTCTGCAACTCACCTGAGTTGATTGTTGTTGGTATTTGGGCAAACCACATTTTATGCGCTAGTGTTATTGCGCCCAGTGCCCCAATGACTACTGGGATTACAGTTGCTCTTACATTCCAGCATTTTTCAATTTCTTCTCCAAGAGGGAGATATTTCTCTACCTTTTCTTTTTCTTTGCTGGCTATATTGTAGTCATTGGGTACTGCTATACCTATTATAGTAGCCCTCTTGTTCTCCTTGTCTACCACCACTATATCTGGTTGGTTTGCTAGGACATGCTTGTCAGTTTGGATGTAGAAGTCCCAGAGGATCTTAGCGCGGTCATTTTCATTGACCTTCCCATGAACTTCTCATCAGTGTTGTGGTTTATTAAGGCCATGCTCATCACAAAGACTTCTATACACAACACCTGCGACATGATAATGCCACTCAGTGTATGCGTTCCCTGCTAGCTGCTTACATCCACTGATGATGTGTTGGATGGTCTGAGGTGCATCTTTGCACAGTCTGCATCTAGGATCGTCTCTAGTGTGATAGATTTTCGTTTGGAGTTGCCTTGTTGGAAGCACTTGCTCCTTGGCTGCCATGATTAGCGACTCTGTATTGGCCGTTAGGTTTCCTTTGTTCAGCCACATCTATGTCTGGTGAATATCGCCAACCTTAAATATTTGTTTGTGGTAAGCACCATAAAGAGGTTTCGTGTGCCAGTCAATTTTCTCATCATCAGGGCGTAGGTCCGTTGTAAGAGCAGCCGATTGAAATTCAGCTAGCAACTTATCTGAGATGGCCATGGAGGCTGCATATGCTTTGATGTTTTGCTCCTCTTTCACTGTCTGCTGTACATTTTTGAGTCCCCTTCCGCCATCTTTCCTATCAAGATACAATCTAGTAGTATCAGATTTTGGGTGAAGTGCTCCATGCATGGTCAGCAGTTTACGAGTTGCTATATTTGTTTCTTTGATGGCTTTTTCAGTCCACTTTATTATGCCTGCTGGATATCTTATTACTGGCAGTGCGTAGATATTTATTGCCATGATTTGGTTCTTGGCATTGAGCTGGCTCCGAAAGACCTGCCAAAGGTGTTTCTTGTATTTGGTAACGGCTTTGTGACGTACCTCAGCTTCGTGGTTGATGTTGCTTTGCATAATCCCCAAGTACTTGAACCCTTCTTCTATATCTTTGATAGAACCATTTTGCATTCTTAGGCCATCTGTGAGCATAGAATGGCCTTTCTTAAGAATTAGCCTTCCACATTTCTCAATACTGAAGGTCATTCCGATGTCCTTGCTGTATACCTGAGTGAGGTGTATTAGCGAATCAATGTCCCTTTCTTTGTGAGCGTACAGCTTGATGTACCTCATCCATGTAGAAGAGGTGGTTTATCTTGGTGCCACTCTTAAACTGGTACCCATATTGAGTCTCCTCCAGCATATTGCTTAGAGGGTTTAGGCATATGCAGAAGAGCAGCGGTGATAAGGAGTCACCTTGACAGATGCCTCGCTTAATTTGTACACTCTCCAGCTTTTTGCCATTAGCCTCCAGTTCTGTCTTCCATTTGGTCATTGACATCTTGATGAATGCCACAAGATCAGGGTGAACATTGTACATACTGAGGCACTCAAGTATCCAACTATGGGGAATTGAGTCATAGGCCTTTTTGTAGTCAATCCAAGCCATGGCAAGATTGGTTTGCCTTTTTCTGCTGTCTTGACAGACTGTCCGATCCACCAGTAACTGATGTTTAGCTCTTCGGGTGTGGCGCCCAATTCCTTTCTGAGCACTGGTCATATAGTGACTCATGTGCTCTTCCAGTTTGTTTGCAACTATTCCTGAGAGCAGTTTCCAAGTGGTGGACAAGCATGTTATTGGTCGATAGTTTTTGGGAATCGGCCCCTGCTTTGGATCCTTTATCAGAAGTACAGTTCGTCCTTTGGTCAGCCATTCTAGATAGTCACCTTGTTCTTTTAGGCATATATATATATATATATATATATATATATATATATATATATATATATATATATATATATATATATGTTAACTAAAAGCAAGTGCAAAAGCATATAAAAAGAGAACTCTACACTAAAAACCTAAAAGATTATTAGTGGAGTATGAAATATTTGAAAAATTATTGCGAAAAAAGTAAACTTGTAGTATTTGCGTTACAAATCTGTTTCGTGCGAAGCACTCCTTTAGTGCAATTGCGTCTGAGGAGTGCTTCGCACGAAACAGATTTGTAACGCAAATACTAAAAGTTTACTTTTTTCGCAATAATTTTTCAAATATATATATATATATATATTTATATATATATTTATATATAAAGGCGCAAAGCACTTGGTGAGCAAGTGATGGTGCCTAAATGTGAATTTTGTTCCAGTAAGAGTCTTAACATGTCAGACTGCAGGCCATTAAGATAGATAATCATGAAGAACTAGCAAAAAAGCCTGCATTGATGGTTAGATTAAACTAGCTCACCCTCTAGTGTCTATACAATATACACTTTATGGTATGAGATTACCTTTCTAGTCTCATAGCTCAATATTCATTCTTTCTATATATTATAAAGGATCTGACTCCGGTAGCTGAGTCAGCTTTACTTCATTAACAAGGGGGGACGTAGCCCGAATTCTTGGTATGCCTAATCTGAGGCCTGCTTGACGGCCCAAGGGTGGTCATGTCAGTTCACGATAAGTGATGGTGGTCAGGCTTACTCTTACTTGGTCGTCAGGCTTACTCTGAAACCAACCCTGCCCTCTAGGTCCTTATATTAGGCTAGTCTATACCTACTAGCAGTTTGCTTTAGGACTTGATTTCTTATGCCATGGCATACCTGATCAAGTCTAGATAAAACTGTGGATCAATCCTTAGCCCTATAGAGCCACCCTGGCATTTCCGTCTGATGCTTAGAATGAGCCTGCTTCTGCAACTGTTGAGCCAACCAGGCAAGCGGTAATATAAACAGTTCTGTTAGTTTAATAGTTTTATTTCGATAGCTAAGAACATGTATACATGAAGTCCAATGGTACAAAGCACGCCAGTGCAACTCGTGCTCTGGCTTATATAGCGGTCTAAACTCCGCCCACCAGTCTACTTACATCACAAAGAAATGCACTGGTTATAATAAGATTGCACACGTAGGATAAATATAAGATTACATAATAGGAAAGAAAGTTCAGGCAATGCAATACAGTCAGGCAAGTGCTAATAAGAATATAATAAGTGTAAACAATTGGTATACAATCTCAGTCCTCCACACTCTCCCCCCCAATTGTTTGGTCTGGGTATAAACAATTAATGAAGAGTGTCTATCTGTATTGTGGAGCGCGGGCTCTCAGCCGCTGGCCCTCCTTTCGGCACTCGTCGGCTAGCCGGCTGTAACGCTGGCAGCGCTCCTCCTCCCATTCTGCCCAGCGGGTATAGTCCTCTTGTCTACGTCGTGGGGCATCATTGATTCTTCTACGAGACTCTGCCTGTCTGCCGGCAGGGTTGTGGACATCTGGACCGGTTTCCGCGTAGAAACCTGCTATGTCGTCGGCACTTACATGAACTTCCAGGGTGGCACCATCTGCTCCTTTTGCATCTCAGTTTTCCGCGGAAACTCCCTTAGGTGGTGAGTCCACCCCCAGGCTGGTGGATATAGTTTGCTCTTGGCATACCTTCCGACTCAACTTCGGAATTGTGTATTTGGGTGGAAGGGGCTTGTTGGCCATCTCTCCTCCTTCAGCTGAACCGCAGTGGTTTATGTGGATGCGAAAGCCGAAGTAGCCACTCCTCTCACCCTGGCTGTCTCCTTGGTCAGCACACACCTTCCTTTCTGGTAGATTTGTCTTTCACCATTTCTGTCCGGCCCTCCTGCTTCTTACCCAGACGCTTCCGTCCTTCACGGGAAGGCAGGTCCCGAACCTGGGGCATTTCTTCCACTGCATGTATGCACAGAAGTCAAAATACCATTATTGATCCACCTGGTATACGATACCGGGGTGAAGTTGGTGATCTCTTGCCTTCTTCTGGTGTTTATAGATGCTAAAGAACGAGGAAGAGCTCTTTTGGCGCTTACACCAGAAGCACCAATAATATTGCCTTACGTGCCGGTCTTTGGCGGCCTCCATCTTTTCGTAGGAGGCTGGGAAGTACCACATGTCCTTTGATATCCCTTTGACTGTCTCTTGTTTTTCTCGATCTTTTTTGGTGGGGAATGGCTTGATGTTTACTGAGCTGGCCCTCATTGGCCTTGGTTTGTCCCTATTCACCATTAGTGGAATTTGCAGTTGGTGTTTTCTTTTGGTCTCTAGAGGAGGGCTACCCTTGGGTGGATCACCTTTACTTTCAACCCGCGGAATTAGGCCTGCCTATGTTTGGACTCACCTTGTTCCGGGGCGCCCTGTTCTCCACTATTTGTATTATCCTAGTGGTCATTACTACCTGCTCCCCAATCTCTTTCCTTTGTAGCAATGGGCGGTACGCCTTTCTTTGTTTTGGTATTCTTGGATAGTTATTTCTTGATCGAATTCTTTTCTTTTTGTAAGTATCTCTGTATCCTCCAAAATATCATGCAGTTCTGCTAATAATAATTGTAACTCATTGTCTTTGATAGCTCCCTTGTCGTTTTGTTCTTGATCTATGTTGAGTTTTTCGATATAACTTTTTAAAGGTAAAGCGAGTTTGTTGTCTGTTAGCGTACTGCATATGGACTGTTTGGAAGTAGCGCCAGATCCAAATGATTGCCACTTTCTGGTTTCATAGCGCCTTTGTTCTTGAAAAAATTCGCTTTCCAGAGTCCTCGGTTGAAAATACTCGTTGCCGGACTGTTTTTCTCTCTCTTGAACTTTTACGGCCATTTCAGCCTCCGCCCCTGGTTCCGAGACACTTCGGTCATGTTCCGTAGATCTCAGTCGTTTTTCTATGTGTTGATTAATGGCCATCATCTCTTCCAATTCCGAGATGGATTCTTTTAGGATCCGGTACTGTAACATCAACTCGTGGTTAGTCTTCAGGTCTCCTCTCTCAAGCAATTTTTCCAGTTCTCCCACCATGGCTTTGGCGGACTGGTATCATTCTACGAGTTTGACCTGTTTCTCTATTATCTCTGACTCTTTGTCCTCGGGGTCAATCTGATGGCATACCGCCTGGCGGTATTTTATAATCGGCTATTTCACAATCAGGTGTACACAACATATTGGAAAAAACAATATGGGAATATGACCAGTTTGATTTTTACTAGTCGCAAGTCTTCTGTATTCCATGGCATGCAGGACACTCCTGGCATGTTGGTGAAAAAAGAATTTTGTTTCTACGTATTTTTAAAGCGATTTTATGACCAATACAAGGTCAAAAGAGGTGCATTTTTTGAAGTTTTTGTGTGTAACATATTTTCAATGCCACTTTTGCAGGTAGTCCATTTTGTTCTGGAGCAATCTTTCTGTATAATTCACAAGGGGTCCAATTACGGTGACCCTGGTCATACTATTGTTATTGGATATTTTTTGGTGCAATGATGTTTGGGTCGGGTAGGCCGGAATTTACAGTTTGAGGTAGACAGTATGAATTCCTATGAAATTTAAAGTTCAAGATAAAAGTAAATTTTAAATATTTGTGTCTAAAATTATATGTTTTAGTTTGCATTCAGTCACAAGCATCACAAAATTCTGTGCATGAGAAAAAAAACAGCTTGAAAGTTCAATATTTGAGTTGCTCACAACGGCAGAAAGAACCTATACAGGTGTTCGAACTCAAAATAGTGTAGTGTCCGTACCCCCGCCATCCTACACCAAATGGCTACTTACAAGGATGATTACAGTCTATCTTCACACACCTTCTAATGCACCCTCTTTATGTACCATATCGCATGACCATCAATGTAATATTATTTGATATATATGGGCTCAAGTGCCCTGACTGTAGTGTCCGTAACCCTGTAGTGTCCGTACCCATATATTTAGAAACTTACCTAAACTGCCAATTGAAGTTCTATAGCTATTCATTTCTGTGACTAAATTGTAGGGAAACCGAACCCTAAGTCAAAATGCACAAAAGTGTTGACATGCGTATGGACTTTTTGTGATTTTACTGGCAAACCCGCATATTCAGGGATACATTAATAATTAGTTTTGTCTATCGGTGCACAGAGCCTTCCAATTCTGTGTTTTATTTGCGGTGAAAATGTTTGATTTTATTAGTTTATTATGCTTACCCATGATAACAGAAAGTTTACTGATTTGAGAACATTACTGCTCAAGCTACATGCAAGTTATAGAAAGCACAGTCATTGGGTACGGACACTACCAAAATGTCATTGAGTATATCTTTACGCCATTGTTGTGTCCTATGTTGTGCTGTACATAACGTCATAACTCAGTTTGCATCCAAAGCAGTTTGGTCAGTGGTAGACTTCCTCACAGTAAGAAAAGATAATATCAGCTTATGTGCATGTAAAAGCTTTCAGATTTTGAGACAATATTTATGAGATGGGAATTGTATAGTACCATCGACAAAAATGAGTGGTTATATTTTATTTTTAGATGGGTAGAATTACAAAAAGTCGGACACAGCCCGACATAAATATTGAAGTGCGTAATGACACATTAAAGCAACAAAGAAGACATGCAAAGCTCAAGGATGGAGGTGCTCGACTTGCTTTTGAGCGAGAAAAAAGATAGATTGAGAAGGCAGGAAGCAAGCCAGAAGCAACGACAGATGGCTGAAAAATTCGTCAAATTAAAGGTAGAATTGCGTGAAAAAAAGCGACTAAAAATGCAACGGTGCCGAGCAAAAAAATGCACAAAAGACACCTACATCTAAATCTGCAAAGGCAAAGAAAAGACAAATTCAAACATAACAAGTGTAAACAATTGATATACATTCTCACTCCTCCACATTATTTCCTTTCTGTATGCTTAGCTACTTATCTTTCATCGAGCTTTCACATTGCAGGGCATTATTCTGTAGTCCACCACATAGTTTCTATTCATGGATTTTTTTAATCTTGTTAATTTTCGCTCTGTTTTAATCACTTGTAACAGATTGTGACGGGTTACACCTTCAAACTTTCTTTGTGTAGAAGTAAACTTTACTAAAAGCTCTTGTGTCTCTCATTTCCATATTTTGCCAGAGTAAAATATATACTAATAAACCTGGTGTTATTTTGCTACCCAATTGTTTTATTTGCCTGAACATAAATGCATGTATATATGTGGTAAAATTTAACATATGACTAGGGAATGTATAAGTTGTCATAAGTGTTTACTAAATGATTATAAAAAACATATTTTGATACCACATGAATCAATAATCATCTATAAAGTTTTACATCAGCTTTTGACATGAAGAATGCCATAAATGTGTTGCAGAAGGAGCTTGGATACATTTTCCACAACTTTTGCTACTATAGTGAGTGAAAAAAGGTCTGTCTGAGGCGGACGAGCTATGACTATCATTACAGCTTATGAAATTTTTGTTACAGCTAAAGAATCACTGTCAGTAGCAATATTTCATACTACAAATCACCTGAGTCCATTAGTCAATAACTAGTAAAACTTTGCTAGCTTTAATGCTTCTAACATGACTAACTGGTTATCATAGCTTAGAAGTATAGACATGTCACTTTTCTTTTAAACGAATCAATTATTGAGCTGTAGATATATAAAACTCGTATTTTAAAGGATCAGCACACAAAAGACTAGAGGCTCTTTTGTTTCTCTCCAACCAGATCAGACATAAGCAGTCATTAGCTGTAAAGAATATGAATAGGCCATTAGCTTGACTGTGTCAGTAAAAGACCAAAAGGGTAAATAGGATGCATAGGATCTATCCCAATAGCCCAAAATAACCTACTCATAGTGCAACCACAAATCGATATCTGAATAATAAACTTGATTATGATGTGAGCTCAGGAGCAAATAAATAATAAATGAACAAATCAGCTTGTTTATATCCATAGCGGTTCCTCTGAGCTAAGAGCCTTACACGTATTATGTAAACATCCATCATTAGTCTCTTCTGGCAACCAGCACCTGCTTAGCGTGTCATCTGTTTATCGTTAACCCTAAGGCTGGGAATTTGGCTACTCCTGCATGCAATCACATCGATGCGTGAGTAAATTTTTATTAAAACCCTTCATCTTACTTATTTTGTAAAATTTGATGTTTGAGTACAACTCTGTTTATGCAAAAACAGTGAGACACAGGCGGAAGAGGAAACTTAAGTAAATATAAACCATGTGGGCGGAGCTAAGTAGTTTTTGTTTGTTATTATTATCCATGATTGCTCACAAAGTCTAAAAAACTTTTGTAACTTGGTGTGCATACGACTTGATCAAAGGTTTTCTTGCATCATAAATATGACTGAATTTATCCGCCAGAGATGTTCTTGTTTATTTTATGAAAAAACAAACCGTTGTCTCATACAGTTGAGGAGTCTCTTCGGTTTAACCTATTCTGAATATGTTAAACCCTGACTATTATTGTTCATCTACTGTCTACTCACAATGGTTGTTTAAATCTACCTAGTGTGTGTTAGTAAAGTAGTGCGTAAGTATTGGAGTAGGGAGGAATTTGTTCAGTCATTGGAGAAACCAAAGCAATGATTTAAGGCTCACAGTCAATATGAAGTGCTGTAAACTTATATGTTTTATGAAAGGAACTTTAATTCCACGGCCAAACAAGAGTGAAACGATTGATTAGGAGAATTATGATAATGTACATGTGCACACAACTCCCAAAGAATTATATGTTAACGGCCGTCACCAAACCCTTGCAACGAAATCCTATCAACAAATTTAACTATTTTTCAGTAAAGTCGTTCAAGTATAATAATGATACAAAACGCATATAAACCTATTTAGATATGTTACCAAGCCTTAGAAAGTTTACCGCAATTTCCTAAAACTAACCCATCTGATCGGATTAAAGATAAATAGACAGATTTATTAGAACGAAAATCGTCACAAAACGCTTGAAAAGCTTCGTTTAATAAAAGTTAAGACCGGAAATTGAAACGCCGAATGACAGAGAATAGAACGATAAAGTCTTGCCACAAATCGCCACAAAATGCTTAAACAGCTTGGTTTATTAACAGTTTCGACAGACCTACGAAACGCCAATAAAGCCGTGCGACAGATAGTAGAACTGTTTACTGTGTACTGTTTTTGTACTGTTTGAGGCATAGACCGATTTACAGGTGCGAAAATTTGGTACACAGTTTATCAGCCTACTTTTTTGTCCAATTACCGAAGGCTTTGCAAATTATCTAGAACATCAACCAGATTTCTTTACATCTTATCTACAAGGTAGGGCGTTACTACAAAGCTCTTTTATGACAAAAATATTTCTTTCTTTCACTCCAGTTTGCATAAAACTTCCAGACGCGTAAATGCCAACGCTTGCTCTCTGTTACATATCGCTGTCAAAACCATGCTACATTCATCACAACACAACCAACTTTCAAACTGTATATTACACATCAATTTGCCGTTTAACTTTTAGTATTGCATTTCAGAGATATAATAAACATATTTCTTTATTGTTGGCATTGTTGTTGTTAGTTAAATTATGTACAGTAGGTTAGGTCTACAGCTTTAGTTACCGCTTGAATTACAGCTTGGTAATATTTATATTATTATTGTAAAACGTAAGTTTGAGATAGTTAAATATTTATTTTATTAATATTTATTTATGTTACATATCGTGATCAAAACTGTTCTGAATTCAACACAACCAACTTACAAACTGTATATTACAATATATTTTACTTGTAATATTGCATTTCAGAGCTATGATAAACATATTTCATTATTCCTGTTGTTAGGTAAATTACGTACAGTAGTTTAGGTCTACAGCTGGAATTAATATTTATTTTAACCAACAATTAACTTTCAAATTGTGTATTACACGGCAGCGTGCCATTTTTCTTTTAATATTGCATTTCAATATAAGAAGAAATATAATAAACATATTTCATTATTGCTGTTGTTTTTTAAATTACGTACAGTAGTTTAGGTCTACAGCTTGAATTAATATTTATGTTATTATTTTAAAACACAAGTTTGAGATAGTTAATTATTTATTTTATTAATATTCATTTATGTTACATATCGCTGTCAAAACCGTTCTACATTCAACACAACCAACTTTCAAACTGTATCTTACAATATATTTTACTTTTAATATTGGATTTCAGAGATATAAAAAATATATTTCATTATTGCTGTTGTTATTTAAATTACGTACAGTAGTTTAGGTCTACAGCTTGAATTAATATGCCCACGACCAAAGAAGAGTGAAACGATTGATTGGGAGAATCATGATAAATGCACATGTGCACACAACTCCCGAAAAATTATCCGGTAATGGGCGTCACCAAACCCTTGCAACGAAATCCTATCAACAAATTTAACTATTTTTCAGTAAAGTCGTTTAAATATAATAAAGATACAAAACGCCTATAAACCTATTTCAATATGTTACCAAGCCTTTGCAAGGTTACCACAAATTCCTAAAACTAACCCATATGATCAGATTATACACAAATAAACAGGTTTTTTTAGACAAAGGTCGCCACAAAACGCTTGAAAAGCTTGGTTTAATAAAAATTAAGACCGGAAATTGAAACGCCGGGCGACAGAGAATAGAACGATACAGTCTTGTGCATTTCACAAAAAAAAAACGTGCAATTTTCACTAGTTTATAGCATTTTCGAATTGCCGAAGGTTTCGGCAATTAGCATAGGAGTACTGAAATCGTTTCATTCTTGCCGTTTTCAATTTTTTTATTCAATTTCATTTGCCGACATATTTGAATACTTTCGCATTCTAACTGATGTCCAACGCAGTGTCAGTAAAGCAAATGACGATTATATTTTTTTAAGGTTTCTTGTGAGATTATTACAATAATTAATTATAAGTTTGGATGACTACGGAACAATGACTACGTAGTACAGATTTTCTAAAAATCTATATAAATATCACAACTTCGTGATATTGTTAGCTATGCCATTTTGAAATGTAAAAAAAATTGTTCTTTGGTTTTATATTATTACTATACAAATAATATTGGTTATTCTAATAATATCAGTGCATTTTACTTCTAATATTGGCCAATATTGCATTTCTCTTTTTGCAAGAAAAGAGATATAAACATATAATCTTTTCCTTTCGTTATTGCTATTTGTTGTATATAATTACACCCACACCCAGTACATTACCGCTACCATTGCAGTTATCCTATTTGACTGCTAATATTCCATTTCTCAACCATCAGTACCCTTTTCTTTTTTCCAATATCACTTTGGTCGTGGGCTGTATGACAGTAATATTTCTAGTATATATGTAACATTATTTTACAACTGAGCAAGCAACTATTATGGTGCAAATATTTGGTGTTCACACTTGTAGCCAAAGAAATTCTCCAAAACTTTTATTTTTAATGCTCAGCATACAAATGCACTAGAGGTTATTTTGCTTCTTGCAGTCAGATCAGCCAATAACAGTCATTAGCTATGCAGAATGTGACTAGGCTTTTTATATTAAATGTGTCAATAAAATCAATATAATGAATAGTATCCGCCACCAAAACCTGAAACAGCATTATCATTGCGCAACTGCAAATCAATGCCTGAACAATAACCTTTATTGTAATAACTCTTTGAATAATGTATCAGATGGATCAGTAAACTACCTAAATTAGGCGTTTGTCAATAGTTATTTAGCTTGGCTTGGAGCATTACCAAAGCTGTCAGCTTACATTGACTGATGTATATATTATATATATACATCAGTCAATAATCTCTCCTGGCAACCAGCATCTGACTAGTTTGCCAACTGTTTGGTGTTAATTCAAAGGCTGTGAATACAGTTACATTTACATGTACATGCTATCACACCAGTTATGGAGTACATAATTATTGAAAACCAATACTTCTTTTGTTAAGTGTGATAGTTGATTCCTACTCGGTTTATGCACAGTTACTGAGAGACAGACTGGAGCAAACACCAACAAAAAAATAAAGTATGCGTTTGACAACACCTAATAAGTTTTATGAATTATGATATTCAACAATTATAAAGTTAATAGGTGAATGTCTGGCATTACCCGGCTAATAAATAAGTATTTGGACAGAAAGTCTGTTTGTATTTAACATATAACAATATTTGCCATTTTAACTTTCCAACTTCATATCATGAGTAAAGTGTTTTGTGTTGTAGAAATAAATTAGGAGGAAAAATAAAAACAACTGTAAAGTTTGTTGCATCATGTACATGGGTGTGCCTGCAATTACACATTTATAAATGTACATGTATATTATGTATAAGATGTACAACATTGATGATTGGTTTGCTCAGCGATCAGGTTGTAGTAACAGGTTTAATTTAATTTAGTTCTGACAAGTTTAACCTGTGTTTGACAAGATGAAAAATCGTAGTTAATTTGATGGTGCCTAAATGTCAAATTTGCAACAGTAAGGGTCTTACCGTGTCAGACTGCAGGCCATTGGGATAGATATTCATGAACAACTAGCAAGATAGCCTGCATTGATGGTTAGATTAGACTAGCTCATCCCTCTTGTCTATACAATATACATGTTAAAGTATGAGATTACCCTTCTAGTCTCATAGCTAAATATTTCTTCTTTCTATATATTTCCTTTCTGTATGCTTCGCTACTTATATTTCATAGATCTTTTACATCCCAGTGCATTATTATGTATTCTACCACATGGTTTCTATTCATGATATTTTTAATCTTTTGAGTTCCTGGTCATTTTTAATCACAATCCATTGTTATGGATTAGACACTCAAGATTTCTTTGTGCAAAAGTAAACTTTACTAAAAGCCCTTTTGTCTCTCATTTTATATGTTGCAAGAGTACAATAAACACTAACAAACCTGGTGTTTATTTACTACCCATTTGTTTTCTTTTGCTGCACATAACTACATATGTGGTGAAATTAATATCTTAATAGGGAGTGTATAAATTGTCATTACTGTTTATTATGTTTTTAAAAAAATTTTAATTACCACATTACTCAGTATATAATTTGACATCGGCTTTTGTCATGAAGAATGCCACGAATATCTTGCATAATGAGCTCAGATAAACTTTTAATCATTTTCGCGAATACCTTGAATGATAATGAGTCAATCTGAGTCAGACGAACTATGAATATTATTAAAGCTTATGGAATTTCATTACCGCTATAGAATGACTCTCAGTAGTAACTTGTTAATGAAAATCACTCAAACTTGATCAACTAGTACAACTTTGCTAGCTGTAATGCGTCTAACATGACGTACTATTCCGAAGTTAAACGTTTTACAAAGTGAAACTATGCTATGGCAGGTTGTAAACATATTTTATTGGTTCACTGCATGTAGATAATGGTTTCTATTGTTTATGCAACCAGCTAATTAACTGCTCACTATTTAGAACATTTTTTCATTATGGCAGCTACACGTGCACCATATGCTAAAGCCATGACAGACAAACAGTATCATGAGGGTCGTGGTACAGAAAAGGGTGTTTAGCTAAATATAGTGTGCCTCTTCATTATTTAGCAGAACTTTGATACTGTTAAATCATAGTCCTGAAACATAAATATGTCACTTTTTTTAAATGAATTATTGGTAAATGTTAAATAAATATATAAACAAATTTATTTTGTAACTACTCAAGCAGCTGTCACAAAATCAATATTTGGAATTTACTTTTTTATCCAAAAAAGTTATAGGAAAACTCTGTCTTTTAATGCTTAGCATAAAAATGCACTTAAGGTTTTTGTTTCTCTTCAACCAGAGAAGTCACGTGAAGTTGTTTGCTACACCGAATGTGAATTTGAGTAGGCTTTGAGTTTAAATGTGTCAATAGGATGAATAGGAACTATCACAAAGCCTGAACTAACATTATCATAGCGCAACCGCATGTCAATATCTGAATAAAAAATCTTCAGTCTAAATTGAGCTCAGGAAAGTGGTCTCAAGTAAATGAACAAACAAGTTTATTTATATCCATAGCTATTTCTTTGAGCTAAGAGTGTTACACCTATTATGTGAACATCAGTCACTAGTCTCTCCTCACTATTTGCACCTGGCTAGTGTGTCAACTGTTTGGCGCTAACCCTGGTGCCATTACTAAAGTAGTGAATAATTATTGGTGTAGGGAGGACTTTGCTCATCCGCATTTGAAAGAACAGAGACAATGATTCAAAGCTTACACCCAATATCACTTGATGACAAAAGTCCTTCAGGACAGACACAGTAGTTTATTCTAGGTAAATTAGGATTGCATGGCAGAGCAGAGAGAATAGTAGGATGACTAATATGGTGATCAATTTCTATTACCTTTATTCAGTGTATCCAGTCATATTGATAAAAAAACACAAAGGAATTTTATACAGACAGTAATAATCATTATGCTTCAACTCTTTTGGTGCCTTTGTGTAAGTTTCCTTTAATATGAAGTTCATCAAGTGATTGCTTCATATTTTGTAGTTAGTTTGGTTGGTGCTGCTAAGCAACTATGTGTAAGCAAGCGGTAATTAGTCTGAGCAAACTAATGCAAGTACAAATCAATACCTGAGCAATAAGCTTTATTATAATCTGAGTTCGGTATATGAGCGAAGATTATTAAAATGATTACTATGTATGTAAATTGAGTTTATAACCCAGCAGTTGACTGTCACAAAATTTTTTTGTCTGTTCATGCTTGTATCCAAAGAAAGTCTCAAAACCTTTTTTTAAATGCTTAGCAAACAAAAGCACTAAAGGCTTTTTTTTTGTTCCTCACTGCCAAATCGTGCATTAGCAGTTGTTAGCTCAGCCAAATGTAAATAGGCTCCCAGCATAAAGGCGTCAATAGGATCAAAAGAATCTAAAGGATGTATTACATAAACCTGAAATAACACACTCTTAATGCAAATAAAAAACTGAACAATAAACCTTGTAATCGAAGCTCAGTGAAAGAATAAATAATGAATGAATAAGCAAACATATTTATGTCCATAGCTATTCCTCTGAGCTAGGAGTGTTACACGTTTTATGTAAAAATCAGTCTCTAAAGTCTCCTGGTAATCAGCACCTGCCTAGTGTGTCAACCGTTTGGTGTTAACCCTGAGGCAGGGTATGTGGCTTCTCCTGCATGCTATCACTCCAATGTTTGAGTACATTTTTCTTAAAAATCAACAACCTATTTATTTTGTTAAATTTGATAATTAAATAAAACTCTGTTTATGCAGAACCACTGAAAAACAGACTAAAGTACACATCTATGAATAGATAAAGCATGTGGTTGACTTCACTAATTAACTTTCAACTATCGGTATTATCTATGATTGTTTATAAAATCTGAAATACTTAAAAAGCTTGCTAGGCATACAATTTGAATCAAAACATTCTCTGCATCATGATTCAAACATAGTATAATAGCCGGTGAAATTGTTATTCTTTATGAACAAACAAACCACTGTCTAACCCGGTTAAGAATTAAGAGTTTAACCTACTGTGTGTTCATTGAACACTGAATATTATTGTTAATTTACTGTCCACGTAGGGTGCTAGTTAATATCTACCACCATCATATATCTATTCTTATAGCTTAAATTTATATCTGAACAATAACCTTTACTATAACATGAACTTTACAAATGAGGGTTCAAATGGATGAATAAAACAAATATATTATTTCATATGCTGTTTTGCCGAGCTAGGAGTAGCATTTCATATATTATATAAACATCATTGACTTGTCTGGCAACCAGCACCTGCCTAGTGTGTCAACTGTTGGGTGTTAACCCTAAGGCTGTGAATGTGGCTACTCCTGCAAGCTATCACCACGATGAGTGAGTACATCTTTGTTAAATACTGACAGCTTACTTATTTTGTTAAGTTAGACAATGAAGTACAACTCTGTTCAAGCGAAAACGCTGAGAAACATACTGAAGTGAACACCAAAGGAAAGATAAAGTGTGCTAATAATAGCTATAGCCTGACATACCGGACAATACAAACTTTATTATTTATATATATAGACTGGATTCCCGCTCAGACACAACACTTTTAACACACAAACATGCTAATTGACACTTCACATTTATGAAGCAGAAAACAGTTGCCACTATTCATATTTATGTTTCGGCTAAAGATGTTTGCAATTTGAACTTATTAGCATTTGTTTTTAGTAGCATATTTTAGAATCAGTTTTAAATATATATAATTACTTACAAAGACTCAACTATTCCATCATAGTCGACATCTATCAGATCAGTGATTCAGTTTACTATTGCTTCTCTAATACGCTGCAGACTGATCTGACTTTCTCCTATTAAATTTATGGTATTTATTTCCTTCCGCTCAACTTTAAAAACACTGAATTCATTATAAAACTTTTAAAACTTGTTTTAAGATGCCATGTTCAATTTTTACGAAAAACATAGAAATGAGCCAACAAATAATTGTTAAATACCATTTGAATTACTAAGAAAAAAACAACAGAACATACTGGTATACACCTTAGATTTCCCCGAACTAAAGAATGGCATTGAACATATTAGTTGTGAACCTGCAAGTAGGACCCACCTAAGTATGAATTAGTGTCAAAAGACAACCTTTGTATATTTTCTAAATCTGTTGCGGTTGTAAAGTTATTTACATATATTTTCATGATAATTTATTTTTGTTACTTTAAATTCATAAAAGAAGCTGTGGTACATAACATACAAATTAGCATTCAAATATATAATATAATATAAACATATATTATATTATATATGTGGCTCCAAAATAGTTAAAAAGTTATTAGCAAAGTAAAGTGTGCCACCTCAATCCTGTAGCAAAACTTGGTTGTTGTTAGATTATATTTTAAAAGCATAAAGATACCACTTTTGTTTGAAATGAATCAGTGGCTGAGTTAAGTTAATGTATACATAACTTCAGTATATGTTCACATGAACTGCTTAACATGTATATCACTATATTACCATGAAACACATGATGCACAAATTTAAGCCAATCCGCAAGTTCACAGCATCATGGAAACGGCATAAATCTACAAGCTACGAGAGTTTTACGTTCGACAAATCTTTATCAAATCTATCGTGCTTGCGAGTGATGAAAATGGTTCTTGCAAATTATGCGCATTAAATATTTCAGTCTATCCAGTCTAAACATTTTCACGTTTCAGTCGTTTTTATTTTGATTAGCGTGACAAAACTGCGTAGCTATTTATAGGATCATTGATTATGTTAATACTTGACCTAAAGGGTCAAGCGTTGTGTTAAATGCATCTGGTGATGCTCATTGCAACACTCAATTGCAAAGTAACTCAAGTTGTGCGCAATTCCAAATGCGCATCATTCAAGTCATGGAAATATAGTGTATTTAACCAAGCAAGCAACCGTCATTAAACAAATAGTTTATGTTCATGTTTGCATTTAAGGAAATTCTCCTACAATTGCACACAAAAGCACTAAAGGCTCTCTTGTTTCTTAAAACCAGACCATGTGTTAGCAGTCAATAAGCTACCAGTAGGTTACTCTAATGTAAGTAGGCTACTAACACAACTTACAGCATATCCATGTTTTCTGTGTACAACTTGTCATTAACATTTTTATTTTGTTTACCACGTAAATCAAATAGTAGTAGAGCTTTATACAGTCACTCAGTAAGAATTACTACAACTATCGACTGTAGATAATTACTATGACCAATGATATAAAGCCCCCAAGGATAGGCAACGGCTATCATATGGGCGGGTTTAATTATCAAGCTTTGTTGGGATTGTGCTAGCCTGGGTTTCGGAGCTAATACAATTTTTGCGGGGCGTCCGCGTTGCTTTGTTAGATTTTGGAAAACACGACTCGCAATAGCATACCTTAAATTTCTACAATGTAGAGGTAATGCCTAACCAAAATAATGGATCCATGCAAAATAAAACATTTCAAATTACCTACTTTTACTAATTTTGAATTTGGTAAAGGTTGTAGTATATGCTTAAAGTTGAATATAAGTTACCCAAAATTACCCAAACAACGACCTTTTTTCCTTAGTTTGTGATTAATATTTTGCCACCCCTAATATAAAATGACAAAGTCTTTTATCCTTGTCGCATTGTTTCACTTGGCCAATAAGATGGGACAGAAAGCAAAGCTGTGCAGTGTAGTTTTCATACTCAAATTCTAAATATAAAACCGAATTTAGGCTATTTTACGATTGCGACTATTAACTTCACGAATGCTTGCAATTGGCAACTGACTGATCATAACGGTGACAATATTGGGATACTATATTTATTTGACAACAAAATGAATTCAACAGATCAGTAAAATAACCTTTATAGTTCATAATTTTTGTAAATTTACACGGGGCTTTATTCAGCAAATTTGTTTGTTCGGGTGCCGTGTTCGGGTTCATCCCAATAGAGCTCGATCATTAAGCCCCACCCACATGAGAGCCGTCGACTACCCTTGGGAGGGGGCCTTTATATCATTGCTATGACTATTAACTGCAGAGTATCTATTAGCAAACTTACTTTTGATTATCTCAAACTAAATAATCTCAGACAGGTTAGAATTATACAATTATTTTTTACATCTAATATAAACAAAAAAGAAATATGACCTAATAACATAATACCATGCATGATCAGTCAGTAAATTGTGCTTATTGGCAATTTGGCAAATATTCTATTATTAAAGCACATGTTAAAACTAACTATACCAATGTTAGTCAATTTTATATTTCTAAACAACCTATAGGCCTATTTTACAACAATTGCTTAAAGTTTCTAGAGAAAGTCCATTGGGTATAGCTGAATGCATCATTTTATGCATAGATTGCAGCATGACTATTAATGGCTACAACTATTAGTATAATACTACGTGCAGTTGCCGACAGTTACTTTAAGCATTTCAATATTAAACACAGCAGGTAATGAATGTTGTTCAGTCAGGATTGTTGAGTAACCAATGATCCTCCAGCTTTTATTCCAGTTTCAAAGGTCTCTCTGTTATATATACAGTAACTCCATAGACAAAACCAACTTCCATCAACTACTCAACTTGAATGAGAATCAACAACAGTTCGTCTCAGAGATTAAGATCTACTTCTAGCAATGGATAATATTTCGTCTATGAGAAGAAAAGACAGTGACAAAGTTAGAGAGAGTTTCCCTCCAAAGAAGCCTGGTGAGTAAAACTATTCCGGGAACCATTTCAGAAGTATAAAGTTCTGTGAGTAGAAAGTGATTTCACAACATAAATGTTCTTATCTATTCCAAAGCATCAAAAAACTCTGACAAAACATTTGCAGAAGTTATAAATACGATGATGAGAACATTTAAAATACATGCTAAAACTGTTGTACTATTAAACTATATAAACAATAGAAAAAAAATAATTCAAAAATACAAAAAGATGGCAAATGTATTGTTGTCTCAGCTTTGTTTTGATCATAATAAATGTTTTGAAAGTCATAATTGGAAAAGGTTATTTGTGTCAGTACATGCAAAAATCTACATTGTATGTAATCGTATGGAAACCACTCAACTAAAAATGCCAGAATGCAAATTTTCTGTTTCCATCTACTATATAAACGGCAATCGTTGTCTGTCTGTCTATCTGTCTATCTATGTGTCTATCTGTCTGTCCGCTTTATAGAGTACCGTACTTTTCGGACTAATAGCCGCTACTTTTATATAAGGGTGTGTCTATTCTGTGTTTTTTTTACCGCTAGGTCGCATTAACGGGAATCTCCGGTTAGTACACACCTCTATTATAATACGTAACCTGCTATTCATCGTAGGGATGGACGATAAATACTGATATGCTAATAGTATGAGTAGTCTTCTCAATATATTGAGTCACCGATAACTCCCAAATATGAGCAGTATAAATAAATTATATGGCGGTCTTTTTTTTTCGATTCGATCGTTAGTTAGTTAGTAATCTTTTATTTTGCTGATAACAAAATAACAAAAAGCCTTTATTTGCAGGCATATTATCCAATAAAACGGAAACTGTAGAAGAATCCTGAATGCAAGATAGTAGTGAACAATTCATATTTAGTTTGAGATTATTTGTGTAAAAGTTAAAAGAAAATTTACATGAGAGGATGACTTCAAATAAGTAATGCAGGATAGCTTATACAAAGATAAATTGATTTATATGTACTATATACAAGGGTTCAGGGCTGAAGAATAGATGCTCTATGAGTATTGATTGTGGCAAGGTTGTAACAGATTCGATCGTACGAAGCAAACTTAATTAATATGAGTAAGTAGTAAAATTAAATTAGTAGTAAATATTAGTAGTGAATTAAATAAAATTTACTACTTTTTAAATAAATTAATGAGTAGTAAATTACATCTAATTAATATTTACTGCCAACGTGTACCGGAAAGGTCATGTGAACATTTGTTTCTTGCAACCACTAGAAAAACGCTGTTCTTTATTTACTATATAAACGGCAATCGTTGTCTATCTGATTGATTGTCCGCCTTATAGAGCGGTCTTACCTTTTATCATCATACGAATTTCGGTCGTACGAAGCAAACTGAATTAGGTAATATGTGTAGTAACGGTAAATAAATTATAGAGCGGTCTTTCTTTTTACATCCGGTCGAACGAAGCCAACCGAATTAATATAAGTACTAATTATCGTAATATCGTAATTTCGTAATATGGACTATTAGCCGCTACTTTTCTCTGACGATTTGAGCCAAGCGGCTTATATAAAGGTGTGGCGATTCTGTTGTTTTTCTTTCACCGCTCGAGCACATTAACCGAAATCCCCGGTTAGCACGCTTTTTAAACGGCAAATTTTCTGCCGTGTTTAAAAGCACCTTTCCTGAGTTCTGCGGCCTATACAAAGGTGTCTATACAGCTATACAAATGTACTATTCATTAAATAAAATAAATTAACAAGTAGTTATTTACATGCAATTAATATTTACTGCCAACGTGTACCGAGAAGGTCACGTAAACGTTTGTTTCTTGGAGCCACTGGAAAAACGCATTTCTCACCTACTAAATTTCCACATCAGAAAGGTAAGTGTTTCTTATACGATGTTGTATTGTCTATGAATTGCCACATCTCCACTACTTAATAATGTTGGATTTACCGCTGTTTGTGATAGTGGGTCATTTTCATTTCCTTCAGCAGCCGAGTTACTAATTTTTTTCCAGCTACGAGTAGGCCTACTATAACTTACTATTACAGAACTTTCACGAGTACTCCGAGCGTTGTGATACGCTATTGTGAAAAGAAAGAGAGCAGCTGCTATCGACTTACTGTCACCCCGCATTAGACACGACCAGCTATACGTCGCCTGCTCAAAAGTAGGCACACGCCAAAAACTGTTTCTTTATACGCCCGACAGAAAAACCAAAAATGTTGTCTATCCGCATGTGTTGCGTTGAACTAAGGGAGAGAGAGAGGGAGAGAAAGAGGGAAGGAGAGAGAGGGGAGAGAGGGAGAAGGAGAGAGGGGAAAGAGGGAGAGATGGAGAGAGGGAGATGTAACTGCATATTTGGAGTTGTTTTACAGTATGAAAGACAACTCTCAATAAACCTTATGCTGCGCGTGAATCTATTCCTGTAGACGGGTAATGCAGCTAGTATGTGATATAATTATGTTAACTCTATATTGTTTTATGAGTAGAGACAACAACACTGTATGTAATATATTTTAACTCTATATTATACTATGAGTGAAGACAAAACTGTGTGTAAGATAAGCTAACTCCAAATTATACTATGGGTGAAGACATAATACGGTATTTGATATATGATAACTCTAAATTATACAATGGGTAAAGCCATAACACTGTATGTGATATATGATAACTCTAAATTATACTATGAGTAATGACATAACACTGTATGTGATATAAGGTAACTCTATATTATACTATGAGTAAAGCCATAACACTGTATGCGATATATGATAACTCTAAATTATACAATGGGTAAAGCCATAACACTGTATGTGATATATGATAACTCTAAATTATACTATGAGTAATGACATAACACTGTATGTGATATAAGGTAACTCTATATTATACTATGAGTAAAGCCATAACACTGTATGCGATATATGATAACTCTAAATTATACTATGAGTAAAGACATAACACTGTATGTGATATATGGTAACTCTATATTATACCATGAGTAAAGCCATAACACTGTATGTGATATATGATACCTCTTTATTATACCATGAGTAAAGCCATAACACTGTATGTGATATATGATAATTCTAAATTATACTATGAGTAAAGACATAACACTGTATGTGATATATGATAACTCTAAATTATACTATGAGTAAAGACATAACACTGTATGTGATATATGGTAACTCTATATTATACCATGAGTAAAGCCATAACACCGTATGTGATATATGATAACTCTAAATTATACTATGACTGAAGACATAACACTGTATGTGATATATGATAACTCCAAATTATACTATGACTGAAGACATAACACTGTATGTGATATATGATAACTCTAAATTATACTATGAGTAAAGACATAACACTGTATGTGTTATATGGTAACTCTATATTATACCATGAGTAAAGACATAACACTGTATGTGATATATGATAACTCTAAATTATACTATGAGTAAAGACATAACACTGTATGTGTTATATGGTAACTCTATATTATACCATGAGTAAAGCCATAACACCGTATGTGATATATGATAACTCCAAATTATACTATGACTGAAGACATAACACTGTATGTGATATATGATAACTCTATATTACACTTTGAGTAAAGACATAACACTGTTTGTAATATATGATAACTTTAAATTATACTATGACTGAAGACATAACACTGTATGTGATATATGATAACTCTAAATTATACTATGAGTAAAGAAATAACACTGCATGTGATATATGATCACTCCATATTATACTATGAGTAAGGACATAACACTGTATGTAATATATGATCTCTATATTATATTACATGTGAAGACATAACATTTGTCTGTTGACTTCTGCTAACAAATGAGGCGTGTTGCAAATTGCACCCCAATAATCAAACATTCCAAAATACCAACCAACAAGAACTTAAGGCATTCAAATTGAAAAGGCACATTTGAAGATAGCAAATTAAGCAAATGAGTAATAAATATAGCTAATATAGAGTAAATATACTAAAATATAGTAAATTGGTAATATATAGTAAACATATGAATGAAAAATGCAATATTTAATAAAAAATAAAAATACTTAGCTCATGTCCTTTGTATCGCGGCTAAAACAAGTTTTGTTGAAAAGAAAATAATTTTTCTGTTACAGAAAGTGGTAATACAACTTTGATATTCCCTACCAATACAATGTCAAAAACTTTAACAAACCACTATTTTCATAACCAATATTTTTATAGGTAACGGATATTAACTAATCTTTCTATATAACTATTTAAATTTTAACTAATTGCTATCTTTCTAAAAAAAAATCTCTCAAAAGCAATATGTTGAACAGTATGTTTGACTGATATGTTGTACAGTATGTTGGACTGATATGTTGTACAGTATGTTAGACTGATATGTTGTACAGTATGTTGGACTGATATGTTGTACAGTATGTTGGACTGATATGTTGTACAGTATGTTGGACTGATATGTTGTACAGTATGTCGGACTGATATGTTGTACAGTATGTTGGATTGATATGTTGTACAGTATGTTGGACTGATATGTTGTACAGTATGTTGGACTGATACTGTATGTTGTACAGTATGTTGGACCAATATATCGTACAGTAGGTTGGACCAATATGTTGTACAGTATGTTGAACCGATATATTGTACAGTCAAACCTCAACATACTATCATGGTGCGTTCAGTGACTGAGGTTTAATGTCAATGTTCTTGAATGTCAATGCAATATTTCCTATAAAGTAACTGAATAAAACTTCCATAATACAAAGAAACACATAAGACAGAATATTATGGTGGAAAACAATGTTTTCAATTGTTATCATTCAGTACCTACAATCACAAAGTAGTAAATACTTGTTTAGTGGCTATGATCTCCAATAAATGGGGACATTATTATGTTACTGTAATAAGTTCTTCTCTTCAAGACTCACTTAAGGGCTAACAGTGGTGTAAGAGAGGCATGTCAGTGACATGTCCTGAACCCTAGACTAAAACATAAAACCCTACGTAAACTTTGATTTTGACTTGAATGAATTTAGCTCACTAAATACCCAATTAAAGCTAAATTTTAATATTTGGTTAAACTTGAAAGATTAAATAAACTTGTTTTAAAAGATTATTACCCATTTCAGTTTCGACAATGTCTGCCTCTCTTTCATTGTTTTATTTAACCTTCATCTTTTTTCCCAACTGATGCAGCAAGAAAAAACTATCTATGCAGCTCTCAAAAGCGGCCTCTTAATAATTGGCTGTTTAATGGCCATTGATAACCAGTGTGTATTTCAAATATTTTTTGTATATCAAGGTAGTAACTTGCTGCAAAATTTGCTTGTATCTCAATTTTCTTGTAATTTCGCAGTTTTATGTTTTTTGTGTTAATGACATATTATTTTGATTGAATATCAAACTACTGCTTGTTACTGATATTACTGTTACTGTTACTTGTTACTGTTATTGAAACTGGAATGTGGACTCATAAAGTAATCCGAGAAAATCATCACAGAGAAAGGACCCAGTTACTGAAGTGTGAATTGTTTGCCCCTGACCAGGCTGAATTTTATTTTACAAGCAACCAACCTCTATCAGGATATCACTAAAATTGTCGGCATGCACCTCTGACCACGTTGCTTTTCAAACAAACAGTTGTATGTTGCGTTGTCTCAAGTAGGCAGTGAACATGTCTTTTACATATTCTTTGCGCTTGATCGGACAAAGAAAACTTTTTACCTTTGCGCACGTCAGTGATGTCTTTAATTCTGATACCTCATTATCACATTACTACCAGTATAATATTTTTGTATCAAAATTATGATAGCTTTTTATGCACAGTGACATTTTATAGAGACATTTCTATGTACTCACTTCAATAATTGATTCAGCACATTCATGAGTTTTATTTTATTTTCTCAGTTTGTAATAATTGTACCAATATAAAATCATATTTTATCAAACACTAAAAACTGTCAGCATTCACTTCCCAACACTCTGCTTCTCCCATAATCATTCCTATGTTGTACGATAACAAGTTTAGATAACTTGTTGTCTCCACGTGTTAGTGTACAAGTTGGAGAAATAGCCTTTACATTCTCTCTTGGTTTGGTCGAACAAAGAGCATCGTTCACCCTCAAACACTTCAGTGATAGATTTTTCTCACTGTTTTTACTGCTTGTGGCACACTTTTAAGGCCCATGTCACTATCTTTTTTCCTACTTTAAGAGCTGCTAGTTTTGTACTTTAAAGGCTGTATGATCAGCTGATTGCATGTTACTATGTCTATTTTCTAGATGGAATCTCTAGTCAATGGTATTTTATTTGCAAATGACCATGTGGTGCACCTCAGTTTTATTAGTGATGTTGATTTGTGTAATTCCTAAGTACTTGTACTCTTCTTATATATCAGTGATGATATAAGTCAGTGTTTATAAACCATCTGCATACGCAAGGCAGAGCTAGATAAAGCTACGCAAGATGAAATGGAGTTGTTGGGCTATACGAGTAGTTATCTATGTAGGTTAAAGTATCATAGCGACTCTGCATTATGTTACGGCGCAACGTCACTGAAGCTCGATGTCACGACTCTTATTAGTACAATTAGCAACATGAAAATTCGGTCGAATTTGCCATTGGCAATGTGCCAGACTATTGGCAAGTGGCAGACAACTACTTTACCTGCCACGGTTTATAAGCCTTTTTAATACCTGTGGAACGCCAGGCATTTCACTTGTAGTGCGCTATTTTTGATATATTTTCTCAAATAAATTGTAAATACATTTTAATAACTATTTTTATTATTTTAGCTACTCTGGTTGGCTTCAGACATTCTGGTCAACCAGAATGGGAAGGTGAGCTTCATGAACTCAATTGCAAACATGTGACCGATGTGAGAGAAATTGCCGCAGAAATTGGAGAGCACCATATAACTCACCTTAGAATTAGAGGAGTCAACCACCTGTCACTACCTGACATCGCTCCACATGTGACTCACTTATATTTAGATGAAGTCTCATGGATAAAAAGGTATGACCTGTTTATGTACAGCAAAAGCTATTATTAATGCACGGTAGTCATTTTGCTGACAGGATGTTAGTTAAAAGAAATCTTCTTTCATCAATTTTGTTGTAAAATTGCTTTTCAATTTTATGAAGTTGGAGTTTCGCAAAATTGAACTCTCTTTCAATTGGCTTCCTTTCCTTGAGAGTTCTCTAGAAGAGCTTTCTTCTACTTAATAAAATATGGAAAAACATCGCAGTAGGAAATTAATAATTTACCTTTCATATGATTTTACCACATTGTATCAGATGCCCATTTTAGTAAATATTAAACACTTATATGTCTATTTAATAAAAACATGAACATTATTTCATACTATCAAATGATTTTCACAAATGCGAGCGAATGTTATGATAATATTATTTCAATTACTAAATAGGTCAGATCATAAACCATTGATTTCTTTTTGCATTATAGTTTTTTTTCCCTACACGATCACCTCATCTTGAACATATAATTGTGTTACAGACACTTGCTAAATAATATTTACTATAATAAGAGCCATACTCATCTGCCTGTCCAACTGTCTGAACCCACACTACCATCAAATATTGATTGATAGTGTCACCCAGAGTGATACAAAAACCACATCACTACACGGGTGTTGAACCTGGATATTTGAATTCCTAGCCAGCTGCGCTACCATATGCTCACTCACTCACATTTCCACATCTGAGTATAATAGTGTACATAATGATTAGACATGATATGATATCCCACTGTACACAGGACTGACAGTGTATAATAGTGTACATAATGATTAGACATGATAATATCCTACTGTACACAGGACTGACAGTGTATAATAGTGTACATAATGATTAGACATGATAATATCCTACTGTACACAGGACTGACAGTGTATAATAGTGTACATAATGATTAGACATGATAATATCCTACTGTACACAGGACTGACAGTGTATAATAGTGTACATAATGATTAGACATGATAATATCCTACTGTACACAGGACTGACAGTGTATAATAGTGTACATAATGATTAGACATGATGATATACCACTGTACACAGGACTGACGGTGTATAATAGTGTACATAATGATTAGACATGATGATATCCTACTGTACACAGGACTGACAGTGTATAATAGTGTACATAATGATTAGACATGATGATATCCCACTGTACACAGGACTGACGGTGTATAATAGTGTACATAATGATTAGACATGATAATATCCTACTGTACACAGGACTGACAGTGTATAATAGTGTACATAATGATTAGACATGATAATATCCTACTGTACACAGGACTGACAGTGTATAATAGTGTACATAATGATTAGACATGATGATATCCCACTGTACACAGGACTGACGGTGTATAATAGTGTACATAATGATTAGACATGATGATATCCTACTGTACACAGGACTGACAGTGTATAAGTATTACAAAGTAAAATAATCCTATCAATACTACAATTTAAGTCTGTCATCTGTTTTCTTTCGTTTTTCGGTACGTCCGGCTATAGTTATTAAAAATTTGGGAATTAAAATTTTGAAACCTGCTGGATTAGAACTCTCGAAGATTGCACCTACAGGTTTGTAATCCAATTGTTTAACCACGAGTCTACAACGGCTCTTATGGTTAGCAGCTTTTACTTTACCCACCCTTTTACCAATTTCACACTTTAAATGACGTATTAATTGAAACTATATTAACTCTATGAAACAAGCTTTTTTGTGTTTTCATGAACTTCTATTTTTAGTTTTTCGCAAAGGTCAATTGCTAACTCGCGGTAAAGGCCAATACTTTTCACGTGGACAACGGTATTATCTCGAGTAGGAATAGTCTGTACATTCTCTCTCTGATCGGTCAGACGAAGACAGTCTGATATCTCATTCTTACATTTGTATTAGTATCGAGAGGTACTAGTATCGTCGTATTTAAAGTTTTGATGAATATCTTCTGCTAGAACAGTAACCTTTTTTACACACACTCACACGCACACACGCACACGCAGGCACACACACGCACAAACACGCACACTTCTATGCACGTATTGTTATTAATAATTCAATATATTCATGAATTTTATCTGGTTCTCTCAGTCCGTATTAATTGTATCATTACTAAATAATATTTCATTGTAATTGTAGCAAAAATACTTAATTTAGCTATTATTTGTGAAGCACTTCACATTTACATTTAAACATGAAGTGAAAAATAAGTTTTATGTTGTTTCTTAATTTATTTGACCTGCACAAAACATTTTTCCTCATGATATGAAGTTTGAAAGTTACAGTTGTTTGGCAAAGTTTGAAAACCTTTACAGTTGTTTTATTTTTTCTCTTCATTTACTCAAACTGCACAAAACACTTTTTTCAGATATAAATGAGGTAAAAGTGTAGCATGTATCTTATTCAGAAATGGTTGTTTTTTGATTTCCATGATAAGATTAAGTGATATTAAAAATTAGATCATCGACAAAAATGTTGCTTTGCTAATGGTTATTGGAGCCATTAATTTTTTTTGCAGGGCTGAAGTATTTTTATGTTCAAAACACAAATAACAGAAATTGCATGTTTATAGCTTTCCAACTGTCTAATCACAAAATAAAAACTTGAAATATTTTCATTTTTATTTTTGCCCATATACATTTATGAAAGAATAAATAATTATTGAAATTATTTTATTTATTTACTTATTTCAAAAATTATTAATAGTTATTATATTATATTAATAAATAATTAATATATTAAAACCAGGTGGATGAAAAGTTATTTTCAACATTGCTACATGTACTTCAAGATATTTTATTAATTCTTTGTATTACAAATATTTGTTTCAGTTACTGATGTAATGCCACTAACAATAAAGAACACCAATATATATTTTTCTTGTCATTTGAATGACATAATCACTTTCTAATCATTATTTATATTTTAACTGTAACATGGGTAGTAAAACGTAATATGACCTTTTTCATATTTTGCATCTCATCATATTTTAGGTTGGACCAACTAAAACAGCTGAAGGTTTTGAAGATGGGTAAAATTTATGATAATCTGCAATCTGTACTTGAGGAAGTGACCAAACTGACTTCATTAGAAGAACTAGACTTGTCACTCAATGATATCAGTCAGCTCCCAGACAGGTAAGAGGGATGAGTTTAACTTCAACTAGATTTACTCATGAAAACTCTAAACAAAGTTTTATTGCAGTCTATTATGAAAACTGTATTAAGTGTAAAGCCACATTCTGCTGCCATTTGATAGTTTCTTCACAACTTCATTTATATAAAAGTTAATATGCAAAATTAATAAATAATATCAAAGTATAAGAGTATAAACAAAATAAGACTATTGAGGTCTCAATTTGCGCAACTTTATACACAGTGCCAACACTTTACTGTCTACATATTTCAACTGCTTGCTTTACAAATTTCTTGTAAAAGTATAAATATATGTTTTACTTTTGTTTTATTTTAGCTTAAATCTATATTGATGAAGATCATTTGTCTATACAGCATCGTAGTTTCACATATAAGTTTGATAGTGATAGTAGAGTTTGATGGGTTTTAAAATATTGCAGTATTAATATAATATCTCTCAAGCTCATGTAGTGCAGAAATAAACTTCAATACCTTATGCAATGAAACCCACAAGCCTGTGTTTGTTAACAATGCACATACAAGTCATGGTCTTCTAGGGTTACTTTTCTTATACTAGACATAAGATCTCCAAAGTGAAGCGCACTCCACTAACTTTCAAGTGCTTCAAATAAGCCGGTAGTTCTGCATCGCTGATTACTAAATTTTAAAAATACACTCGGGTGCCTTGTCGTTGTTCATTTTACCTTCACCCTGTATATGTATATGTATATGCTCTGTGTTTTCTGTGAAGTGAATAAAAATATCAGACAAATGCAAGCAATAGATATCAACTGGTAGAGAGATTTCTTGGTTTCTCAATGCACGTTTAATAAGAGATATTTGACAAGTTGGAGGTAAGTTAGCAGATTTAATGCATCCAAAAGGTTTAATATCGCTCCACCAAAAAAGAGAGCAAACTTTAGGCCGCATTCGTTTTGCCCGTAACAGGGTTAAATTTATCTTCCAAAAAATCTGATGAGCCATTTGAAAAAAACCCCGCCAGCCTCTATTTGAGCGCCGCCTCCCATTGACCGCCACTATGGAGAAAAAGTTGAAAAATAGAGTGCCATGGCATTCAGTTAGAGGTTTTACGATTTATATATGAATATTTACACATATATACAAGATAAAACATGATATTATGGTGGAAAACAATGTTTTTAATTTTTATCATTCAGTACCTACAATTACAGAGTAATAAATACTTATTTAGTGGCTATGATCTCCAATAAATGGTAACATTATTATGTACAGTACTGTAATTAGTTCTTTCATTTAAGACTCACTTAGGGGCTAACAGTGGTGGGAGAGAGACAGGTCAACGACGCGTCCGCTACCCTAGACTAAAACACAAAACCTTAAGTAAACTTTGAATTTGTCTTGAATTTAGCTCACTAAACACCAAATTCAAGCTAAATTCTAATATTTTAATAAACTTAAAATATTATTTAAACTTGTTTTAGCAATTTATTATTCATTTCGGGCTGGGCAATGTTTTCCTCTCTTTCATAATAAGTTTTAGTCAACCTTATTAAACTCTTTTCACAACTGATGGAACGAGAACAATGAAAGGTTCAGTTTTCAAAAGTGGTCTTCTCAAATATTGGCTGTTTAATGGCCATTAAACAGCCAATATGTGAGAGGCATTCATACACCTTTAGATGAGAAGGTCAATGCATTACCAAACAGCTGTGAGTTTCTGGGAACAGCTGCGTATTTTTGGGGGCAACAAATTGCTTGCTCAGAATTCCAATTACCATTTGAAAAACCTCTGTTAGAATAGGATAATCTTTTTTGACGTTTCAGAGTTGAATCCTTAGAATTTCCGCGGCGTTCAAGTGACACCTTTCACCAATACAAAGCAGTTCAGCACAAAAAATTTGAATAGTTTTGTCACCATGCATTATAGCGGTGCGCATTTTTTTTTAACCAAAAGCAGCTGCACAACAGATGTTGTGCAGCTGTTATGCAGGTGTTGGTGTTATAAAGGGGTGTGCTTCTTTGCAAAACTAGCAATGTTTGGCAGAAATCTCCAGAAAGTTAGAGAAAGACCCCACTCCAAGTCAATTGTTTTGAACTGTGTCCTTTAGTGGAAAATTCACAACCTCCAATGCTAGCTTGTGTGGCATTATGCACTCCTACGCAAGAATAATTTTATTTTTAAAACACTTTTCTTTCCGATACTGCACACATGATTCTCAGGTTTGATTAAATAACAAGGCAGTCACAGCTCTTATTTTTTGTGCGACCATCAGGAAGTAAGGTAACTGTAATGTCAGTAATAGTTGGCCAGTAATAGTCGCATGCCCTGAAATCTTTAATGTTCTTAAAAACTAAGTAATTTCTTGTTCTTTGCTCTTTAAACAGCAGCGGCTCATTGATTTCAATATGGCTGTTCACAGTCATAGACTATTTTGAGTACATCTCTGATCCTGTTTAGCAGGCCTCCAGACACTACACTAAAGTATCCAGACATTAGGAGAGTGTTGTTTGTGACTTCAAGCAGTTGGTCCTCATTATGAATAAAAGTTGTGTCTATCAACTCCAGTTTTTGATCCTGGAGCAGTTATGACAAATTGTTTAACCGCATGTTTTTTAAACCTTTACCACAGCTGAAAAAAGTGGGAAACCTGGCGGGTACTCAGCATAGTAGCATACTACTTGAAAAGTTTTTCAGCTGAGCCTACAGTTGCAGCTTTTTCCAGTGCCTCCCTCAACTGTGGATTATCTTCTAACAGACCAAACTACCTGCAAGCTTTCTGGAAATGCCATTGGCATAACCTTTAACAGCTCTTCAATTTTGATAATACCGGGCACAATGAAAAAAAAAATTGCATTCATAACTTTTGGCTTGAGCAATGTAAATTCATGTTATGAAATAAATTTAATAAGCGCAAGAATAATCAGGCACTGCAGCTTCATGAACTCATCTCTTCCAGCGTTTGGTGGATGAGTGAACGATGGGAAAAGCTGAAAACTGACAATAAAAGAATGCTCTGAATTATTTATTAGATTTATAAAGCTTGAAAAAGGCTGTTTGGGTAGTACTGCATGATGTTTGAGGTTTTGTAAAAGATTTGATTCCATGAGATACACTTTTGAGCTATCCTCGAGATGATCACTCAGATGCTGGACAGTCCAGTGTCATTTAAAAATGGGTGACGGAAAATAGGCCGAAATGCTTTGTATGCACTGATGTACCTTCAACTTTCACACCGAGTTTTTTCATCAAACTGTGCTGCATCTCGTCCAAATCAAACGCTGCTTGATCACTACCCTTATTGACATATTTTCACATGTATTTGATTGACTTCACTGAGTTGAATAAACTTAACATTTGTGTGTGCATTGAATACTTTGGACAGCAAAGGCAGTCATGCACTATTAATATATTGTCAAAAGTAATTAGGTAGGTTTCTCCAACAGCTCCCAATTTATGGTGTACGATGAAACCTCTGCCGTCAGAAGGACACAAACTATACAGTAAATAACCATCTATGCCGGTGACTGTGTATTGAATGAGAGCTATTAGGTACTTCCTTGAACTTGTGCCGCTTTCAAACAGGGGGTCAGCTAGTCACTTGAACTATGTACCATGTGCTTGATAACAATGAAGAACAGTTCAGGGTCTTCCACTCAATTTGGAACCTCTGCTAAAATGATGCAATCAATCTGTTCTGACCTGATGTGTTAGCATGACCGAATGTTAATGAGTAAATGATGTCATTCACATTTTTGTCATTACATGGTGAACATTTGGCAACAATTACCACAGCACCAAATATTGTGCCAGTAATGATGCAATCCATCAGTTGTTTCTCTTTTAAGTGAAACACTCTCACAGAAATATTGTGTCTGTCAATAGCTCTGCTGACCAGGCAGCAATTTAATGAAATTCTATTCCATTTCTGCAGTGGATAACTGAGATGAACGATGAATGGGTTTGGTATTTTGTAATTTTGCTCATATGACAGTGCATCCTGTATAAGTTTTCTGTGTGTAGCATGGGCCACCAGTGTATGATGAAGGTAATATCACCATCTGAACCAGTCGGTTTGCATTGCTTCGTCAGCCACTTGATCATGTAGGTGGATGTAGTTATCAACTCTCTGTTGCGTCTCAAGTGTGCAGGTAAACATAAATTTTCTAGTTTAAATTGGTAGCTGCAAACTGTCAAAACAGCTTATGGCACCTGCTAATGTAAATAAAGACACCAATATAAGCCATCAGTCTGTTAGAATAAAAATCTTAGCAGAAACCTTTCGGGTACCTGGCTCTTGTGTGTGTATCAGTCTGTATAAGCTAAATTTTGTAACCATATTTATCTTGCCAAAAAATGACTAGATACTAGTGCTGGGCGCGGGTAGTAATATTCATTGAACTCGCGGGTTTATCTTCTCTCGAGTATCGGGTAATAGAGATTTTGGGTATTCCGGTCCTTCAGGTTCAGGTTTTGACTTTCAAGTTCGGGTTTTGGTACACGGATCGGTCGGGTAGTGTTAACAAAAACTCGGTCTATTGCACCCTGTGCTCTTAGTCTGGGACCGCAGGGCATTTATATGTCATTTTTGCTAAGGAGGCATGACAATGGGGTTTAACGAGTCTTTAATTTAATAGATAAAATAAAATATATCATACCTTATTTACTATGCCTACTAGAAATATTGTAGTCAAGCAGTGATTACTTGTCATTAAAAGGTGAGAAGAAATACTTCCATCAAATTTTATTTGCGCAATTAGCCAAATCGGCTTCGTAAACAAATCTATGCCATTTTTAATACGGCGCGTGTTCGCTATCACCGATAACACATAGGTTCTTAGTCTGTTTCCGCTATCGCCTTGTTAGAAACAGCTATCAGCGTTGATGGTAGCAGTGAAAATTTAATAACTCTGTTTAAATTGATTACCACAGCTAGCTATTATGGATTACATAATTCACTATAACCAAGTTTTACTAAGCCAACAAGCCTAACTAACAGAAAAAGCCGATAGTGTAAAGTTTTTTATGATATTTGGAGCACCATCTACAAAAAGTCAGAGAGGTTCATAGAACATGCTTAAGTATTAAGCTACCATAGACCCTATCTTTTGCCACCTGTTGACACGCAAATACCCTGTAGTCCCAGACTATCTTGACTGTTTAACAATCTACCTGTTAACGCTGCGAGTACGAATGTCAGTCAATAAAAACTGTGAAAAATGATAAATAAATTGAAATGAAATATAATTGCTTTGTAAATTTGAAGATATATCTGTTTAAAAATTTAAACATAAAATCCATATCAACAAACCCGATACCCGAAAAACCCGTAGGCAAAGAAATACCCGAGCCTAGCACTACTAGCTACCCGATACTCGAAAAACCCGAACAGAAGGGGGCGGGTCTAAACCCGTTGACCAAGAAGTACTCGTGCCCAGCACTACTAGATATCATAAGGCATCATATGCTTTAGGTGTCTCAGATATCTTCAGCAGATCATTGCTACTTACCTGCAGAACAATATCTAGCTCTTCTAACTGCTGCCAAATATTTTAATAGTACATGCAATATCATGTATGATAACTACAATTAACCTCCTTTTAAACAACAGTGTGCTTGTCAGCATGACTGACAGTTCACAGTCATCAGCGTTTTAGGCTTTTTTAGGTTTTTAACTCTCAAGTCAAATTCACATATATTTGTTGTGCTGGCAGAGAACATCCTAAACAGTGTTTGAAGTGTAAGGGTTGTTATGGGGGTACTCTATGGTGACAGGTAGGCGAGATGACTCTGGGGCTAGCAGTCGGCCTAAGTCGCGTAGCGGGGCGGGAAGAGTCCGTGAGGGGCGCCGGAGGGCCGTCTCGGTAGAGGGGATGCGGGGAACCTCCCCCGCAAAGATTTTGTGTAAGATAGTCAGTCTGCCTTATACATGTACCTAATTTTCACAGCATTTCAGAGAGAGCAAATATTTTGCAATGGTATAATTGATATTATTTTATTACACAGTAAATTCATTTTGAGTGCTTAACTTCACAGATATATGATGGAAATATTTTCTCAGGTGTATGCTGACTAACTGATTTATTTGCAATTCTACCAGAATATATATATTATATACACATTGTTGTACAGGAAGTAATTCAATGGACATTAACTGACTCATAGATGAGGACAATGTTTATTGAATTACTTCCTGTACAACAACATATTCATTAAAATGGAAATGAAATGAGTTTGGAAGAAACAATCAGTGCAACAAAAAAATAAGAAGGAAAACTTCAAGTTTTCCCTAGAAAATCAACTACTCAGAAAAAATGAGAATGGTTTAATTTTTAAGCAATCACATACAGTCTCATCTTTTAACATACACAAAAGGAAACCAAGCAAACCGAGATCATCTTAAATCTTAATAATATCACCCATTAAAAGTGTGCCCCAATTAGCTAAAATTTAAATTTAATGGCCTCAGACTTTTATCATTTCTAATCATCTAAGATAAAGCTTAGGTTTGATGTAGTATTAACATAGTTTAAGTAATGAGTTGGTCAGTTATACGCGTAGTATTAGCATAGTTTAGGTAATGAGTTGATCAGTTATAAATAATGCATTAATTTACAAGCATTGCCTTGCATGATATTAATTATTTGGAGCTGTGTGATACACATACAGTCCTCTTATCAGATATTCTAGAAAAGCTTTGTGATTAATTGAGGTTTCATAGTAGCCCGTGCACCTGATGTGAAAATGCTACCCATTCCACTTGAAAGCTATTTGGGGTACACCTTTAAATAAACTGAGAGATTCAAGTTGGCATCACAATGAAGGTAAATGATCCTACCATTTCTTTGCCATAATTCCATCATTTTAGTGGCATGGCTGTGATCAGCTATCATTTCTAGTTCAGGACATGATAAGTAAGGAATTTATAAGTTTCTAGTGCAAAAAATATGATCTAATCATTTCTAATGTTGGTAAGGTAAATCAATCACCACATACTCTCACTCACCTTTGAAGTAACTATCAATTGGTCCATGATGATTCATCATTAATCAAATAAGAATGATAATGAAGAAACAATTTGCTTTAGAACTTAAATTATATAAGTTTTCTAAGAAAGTTTACTTCGATTAGCAAATTACCAAGAAAATGCCTGCTCATGGAATAATCTCAAGCTATTTGAAGATGTCTTTGGACAGGTGACAAGGACGCCTGTTGATTGTGTTGCTTGAAGAAAAGTTGAAGGAATTTATGCTTTTCACAAGGTAGCATAGTTGATTAGCATTTTAGGTAGCATTTTATTGGATTTTAATAGTATATGAGCAAACTAATGTTAGGGGATACGCTTTCCAGAGAGAACCCCCATAGTTTCTTCTTAGGGATACGCCGTATCCCTGCATATCCCCCTATTTTAAACACTGATCCTAAAGCTCGTAGATTATGCTTAATCACAATCTTCAACAATATCATGCCTACATTTTACCTATGCCTGCTGGTCACTCATTAAATAGATTTGATGGAACCGTCATTGCTCACCTTGTATTAGAGAAAGAGATCTAATCAATTGGTAAACTTGGCTTTAACATTAAAATTTGAGTTCAATTTAGGTGGTTAAAGGGTTTTAGCCTCAAACAATGATTTCATTTAAAGACATCAGTTATACTTTTGCCAATTCACCAATAACTTTCAGAATCATTATTGTCACCTTGAGTAAGATGAGTTAAAACAAGTCAAGTAATGTCAGAGAGGGAATGTATAGAGGAAATTCTCCAATTCTACCGGACTGCGGTAATTGGGTCAAGCAATCTAAGTAGAATAAGGTCTTTGTATCGGCGCACTTATGTGGCTACCGACACCAGAAACTAGTTACTAGGTAAAACTATGCTGGTAGTTAAAACAACTGATCCTTAAAAATTCATGTCTAGTCAATGTTATCGTGTTATTATTGTTAAAAATGTACTAGTTGTTGCCATTTACTGCAGTCATTTGTTCGTATTTGTATATAGACGTTGTCCGACTTTTTGTTCATATTTACTTACCTATATTTTATGTAATTCTTGTGTAACAATCCTTTTACTCTATCGTCTCACTTATGTAGTAAATCAGTAGCTGTTTAGCTTTCAGATATACAATACTAACAATTTTTATTATCAATTTGTAGGGAAAAATTTACTGATCAAATTTGATTATATGTAGTGGATTCAAGTACTAAACAAATGGTTTAATAAGTTGACCAAAATAGTGAACGCAAAGTGTCAACTTCTTTGAAATCAACCAACATACCGAGTATGGGTTAATAAAGTCATTCTTGTACCTGGTTGGCAGTTTGTCGGCTCACCTGTTTTTTCTTAGCACTGTGGAGCATAAACTCTTTTGGACTCTTTTTATTTGGTCTGTAGGAATTGAGTCAAGCTATGTAAAAGTACCTGTCAATACAGCTCTGATTGCACTTGATAAATCCATCTATCTGACAAGACTTGAGCACAGGTGGCACCGTGGCTATGATGTATTCAATGTTCTGCTAATCATGTTTTGCATTATTTACAACAATATTATTTTATTATATAATTGTCGCAAGCGAAAAACTTTTTATATTGACACAAAGCTTATATTCAAAACATCCACCCAAGTCGTACCCACTCACATAGTTTTAGCTCATATATTAAGACAAATTAATCTACTGCAGCAAACTCAGACAAAACATATCATGGTTTTTGCAGCACACGTTCATGTCTCTTATTCCCATTTATGGCAGCTTCCATACTAACAGCTACATTGCTGTGGCCCATTGCTGGTTGCACCACATAAACATCCTGTAATCAATAGAATAAATATAGTAAATATATGTTATTTATTATATATATGTCGTTCTAACGCGTATCTACTGAAAGCTTTTAAATTGGGAGTTGGATAAACTGTGAGTGTAAAATTTTAAAATGGATAAATGTTCAACAAAAGCATAAGTAGGCCAAGCCAACAACTGGAAGCTTTGTTTCTGAGAGTTAAAGATGAGCATGATTGATCCATCAATTTCCCTCACATTTTACAATTGAGAAGTGAATATAAATTCTAATCGTAAATGTAACTCACTAGCTAAAACTACCAAAAGAATTTGAAGCAAATATTATAGCTAGGTAAAACAATAAAAACATGAAACGATGATTGGTGATAGCAAAAAGCTATAATTTTATTAATTAGTAAATGTACTCATCAAATCTAAAATTATTAGCTTTAGTATTTTCAACACTTGTTCATCAATCTACACTAAGCTGTTGTATTGCTGGATGCTATAGATTAAAAAGAAGCCGTCAAAAACTCACTGTGCATCCGTATCTTGCATGCGTGCACAGGAAGTTACACTATAGTCTCAAACAAGGAAATATAATGTGAATGTAAACACAACGGTATATCTATAGGGGACTCAAAGTAAAATAAAAATTTACCTCCATTATCTTATCGTCCTCTGCAGCATAACGCTGCTGATGCCTGTCAGCTCTAACCATAAGCTGTCTGTCCCAAACTTCAACCACCTGTTGCTCAGAAAACTTTGAGTCACCTTTACAGGAACTGGAAGCATTGTTACAATTGTTGTTCGTCAATAAAACGTGTTGATGAAGGAAGTCAGTAAATTAAAGATGTTACTTAATTTAGTAAATATCAATGTCGATGTAATCTAATAATACAGGAAAATCCCTAACTTTGAGATCACAGACAACCCATTTTATGATTGATAACATTTATTATGACCTATATAAAACTTTCGTGCTGATGATTGGCTAAAGAAGAAATCTTTTATTTATCATTTAGCATTTCTTTGCTGAAAAACCTCAAATATTGTTTAGGCTCTTGCTCTTCCACAACACGGTTCATTTAGCCAAAATTAGCAATTCATCGTTAAAAGATTTTCAACAACAGAACATGATTAATATTGTATGTCTTAGGTTCCCTCATAACAAACAAGATGATACCGAATACAACAAAGCCTGTTTTTTGAGTAGAAATACAACTGTTAGAGCTCTAGTTAATATTTCATAAATGCTAGCCATTTTATTTGGCTACTAGCAGTGTTTAGATAATTTGAAAGCAGTTTGGACCAGCTAGGCTAAATTAATGCACATTTATATTATATATAACGTAATATTTATTGAACATAAAATAATTTACCAAATCAACTTGTGTAAAGCAAAATATGATTATCGACAGCAGAAAATTTGTATAATTAAAGACAGAATTCTCTAATAAAGATGGTTTTGAATTTAAACTAAAAGAGGCTGTAACACTGTTAGACATAAACCCTGTACCAAACTTGTCTTCTTATAGAAACACATAGTTTCGGATTATCGATTTTGTAAAACAACTCTTTATTCCATTTGTGAGGAAACAATTACTAAGGAAAATGCATTTTATTTTAATATTTTATAGATATTTAACGATTGATACTGTTTTGGAACTCTGGTTAAGAAAGCATTTCTTAAGTTTTAAAAAGGTTGTTGAATTTTGAAAAAGCGTTTGCAACATCGCGATATAACTAGTGCAATTTTGCTGTTATCTATTTTTTATACCACTATTAATTAAATACTCGTTCTAACTGTCTAAAACTATTTCTTTGGCCATCTAAATATATTTCTATTTTGAATATACCAGGCTTGCAAATATGTTGTAATGATATCGTTGTAAAGGAAACTGCCAGTTGTCTCCTCAACATTAAATACCCGGAGTGTATCAACAATATGAATTTATATACGTGTGCTATGTGTACAAGTACATGAAGTTATTGTGTGCATATACAAATAACAACATGCATGGAGACTGCTGTTATATCTGCCTTATTATATCTGCCTTTTTCATCTTATCAGGCTCCTAATATAACTAGCTGGTGCGGCAGGCTTCGCCCTTTTCTGCGGTCACAGCTGATCGATCCTTTGTTAAATATCTGGGTGTACCCGGCAGGCTCATCTACAACTGTAATGAGACTCAGTCTGGTTATGGGGTCGATCGTAAAGTTGACTGGGCAGCCGGCCCTGATCTTGGTTTTCTGCTATTATATTATGCTCATTCACCGGTCTGTAAGTTTCATCAATTCTGAGCTGTTGTAGATTTGCAGAAATGTGAACTTAACACCCAAAGGGCTAATTACTATACGCTTATCAAATAACTAGCTAATCTCAAGTTTTTGAACTATTGGGTCAAAATCAATTTCATTGGTCTGAGTCTTGTTTGACTGAGCTTATGGTCAGTTTTATTAAACACTTTAATAACTCTTTAAAATACCTGTATAAATGCAGAACATAAAAATACAATATTGGATTTAGCTGCTTTGATTTATGCAGATGATAAACTGCTTTGACAGGTTTTAAAATGAAAACATTTTTTCCTTTACATGATATCATACGCTGTCTACTCAGGTGGGTACATAAAATTTGACTACTGATACTGTTGAAAGTGTAAGGAGGCTTAATCTTTTAACAGCATCAATAATCAACTTCTGTGTACCAACCTGAATTCACGGAATTTGATATAAAA